>NC_046287.1:31257500-31925000 GCF_004115265.2 Rhinolophus ferrumequinum
ACATTTCTGAATGATTTTTCTTAATTTAATTTCTTTGAAACTATTGTAGTCAAAAATAATCTTGCAATTATTACTCTTTAAGTGCACAATATTTAAATTGTATTTAGATACCTCAAAATCTATTTTAACAAGCACATTTAATTCTTGTCATACTTTAAAATGTTTCATATAGTTTAGCTTTTCTTGATAAAGTTACATTATTTAAATTTCAAACACATTAATTTAAAAAGAGCTTTCCTGAATAATAGAATCGGGAAATTTAATTTAAAAGCACTTTAATGTTTAAATAAAACAACATACATATACTTGTCCCTAAACTTTCCATCCTGGATGGAATGTGCAAGGTAGGACTGTATTTCATGAGCAATCATTTTACCTGTGGATGTAATCATTCAACAGAGGTGTGATGATACACTCTAATTAGATTCTTATTCACGAAAATTTATATAGCAATTACCCTCGATCATTTTGCTTTTTAAGTGTACCTAAAACAATGAAGTACAATATATTAAAAAAAAAATAAGCTCTGTTTTAGAGTAAATATGATATATCTTGACATGACGGATACCTTTTATCTCCTTCCCTAAGGAACTGAACAGACACTAATGGCCTTGTCCCAAGTTTCCTCTTACGGGATCCATGCATTTTTAATGAATTCTCTTTTTTATTGTAAATTCTGTTTGAAAGTATGTGAAAGGGTTTTGGTATGACCCAGAAAAGAGTTACCTTTTAAAATCAGGATCTAGCAATTCATTCAGAACCTAAAAAGAGCATCCCTATAAAACAAGATAGGTATATATATATGTATATATAATATATGACATATATAATATATAACATATACATATATATTTATACATAAACATAAATTTATACATGTATATATTTACATATAAATTTTGTCTTAAGTAAATTTGTCTTAAGTAGATCAGAGCAAACTGATCTACAATTTATGTCTATATTGTCTTCATTTTTCAAAATAAAAAGGCAAGTTTTTTGGTTGGTATATTATCAAAATATTGTTATATTTATATACCACATTAAATACAAAATTACTATCTAAATCCTTTAAGGAGAAAGTGAGACATTAGAAAACCTGGTTTACTTGATAGGGAGTCAGAATACAAGAGCACAGTGGGTATGTGCATCTTCCTACATGGGACTCCATGCACCACCCAGTGTGACTGCACATGGCAAATTAATAATACAGATGGAATACTATAAGAAGTGCCTGGATTAGCAGCCAAGTATAGCCTGACAGACTCATGAATCTCCAATTTAAGGTTAAAAACAAAAAGGCTATCGAAAATCTTTGGCGCACTGGAATTTCAAATTAAGAAAGTCTTAGACGGGAAGTATAAGGAACCAAAGACAACTACAGTTACTGGCTATCAGAACATGAGCATATTGTACAGAAGGGCAATTACCATCAGTTTCATGGTAACAAAGTGATGATAGATCTCAATGCCTAGGAATAGAATGGGTGATACAGCTTTACTAGAGATGTTACCAGACCAAAGAAAGACATAAGAGTGAGGAAAATACTGAGAAAAAGAGTACTTATCCACAAGTGGCAGAGCAGTGGATTAATATTCTAATATTTGAATTTAGCTTAAAAAAAATCTCCTGATTGAAATAAATTTCAATTTAGTGATGCAATAAATTGCTGATCAAATTAGCTGGACATTTAAAATCACATTTGAGTTGTAAGAAATTTTTTAAAAATTGTATTTGTAAACACCTTATTAAATGACTGATTATATTTCTAAAAATAACAAAAAATCTGTTGTGTCCTTGTATTTAAGCTATGAGATAGACGTTCTACCTCATCACTCTTTGCTACATTATTGATTAGAAAAATGTTCATATTGGCCTGTGCCATGACACCATTGTGTTAGATGATATAAGAAGTATCCTCTTCCTTTAAAAAACTATTTCAATTCAGTAAACAAACTTTAGAATTCTTTTCTTTTGGTATGAGGATCATATATACGAGAAATTTTAAAATTAATATACAATTAAAAGGGGGAAATCTGAAGACAAAAATGCTGTAATCTATTTAGTCAGATACCATTTTAATGATTCAAGACAGGCCAGTATAAAAGTTGGAATTTTTCAGATAACCATACAATCAATTAAGAATAATGCTACATGACTAATTATCCCATATAATTAAGTTGGACAATTAAGTTCGTGAACTCCTCCTAGAAAAAGTACTACATACCTCATTGCTGAATATCACTATGGTCACCTTCAAGGTACTCCCATTGGGAAGTTATGCACCAATGCCAGTGCCTAGCCCACCCTTCAAAGCAATTTTGGAACTCTTTTTCTGGAATGGCCATCAGAGCGGTCATCGTATTACCCTTGATGTCCTCAATGCCATAAAAATGTTTTCCTTTCAATATTTCCTTTATCTTAAGGAAAAGAAAGAAGTCATTGGGGGCCAGATTAGGTGAGTAGGGAGGGTGTTCCAATACAGTTATTTGTTTACTGGCTAAAAACTCCCTCACATACAATGCTGTGTGAGCTGGTACATTTTTGTGATGCAAGAGCCATGAATTGTTGGTGAAAAGTTCAGGTTGTCAAACTTTTTCAGGCAGCCCTTTCAGCACTTCCAAGTAGTAAACTGAGTTTTTCCAGTTGGTACAAATTCATAATGAATAATCCCTGTGATATCAAAAAGGGTTAGCAACATCATTGCAACAAGTTCACAAGCTTAATTGTCACACCTTGTACTTAGTAGAAAATTATACCCAGCATCTAGTAATTCAAATAGTTTTACATATTTTAATTTTATATGCATGTCTTTTAATCTATACCCACTGTAATTATTTATCTAATATAGCAAACTCTTTAAGGTTGTCAGTCCAGAATGTAGGGTCAGTCTTATCAATAAATAATATCATGATTTTTATAGATATAGCCCCTGAATGGTGTAATATATAAGAATCTTATGGACCTTGAGTAGTAGTTTTGAAATTATGGTCCTTAGGTAGGGAAACTACTAATTTCAGAATTCAACCATAAATAGTTGAATTTTCTAAATCTTAAATGTATATTCTTTTGTGTTTTTAAAATTCTCCTCTCATGGAAATAAATAGTATTTGTTCTTTTGCCACCAAATGTAGGCAGAGAGATGCCATAGAGAGAAAAGAGAAAAAAATAGGAGGTAAGTAATAAGATACAGAAGTAAGGACCCAAGCTTAATAAATCATGAGGGATGGGAGTGGGCAAAGGGGGAGAGAAAAAAAAAGGGGAGGTAGGGAGGTAGGGTAGGAGGTAGGTAGGGAAGGAGGAAAGAATGGAGGGAAAGAGGAAAGGAAGTAGGGAAGGAGGGAGGGAGGGAGGGAGAGAGAGAGAGAGATTATTTACAGGTAATTTCACAGTGATTTTTGAGAGCAGAATGCTAAATTCTCAGCTATTTGGGGAAATTCAAGAAAATCAGATTACGAAGTGGAGGGGGCTGATGAAATGTAGGCTCTAAGAATCTGTCGTCATAGGATAAGCCTTTATGAAACCAAGCAAACTTTTGCAGAAAAGAATTCAGATACATAAAGAAGGCAATGAAGAGAACGGCATCAGCTGCTTTTTTATATCCTGGTGGTCTTTCCCGCTTTGGGGCCACTGACACACAGAGGTGCTGAGGATAATCAGAACAGTGAACAAAAACACCACCAAAACAAACTTCAGCACACGTTTTTTTGACAGCAGGGGCCAGAATAAAGTCCCTCCAACTTTTTCAAGCTTCTTAGTCTCTTGAGAAATGTAGCCATGAACACACTTCTTATAAGTCAGATATAAACAAACTGAATGAAAAAAATAGCAATTATGTATGCATACTTAGAAAGTAGACATGTTCACATCACATCCTGTCATTATCTGAAATCTTACAGCTATTGGTTTATAAAGTTCAGGCCAAGAAGTGAATAATGATAATAAAACAGATAAATGGATAGCCTCAGAAGGTATTGCATTCAGTGATAAAATTAAATTATGTCATGCAAAATTTCAAATATTATTTTTTATAACCAGGAAGAATAAAAACAGTCCCCAAAACAACAGCCATAAAACATCTTGGTCAACTATATTCCAAATAAACCTCACCATCACAGGAAAAACAAATAGAGCTCAGTAACAATAACACCAGTGCCTGGACATCCTTCAGAGGTGAACACTACAGTTAAGAGGCTAGTTAATCCCACGAACTGGATCCTTTACGCATAAACCTTCTTACATGTTACATGAGGATGTCACATTTAATAAACCTTATAAAATATCCTTTGATATGCATAGCTTTAACCTAAAGTGAGCTAAGCCATTTCATTTATAGCAATTAGAGACAGATATATTTGAATTATAAAATATAAATAACAGCTGTTCAAAACATATTTAATAAAATACTTTTATATGCTCAGACTACTATTTTTGGTACCTCTTTCCACTAATGGGTTATTTGCTTAAAATGAGCTGGTAACAAAATCCTTTCATGTAGATGCACCATGGGTCTTGGTTGCAGAACCTGTAGCTGCTACAGAACCGGTAAAATCTCACCAATGTGATGCTAGTGGATCACTAACATTCTCAGATAAGATTCAATTGGAAAATTTGGAAAGAAAAATATAGTCATTAAAATTAAAAAGAAAGAAAAAGAGGGATACAAATAATGAAATCATATTTTTATAAGAAAATATATTCATCCTCATTTATAGTAAGAAAATGTAAATGTAAACTGAAATTAAAAGTTTTACTCATCAAATGGGAAAATAGATGACTTGTTTGGTATGTTTGTGAAAATGAGCACAAACACATTGTTTGTCTAATGTAGTAGATGATAGGATACATGAGAATTTAGCAGTGGGTATCAAAAACAAATGTATAAACCCTGATAAAGCAATTCTGCTACTACTACCGTGTTTCCCCAAAAATAAGACCTAGCTAGACAATCAGCTCTAATGCGTCTTTTGGAGCAAACATTAATATAAGACCCGGTATAGATTATTATATTATATTATATTATATTATATTATATTATTATATTATATTATTATATTATTATATTATTATATTATATTATAGTATATTATATTATAGTATATTACATTATATTATATTATAATATTATACCCGGTCTTATATTATAGTAAAATAAAACTGGGTCTTATATTAATGTTTGCTCCAAAATATGCACTAGAGTTGATTGTCCATCTATGTCTTATTTTCGGGGAAACATGGTAATAAGTTATGGATTTTTAATATTTAACAACTATTAGACACTGATTCCAACTGCAAAGAATTAGCACACCTTTATGGTTCTATTAAGTTGGTGGTATTTTTTGTCCCCATTATACCGAAGAGGTAACTGATGCTTAGAGAGAAAAAAATGCCCAAAATTGTATCAATCCATACAATAAATACCAGACTGCTGTGAAAAATAAATGAAAAAACTTCATATTCTGATATGAATAACCTACAAAATATATAATGTGAAATAATAACAAAGAAAGTAACTTAAGAAAGACAATATATCTTTGCACATATTTGCATATAAAAACAAATTTTTCTCTAAAAGATGACTTGGGTAAATGGAAAAAGTTTAAGAGGTGGATATTTAATGTATACCTTTTATATTTTTATGTTTAGAACCATGTACATATTTGCTATAAACCATATAAGTAATTGAAAATGAAAATGGCTCTTCTAATTTATTTTTTACTATTCTCTTGATACTTACTATGGTTTTATCATATACATATGAATCCTCAAAGTATTATTGTTTCGAGTTTTTAATGTTCTTTAAATGATGTGCCAGAAACTGCTAACTGTCCTCTTCTTTATTTTAGAAATAAGCCCTCACCACCACATGCACACAAATCATCCTTGAGAACCAAGAGAACACAGAGACCACATTGGTGATTCTCCCTTACAGCTACCAGGATCCATGGAACTACTTCCTAACCGGTAAAAAGTGACTAAATTGTTACTTACAACACTATTTACAACACTACTTAAGAGAAAACTGCTTGCTCTCTACTCCCTATCTTTTGCTTTTTCTGGATATATAAAGACTAAAGAGCATATATTAGGGTTGCATAACAATTTAGATGTGTAACTTCAAGGTATAGCTCCTCTCTCTGCACTCGTAGTGAGAAGGAGATCAATTTCAAGAGTTCAAGCCACTGTAATTTTTAGTCTCTTTGTTATGGTAGCACAGGCTTACGTTAGTCGTATTCTAATATATTCTTCTATTAGTTTTGTTTTGATTCTGCATTACATTGTGAGATTCATCCATTCATGTACCAATAGTTTATTCATTTTTCCTGCTTCATGGAAGTACTGTGATTGATGTACAGTTAAAAAATGTATGGCGACAAAGAGGAAAAACTGAGGGTTGCTAGATGGGCGGGAGGGGTGGGGGGTGGGGGGGAGGGTGAGGGGATTAGAGGGCAGTCGGTGACCACAGGATGGCCACAGGGTTTGAAAATTAATCTGGGGAACGTAATTTAGTGGTTACCAGAGGGTAAGGGGGTTGGGGGGGTGGGAGATGAGGGTAAGGGGGATCAAATATATGGTGATGGAAGGAGAACTGACTCTGGGTGGTGAACACACAATGTAATTTATAGATGATGTGATACAGAATTACACACCTGAAATCTATGTAATTTTACTAACAATTGTCACCCCAATAATTTTTTTTTAAAAAAAATGTATGTATAGAATAAAATATCATGCTTTTCAAGTAATTCATGAGCTACAGAAAGATACATAGTGAAATTTGTGATAGATTTGTAAATAGTGACAATGACACCACAAATTTCAAGACCTTTGAGATGCAAACCAAGTGTTACTTAGGGCGATATGTATAACCTTAATGTTAAATCAAAAGAAATACTGAAAATAAGTTAGATCTCCATTTCACAAAGCAAGAGAAAAGACAAATAAAAGTAAATTGAACTAACGTAAAGACACTATTACAAGTAATGTAAAAAGAAACCATCAATCACCCACAAATCCTTTAAAAATCATAAATCAGTTAACATATTATGGGATGTCTGATCACAGAAAGAAGGAAAAAGTGAGAAAGAACGGGAAGAGGGAGGGAGGGAGCGGGCAATGTGAACTTGGTGATGAAGATAAAAACCCTTGTGAACATTAAACATTTGAAAATAATCACACTCTCTGACAAATTAATGCACGGACTTGGGCTAAGATAAAGTTATAAAAGGTCCGTATTTTAAATTTATTGTTGACAATATATAAGTAGCAATATTAGGAATAAAAATATTCACCTACACTTTAATTAGTATGATTTATATAGAATCCCTGCCTAATAAACCAAGTGCTCAGTAAATGCACAAAGAACAAATAATCGAATGCAAGATTGAACAACAATGCTTCAAAATTGTGTGTTTAAATTACACAAAAGTAACTGGAATTTTTGGGGGGGTTGTTGTTGTTGTAATTATTGGTATATTTTAATGCAAGTAATATTTTGTGAACTACCTTCCATGCAGTTTTGCTATTGTTCATCTCCTTGTTTTTGTGCTATTTCTCATTCAGTGCCCCATTGTTCTATTTTGGCTGCTCTAACAATAAATAAATCACAGTGTAAGTCAGCCGTTGGGGATTTGGCAACCTTAAAAGAAAGCTAAATGAGCAATAAAAATTAGGAAGCTAATAAAAATTAGGAAGCATTTTGAGCTTTGTACACCAGCATTTTTATTACAGATGTGAGAGACACACCCACAGGCAGCTGAATTATTTCTTCATTACTTTTCAACCACATGTATGTGAAGGAACATTTTATTCTGATATTTGCCAATCATGTTAGCACACTCAACACATGCATTTTTTTAAATTGAAAAACAGAAACAGTCTTTTTCTCGCTTTTTTGTAATCATCTGTGTGTGTGTGTGTGTGTGTGTGTGTATGTGTGCGTGCGACTACTTCATGTTTGCATCTTCTTTTTAAAAAGGATAGGCCATACTATAAAAGGAGCTGTTATAGGGTGGATGAAGCTTGCTAATGCAATGATGAGGAAAAAAAATAAGGAGAAATAATGGGGCATATAGAATTTATTCCATCATAAGGCAACTGCCTGATTGAAGCCTGATTGAGAGAACATTGTTCAATTGTTTCCAACTTCCCACAAAGCAAAATTCAGTGTTAAAGGTTGTTTCTCTTTGCTTTGCTCCTTAATGTGTCTTAGTAAATCTAATACTACTGATAATTTGTTCTAAAGCTAAAAGTGAATTGAATGTCAGTAGGAAGATATAGACATAACCCCATGAGGAAAATTAATAGGGATTGAAATTTAACTTTGAAGAAAGTTACAGAATGTGCTTTCAAAAGCTCAAATTTCTGGCAACTTAATAGATGAACTAGTTGATTACAATGACTGATTATAGTATATACATATATACAAGTATTATTCATCATTAACCAATGGAATTTTCTCAATTTAAAATAGTAAGCATTATGAAGGATAGAAAAGAATAGATGTTTCAGAGCTAGATTTGTTGGTAGTTTTGAAAATAGTCTATAGCTGGAAGCTCAGGTCCTATAGGTGATTTTCAGAGGGTTTATAAAAATCTTTCTAAGTACATGCACCCTTTATCTGTGCACATGCTGATTTGTATGTTGGGAGGAGATGATCTGCAGTTATCTTCACCTTTTCTATAATCCAAAGTAGGTGCCTGATCACAGAACCACTCCATTCCCTAGGAATGTAGCAAATGACGAAAACTTTAGATTAAGGAAACTAAAGAACTGCAAAGATTTTTTTTTCCTAATTTTGCCTCTGCACAAATATCCATTGGCAAAGAAAATTATTGCTGGCATATTTTATGGATCCAAGCATAGCTTTTTATGTTAATTTATGACATTTCATTATGTTATCAAAATCAAAATTATCAGGGTATATTTGGCTGATCATTTGGAAGCTATTTATCAAATAAATAAAAGGAGTTCATTTCAAACAGATCCAATAACATATATTCTTTCCTATTATCCTATTAGAGAGTAGTCAATAAAATAAATGTCTTCAGTCACCACAGAGTTATTAATCTTAGTATTTTTTTATCTGCTTTGGATCAGCAAACAAGCCAGCAATTGGAAATTTCTTGTGACCTTTAAAATATCAATCCATGTCATAGCAGCAGGCAAGAAAAGCACAATAAACGAGCTTGAGAACACACATGTATACATACACACACACACACACACACACACATTTTGTGTATATACATTACACAGATAATTTTTCTTCTAAACTACACAGTTGTTTTTCTACAAAATTACAACACTGTCATTTTTCTTCCTCCTCCCTAAGTCTGATTACAATAACAACAAATTTACATTTAACAGTGAAACAAGTGAAAAAAGAAAATAAATGTGTTCCTGTTGGCTCTTACAAGATTTTTACAGAACCTCTAAAAATCACCCATAGATACTGTTTCTTTTGCTCTTATACAGAAACTAATTTTTCTCCTACATATTTCATATTACTAACTTTTTGTTTCTTTCTTTAAACTACTGAGACAGGCTATTTATCTTAAAACTGACCAATGATGAAGTTTGGTAACTGATGTCAAACAAGCTTGGCAAAGAAAAATGTTTAGTGGCTAGATATTTTCATCATTCTGTCACTCTACTTGCATCCGGCATGGAAGGGGGAAGCAAGAGAGATTTCATCTATGCATATAACTAGAATCTATTAAGGAATCTTTGATAAAGAAGAAAAATCAGAATAATTTATTCTCAACCTTCAAATAATTTTTTTTGCCTTGGTGTGAATTTTAAGAAGAAAAAGAATGCAATTATCTATTTTGTATCAATATTATTTTATTCTAACATTAAATACATAATTTTAAAATAATTTATAGTTTCTACTTCCATAATACTCTTTATTCTTATTGAATAAGCCAAACTTTGGCGTTTTTGAATAAAGTTCAAATGATATATGCAGTTTTTTCACACCTAACGATAATTTGTCCTATAACACTGAAAATTAATTATGAGAAAATAGGGTCTGTGTATGTCCATATGGTTTATTGAATGTTAACTAATTAAAGACCCAGCTTTCTCAAATACATTACATATGTAAGGAAAAAATATGTTAATCAATTTACCAACAGTTATAGTAATTCAAAATGACTGCTTACATTATTAGTTTATTTTTTTCTTTGCAATAATTATGTGACATTAAAATAAGCCAACTGGTACAAAAATGTTATTAGGCAGAAAATACATTCAAAATATTTCAATAAGATATACAATTACAATTATAATATCCGGAGGGACTGAATGGTAGTGCAAATTACATAGTTTAGTTTCAGACAAACATTTAACACAAAGATGATTAATTTTGCCAAATTGAGCAAAATTACCTTATTTTTCATTTGGAGAAGCACTAAAACATTTGTTCTAAAATTTTGTAGTGGGTTTTTAAGTAATATCTTTCTCAATTTAAATTATCTATACAATAGCAAATACATGTGCTATAAATTTTGGAAAAGCATAAAACAAAAATTTGTGGGTTTTTTTTTTTTTACTTTAAAGGACTGAAAACCATTTTCAAACTATTAAATTCTTAATCTTAACAATAAACAAGACATCAAATTTAAAGGCTCTTTCATTTTGGAATAAATGTACTGAAACTAGAAATCAATCTATTCAACTT
The DNA here is from genome assembly GCF_004115265.2 of Rhinolophus ferrumequinum. Lineage (NCBI taxonomy): Eukaryota > Metazoa > Chordata > Mammalia > Chiroptera > Rhinolophidae > Rhinolophus > Rhinolophus ferrumequinum. The sequence continues at coordinate 31,268,182 of NC_046287.1, forward strand.
ATTAGAAAAGAACTCGTAAGTACTTGCGGTAGATTGTTGTTTACTTGGTGAAATTTAAGGACTTTACCTGTTAAGGTTTAAGTATAAATTTTGTAACTCAAAAATAGGATGTAATAATGTAAAATAGATTTAGCAGCAAATCATATTTTGCAAGTGAAGACATAATATGGCATGTGTTTAAAATATAAGATATTTTTATTTCATAATAATGTACTCAAAATGGATGTTAAAATTTCCTTGTGAATGGTACCATGCCTCAATCATCTTTGTAGACCACCACAGAGTACAGAGCACGACAAAAAAAGACAAACACAAGTAATTTTGATGATGTAAAAACAGAAAAAAATATTTTAAAACGAACATCATTTCATTTGCTCAAAGCCAATCACTTTTTCCAGAAAAACTGGTGAACTAAAACAGGTAATTGCTTACCATGGTACCCTGTTTCCCCGAAAATAAGACCTAGCCGGACAATCAGCTCTAATGCGTCCTTTGGAGCAAAAATTAATATGAGACCTGGTCTTATTTTGCTATAAGACCGGGTATAATGTATAATATAATATAATATTATAATATAATACCGGGTCTTATATTAATTTTTGCTACAAAAGACACATTAGAGCTGATTGTCTGGCTAGGTCTTATTTTCGGGGAAACACGGTAGTTTGGCAACTATAACTATCTCTATCTATCTGAGAGAGAGACTGATTTTATTTTTAACCTGAATCATCTAGTTCCATGTATCCATGGTTCTTAGACAAGTAAAGTGATCCATTTAACTAGCAATCCAGAAGATGTCAAAATACATTTATAACAATGATTCAAATAAATGTACTGAATACCCACACATTACAATAGTAAAATGGAACATATTACAATATTATGCCACTTCTTAAATGATATCTTTTTAATCTGATTAGCCCATCATACCCTCTCAAAAAACTTTATAGCTCTTTTTTCATATCCTTCCTGATCCTTGAAATTATGGTAAACACTCACTTACGTAACTGATAGGTTCTTGGAAACAGACTTTAAGTGAAATGACTATAATGACACCAATTTTACCATAGGCTAATTAATGAAACAAGAATTAAGCTCCTATGGCATATTTCTGGTCCCCAAAACATCACCACACTTCATCGCAGGGCACACTCACACTCACACCCACACTCACTCAGCCTGGGATGACTTAGACACGCCAAGTCTCCTCACACGCACTTCTTGGTGGTGTGGAAGAAAACCAGACGGAGTACCTGGAAAAAAGCCATGGAGATACCGGGAGAACTTGCTGTCTTCACAGACAGCAGCCTTGGCCTGGAATCAATTTTCTTTTCCTCATCAACATTACAATGAAACAACCTTGAACAAAATGATATTCAAGTACCTGCTCTACGTCATCAAAATCAGTTGTCCGCACTAGTCTTTAAATCTGTAACAATGAGGTTGATGTCTATCCTGTTCATCAGTTTATCCCCTGATAATTACGACTGTTTCCTGATCATTTTACTGCAGTGTCATGTAAATACACATCAAAAGTTAGTGATATCACAGCATCAACACACAAAATTCAGACTGGAATTTGAGGGATTAGAGTCTTCTGAGTACAGTTACAGAATAGTTTAAGTAAATTTTCAAGAAGAGTAAAGACTGTTTTTGTTGTGTTTGTTTTTCTGCCTTGTGACGTGGCTTTAATTTGCTGTCTGCTAGACATGTATTACATAATAAAGAAATTGAGATATACAGGTCTTTAGTGGGAGACTTTATGTTAAGTTAGATAGGTGTTGGGCTACTTTAATGTTTGCTGTAGATATGGGTGCGGAAGCTTCCAATTCTTTTAGTGTACTTATTTCTGTATTTCCTCTTTGGGATTCCCTATATACACAGCTCCTCAGAGTGATTTTATGTCTTGTCTTTCACCTGTAATCCACTATTATTACACTGCACCTTTGTTGGTGTGGTAATAAGATGCAGAGGAAGAACGTTCTATAATCGGAATAAATTTCAGTCCCCGGCTGTAGTTTCCCCGATGTATTTCTTTGAATCTTAGTGTTTTACCCCTGTAGGTGAAACAGAAAGGCTGGAGAGTGTCAAGCGGGAAGGAATCTCTTTCCCTTGCTGGGATAAATCTTCTGACAAAGTTCTTTATCCTGGGAAGCAGACATTTGTTATAGCAGAGTTCCTGGCTGTGCTTCCCAGGGTTCACTCTTTCCTCCACCTGCCAGGACCATGAGGTCATCACCCCTGAATTCTATGTAGCAGTCTTACAGAGAAAACTCATGAAAATGTTGAGAGTGGAGGGGTTAAATCTGTGCCCAGGAGTTTCTCACCCTTACTTATCCACACTCAGCTTCCAGCAATTTAAGAGTTCCTACAGAACTCGAGAAATGTATGCTCTAGGTAACCAGATCCCAGCTGTGACTCTGGATTTACCAGGCATTTCAGATTCAGGGGTGATTATTTGCCCCTCAACCTCAGTTTTCTAATGAGTACAAGAAAAGCCACCTGTTTTCAGTTTTTTCATTCATTTCTTATTGTAAGGACAGGAATGATAATTAAAATACCTTTACATGAAGAAACTGAAATCAGAAGACTCTCTGCTAGTATGTTTTAAGTTACCTTTTATCTTTTCCTTAGAGAAAAACCTTTCTGCTAAAGTAACTGGATGTACATTATGAGGTACATTTTTAGTTGTGGGGGGTGGATAGAACCCTATATTCTATTTTATTTGCAGAGTCTCTGGTTCATCTGATGTAAACTTAAATTGGAGCACAGGTGCACTTTGCAGACAGCTATTCTGATTGCTGTAAAGAGATTCTGTTATTGTGACTTCTCCCACATTTCAGGAACAAATGTAATAACAAAACTGTAAACAGCAGAAAAAGTGATGAAATATTTATATATCTCTAAGCATATCCCAATTATCTCTTATTCTGCTGAATATAATTACATTTTCCATGTCACATGACTATTCTTTGACCCCGGAGAATTGATTTTGTGTTGTGAATCTTTGGACTATAGAGTATTTAAGCAAAGAGGGTAAGGGAGACTTAAAAGGTGAATTCCCCCAATGTAATTATATCAACATATGTATCTTCACATAACCGGTTTCACTTGCCTTTACACTGGTACTAGGGGGTGATTGTCAGGGAGGAGAGAGTTCAAGGCTTCTGAAAAATGATTTCAATAAAGATTCAGTAATACAGTACACAATGCTTCCAAGTACTTAAACGTTATCATTGCTTTTAGGAGTAAAACCCATATTTTTCTACAGTAAAGGAAAAACTTCTGATGAAAGAAAAAAAAAGATTTCTTAAGAACATTTACAATCTTGAATTAAGCTGTAAAAATGTCAAACAAGATCGATCTGTGTTCTATACTCAACACAAATTGTGAATGTGTTAGTGGATTCTGAATACACGATAAAGATGGTTTTGAAATGGAATCTTAAATGGGCCTGCAGAAAAATATTTGTAGGATTTATAACTACGTGTGTGTGTGTGTGTGTGACACACACACACACACACACGCTTGTCTGTGTGGCTCTGTGTGTGTGTGTGTGTGTGTGTGTTGTATTGACAATAATTGAATCAGGGAATTCTGTGGTGGCACAAGATAATCATGAATAGAAGTGACATTTGTGATCATTTACACTTGCATATTTGAAGTGGTGTAGCCTTGCCTTAGCCAGCATATGTGTATTTAGGGTGAAGATGCCGACTAGCACAGAGGCCAGTTGTATCTCCCAAACAATAAGTTTTTCACACAGTGTTTAAAAATCTACTAACTTGTCCGCATCTCAATAACAAAATGTTTAATATAAATATTTTAATATCCATATTTTCCTTTGAAGTACATAATCGATCAAAAGTACATAATTGCAAATAATTAACTGACTGGCTTTGTAGCTGACTTCTTTAAATGAGGAATATGTTCTCCAGGGCATTGCCATAAAATCCAAATCTATTTTATGCATTCATTGCATTTTCTAGTCACCTGTAAATAACCAAGTTTGTGTGTTCTGATATGAGTGTACCCATGCAATGAAACTTCAGTAAATTTTAACAAATTAAAGAATTGGCACATTTTTCCATTACAGGCACTTAATTTATATCACGGGGGTCCAGATAGTTCAATATACAAGTAGAATGGTACATGACATACTTTTAAAGTATTCTTTTTACTGATTTATTGTTTTACACATTTATTGTTTCAATGCTATTACATCATAGTATGTTATATAATAGTATATTAAACCTGTTATGGGCCACATTATTTTTCCTCTATTCCACTGCAACATGACATTCATGACTTATGTCAGCACATCCAACTTGCCCTCGATTCCGGAGAAAATGAATGACTTGCTTCTCCTTTTCTGAATATACTGTTCTCATCAACTGGACTGTTTAAACATGCAGCTATGAAAATACTGCCCACCACTTAAGAGTCAGCCTAAATGCTACATTTTTCATGAGCTTTCATAAAAACACCTATCCCAATAATTATATGATCTTAACTGAACCCACTCTGAAATCTTTTATTTCTGACATATTACATGTGACTTGTATTTAATAATGTGAACTTTTACAATTCCCGAAAAGGGCTTCTAGCATCTAGAGGGAGATCCTTTTCTTTATGACTATGTTTTTAGAGCAATTTTAGAATCATAATAAAATTGACAAAGTATAGAAATTTCACATACTCATTCTGCTACCACTCATGCTTAGCCTCCCCCATTATCAATAATTCCCAGTCCACAACCCTGGGAACCACTGAACTTATTGTCTCCATAGTTTTGGTTTTTCCTGAATGTCTATTTGGAATCATGTAGTATGCAGACTTTTCAGATTTGCTTCTTTTACTTACTAATATTCATTTAAGAGTATTTCATGTCTTTTTGTGGCTTGATAGTTCATTTCTTTATAGTCCGAATATACTTGGGTAGTGTTAGTCCTTAGTCTGGTCTTTTTTCCTCAATACTGTGTTGCCTAGTCTGAGTCTTTTGTCTCTCAGTGTAAGCTGTAGAATCACTTTGTCAATAAGTACAAAAAATTTGCTGGGATTTTGATTGGGATTGCACAGATCTATACATCAACTTGGAAGAACTGACATCTTGACAATATAGAGTCTTCTTGTGTATGAACACGCACTCTCTCTCCATTCATTTAGGTTTTATTTGTTTTTTTAATTTCATTTATCAGAGTTCTAGAGTTACCCTAAAATAAATATGATACATATTTTGTTAGATTTATACCAAGGTATTGTTAAGAAGTTAGAGCTCATGTTATGTTTTTTATGCTATAACAAAAATAAATGCCAAAACTGTGAACTGATTTCTGAAAAATAAGAACAGGCCACTGAATTGGGTTCTGGTTTTCGTGGTTTTGTGTGTGTGTGTGTGTGTGTGTGTGTGTGTGTGTGTGTGTGTGTGTGTGTTTGCATTCAAAGAGGAAGACAACTTCTGGGAAAATAATATGAATCTTTAATTTGTTTCTGTAAGAAAGTATAGACATTTAGTTATACATATAAAACCAAAAAATAGCTAAGTTTTCCTATAGCCAGATAATATACTAACAGCCAATATTTATTGAATGTTTGCTATTTGTCAGACCCTCTTTTAAGTGCTTTACATGTATGTCCAATGTATGTGTTGTAATTATTATTATCTCCAATTTAATTACGTTGAATTTAACCATGTTTCAAAGCTTGCTCAAGGTCACACAAGTAACAACAGGCTAAAGTCTGTTTCTAGAATTGATGCTGTTAACATCTTTACTATCCTGCCTTTTGTAGTTCTCAAATTTTTTCATATTTTTAAACCATTTATATGAGATAAAATATCACATCATAGTTTGATTAAAATATGTCATGGGAGAGCACTGTCATATATGACAAGAATTAATGGAAATTAAGTGATACATAGGTGTGTAAAGATGGCTCTCTTAAAAAAAAAAAAAAGTACTATATTCCTAGAAACCAATCTGCAATACAATATAAAAAGATCTTAGGCCTCCAACTACGATGTGTGTGTGGTGTTAATGAACAAACACTGGCTACTGTAGTATTTCCTAGTGATGGTTTTCCAGCCTTTTGCAATATCTTAGACTTATCTTTCTTCTACAATGAAAATAAATTTCTCAAAAAGTGTGCCTCTTTCAAATGTCCTCTATATTTTTAACCTATTGTCTCATTCATGTTTAGTTATAATTTCCTTTTTGGCCTTCCCCCCAAATCTAAAATCACAAACACAAATAAATAAATAATACAATAAACTCACTCTACCCTTCCTGAAATATTTATTGAATCTTTAGTTTAACATTAAATTATGCTCTTCAGTCTAATCTAAGAGTATATTCCTTGTATCTACCCTGTTTAGGGAGAAACAGCAACATACTAGCTTTTAAAAATTGGACTTTTTTCCTTTATACTAAGGTCAAGGATTCTTGTTTTGATGCAGAATTTCTCCCCTTTTATTGAAATAAGTTTTTTTCCATCAAAGATATCTACCCAAATAAAATATCCAAGCAATTTATTATTTGCCCCTTAGTTATAAAATATGTAATTCAAGAATATCTTTAAAGGCTTAAGGGAAAAGAATCCCATTCATCAGCTCCAAGGAAATTCTGTCCACGTTATAAAGAGTAAAATGACATTCCTACCTCTACAAAAGGAGCCTAACTGATAATAAAAGAAAACATTTATTAAGAACTTATTATTTACCAGTTAATGTTGTAATTAACATGCATTAACTGAGGAAATAACTATTGAATTAATTTTAAAGATGAGGAAGCTTAGACACAGAGTGTTTGAAGAAACTGTTCGGTGCCACACAACTGAGAAGTAGAGGAACCAGAATTTTCATCCTGGCTATCTGGGTCCAGCTTCATATTAACTATATTATTTTACTATTACCAATTATTTTAAGAGGAAAGGCTTGTGCATAATATTTCTTTTTTTTACTCTCTCTATGCAAGTATATCTGCAATCCAAGAGGTAGATGAAGAAAAATAAAGAAAATGCATTTAAGGAGTGTCATGAGGCAGACACTACAATAGATTATTTATATACGTTATTGATTTTAATTCTTAAAATAATTATAATGATAACATTGTAATACCATATATATATATATATATATATATATATATATATATATATGATTCTGACTGTGGTAGACACTCTGATAATAATTGTATAATAAATGTACAAGAATTTATTTATCCCTACATTATCTATATAAATAAAAACATATAGGGAGAACCACCTGACCTATGCCCAATGCCTCAAAACTTCACACTTTTATCTGTAATATAATCTCTAAATAATTAGAGTTGACAATGAGTTTTATTACTAATACGTACAAGGAAAAACAGTATTACTAAACTGTAGGAAATCATAATATTGGCATTACGGCTTTGTGCATGCCCTTCCTTTATGGAATTCCACTCAAAATTTGTCATTAATATTTCAAAAGCCTCAGCAAGAAAACAGCAAACATCAAGTACAGCAATGCATTTATCTCAACGGGCAAACACATTAAATTCCAATCAATTCAAATTTTTATTGCAAGCTCCTTATTTCAAGTTATAGATCTTAGTCTTTGTGTGAGTTTCAAGGGTTTAGAAGCTCACACAAACTAATTTAATAGGGGTTATATAACTGATTTTTATTTCTTGCTGTTTTCAACAGGCTACCAATAAATTATGTAACAAATATTTACAATGCCCCAGAGTTATAATACCAATATGACATACTGAAAAAAAAATTTTGTTTGATTGAGAAAACTTCTCAACACATAGTGATAATTAAGAAAATTTACATTTGGAATACAAAATATTTTAACATGACATAAAAATACATCTAAACATTATCAGTAATACATAGTTATATATATATATATATATATATGTGTATATATATATGTATAGTTATATATAGTTATATCTTTAATCATGTGAATAATAATTCATATACTTCCATACATACATGAAACCACTATAAACACACACAGTCTCCCACATAAAATAAAAACATACTTATCTATAAAAAAATTCTTACATTTAATAAATGTTCATTAATCTTACCCAGGTGGATCAAAAATATACTTTGAGGTTTGAAGAAGGTCTCAAACAAAACCAGAAAAATTGCCAGTAAAATAATAACGTTTCTCAAATTGATCCTCATATATTAAGATAACAACACTAAAATTTTAAAATAATACCCTTATAATTATTGTTAACTATTTATGGGATTTTGTTTTACTGAGAGTTTCCTAGGCAGAAAATTGTTCCTAAAGCTATTTTGATGAGACGATATATAACTAACATTTACAACAGATACTATAAGACTTTGATAAATACCAAAATGTTAGAGAAGTATTTTTCCTTGAGTTGGTGAGCCACACATGCAAGTTATGCTTTCATGCTAGCTGTGTGGTGGTGGTTTCTTAGTTGGGTGAGAAATGGATTCTTATTCCTTTATTTTTTCACTTGGTTTTATTTCCCTTTCAATGAGTTTCCTAAAGCATATAGACATTTTTAATAATCATCTATCCAGTTATTAGTAGCTTTAAACTCAGAGTGCCCAGAGGGAAATTATGAAGGAAAAAGCACGCATACAGATTATATAAAACTAGTAACTTTACATTGACAAATCTTCTCTATCTTCAGCACAACCGCCATTTGATTCATATTTGAATTCACTTCCATATGATCTTTCTTTCTCTACTTTATGTCTTATTGTTTTAGGCCTAAATATAAATAAGAGCCATTTTAATTTACCATTTTAAAACCAATTAATCATAATTTAGAAAGGGTTTGGAAGTATTCCAAATATCTAGTATTTTCCCCTTGAAACAAACACAAAAAAGAGGTTACATTCCTGTCTTTATTCTGTATGTAATTATCACACAAATCCTTTTAACGTGAAATACACTTAATATCCATTATTAAAAGTATATTTGCTGAATTAAACCAAACATCATCTAGGAATAAAAAGTATATATCCATACATATTACATTTATGTCTTGTGGGATCTATGCACAACATATTTGCTGGTTTCCTTTTCTGTTTAAAGTCTATCCTTTTAATATTTAAGTTTAAGAAGACCATTACTCTTCAAATAGCTGTTAAAAATATTAATTACTAATTTCACTTTAAGTGGGCAAATACATTCTCATGCTAGAAATTTATATCCCCAGTCCCATGTTAATAGTCAAAATGCTGAACCTGACTTAATGTTAATACTTCCCCCAGCCCAGCTACAGCAGTTAGTAGTGGGGAGACTGTATTATCGTGTTTCCCCGAAAATAAGACTTAGTTGGACAATCCACTCTAATGCATCTTTTTGAGCAAAAATTAATATAAGACCCAGTCTTATTTTACTATAAGACCAGGTATAATATAATATAATATAATATAATATAATATAATATAATATAATATAATATAGTACCGGGTCTTACATTAATTTTTTCTCCAAAAGATGCATTAGAGCTGATTGTCCAGCTAGGTCTTATTTTCGGGGAAACAGGGTAGGCGAAAAGTACTGGATGGACTTTTCTTTCCTTCCCTGGCCCAGAACAGTTTTCATTTTCTTCCTGCTGGCCTGTGTGGTTGCTTTGAAGGTGTATGGTTGGAGAGAGAAGAGAGTGAAGGGAGGTAGAGAATTCTTACTTTGTTAGTATTGTTAAGACATATCTCTGCTTTCAAGATCTGGTTGTGTTTAAAGCTGATTTCTTCCTTTGGACCTCAGTATCTTCTCACACGTACATCTCATTAGTGAGTCCTCACTTACAGTTCCCTTGAGCAGTTAGGTATCGCCCGTGGCTTGCTGGAGCTAGTGTGTGCCAGCCATTGAGAGACAATTTTCAGGGATTTTGCGAGCAGTTTGCTAAACACTGCCATTACTAAAAATTAAAATACGTAAATATAGCATTTTATATTATTTTACAAAGATAAACATACCAAATACTCATTACTTCCTACTTATTTTTCTATAATATTTTACAATTTTACGTACTCTTGAGGTTACTCATGGCCATGGACCCTGTTTGATGGAAACATTGTATAGTGGTGCACTATAACACATCTCTTCCAAGGCAGCATTCAGTGATGTCAGCATGGTAACATAAATTTAACAGGGTGGGAATATTTGTGCGTCGGACATCAGATAACACTGTAAGCATGGACTTTATGTTTCTTAATTGTCTGGATTTAATATAGTAATGGATGAAATATTAATACAGATGAAACTAAAAGTGTGCCATGTCTATAGCTATTGCATTGTGAATAACTCAAAAATTGAGTTAATATTTTTCCAGTATTTGAAAAGTATTATAAGAGGCAGTAAATAAGCCATTCATGTGATTGTGGAACAAGTGAAGTTTATTTCATTCATGTGATTTTGGAACAAGTGAAGTTTACACGTTTATTGTTTTATTTCATCTTATTTATCAATGTAAATATCAACCAACACTTTCATTGGAATGGTACTATTTCATCAATTGCAACTATGTTTTGCCTAAAGATGCAAGAGTTATACGAAATCAATGAAAGCATTTTATAAGAATCGATGGACTACATATAACTTATAATAAACAATATTGTACATTGTAAAATTGGTGCTACATAGTCTACAAATCAGTAAATAATAATAATAAATTATATAATAAATTAAATTAAATAATAATTAAATAAGTAAGTTGAATAATAAATTAAATAATAAATTATAATTAAAATTAAATTAAAAATAAATGAATTAGATTAAATAATAATTAAATAAATTAAATAATAAATTTAGGTGCACATATCCATGCTGATTTATGTTTTTCCAGAGAACCAGAGGTTAAACATCACCAGCATATCACTGGATGTATTTCTATGCATATTATAGCTAATGATTTATTTCTTCCAAATCCCCTAAGAATCCAGTTTCTCATAATAAGCCCTAAGTTCTTAAGATAAGAACATAAAAAATGCCATGTCTGTGTGAATGTAATCAATTATCTGGTTAACTAGAATTATACATGGATCTAAAAATACTGCACCCAAAATTCTGAGAATGCAGGTGGATGCTGATATTGCAGCAACTGTACCTTTCCTTTTCATTAGACAGGTTAAACTATATGTCTCTTAAGCTTGAAGTATTTTAAGGTAGAAATCAGAAACTAGCCTTTTCTGTCTGCAATAGAAAATAAATCATATATTAAACATACCAAATAACCCCTGGAGAGTTCCTCTCACTAAACTTGAGACCATATAAAACATCACATTACATATTCCAATTAATTCAACCCTAACAATAATGTGATACATAGTATTTTCTGTCAGCAGAAACCTCTTTCTGTCATTACTAGTACTATGTCGTTTTATCACTAAGAAAAATTTAAACTACATGAACCAGTTGTTGTATATAAAGATAAACATAGCATAGCATTAAGTTTCTTCAGAAATTGGAGTACTAAAAAGTCATTTATAGGTGACATATCAAACCATGATTTTTAATGTAACTACTGGACAATTTACTGCATCCCCCATACTACACTAAGTAACATACATCAATGCTATAAAGTGCAAAAGTGACTAATTTATTAAGTTAATATATGGGATTATATATAAACAAATACACACACACACATACATGCACAGAGAATGTTTCAAGATCACATAGCAAAGAAGAATAAGAACCAGGATTTGAGCCGAGTTTTGTAAAAATGTCAAGATACTTGAATGAGAATTAGAGTTTAAAATTTAGAACACATGTACATTTAAAAAGGAAATAGCAATGTAAATCTTTGGAGTATTTTATGAAAGTAACACAAAATTTCATCTCCATCGAACTACCTGTCCATTAGGGAAGATATCTAGAAACATACACACATACAAACACACACAAACACATAAACTGAACACAGATTTTGAGGCGGTGAAAATAATATCAGAGTTTTTCTTTTCAATTCAGCTCTCTCATTTACGGACTAACAGTAAAGCACGAAAAGTCAAAGTCTGGCCTTAGCTCTAAATATCAGAAACAAAACTCTGGCTCTTATTGCATATTTTAAAGCTTAACTTAGAATATGACATTAATGTCATAATTTTTATATGAAGTCAGTGTAATTTTTAGTTACATATCAAGGGAAAAAGAACAGCAATACGACTTCTTTTTAACTTCTCTTATTGAAGCATGTTTATAATAATAATATTTTTAATATGGGATCTGATCTTGTTCAAAAAATACATAATGAAATTGAAAATCTATTCTCAAAATGTATTTTTCATAATCTGTGTAAAACAACTGTGTATATAAACTATGACATTTTATTTAAAATTCTTGTCTGGAAAAACTGTGTTAGAGCAAAAATTTACAGATTACTGTAATTCCTTTACCTCCAAACCCAGGCTAATCACTAGAATTTGGATAGTAAAAAAGTTGAATTATACAATTGAATTAGATATGGCCACTTAGGCTTTTTAGCCTGTTTCCCTGAAAGCAGTAAAACCAATTTAATGAAACAGTGTAAAGACAGTGACAGATGAAAAGCACATCAATTACAGTAGGTCTAGCATGACTTGAAAGACAAACTCTATCACAATGAATTAAAAGCACAATGTGAAAGCAGAAACAGACAAAAATACTTGATTTACATGCTTGCTCTTTCAGAGCAAAAATAAAGACTGCAGAAGTCATCTACTGGAAGGACACTAGCTCTAGGTGAAGAGTGTCAGGCCAGTGCAGCCCCAAGTGAAAAAGCAATAGAAAACCTGCATCTAACTTTCAGTCATTAGCTGAATCTTTTAGACTTTAGAACAACTTGCAAAATATTTAACAGAAAGGAAAGTGTCGATACAGCACTTTCAAGTTGTTGAGATGCTTGTATTTTCTGGGTGACTTAAAATTCCGTTTGAAAATTATTGAAAAATATATTACTAAAGTGCACAACTTAGAGAAAGAACATCTTAAATATTTATGTGTCCAATTTGAAACTTCGTAGCTGTACTTTGAAACTATAATATTGTTAAGGGACCACTCATTACTTAGACATAATGTCTAATTTTCAGGTAATCCTCATATACCCTCATATATATAGAAAGTCTTTGTTTTAAAACTTTGAGGTATACTTAATACAAAAAGTTGCACATATTTAATGTATACATTTGATGATTTTGGATATTGCATACATCCATGACACCATCGCCACGAACAAGTTAATAAAGGTATCCATCACATCCAAAATATTTCTTGTTCTGTGTGTGTGTGTGTGTGTGTGTGTGTGTGTGTGTGTGTGTGTGTGTTTGTTTGGTGTGTGTTTATGCTTTGCATGAGATCTACTTTCTTAACAAAATTGTAGGTGCACAATACCATATTGCTAAATTTAGACTCTATGATGTCCAGCAGATTTCCAGAACTGATTCATCTTTATAACCCTGACTTTATCCCAATTGAGAGACAACTCCTCAGAACCTGTTTTAGTTACCCTGGCAACTTCTATACTATTTCTGTGTAGTTTTAATATTATGGATACTTCAAATAAGTAGAACCATGCAGTATTTGTCCTTCTATAACAGAGTTATTTCCTTAACATAATGTCCTCCAGGTCCATCCATGATGTCCCAAATGGTAGGATTTCTTCATTTTTAAAAGTTGAGTAATAGTTCATTGTTTAAGTATTATGTATACACCATTTTGATCTGTCGATGGACATTTGAGTCGTTTTGTTATCTTGGCTGTTGCAAATAATGCTGCAATGGCCCTGGGGATGCAGATATCACTTCAGAATTCTGATTGAAACTCTTTTGGATACATACTCCAATATGAGATTGCTGAATCATGTAGAAATCCATGTTTTAACGTTTTAAGGAAACTCTACACTGTTTTTCATAGTGGATACACCATTTTATCCAACACTGGACAGGGTTATAATTTTTTCACATCCTCACCAGCACCTGTTATTTTTTTAATAGCCTTTCTAACTGGTATGAGGTAATATATCACTGTGGTTTTCATTTGCATTTCTCTGATGATTAGTAACAACTGAGCACCTTTTTATCTATCTGTTGACCATGTATATGTCTTCTTTGGTTAAATGTCTATTCAAGTCCTTTGCCTTTCCTTAACTGGGTTTTGTTTTGTTTTGTTTTGGCTATTGAGTTGTAGGAGTTCCTTAAATATTTTCATATATTTATAGAAGTTTTTTATCTGTATTTTTTTGCCAATACTTTCTCCCATCCATAGGTTGCCTAATCATTCTGTTTTTCCCTCTTCTGTAAGATTAAACTCACATTTATGAGCATCCAGTGGGTCAAGGGAAGTTAAAAAACTATCAGAGACAAATGAAATTAAAATACAATATAGCAAAATGTATGAGATACAGCAAAAGCAGTTCTAAAACAAAAGTTTATAATGATAAAAACCTACATTAAGAAAGAATAAATATTCCAAATAAATAACATAATTTCATTCCTCAAGGCCCTAGAAAAAGAAGAATAAGCTGAGTCAGAAGCTATCAGAAGAAAGGAAGTAATAAAGATTACAGTAGAAATAAATGCAATAGAGACTAGAAAAATAATAGAAAAGATCAATGAAAGCACGAGTTAGATTTCTGAAAGATAAACAAAATTCATACCACCTTTAGCCAGACAAACCATGAAAGAAGATTCAACATTACAAATGAAAGATGAGACATGATAATTGATTAAAAAATACAAAGTATTATAGAGACTACTGTGAACAAATATGACAACAAATTGAACAATCTGGAAGAAATGCATAAATTCCTAGAAACATGCCATCTACCAAGACTAAATCTTGAAGAAACAGAAGATATGAATAGACCAATAACAAGTAAGGAGACTGAATCAGTAATCGAAAATATTCCAACAAAGAAACTTCAGGACCAGATGGTTTCAATGGTGAACTCTACCAAACAATTAAGGAAGAAATAACATTAATTCTTCTCAAACTCTTCAGAAAAAAAATGAAGAGAAAAGAACACTTTCAGATTCATTTCATGAGGCCCTCATTCCCCTGATACTAAAACCAGATAAGGAAATTAAAGGCCAATTAAGCAAATTAAAGCAGATTAAAGGCCAATATCCTTGATGAACATAGATGCAAGTCCTCAGAAAAATTCTAGAACACCAAATTCAACAGCACATTAAAAGGAACATATACCATGATTAAGTGAGATTTATCCCTGGGATACAAGGATAGTTCAACATATGCATAATAAAAATGCTCAACAAATTAGGTGTAGAAGGGATGGACCTAAACATAATATAGATCATATATGACAATCCCACAACTAACCTCTTATTCAAAGGTAAAAAGTTAAAAGCTTTTCCCTTAATATAAAGAACAAGACAAGGAAGCACACCCTCACTTCTATTGAACACAGTACCAGAAGTCCTAGATAGAGCAACTAGGCAAGAAAAGTGAATAAATTAATTAAATGACATAATTCAGATCATAAAGGAAGAAGTTGTCTTTGCAGATGACGTGATATTATAAAGAGAAGACCCTAAAGATACCAAAGGGGTGGGAGAAACAACAACAACTGCAAAAACCCTCTGAGAACTAATAAATGAATTCAGTGAAGTTGCATGATACAAAAGTCAACATACAAAAATCAGTTGCATTTTCATGCACCAACAATAAAATACAGGTAAAGAAAATTAAGAAAACTATCCCACTTACAAAAGCATCAATAAGATTAAAATACCTGGAATAAAATTAACCATAGAGGTGAAATTTTTCTATGCAATGAACACACTGAAAAAGAAACTAAAGGCGCAAACAAATGGAAAAACATTTCATGTTCATGAACTGGAAAACAATACTCTTAAAATGTTCATAGTGCTCAATGTGATCTATAGATTCCATGCTGTTCTCATCTAAATTCAAATGGAATTTTTACAGAAATAGAAAAAAAAATAAATTTCATATAAAACAACAAAAGACCTAGGATAACCAAAATAATCTTGAGAGAGAAGAACAAAGTTTAAGGCATTACACTTTTGAATTTAAAAATATAGTACACAGCTATAGTAATCAAAACAGTATGGTACTCTTATAAAGACAAACATATATATTCCATTGGAACAGAATAGAAAGCTGAGAAATAAACCCACACATATATAGGCAACTCACCTTCAACAAGGGTGCCAAGAATACACGACAGGAAAATAACAGTCTCTTCAAGAAACGGTTTTGGAAAAACAAACAAAGAAAAAACAAAAACAACAACTGGAGTTCTTAAAGAAAAAGTATGAAATTGAACCCATATCTTACACCATATACAAAAATAAACTTAAAATGAATTAAACTTGGATATGAGCCCCCAAAACACAAAAATTTGAAGGAAACATAAGAGAAAGATTCATGACATTGGTCTGGGCAATGATTTCATGGATATGACAACAAAAACACTGGCAAAAAAAAAGCAAAAATAGACAAGTAGGACTATATTGAACAAAAAAGCTTCTGTTCAGCTCAGGAGACAATTCCATAAAGTATCAATTACACTTTCATTTGTGGAGAATCTATATTTCTAATTTGTCCCACCCACTATCTCCTGTCTTATTATTGTATTTCTCCTCCTCTTCTAGACTTTGCATGCCCACTTGTTCCTTCTAAATTACATGCCCTTATGTTAATCATTTTAATGTGGAGATTGATTCTGGTTCTTCATTACCTATCCTTAGAGAATAGAAATGAAGGAAGAGACGATATCTCAATTGAGTTTCAGACTACAACATCTGAAATGAAAACTAATTGTCCTCTTGATAATATGGTAGCTGATTAATCTGTAATTAAATTGTATGTTTTTCATTTAAAAACACCTGTCCATTTTTTTCAGTAATTCTTAAGGGGTTTTTTTCATTTGTTTTAAAAGAAATTTTCGTGGATGTTCCTTGCTCCAAAATATTGATGGGATGGGTGGAATATGGTACTAACTTTGTTCTGTAAATAAGGTGATATTATCTAAGTGTCAAAGATCTTTACACATGTGTCTTTGGAATTTCCTGAATAATTACCAATTTAATGTTTGAACATCTTTTGATACTGGGCAAAAAAAGAAATGAGAGTACATTTTATAAAATGTACATGATGGATATGATTTCTCAACTTTATTTTTGCCACTTACAATCATAAGTAAATAAAATATATTAAATAATAGACTTTTGCAAATTAATTTTGATATTATATAAATTATAAAAAATGATAAAACTAACAAAAGTTTCCAGGTGTCCAAAGGACTTCCAGAATTGTTAGTTATTTCCTAAGAAATAAATTATGCAGGGTTGATTTTCTTTAAAGACAGAATTAAGGATCAGAATGCATACTTTACTATTGAGAAAAAAAAATCAAGCTGAGAGTAAATTTAGTTTAAAAACAAAACCTTACTTCATTTTTTTGCATGTGTCTGTCCAGTTTTCCCAGCACCATTTATTAAATAGACCCAATGCAAATTCTTTAACCCAATGTAAATTCTTGCTTCCAATGTCATAGATTAAATGACCATTAAGCATGGATTTATTTCTGGGCTCTCTATTCTGACCACTGTGCTATACACCTGAAGCTAAAGTTGAATAATATTGAATGTCAACTAAAATGAAAGAAAAAAATGTATATATATATATATATATATACATATATATATATATATATATTTCAACTCTATCTATCTATCTATCATCTATCTATTGTTCGTCCGATTGTCACGGGAGGTGGAATACAACATAGGGAATAGAGTCAATGGAACTATAACAGCTATATACTATATCAGAAGGGTAGTAGATTGGGGAAGAGGTGTTATCATTTTGTGAGGGGTATAAATGTCTAAGTATTGTTTTGTACACCTGTAACTAAAAGCAAGCAAACAAACAAACAAAAAACCTTACTTTAAAAAAGCAACTCATGAAACTGCAAAAGGTAGACTAAAATCTCTGACTTTATGGGAAGAGGAAATTATAGATAACTACCAAATAATGTGTTAAAATGAATGCTAAGAAAAAAAAGAAAACTCAAAGTCTAAGACATCTAAATATGGCTAAAGAATGAAACACTAAGAAAACACCTTTAGCATAGTTTTCTCATTTTGTAACTTTGAATGTTTGGAACATTTATACTGAAATTTTACTTTGATAATTCAATGAAAAAGCATATTTCTTAACTTTAAAAGTTCAAAGATTTTAGAGAAATATGATAGTTTACATTCTTTATAATCTTTTCAAATATTGTATAGGCAGAATTTATGATGAAGAAAGGGATTCAAATAACAGAGAAAATAAGAAAAAATATTTTATATCTACTGAAAGGACACTCAGTACATCTTCTACACTATGTATTCAAAACAAATCTGTCAGTTTCTAAGAGCAATCTGATTTTTCTTGATAATTGATATACCTTGCAAAATGACTAGTCAACATTGAATCTAAAAATAATCAATTGATCCGTCATTTTTCTGCCTGTTAAATGTTGTCATCTCTGTAGTTAAGTCATTGTGACTATCTAAGGAAAATCAGATTTTATGACCGTCATACTATCTCACATTCAAATGTTATTTGAAATAGTCAACCCCTCACCCATGCAAACAGATACACACACAGAACCCTTTTAGAATAGCATTTCTTCTTCGGAAAGGCTTATAATTATAAATACAAACTATCTGAAGTCAGTAGACATACAAGGGATTGTAAATGTTTTCTGGATATGAGACACCTGTGCTAGAAAAATTGCTAGTACCAAATTAAAAATTTTGGATTATTATAAATGTAGATTAAAAATATTTTTCATATCTTCTAAGCAGGATTAAAAATCACAGTTCCAAAAATAGTTGGTACTGTTCCTAGTGTGGTTTTTATGCTTCATATAAGAAACTGTCTTTGTAAAACAGAACATTAAGCTTCTATGGCTGGATGTAAACCACCTTAAATACTTAAAAGAGAGCCAAAAAAAAAAAAAAAAAAAGAATCCTATCATTATTGTTTGGAGAAACTCTATATGCGCTTCACAGGATCATCATTCTGAAATGAATCTCAAAAATCTGAAAAAAGTCAGTATCAATTTGAGAAAAGCCCTCTCCTGCTTATGGCAGGCAAGGGGAAAGCGATGTTTTTAAAATAGACTGGTGACATGCTGTTGTCCTTAACAACTCTGCCACCAAGTGCAATTATTTTACTAGAATATAACCAAATTGGATTTTACCAGAGCTTAATCCATGTGGGGTTAGGGAAATATCTACGTTGAGCCCTTACTACCTTCCTTTCTCACATAAAAGTATGTGTGAAGTGTGTATGGAGGAGTTGAGACGCACTTATGTAGGTCACAACTCGGGGGCGCAGGTTCACTCCAATACTGAAACCAAATCATAGAATTATAGAACACTTCCCACTGACCCCCACATTATCACCACATCGGTCAAGGTTCTACATAATAACAGGGGTTACATCTGAAAGAACTGAAGGGCTCAGGCACTATTTAAGAAGGAGTCTCTAGGGAAACACAAGACAACAGCAGAGAACAAAACAAGGACTCTGGAGATTTCAGCCTCTAATACATACATCTAGAGATATCAGTAAACATAGTCTGACTCCTAGCCTAACTCATATTATGAGGTCAGCATTATCTTGATACCAAAACGAAACTAATATAATACAAGAAAGGAAACTTACAGACCAAGAACTCTCATTAACATATGCACAAAATACTCATTAAAATATTAGAAACATTATACACCATGACTGTGTGGAATTTATTTCAGGTAAACAAGGCCAGTTCAACATTCTCACTGCATTTTTTTTTCTAGCATTTCCTTTTGATTCTAAGAGTTTCCACCTCTATGCTTACATTAGTCATCTATTCTTGCATCTTGTCCTCTGCTTTCATTAGAGCCCTTAGTTAATTGTTAATCATAATTTTTCTTAAATTCTAAATCTGATAATCCCCAAATTTCTGCCATATCTGAGACTGTTCTAAAGCATGCTCTCTGTCTTCCAACGGCATATTTTGCCTCCTAGCATACCTTGTAATTTTGGTTGACAGCTGGACATGATGTGCTGGGTAAACAGGCCTATACTGTGAGGTTTTATGTTGTCTGGCTAGGAGTTAGGTTGTGTTTACTATTTGCTGAAATTGTAGGTGACAGAGACTAAATTGTCCTCTGTGTCCTTAACTTGGCTTACCTGTTTTCTTTGGGTTTCTCCAGAGAGATTTCTTTTTAAACAAGGACTGCGACATGCAGTTCTCTCCATTGTATTTACCTGTTATTATACAGGAGACCTACTGATGTGGTAGGAAGTTCTCCAGGAAGACATTATGTTCTCTAGTTCTGTAATTAGGTCATAGTGTTTTAGTGACTATAAGCTCTGTGACCTTCACTGGAGTTTATCAGTTGATTGTTTTGTTTTTCCTCCCTTAGCTGTAGCATGAAAGAAAGAGGTGGGATGAGGGCAGGTATTTCCTACATGTGAAAAGCTAAAGGGGGCAAGAATTATATACTTCTCTCCCCGCCAGATCTAAAACCCCAGAAGGTTTGGATCTGGTAAAATAGATTTCCTTTAGGATGTTCCTTTTAAAAAGAACAAAATGCTCTAGGTATATTTTAAATAGTTACTTTTCTCCTCCCTCTGCCAGAAGATGTAGGGACTTTTCTCTAAGGTTTAGTCCTATAATCTGGTAAGTCTCATAGATGTAAAATTCATAAAAGTGTGTGTGTGTGTGGGGGGAGGGGTGGGCTCACAGAGTAGCCTCACCCTGGAATTTTTAAATCTCCAGCTTGTCCACACTGAGCCTCCAGTGATGTCAATTACAGTTTAAATTCTCCTACCCATGTGTCTGCGTCTTCAATTTTTCAGGCAGCAGCTTTTCTTGTGACCTTAATTCTCTGAGGTATCTAAGAGTTGCTGATTTTTAGGTTGTTCATGATTTTTCTTGTGTGGATAGGGCATAAGAACTTCAAGTTCCTCACATGTCTAACCAGAAACTGGAAGTCTGATTGTATTTTTTTATTTTTTATTTAGAGGCTCATAAGGAAAGAAAAATGTAAATATATTAATGTTATATTTATACTAATGATTAAGAATTTTCCCTTGAGAAAATTTACTAGAAAGTAAAAATTTTATTAGAAAATAAAATACTTTGAAATGTTTTATGGAGTGACAACCACAACACCACACACAAACATAAACCTCCCCATAGATAAAATACCCTATCCCAATTAAATGCAACTTAAGAACATCAGTGTTAATGATAGTCTCAAAGAAAATGCAAAGTCTTCCAAAACTTGGAAAAAACAAACAAACAAAAAAACACCAACCTCCAATCACTTCCAAAGTAATGAGAACTATATCAGTATCACATTTTTAGGAGCAAGCCAGGATGTATAAATATAACAGAGTAATAGTGTAAGGTGTTGAAGGAAAATAACTCAGACCATATAATTTTAGTGCCAGCTAAAATCTCATTTAAATGTCAGAAGAAAATAAACATACCCTCAGGCAATCATAGGTAGCATAACAGAGAAGAACCTCTCTAGAAACACTTTCAGAGACATATTGCATCAATATGAGGAATTAATTCACAAAAACTTAATAAAATATGAGACACATTTAAGTAAATAACAATGAATCCCACTGCTGTCCAAATAAATGAATACCAAAAACAAAGTGCAATGTAAAATATATACAAAATAACACCAAAATTTCAAGATATAATATAATGGTAAATAGAGGTTGATGAGGTCAAGCAAATCCCTTCTCATTTCAAGGAAATGATATACTGTTAAATGTAAAACTCCACAGAAAAAAATAGGCATAAACATGATGTTATTTCTTGTTTATGTCACATAAGAGCCTGCAGCCAGAATAGCCTCAGGAATATTATTGTAGCTGATTAAAATTCAGAGATCCAGAAAAGTTTCTCTATGGTTATATTGCGGTTTTCATGTTAGCAAATGGGGTTGTAGCAGATCCAAGTATCTTGTCCTCAATTGATATTATCCAAAGCGAAAAAACGGTGAGTTGCTATTTTACAGTTATTTAGGAAATTTTTCCCTAGCACAATCTCCATTTCTCCATATTAGGCAGAAGTGCTTAACTTCAACATAATCTGAAAAAATCACTGGCAAAGAGAATAGAACGATGATTGATAATCAATAATCAATCAACATTCAATTCTAAGACTTGGAATAGGACCCATGAAACCCATGATAAGCCAGTAACTGAACAAAATTGGATTTCATATTTCATATATACATTAATTTCTGCAACCAGCCACTCTCCAAGAATAAACACTTCTTCACTATAGAATGGCTACTCCCTTGTCCCCTACCAACTTCCCTATAAATATACAAAAGGCAGAGTGGCAACACAGACCATATGCCTGATGCAAATGCACAGCATTGTGAGACGATAAGAGCATAAGAAACTGCATGAATTTATCTGACTCCCTGACTCTAAGTTTCCCCCATAAATCATCCTTACACCTGCACTATGTGTCATTAGCATTGTCATCCCTGCCTTCTTACTCAGATCAATACAGACTACATATTTTATACTGACATGGTTGCCAACATTATAAGAAACAACAAAATAAGTCCTAACTGGCTTCCATTATGATTCAAACAACAGGAACTGATAAAGAAAATTTAAAGTAAAATGAACACGAAAGAGGATGGAAATTCAAGATGTCATTTGTTTATTTGAAATTTAAATATTATAAAATAATCTGTTAAGCCTTAAATTCATCTTTTAGCCATAGGTTCATCATACTTAATCAAAAGTGAAGACTTCACATTATATTCTAAATATGTTGAGGTTACCATTTCTTTATAAAATGGGAATGTCTAAATATACCAACTGTAAATAATTTCCTAATAGATGATTAATTTTTTGGACTTTATTAGTGTACAACATAAGTTCTAAGTAAACACAATCAACACAATTATTTTTTTCTAGGGGACAACAATAAAGAAAAATATCAGTGAACATTTTATTTTAGTTTTCTAAAATGTTAATGTAATGCTTTAGTATCTCAAACATGTCTAATTTTGTGAGTCAACAACATGAAAAAATTATATTTTACTGCAAATGGGAAAAGAGTTTGATATTGTATTTCCAAGTTTTTATATCAGTATATAGGCAGTAGACAATGAGATTATGATTATGTATTCTAGAGTAAAACATACTCATAGTTTAATCTAGGTTATACCACTTTAAGAACTGTATAACCTTGGGCATGTCCCTTAAAATCTGAATCTCTAAGAAGTATATAATAAAGGTAATAAAAATGTCTAATAGCCATTGAGTGCATACTACATCCCAAGAAAGACACTTTCAAGTAGGTACAGTGATCATTATCCCCATTTTATGGATGAGGAAGCTGAGACACCAAAGAATTAAAAATTATCTAAGATTACACAGATTTTAAGTAGCAAAGCTGTGACTCAACCACTCCCAATTTGACTCCAAACTTCATGCTCTGAGCCACAAGTACACTTCCTTTTAATAAGGTGTGGTATGATTATTAGGATTATTAAATAAGATAATGCATCTAAGTTGCACGTAGCATTTGCTCAACGAATATCGGCTTGCTCATTCTTTCTGTTATCAGCAATTAGAATTCCGAATTATTACTCCTAATATGCATATCATTTTTGTTTTAATGATGAGCATCCTAAAATAGTCTTGGCTTCAGGCTAATATAATATCTCTAAAACACCTGACATTAAACATTGTAAAAGGTGGTTGACATAGTTGCCTCATTGTTAAGACTTGATTCTGTCCCTCAGCCTGTTATTCTGGATTCTCTTAGAAAAAGGTACCAACCAGGCTTTTGCCAACATTGAACTTAGTAAGAGTACGGAGTAGAGACAGAGAGGAGGGCAAAGTTGTGAACTACTCAAGAGGCAAATGGACCGGGCCAGTGATGGATTCAATATGAGAATAAGGGAGACTGGGGTCTGAGACGTACAGGACTTCCAGGATGAGTATAAGGTTTCTGGCTTGGGCAGGTGGATTACTAGTACATGTAGCTGAGAAGGATGATTTCAGTTTTAGACATCTTGAATGTTTTGCTGCTATTGTATATAATGGAAGTAGTTTGGCAGCTACAAGACTGAAAATTTTGGAAACTACAAAAGAAAAATGTAATTATGAGGGTAACCAACACATAAGTTACAGGATATTTTAACTGGACAAAAACTGATACCACTCTGGTTGTCCAGACCAGGCAAAGGCTCTTTATCACAGAATATTTATGGAAAATTATCCCAATTTATGTGCTCAGAAACTAGAAGAGGGATGTGGGTTCAATTTTAACATCTCCAAATGTGAAATGCAGACATATTTACACAGTGGGATTCTAGCAGAATGATACAATTCAGGTTATAAAGAGAAACAAACAAAAAATCAGCATAAGGGAAAAAGAACAATAAATGGCATAGACCTAGGTTTAAGGCCAGGATGCAGGGAGACTATGATATCAATCTTTAAAAGAGCACATAGAATAAATTATAGATCAGTGATAGGGGCTTATATGGCATTTTTAAAGTTCTGGAAATTTTACTATTTTTGTATATGCATTTTTCCCCATGAACTGTCTATTTCCTTAGCAGTAAAACTCTTAAAAATAATTTCAAGTTGACTTACTGCCTCATTAGAAAGGTAAGGGAGACATATTTAAAGATTTTTTTCTTCTCCAACGACAATTTTTAAGTGAGAAAGATTTGAGGATAAAACAAACATTTTAAAAACTATATTTAAAAAGTAGTTTCTCTGTTTTTGTTCCTTTAGACTCTAGGATGAAATAAGGATCCCAAAGTATAGTATGGGTGTATATGTTCTTTCCACAATCTGCTTTCACACTCAGTTTTGTTTGGTGTGAGATTATGTTTATTCCTCTAATACAGAAATGATTAGGTGTGAATTCTAGCCTGGTAGCCATGTATTCACCTTTCATAAGGGTCTCTATGTGGCAATAGAAAAGTGTTTGTTTTGGCCTAAGGGTTTTCTGAGTGTTATGAAGGTTTAAGAAAACAGGTTTTCTTGCAACTCGATTTTTTTTTTTCCTATTGGTTCCCTCAGCCAATTGGTATCCTAATAAACTTTAAAATACCACTAGAGTTATTTTGTAAGGTTTCCCTGCCCTCATGGTGACAAAAACAGGAGAAAAAGGGTAGGAAAGAGGAAAGATAAAACTATAGATATCAACATTTTTTCCTGCGTGCAAATACATGTAGATTGCACATAAAAAATATACACAAATGTTTACATGCAGTGAGAAGCTGATATATTACTTTTATATTGCTGCATAATAAATTACCACATGTGTACAGCTTAAAATAACACACATTTATTACCTAACATTGGGTCATATCTAGACACCGCATATCTGGCTCTTCTGTTGGTGTCAACTGGATTATATTCTCATGTGGAGACTGGAAGAATCCTCCTTCCAGTTTATGTAGGTGGTTGGCAGACTTTATTTTCTGTAGGTATATGACAAACGGCCCTGGTTTTTTGCTAGATGTTGGCAAGAAGCTGCCCTCAGATCCGTAGAGCCACTCGAAGTTTCTAGAACCTACCTAGAGTTCCCAGCCAAATGGGCGTTTCCAACATGGTCACTTTAGTCAATGAGTCAGAATTACAGAATTGTCCACCTGAAACCTATGTAATTTCATTAACCATTGTCACCCCAATATATTTTAATTAAAAAAAAAAAAAAGAAGACGAAGACAGACCCATAGGGAGTCATCAGCTTTTTTGATTAACTCAAATCAGCTGAGTTGGGACCTTTATTACAGCCATACCTCAGAGATATTGTAGAACTCCTTTAAAATGAAGCATACCAGTTGCTAGATACCCGCAAGAAAGTGGGTATCACAATAAAGCAAATCATAGTTTTTCTGCTGATGAAGGGTCTTGCCTTCAGTTTTTGAAAAACATCTGTGGCGTGCAATCAAGCGAAGTGCAGTAAAATGAGGTAGCCAGTGTATCTGAAATAATTCCTTCACTTTTATCTTCATTCTTCACCTGCTTGGCTCCAGATGACTATATAAAGCTGCCTACTGTCTCACAGCTTAAATCATTTATATACGTTTAATGTGAACTGTAATATGTTAATATAGTGATACTTTAAAACCATATGCATGGTAATATATACATGAAAGTTGATAAGTTAGAAATAAATCCACCAAAATGGCTCTTGTACACCTCCATCTGGGAATAACATAGGAAACTTGAAATCAAAAAGAGCCAAACTGACTTTTTTTTCTTATTTTGAAACCTGATCCCCCTATTTTCAATTTCTCCATTGGAATTATTTTATATTAAACAGAGAATGATTTTATATTAAACAAACCAGAGAATTATTTTATATTAAACAAATCCCTGAGCGGTTATATCCTTAACCTCCTCCTAAGTAAGATGTTCTGAAATATTAGCCTGGAAAGGCTTGCTAACTGACATTGCTCGGCCTCACGCCCGCGGTGTCTGATTCAGCAGGTTTGGAGTGGGACCTAAGAATTCAATTTCTATCAAATTTCCAAGTGATGCTCACAATGCTGGCCTTGGATCCCTCTGCCTGATCCAAGAGAACTGATAGGGGATAGCTGGTTAAAAGGAGGCCAGTTAATGGCTTCTCAGTGGTCGGGGGCTGAATGTTTTCCCAGCAGGACATAGGGATTAAGAGAACCGATGAGAATATTGCACTTGGAGAACTGAAGTATTAGAGGTAAAGACACAGAATCCCAATTGATTATGAGAGTACACGCTGACAGCTAGGGAAACAGCAGGCTAAAGGATTCATGAAGCCTCAGCAATTAGCAATAGGAGAATCTCTGAAACAAATCACAAGCCCAGGGATACACAAGTATAGGAAATCTAGACAATGGGACAACCAGAGAGAATGGAGCTGCCAAAATACTAATTAGGTTTTAAGGAAATCTTTTTTGGATATGGGGTGGAACAATGGAGAAGGGTGGATAACAGGAGTTCCTAGACAAGTGGAAATTTCTGAATTACACTCTTGTCTTCATGAGGCCCAGCACTGTTTATGACTCCTGTATTTCCCATAAAGGTTTACCTTAAGCCTTTTCCCCCCTCTGGATTCCCCTGAATCCTGTCCACTTTATCAAAATTCTCGTCTTATTACAGTTGTGATATAAATTTTCATTCACAGGCTTACTCTCAGAACAAATAAATAGATATCTCAGTAACTTTTTTTCTACCACAGCACTTCCTAATTGTCACATTAACATAAATTGCTAGATTAATTTCTGTTCATTGTAACCTAAATAATCCAACACACTCTCTCAGCCTCACTCTCCAGGCCCTAACCAAATGTGTAGTCTTGTCTGGACTCACTCAGGCACACCTGCATTATGTAGCATCAGCCTGCATGGCACTGGCTGATAATAAACAGATGAGAGCATAGTAGAGCAGATGGGATGCACTTTTACTTAACATCCATTCTAAGTGACCTATTAGAAATTAGCACAATGTTAAGACCAGATATTAAAACAGTAGACAGTTGAAATATTAAAACAAAATCTAGTCATCACCATATATTTAATCCCTTTTACCCTCATCTACCACCCGCCTACCCTCTTACCCTCTGGTAACCACTAAACTATTGTCTGTGTCTATGAGTTTTTGTTTCTTTATTTGTTTGTCTTGTTCCTTTGTTGTTTTCAGTTTTATATCCCATATATCAGTGAAATCATATGGGTCTCGACTTTTTCTGTCTGACTTATTTTGCTTAGCATAGTCCTCTCAAAATCCATCCATGGTGAACATACAATGTGATATATAGATGATGTTTTACAGAATTGTACACTTGAAACCTATGTAATTTTACTAACAATTATCCCTCAATAAACTTTAATTTAAAAAAATGCATTGGAGAACATTAAAAGTAGATATTAACCCTCCACCCCCTCCAAAAAAAAAAATCTAGGCAGGCCAGGATAAAAGAAAAGGCAGAAAATTTCTCAGGCAGAGGGAACAGCCTGGACAAATGTCCTAAAGCAGAAATATATCAAAGGCTAGGGTACCTAGAACAGCAGAAAAGATGAACAGTAGTAAGGAAGGGGCCAGGGAGGAAATGTGTAATGGAAAAGAGATGGTGTCGGAGCTCGTGGGCCATTGTCAGAACTTCGGCTTTTACCTCTTATACTAGGGGTAGGTGGTGGTGTTAGCAGAGGAGTTACACAATTTGTCTTCTTTTTAAAAAGATAATTCAGAATGTAAAGATGAAAGAGAATGTTAAGGGATGAGCAGGTTCCTTCACAAGGACTAGAAAGGGAATGTTTAATCAGATGGTTGTTAGTAAGCATGCAATCTAGACATGGAAAGTTATTATGATGAATTTGTTAGCCAGGATGATTAGCACATTACAACTGCGGACTCTACTTCCAGTTACTAGGATTCAGCTGCCTGATAGATCAGAGTTCAGTTTATGTCTCAGAGTAACCTCAACGTTGAAGGAACTGCAGCAAACTGACAAAATTATAGGTGTCGTTTAAACGGTGTTTCTCTAGTTATGCTCTTAATTCAACCCTCTACGTTTGCCCCATCTTCAAGGCATCCTTAGGCCCCTTTTTATTCTTCAGGTTCTCCCAGTTAGACATGCATTTTCATGCTTCTGTTGCTTGTTCTTCACTGTATTACCATGATTAACTCCTAT
Source organism: Rhinolophus ferrumequinum (assembly GCF_004115265.2). NCBI lineage: Eukaryota > Metazoa > Chordata > Mammalia > Chiroptera > Rhinolophidae > Rhinolophus > Rhinolophus ferrumequinum. Next base: position 31,296,863 of record NC_046287.1, read on the forward strand.
CCACTCCGCATAACACAGGTTAAATATTCCTTTCTGAGGTTTTGCCCTAATCAGGTTCAGAAACTCCTTCCTTTTCCAGTGTTACATATTTTACATCCCAATAATATAGCCTTTATGACATTTAATCTTATTTGTTTGACATGACAATGAGTTCCTTGCGGGCCAGGGATAATGTCTTACTCATATTTAATAAAACTCCCATGCCTATAAGGCATGGGAAATCACATTGTGGCATTTGCATTATATTAGAAGTAAATAAATATTTGGAACAGATGAGGAATGAATATCCATTTGTTGTTTCATGCAAATAGCATGACTTGTTATTCAGCACCTCATACTAGTCTGGCTTGTACCTTCCTCTGTGGAATCTTATGTGTCACTGTGAATTACTAAACACAGAGGGAGCTGTTGTGAGTTTTCATGTGTCTCTTCCCAATATTTGCTCTCTGTACTGTAAATGTAGCTTGAGTTACTTATATCAAAGAGATTAATGATCTTATTAGAATTTCTACTTCTCTCTGGAAATCTTTAGTGTCCCATAAAATACTTTGTAAAATGTGAAACATCATGTGAATGCGTTATTCTTGATTTTATTATTCAAAAGTCATATTTGCTGATTAATATCAGCAAGGCCATTGTTAAAAATCAATACATTAAACATGAAGACTGACATGAAATTACATGGTAGACGATTCATCAATTCTGACAGCATAGGTTTTTGAGACTCCACAGAAAACAGTGCTCATGTAATCTCTCTGGATTATCAAGATTTGTCAAGAAAATGTCAAATTGTATGAGGATACTATGATTAATAAAAGAGGGACTGGTGGTAAATGAGAAAGACTGCCAGGAAAATTTAACTTCATTATTTCTGCCAGAAAACTAGCATGCCTAAAAAAACCCCAAAAAACAAACAAACAAACAAACAAACAAACAAACAAACTTATGCACAGGCATTTGACTAATGTTGTATTCTGGCTTTGATACTATGTCCTAAAGAATCTAGACAAACTTGTTATAAGCATTACAATAATTGCTTTGTTATGTTATAATTAAATAATATTAACAAAGTATTTAAACATTAATCATCAACTATTATTAAAAAAAAAAAAAAACTCAGAAAATCCCCCTTAAGGGAAAAAAAATCTAGTACCTGTTACTAATATGACTGGCTATTATTACTGTTATTTATACCTTTGGCATAAAGCATATGCAACATTTGAAGAGCATGTATTCTTTAAAAATGTGGAAATGCATTTATTTCTTCTTCTTTTGTCTTTTTTTTTTAATGTTTTTTAATTCTATAAGTGACTTCCACTGTTTTTGTTCCACCTAGAGGGGAAAATGTGCCTGTCATTTTAAATTGGAAAGAAACACTTCCCCATTTCATTATTATGCACAAAGAAAGGAGCTCAGAAAAATAAAAATCTAGTGAAGTAGCCAAGCCTTAATGAATATGTGTAAATATGTCTTTCTGCTTTTGTAACTAAAGGAAGTAGCAGACTAGGGATATTAAGTTGGATTTGCTCTGCTGCAATTGAGACAGAAACATATTTTACCAAAATGTAAGGACTGGGATATATAATTTTACAAAACTGCTTCATAAAAGTGCATATTTTAAATTTTTATGCATGTACTGTTTGCCGTTGGCATACTTTCCTTTGTTACTCTATTTTTCTTTTTTTATAGAATTGTTCATGCATCTGTTCCCTTTTTAAAACACAGGCCATTGGAAGCATATTTTGTAACTGTCTGATAACTACTTTTATGTAATAAATTCAACTTAGTAATCACACTAAAATACTCTATTTACCTCTTTATCCAATGTGTCATAACAATATTGACTCAAGATAATATCTAAACTATTTTGAATACAAAATACTGAAAAGCAGGAGAAACAATGGGTCATATAATGAAATTGTTTGGAAGACAGAAGACTAAACTTTCAAAGTAAAATGTTATATAACATATTAACAATGTATTTGAATATTGACTATTACTCTAAACTTTAGTTTCACAATTGGTATAAGTAGATTAATCACATCCTAAAGAAGAAGACTAAAGACTTAAAATTTACCGAAAATAGTTTTGAATATTCAAAAGATTTTTGAGAAAGATATATTTTATCATTAAAGAAATACATTAAAAGAAACAATTCCACAGAAAGAAAAAAAAAATATATATATATATATATATATATATATATATATATATATATAAATAAAAAATGCAACTATAATATATATTGATGTAATAATACATAAAATGTAATGGCCATCATTTCCCTTACTGATTGCTTCACAACAGATTAAAACACAGTCGCTTAAAACAACATCGTGTTATTTTCACAGATTTGTGGTTCAGGAATTTGGACAGGGTTTGACTGGGGAATTCTGTTCCATACAGCGGGTCTATCTTGCTTGTAATCAGTTGTAACTGAGCTGGTGTGGAGTGTTCAAGACGGCTTCTCCTCCCTATGTGCTTCTGTGGAAGAGCAACTACAAGGCCGAGATAACTGTCTTTCTCCTTCTTCAAGACATATTAGGGCTTCTGCAAATGCTCTCTCCAAGACGGCAGTTTGTGTCCTTACATAAAGGCTCAGAGGTTCAAAAGCCTGGAAGCAGAAGATGCCAACTTTCTTAAAGTTTAGGCCACTAATAGGCAGTGTGTCATTTCTACTGTACACTAACAATGAGAGTCACAGGCCAGCAGACATCAGAGGGAGGAGAGAGAAACACTCCCTTTCAGTGGGAGGAGTATTAATGAATTTGCAGCCAGTTTTAATCTGCCATAAACATGACAGCTCACATTACATCTTTTTGCTCCCTGTATTCCATACACACACACACACACGTGTGTGTGTGTGTGTGTGTGTATATATATATATATATATATATATATATATATATATCCAAAGCAGAAAGAGAACATAAAATTAAATATGTTTGAAATTGTATAATAAATGGTCTTTAAGTATTTCCAAACTTTTATTATTTTTTTTCTTGTGGTTCTCAATGATTGTGATGAAAAAAACAACACCCTGAAACACATATTTCAAAACAAAATTAATTAAAATTTGGATTTGTTGTTACTGTTCCATTTCTGTGTTCAACCATGGCTACCATAAGTACAAGAAAGAAACAAACACATAAAAGCAGACATAAAGGAACAGAATCAAGAGCCTAGAAATAAACCCATGCCTATACAGTCAACTAATATTTGACAAAGGAGACAAGAACACTCAATGGTGAAAACACAGGCTCTTCATTAAATGATGCTGGGAAAATTGAATATTCACATGTAAAAGAAAGAAACTATAGATCTCTGTCTTACACTACTCCCCAAAATTAATGCCAAATGAAGTAAAGACTTAAATGTAAGACTGGAGAATTCCCAGAAGAAAATAGGGGAAAAAACCTGCTTGGCATGCATCTTGGCAATGAATTTTCTGGATATGACATATAAAGTACAAGCAACAAAATTTAAAACAGACAAGAGGGACAACATCAAACTAGAAAGCTGTACAGCATAAGAAATGATCAACAAAAGAAAAAGACAACCTACGGAGTGGAAAAAACTGCATGCAAATCATACATGTGATAAGGGGTTGGTATCCAAAATATATAAAGAACTCATGCAACTCCATAACAAAAAAGAAAAAGAAAAAAAATCCAAAACAAAACACAAGAAAGCAAATAATTCAATTAAAAAAATAGGCAAAGGACCTGAATAAACATTTTTCTAAAAAAGATAATACAAATGGCCAACAGGTACATGAAAAGGTGACATCACTAACCATCATGGAAATGCAAATCAAAACTACAATGAGATATACCTCAGGCTTGTTAGAATGATTATCATAAAAAAGACAAGAGATAATAACTGCTGGAAAGGATGTGAAGAAACAGGAACTCTTGTGCAATGATGGTGAAAATGTAAATAGGTGCAGCCACTATGGAAAACAATATGGAGGCTCCTCAAAAAAAATTAAAAATAGAACTAGCTTACCCAGCAATTCCAATCCTGAGATTATATTCAAAGGAAATGAAAACACTATGTCAAAGAGTTATCTGCACCCCCATATTTATAGCAACATTATTTTCAATTGCAGAGACATGGAAACAATTTAAGTCTCTACCGATGGATAAATGGATAAAGTGCGTGTGTGTGTGTGTGTGTGTAAACAATAATTCAGCTGTATAAAAGAATGAAATCTTGTCATTCTACACAACATCAATGGAATTTGAGAGCATTATACTAAGTGAAATAAGCCTAACAAACAAACACAAATGGTGCATGGTATCACTTATATATAGACTCTAAAACAAACAAAACAAAACACTCATAGAAAAAGAGATCAGATTTGTGTTAGCAAAGGGATAGAGTGGGGGCAATGAGGGAATTGGATGAAGGTAGTCTAAAGATAATTTCCAGTTGTGAGACAAATAAGTACTGGGTATGTAACATATATACATCATAATGAGTAATTAACACCTATGAAAAAAGAAAAAGGAAACAAACAAACAGAAAACCCTGTACATTAGAAGGGAAAACAACATCTTAAAAATTAAATTGTGATAAAAATGCAGAAGTGAAAAGTGAAGTGTGAGAACATGTATGAGTGTATATTCGTACACTGGCTTATATCTGAATGACACACAAATGGGCAGTTCTGAAGAGGAAGAAATGACCAAAAATAAAAGATACAGAGAGGAAAAGATGCAAATGCAAGTAGAAAAGTGAATAGAGGCTAGAATTTAAGCACTGATGTTTAGGATTTTCTCGTTTCTCCAGGTGGTAATAATTTTTTAATGGACAAAATACAAGAAATATCCCAAAGACATATTTAGGGTTCTGATGGCTTCTTAAAGGGACAGAGCTCCACTGAAATTGAAAGAGTAATTCAAAGAGATATCATCCTTGGGTGCTGGATATGACAGACAGTTCACTGGATGCTCAACGCTTTGTTAAAAGCCACACAGCTCCAGTGAAAAAGAAAGAACAATAATGCAGAGAAACTGGAAATATAGACCATAAACCAATTCTTCCATGAGGGAACAGGTTCACATAAAAGACAAAAAACAAAACAAAACAAAACAAAAAAACACCCAGATTGGACCTAGCTGTTAATTTGGCGGAGAAATGGTCGCTTAAAGAACCGAATGAGCAGATCTTAACACTTTGCAGGTGTCTGTTTCTAGATTGCTGAGGAAGAAACAGCCAGCATTATTAATTGACAGCAATCCTTTTAAGTAGCAGAAAGCAACATAGATTAATTGCTGAAATGAGTGGAGCCTGCAAGCCGTTCTCCAAGTTCAGAAGAGTGAAACTAGGGATGACGACAGCATCATGCACAGACTTCTTGAAATATGATTATTTTGAGGTAGACATTAAAAGGCAGCAGTTAGAGCAATCTGGAAGGACATCCCAGCTGGGCAGGTTAGAATTATAGAATTTTACTGCCTCCACTGTATCTTACTATGTATATAGTTTCCCATTATCTGTTTGGAAATCAAAACAGTATTGAATAGAAGCTGTTTTGCCTAACATTAAGTCGCTGGAAATTGCTAATTACCATTCAATTCATAAATATTAGCAAGTGCCTATTCTGTATCAGCCTTTGTGATAAGACTTGGATTGGTTAAAAAGGAGAAAAAGAAGAGTAAGAAAAATCTCTGCCATCAAGGAGCTTACAGTATAATGGGAACCGTGAAAAATCAAACCAAGAATTGCATTGCAAGTAAAAATGGCTATAAATATAACGAGAGGAGTGGAATAAACATTATTGCAGTAGAGGGGATGTTTGCTGTGCTACAGATTTGGAGAAGGGGTAACAGCAGAGGCCATATGTGTGGCTTACTGCTAAACCCCAGGATCCTATATAGTTCCTGGCACCTAGTAGGGGCTCAGAATTGGCATAATGAATTAATGAATCTATGACAACTGGTAAATGAAATAGTTAAGGCTGGAAATATATTTTAAAACATTTGTACTTGTAGTAAAGAGGTATGTAGTGGTGGTATGTTGTGGAGGCATTCTGTCAAATTAATAAGTATAAAGGCATAACAAAGAGAAAGTTAATGCATGTTGGAAATAACATTCAAGCACTGTGGTGTGGTTAGAGTACAGTAGCCTCCCCTCTTCCAAAGTTTAGATTTTCGTGATTTGAATTATCTCTGGACAATCAAGTTCCAAAAATATGAAATGGAAAATTCCAGAAATAAATAATTCATAAGTTGTAAATCATGTGCCCTCTAAGTAGCATGGTAAGTCTCTTGCCAACCAGCTATGTCCTGCTCAGGATGGGAATCACCCCTTTATCCCTGTAGTCATGCTATGTATGCTACCCACCAATTAGTCACTTAGTAGCCCTTTGGTTTGTCAGATCCAGGTACACTGTCCAGGTATAGCACTGCTTGTGTGCAAGTCACCCTTATTTTACTAATAATAGCCCCAAAGTGCAAAAGTAGTGACTCTGGCAATGCAAATATGCCAAATAGAAGGTGTAAAGGGCCTCCTTTAGTGAAAAGGTAGGTATAGTACAATAAGATATTTTGAGAGAAGGAGAGATACCACATTCACATAACTTTTCTTGCAGTATATTGTTATAATTGTGATTTTATTACCAGTTATTGTTATTAATCTCTTACTGTGTCTAATTTATAAATTAAACTTTATCATAGCACATATGTACAGGAAACAGTGCAGGCTATACAGGCATACCTCCTTCTACTCTGCTTCGCTTTTCTTGCTCTTCACTGACATTGTGCTTCTTACAAATTGAAGGTTTGGGGCAACACTGAGTTGAGCAAGTCTATCGGCGCCATTTTTCCAACAGCATTTGCTCCATGTGTATATGTCACATTTTGGTAATTCTTGCAATATTTCAAACTTTTTCATTATTACATTTGTTATGGTTATCTGTGATCAGTGATCTTTGATGTCACTATTGTAAATTTTTTTTTGGGGGGGTTCTACAAACTGTGCCCATATAACACAGCCAACTTAGTTGTTTATCCTCTGACTACTCCCTGACTGGGCACTGGCCCATTTTTCTCCCTCTCCTAGAGGCTGTCCTGTTCCCTGAGACACAACAATATTGAAATTAGGCCCATTAATAATCCTACAGTGGCCTCTAAGTGTCCAAGTGAAAGGATCACAGGTCTCTCATCTGAAATAAAAAGCTAGAAATAATTAAGCTCAGTGAAGAAGACATGTAGAAAGCCCAGGTAAACTGAAAGCTAGGTCTCTTGCACCAAACAGCCAAGTTATGAATGCAAAGGAAAAGTTCTTAACGGAAATTAAAGTGCTACTCCAGTGAGCACACAAATGATAAGAAAGTGAAATGGCCTTACTGCTGATACGGAGGTTTTAGTGGTCAGAATAGAAGATCAAATCAGCCACACCATTCTCTTAATCCAAACCTAATTCAAAGCAAGGCCTCAACTCTCAAACTCTATGAAGGCTAGGAAAGGTTAGGAAGTTGCAGAAGTAAAGTTTGAATTGGTTCATGAGGTTTAAGGAAAGGAGCCCTCTCCATGATATAAAAGTACCAGGTGAACAAAGTGCTGCTAGAGAAGCTGCAGCCAGTTATCCAGAAGATCTCACTAAGATAAGTAACGAAGGCTACACTAAACAACAGATTTTCAATGTAAATTAAATACCTTCTATTGGAAGAAGATGCCACTTAAGATTTTCATAGCTAGAGAGGAGAAGTCAATGTCTGGTTTCAAAGATTCAAAGGACAGGCTAACTCTCTAGTTAGGAGCTAATGCACCTGGTGAATTTAAACTGAAGCAGATGCTCCTTTACCATCCCCCAAATCCTGGGACCTTTAATAATTAAACTAAATCTACTCTGCCTTTGTCTACAAATGGAATAACAAAGCCTGGATGACAGCACATCTATTTACAACATGATTTACTAAATATTTTAAGCCCACCGGTGAGACCTACTACTCAGAAAAAAAAAAAAAGAAAAAAAAGAATTCTTTAAAAATATTACTGCACATTGACAATGCACCTGGCCACCCAAGAAACTGATGGAGACAGACAATCAGATTAATGATGTTTTCAAGCCTGCTGACATTAGCATCCATTCTGCAGTCCATGGGTCCAGGATTAATTTCAACTTTCAAATCTTATTATTTAAGAAATATATTTTGTAAGGCGATGGCTGCCATAGATAGCAGTTCCTCTAACGGATTCGGGAAAAGTAAATTGAAAACCTTCCAGAAAGGATTCAGCATTTTTGATGTCATTAAGAACATTTGTGATTCATGAGAAGAGGTCAAAATATCAACATTAACAGGAGTTTGCAAGAAGTTGATTCGAACCCTCCTGGATGACGTTGCGGGGTTCAAGACTTCCGTGGAAGAAGTAACTGCAGATGCAGTAGAAATAGCAAGAGAACTAGAATCAGAAGTGGAGCCTAAAGATGTGACTGAATTACTGTAATCTCATGATAAATTTAAGGGAGGAGGAGTGGCTTCTTATGGGTGAGCATAGAAAGCGATTTTGTGAGATGGAAAGTACTCCGAATGAAGACATTATGAAGACTGTTGAAATAAGAACAAATTATGTATTTTATTACATAAACTTAGTTGACAAAGCAGCAGCAGGTTATGAGAGGTTGACACCAATTTTGAAAGAAGCTCTACTTTGGATAAAATGTTATCAGAGTTGCATACTACAGAGAAAATATCAATGAATAGAAAAATCAATCAATGTGGCAAACTTTATTGTTGTCTTATTGCCACAGCCATCTCAGCCTTCAGCAACCAAGACCCTGATCAATCAAGAGCCATCAACATTGAGATAAGACCTTCCACCAACAAAAATATATGACTTGCTGAAGGTTCAAACAATGGTTATTTTAACTAAGATATATGAGGTCTGACAATTAAGTTCACAAACTTCTTGCAACAATGTTGGTAACCTTTTTATAATATATATCAGAGGGATTATTCATTATGAATTTGTACCAACTGGACAGTTAACCAAGTTTACTATTTGGAAGTGCTCTACAAAGGCTGTGTGAAAAGTTAGATGAACTGAACTTTTCGTCAACAATTCGTGGCTCTTGCATCACAACAATGCAGCAGCCCACACGGCACTGTCTGTGAGGGAATTTTTAGCCAGTAAACAAATAGCTGTATTGGAACACGCTCCCTACTCACCTGACCTGGTCCCCAATGACTTCGTTCTTTACCCAAAGATAAAGGAAATATTGAAAGGGAGACATTTTGATGACATTCAGGACATCAAGGGTAATATGATGACAGCTCTGATGGCCATTCCAGACAGAGCTCCAAAATTGCTTTGAAGGGTGGACTAGGCACTGGTGTTGGTGCATAGCTTCCCAAGGGGAGTACTTTGAAGATGACCATAGTGATATTCAGCAATGAGGTATGGAGCACTTTTTCTAGGATGAGTTCGCAAACTTAATTGTCTGTACATATACATATATATATATGTATATATGTATGTATATATACATAGCTATTGCATACTTCATAGATAACAGTATAGTGTAAAATGACTTGTATATGCACTGCAAAGCCAAAAATCCATATGACTTCCTTTATTACAATATCTGCTTTATTGCAGTTGTCGGGAACTGAACACAGGTATTTACCTCTGAGGTATGCCTCTATAGCAGTCGGTACTCTCCATGGCTTCAGGCATTGAATGGAGGTCTTGGAATATATCCCCCAGGGATAAGGGGGACTCCTATACATATTTTTTATTTGACAAGTAGAGAAAATGTACCTGAGACTATATAAATAAATACAGAGGGAAGATCATAAAGGGCCTTGCTAACAATAACTCAGATTTTTTTTTCCCCCTGAAAGCAAAGCAGAGCCGATGAAAGAGTCTGAGTGCTAAAGTGACATGATCAGATTTTCAATTACGAAGACAGCAAAAGGGACAGTGGATTGGAAGCTTTCAATCCTGGTGGCAGAGATAAGAGCTTTAAACAGTTATAACAGTGTAGATTAATAATGAAAGCTGAATTATCAGTGACAAAGAGCAAGTAAAAGAAGCGACACGAGTTATAGTTCATCTTGTCATGGGAAATGAGAAAGGGTTGAGATGCTTACGTATTTCTCATTCTAGAGTTTGGGTGAATGGATCGACTTTATTCAAGACACACAGGGGATAGACATCAGGATTGAAATACTGGAGTTTGGAGTAATTTCATGCTGAACATAATGATTTTTGTGTACTTGTGGACATTCCAAGTGAACGTTCATAATAATGCCAAAAATAAAAATGGATTTTGGATTCTAGAGACAGGCATTGGTGGAGTTATATAAATCTGTGACTTATCAGTGTATAGAGGAAGTCTTGAGCGGGGATAAAATCTGAGGGTGTGTATAAAATATTGAGTTACAAAACCAGAGTGCAGCAGAATGTAGTATAAAAATATCAACATTTTAGGGTGGTTACAAGACAAACCCATGTAAAAATTAATAGGTTGAGCATGGTTATGGCATTGAAGGGGAGAGATAACATAAAACTAGCAGAAAAAAGAAACAAATTATGCTGAATGACACAGAAGTGTCAAGGAAGAAAAGTTATTAATTGCCTTTGTGTGGAATTAGAATTAGAGTGTGTACAGGAATTTTAACAATGAAAATGCAAATCAAGAAAATTAAGATCACCAGTCTGAAAGGTTTGGCAAAAAAAAAAAAAAAATGAAAAAGGAGGAAAAGAACTAGACAGGATTTTGTTTTATTAGTAGGGAAAACAAGTTATAATAATGGTGATATATATTTAACCATAATATAACCGCCCCTTTCACCTACCCCACACAAACATGAATTCAAAAAGGTGATAAATTATAACTGGTATGTTTTTGTATTATGAATTTATGTTTAATCTTATCATTTAAAAATGTAATTAATATATAGGTAGGCTTTTAAAAACAGAATTGTCCTCCAACCAAAAGGCCACATTTTCAATGTTTTAATAATAGAGTCCACTACATTTAATTCTAAGGCATTAATTGAACACACACAGAAACACACACACACACACACAGTAAAAATCCATTATAATTAAGTGTCCTCATGAAGAAAATATATATTGATCTTAGAATTAAAGACTGCCAGGAGCAAAACACTGCTGCCAAGAGTGACAAAGATAAATTGCAATAAGTTCATCTTTGAAGACTTTCCATGATTAGAAAATAAATGCAAATGGATTAGAATAATTTTCAAAAAATAGTAATCTTATTAATTCTGTATGACATTTTTTATTTGATAAATATTTAATGGATGATTAATTTGCATCTCAAAGATCATATATATCTTCTGATATATATGTATGCATATTTAAAGTACTATACTGTTTTCCCAGGGTTAGCAAACATGATATTTTTACCATTTTTCTCATACTGTAGCAAGGCTTTAGGTGAAGTTATTAGGACACAGACAATAGATTAGTGGTTGCCAGAGGGTAAGGGGGAAGAAAGGATAGTAGATGAGGATAAAGGGGGTCAAATATATGGTGATGGAAGGAGAACTGTCTCTGGATGGTGAACACACAATGTGATATATAGATGATGTGTTACGGAATTGAGCACTTCAAACTTATGTAATTTTACTAACCATTGTCACCCCAATAAATTTTAATTAAAAAAAAGAAAGGTGAACTGTGGGTGAAATATTGTCCTTTAAACATAATAAACTTAATGTGCCATATATAATTTTTTCAAGAGGAATAACAGAGGTTAAGAGGAAATTATTCCTTTGAATTTTTGTAGATAATAGAAAGTACAAAGCTAAGTTATGAGAAATACAGGAATAGAAAAGAATGAAAACGCAACCCAGGAGCTCCAGGAAACAATCATTCTACTCAAAAAAATAACAATGAAATATTAAAGAAAATAGATGCAATAAACTGTTGAGATTAAGTTACATTTAGGATTAAGTTTCCTTTTAGGTTGCACATTCTAATCACGGAAAAACTCCAAAGATAAACCCATCACAGTTGATCTTGCTTTGTATTGGCTGAAGTATTTAACTCCTGCAACTGTTTCATTCTCACATGAATTAAATTAAAAACTCATCCTTGCCTAACCTAATTAATGTGATAGCAGATGTAAACTACAAACCACTGCTTTTGATTTTAGCTTTTAAAAAGCGTTGACATAAAAAATTACCTAAAACATTTTGAATGGAAAGATGCATTTAAAACAAAACAAAAATCAGATTTTACAGATTAAATATGGAATGTGTTTCCCTAGTCATTACGCTTCTGATGAAATAAACCATTTGCCTTTTCCCCACTTAGGACATCATCCCTCTATTTTTAGTAGACCCTTAGTAAATCTTTTGCAATCCACAGAGCAAAATTTCCTTTGAAAGAAAATAACCTACTCTGAAACATTTGTGTCCAGTCCACATAGCAGTGGAGACAGAAGTATCCTGCACAGACATTTCTGAGTGAGTCAGAGATTGTCAACATATCCTGGAACTTAGAATTCCTTAGATTCCGTGACTTTCTCCTGGGATATTAAGGTCATAAGATTTACATAGGTCTGGATAATGTTCAAGTGTTTTCAAAGTGCATTGTCTATCATGGTTTCCAAATATGTATTTACTCATCAGTTCTTTATTTCAAGATTATTTAGCTTTGAAATTAGGGAAGTCAAAATAACCAAAATTCTTATTCTTTCTGCCTCTAGAAATATAAAAGTACACAGACATCAACACAACTTCACGCACTACTACCACAATCCACGGTTTCGTTTGTGCAAAAGATGATAATCCTGGTATATCCCTATTGGTGGGCTGACCTGTTTTACTCAGTGGGGGGAAGGGGCTCCAGCACTCACTGGGACACTCCCTCCCCTTATAATCCTCAATTGGTTTCATTCTAAGACTAGAAAATGGAAAGGTCTTCGGATAAAACAAAGGTTTACTGGATACCTACGCTAATGTCTGGGGGAAAAAAAAAAAAAGATAAAAAAGGCAATGTCTCCCCTGGGTAAATTTGCTATATTGGGAAAATAGAGGCAAACAGATGAATGAATAGAGTGCCCAACCGGACATCTAGGCAGACATCAGGAAGGCCTTCTGAAGATGGCAGCAACCGAACAAAGACTTGCAGGATCATTTGGAGTACACCAAGGCAGGAATGAAGTGAAAGGGTACTGTAAGGGTTAATGGAAACATGTGCAAAAGCACAGGTATGTGAATGAGGATGGTGGGAGGAATTCCAAACACAAAATTCTCTTATTGTCACACCTGACCTCAACCCTAATAAATCTGAAACAAAACCTTTTATCATTCCTCTCAAACTTGTTCTTCCCATGCTCTTTTCCATAAGAAAATGAACCCAAAGCAAAAACTCAGGAGTCACTTTTAATTCCTCTTTCTCTAATCTCTCATAGTCAGTGTATTACCAAGTCTATTTGTTTCTGCCTCCGAAATATGTCTAGTACCCATCCACATTTTTCTGTCTTCCCAACCATCCATCTAAGTCAGGCTGCATTTATTCTTTAATTCAGTAACTGCAATAACCTTGTGTCTGTCCCCCATGCATCTACTTTTACCCACCTATGAATTATTTTCCATGCAGGACCAAGAATAATATTTTCAAAACTGAGATAAGTTCATTCCTCTGTTTAAAACTCTTAAATGACTATCCGTTACAATAAATATTAATCCTAAACTCTTTACCTTAATATACAACCTCTTTGATTTCCTACCACATCACTCCCTCATTCATTTATTATTTAATTATACTCCCCTGTATCACTTACATTACTTCAGCAAGCACATACGTTAGAACTTTGCCTTTGCAACTCCATACTGTCTTTGAGTCCTTGCACTGATGATGATGTCTCCCCTCGGTTGCCACTACAGTTGCACAGCACCTCAACCTCAAATAAGACCAGACCCCTCATCCCCACCCCTTTCCCTTTATGTTTACTGGCTGTTACATTACTGCTTTTGGGTCCTTCACAGCCATTATCACTATCTCTTCTATAACCACATAACTAGGGACAACTACATAAAATATTTAGGACTAAAGCCCTAGCTAGTAAGAGAAGTGTGCATTGGACTACAATGTCCAGTGTCATTATATTTTACCCCCAAACTCTTAAGTCCTCATGGCCATACTAAAAATTATTACCATTATTATTATTTTTTTTACACTTTTCCCTTAAAACCCGTATGTGAAGATATTTTTATTAATACAATGGGGAGTGGAAATAAGAAAATGTTAAGAAGCTCCTTGATGTCCAGTGAAACACTCAATTTGGAAAATTCTTATGAAAAGATAAACAAAACAAAACAAAAAACCTTTCTTAAGATGACAACTTGGAAATAATATGAAAACATTCTGCTATGAAGAAATTGACCTTTCAGTAAATGGATAGCACACTCTACATGAGAACACGTCTGTCACACAAATGTGCCTGATATATTATAGCTGAGTCAATGCTGAAGTGTTACTGAGTATTGTATCATCAAAAGGTGCTTCCATAGGTTAATTTGAAAAGGTTTCCTGAAGAGGTTTCTTTTTTGTTTTATTTTTGTTTTTTATGTTGGTTTGTTTGTTTTGGAGGAGAGAGTACATGACTTGTGAAGGAAGGCAGAAGGTAAAAATGGCAAGGTACTGGAAGGTAGACTAAAAGAATAAAATGACAGAAAATCTGGGAGAGGGCAGCAAGGAGATCATGAACTGTGAGGAGAAAATACATGAGCTGTGAGCACTACCGTAACCATGCATTCAGGTTGTAGTTCGGCAGTCATGTCAATAGCTGCATTAGACTAACTCTCAAATTCGTGCTTTTAGTTGCAGGGAACTTTACTGTGTAGACTTGCTCTCAGCCTCAGCAGAATACACTGATTTGTAGTTATAATTTGTACTCAAAGCAGGTCTTCAACTGCAGCTCTCATAATAGGAATAAAAGTTGCTAGGTGAGAATGTTTCACCTTAATGAGTAACTTATATTACACTAAGTCACATGTTGAGCTGTGGGAAGCACTATTGTAGGTGAACATTTTGAAACATGAATCCATCTTTAAATTTTGACTTACTTCAATTGAAGGAAAACATGAGTTAGTTTCCTTTCAAAGAAATCACGAAGACATTGAAAAAGATAAAGTGACTCCCATGACAAGTGCTGAGAATTATATTTTACAGTTTTACTTCTAAAAGTTACAAATATCCTAATGAAAAACAAAAATTTTAACGATACATTCAATCTAAGAGTTACATAAAATTTCTGCTGAAAGCAGAAGTCTTTTTAAACTAGACCTGCCTAGTGAAACATAATTTTAGGATAAATTAGATTTTCTGAATTCTTTCTGGCCTCAAACCATGAAATAACAATCTACTATAACAAAATTGTTGAACAATCAAGTGTCTTGCTACTATCAGGATATTCAGTAAGAAAGAAAGCTCTCTATTTATCAGTATCCACTTCTGCCCCTTGCTCAAATATTTTAGTCATCTCAATGTTTGAGAGAAATATAATGCAACCGCATCTGTCAGTGACATTCGGGATATATACAGTTTACTTCGACTGCTGGCATTGTAAGTACACAATAAATATTTACTGACATAAATTTATATATATACACATATACATAATAAATATATATTTTCCCTTAATGCAGATGTGATTAGAAAAAGAATAAACAGCTAACATTTGTGGAGTGCTTACTAAGGGTAAGGGACCATGTTGAACTGTTTTATTTCTATAACCTAATACGACCTTCACAACAACATAACAAGGGCGCTATATGACAGTATGAGAGATTACAGCACTACGGTTTACTGATATCAGGCAAATAGTCCCAGGCTATGTTGTTTGTAAATAGTAGAGCACAAATGTTTGCTTTATGTCTGATCAAGAGCCCATAATTTTAACCACTTCTTTCTGTTTTGTCTATCCTAAAAAGAAATAGATAGAAGAAGCAAAGATAAGTGACTTCAAAATACCCTCTATTGTACTCAGCTATTGACAGATTGGAAATATCCAAGCCTGCTACCGGATTCTCACTGAATTGGTTTTATTAGTTTTTTATAGATCCCTGGCCTTCTTATGGCCCTTGCTTATTTTCATTGAGGGTTAAATGACTTTTTCATCTCCCGTCAGGTCTTATGGTATGTTAAACAGTTTTTACTAATTTTACAATTAGGAATATAAAATAAATCAAGATAATATATTTCACAAACGTTAGCTGTTTTATAATTCATAACTAGCAACTGGTGTGCTGCATGTTAATGGAATTCTACATTGTCTTTTGTTACAGCATTATAACCAAATGTTAAACAAAAAGTTTCAGATTACTTTGTGCAATTTTTCTAATTCTGCTCCAAATATTTTGCATTATAAATAGGATGATATGGCATTGATACTTGAGTATGACTTTTTTTTTTTTTCAACTTTATGTTTTTAGAGCAGTTTTGGGTTCACAGCAAAATTCACAACAATATTGAGAGGAAGGTACAGAGATTTCCTGCCCCTACTCCTGCCCCTATACATGCTTAGTCTTAAGTCTTTCTCATTGTTTATCAACTTCCTCACCAGAGTGATTGGTACATGTTACAATTGATGAGCCTGCATTGACACGTAATAATCATTGGAAGTTCATAGCTTACATTAGGGTTCAGTCTTGGTGATATACATTCTGTGGGTCTGGACAAATGTATAATGGCAGGTACCCATTATTATGGTATCATACAGAGTCCTTTTATTTCCTAAAAATCCTCTGTGTTTCACCTATCCATCCCTTCCCCTCACTCTCACCCTTGGTGGCCATGGTTAGCTTTCTACTGTCTCCACAGATTTGTCTCTTCCAGAATGTCATATAGTTGAAATCAAATGGTACATAGCCTTTTTAGATTAACTTCTTTTACTTACTATAATAATATGCATTTAAAATTCCTCCAGGTCTTTTCATGGCTTGACTTAACGTTACTTTTTAGCATTGAATAATATTCTATTGTGTGGATGTACCCTAGTTTATTTATCCATTCACCTACTGAAAGATACCTTGGTTACTTGCAAGTTTTGGCAATTGTGAATAAAGCTGCAATAAACATCTGTGTGCAGGCTTTGTGTGGCATCAGTTTTCTACTCCTTTGGGTAAATACCAAGTAGCACAAGCACCGGAGAGTATGGTAAACTATATGTTTAGTTTTATGAGAAAATGCAAACTGTCTTCCAGAGTGGCTGTACCATTTTTTTTATTCCCACCAGCCAGGAATGACAGCTACTGTTGCAGATCTTTGTCAGCATTTGCTGTGGCTATTGTTCCACATTTTGGCCATTCTAATATATGTATTATAGAATCTCACTGTTTTTGAATTTGAATTTCTCTGATGACATATGATGTGGAGCATCTTTTCATATCCTTATCTGCCATCTGTATAATTTCTTTGGTGAGGTATCTGTCAAGGTCTTTGGCCCATTTGTTAATCAGTTTGTTATTTTATTGTTGAGTTTTAAGAGTTTTCCGTCTATTTTGGATAAGTCTTTTATAAGATGTGTCTTTAGCAAATACTATCCCAGTCTGCTTATCCCCTCATTCCATTAACCTTGCCTTTTACGGAGCAGGTTTTAATTTTAATAAACTCAAGATTATCCATTGTTTTTTTCATGGACCTAAAGAATCAATGTCATACACAAGGTCATGTAGATGTTCTCCTATATTATCTTCTATGAGTTTTATAGTTTTCTGTTTTACATTTATGTCTCTGATCCACTTTGAGTTAATTTTTGTGCAGGGTGTAAGTTCTGTGTCTGGTTCACTTTTTTTTTTTTTTTTTTTTTGATGTGGTTGTTCAGTTGCTCGAGATCATTTGTGGAAAAGACTACCATGTTTCCCCAAACATAAGACCTAACTGGAAAATAAGCCCTAGCATGATTTTTCAGGATGACATCTCCTGAACATAAGCCCTAATGCGTCTTTTGGAGCAAACCATAATATAAGACTTGGTCTTATTTCTGGGGAGACATGGTATCTTGCTCCATTGTATTGCCTTTGTTCCTTTGTCAAATATTAGTTAACTAAATCTATGTGGGTTTATTTCTAGGTTCTTTATTGTGTTCCACCATTGTATTTGTTTATTCTTACACCAATATCATACTCTTTTGATTATGGTAGCCTTATGGGAAGTCTTCAAGTAGGGTGGGGTCAGTCCTCCAACTTTGTTCTTCTGCTTCATATGTGTTGGCTGTTCTGAGTCACTTGCCTCTCCATATAAACTTTAGAAACAATTTATCAATATCCACAAAATAGCTTGCTGGGATTTTAATTAGGATGGCATTATGTCTATAGATTATAGAAGTTAAGAAGAACTAACATTTCGAAAAAATTATTGAGTGTTTCTATCCATGAACATAAACTATCTTTCCATTTATTAGTTCTTTGATTTTACTCATCAGAATTTTGTGGTTATCCTCATGTAGGTCTTGTATATATTTTGTTAGAATTTTACCTATGCATGTCATTGTTGGGGTGCTAGTATAAATGGTATTTAATTTTATTTTCAAATTCTACTTGTTTATTGCTAGCATAGGGAAGCAATTAACTTTGTATATTAACCTTATATCTTGCAATCTTGTTATAGTCACTTATTACGTCCAGGAGTTGTTTTTTGTTGTTGTTGTTGTTTGGTTTTGTGGTTTTTCTTGATTCTTCAGGACTTGCTACATAGATGGCCATATCATGTCATTGGTGACAGTTTTTTTTTTTCTTTCCCAATACGTATATTGTCTATTTCCTTTACTTATGTTATTGCATTAGCTAGAACTTCCCATACGATGTTAAAAAGGTGAGGTGGAAGGGGACATCCTTACCTTATACCTGATCTTGGTTTGAGTTTCTCACCATTAAAAAGATGATGTTAGCTGTATGCATTTTGTAGATATTCTTTAACAAGTTGATGAAGGTTCCCTGTATTCTTAGTTTACTGAGAGTTTTTATCATGAAAGGCTGTATGACTTAATTTTTTCAAACAGATACATAGGCAATTAACAATTGTTGTAAGATATGTTTTACAAATAGTGGAGTGTTAATACCAATAATCTAAAACAGCACATTGTATTTCCCCCAAAATAAGACCTAACCAGAAAATAAACCCTAGCATGATTTTTTAGGATGCTCGTAATATAAGTCCTACCCCAAAAATAAGCCCTAGTTAAGATCGTCAGTTAGATGTATACATTTAGTATGTCTGTTGCAACACAAGACGGATTATTGAATTATAAAATAATAATATTAATATATAATCAAATATAAATAAATGATATTATTGACATTAATACTTAAAATAAATAATATAAATTATAATTAAGTATTTGTAAATACCCAAGCAGGCACCTTTGGATGAGAGGTAACTGCCTATGCAAACAGATGAACTCAAGACTTATTGCCAAATGACCAATCGGAGTACAGACACAATGCATGAATAACATGCACACTTGATAACAAACAGAAGTGATTGTGCCTAATATTAATCTTCATAATTCAATATGTCGTGTGTTGCACTGGACGTACTTAATGTACTCGTGTGAAATAAAGAAACATTTTCTGAATTTTGGTGCCTGCAATTTTTCGTTGCTTTTGTGTGGACCATCCTTCTTAAATGTCATCATTTTTATTGCCACTCCTTTCTGGTAAGTCTTCCATTAACACTTGATTTAATGGTAGATTTAAAGGGAATGCTATTTTGACCCCCTGACAAGATGAGTGCAAAAAAAAAAGAGCTATTCTGTGGAATACAAGAAACGAATTGTTGAGGACTCCTGGGGCAAAAATCTTACAGCTTTCTGCAAAGAGAAGTTGGATCTCCGAATGGTCCGAAAATAGGGAGCAGAGTACGATAATATCAGTCAATAGGTGGATGAGAGAAATGCTAAGAAGCTCAAGTATGGATCAGGTTGGCAACCATTATTTCCTGAGCTGGAAGACATCATCTGTGAATGGATTGCTGACAGGAGAGCAAAGGCATTGGTTGTGGGCAGGGCTGATATTCAAGCATTTGCCGTTGCAATGGCACCACAGTTAGAAATATCCCCAGAAGAATTCAAAGTATCACAACACTGGCTGGATGACTTCCTTCAGTGATATGAACTGTCTCTAAGATCAACAACACTGTTCAAGCTTAAAGATACTGAAATTATTAAACATGCATTTGCATTCAAGTCCTTTGTTGATGGCATCGACTTTTCTAAATACCAACTCTTCAACGTGATTGCTATTGATGGAACTGCAGAGTTTATGGGCCAAGGATCTCAAACAATAATTGATCAGAGGGGAGCCTTATCAATCTGCATTCCTTCCACTGGTTACGAAATTGCACACGTTACCTGTCTTTTGTCAATTCATCTGGATGGAAAGAAAGCCCCACCTCTAATCAACACTAAGGGCAAGAAAGATAAGGTTGAATGTGTTTTAGGCATTTATATTCTTGGAACCTAAAAAGCCTGGTGTACACAAGTAATTATAAGGAATTGGGTCGATTCAATGCTGCCGTTTGTTTTGCGAGGTGGCCAAAGAGGTCTGCTGGTCTGGAATTCAGCGAGCACTCACCACGCTAAAGACATGAAGAACTTCCTTGCAGAGAGAAGAATAGATCAAATAATGATTCCTGCAGGAATGATTGCCTATCTCCAGATTCTTGATATTGCAATAAACAAGCCATTAAAGGACCGTTTGTGCATGGAAATCAATGACTACATTGAAAACACAATGGAGAGAAATCAGCGTGGAAACTTTGTGAAGCCCAGCCTGCAAGAGGTCGTGACTTGGGTGAAGAATTCATGGGATAAAATCACTGACAGCTGTGTTGCTAGTGCACTACGAGCAGGCTACATGGACAAGAATTACTCATTTAAGGAGAGGTGTATTGCTGGAAGTGAGAGATTGGGGCCAATGGTTCTATAGGAAAAGGAGTCGCAAGAAATTCAAGCTAGAATTCGGGGTTTGGAAAGTTATGACGATGTTCCAGAAGATGACATGACTGTATTTGAATAAATATAGATTTTTGTACATGAATAAATGAATAAATGTAGATTGCTGTACATGAATAAATATGGATTGTTGTACATGAAAAAATAAGACATCCCCTGAAAATAAGCCCTAATGCATCTTCTGGAGCAAAAATTAATATAAGACCTGGTCTTATTTTTTGGGAAATACAGCATGTATATATATAGATCTAGATCTTCAACATATATATATACATATATGTCTTCATATATATACATATACATATACTTCAACATATATATACACATACATATATATATCTTGAACATATATATGTACACGTATATATATGTTGAAGATCTAGATCTAGTGCCAAACATATCTGAATATGGAAACTGTTTTAACTATCTATCATCTATTTGACTTTGCACAATTTATATGATTTTTCTAAGCCCCCGTTTCCTAAACTGTAAAATGGTGATAACATTGGTACCAAATTTGGGTTATTAGGTGATTAAATAAAATGTCACATGCAAAGGTCTCTGTATTGTGCCTTACTTTCAATAAATACTCAAAAACATTTAGCCCTGATGAAGAAAAAAGGGGATGTCCTTGAAGTCTGATGAGATTAAAATAGCTATTTTTAAAATAATCCATTCAATAATGACTAGATACAAACAACCTGTCTTGCCTCATGCTGCAAACTTTCCTAAAATTTCTCAAAGGTTCATAAACCCCAAACAAGCAGCATCTGGCCTCAGAGTGCCCTTTATCTCTTCCTAGCAGCCAGACTTGATTTTCAGCTTTGCCTTTCTCAGGCACATCCAATCCCAGCATAAACGGCAACCATCTGCAGATCACTTTGTATCACATACCAGGTGGCCCCAGGCCAGGTACAGGCTGATCTTAGCCTACACTAGAGCCCCTTCCCAGAAGCCCCAGAACCGAAACACCCAGTGGCCAGCTTCAGACTATACCACAGCACCACTCAACCATTTCCCGAACAATACACTCAAAAGGTGGACTTGGCAGTCACCAGAGCCCTGCTAAAGCAAATCCTGCTCTGTAGGGTCAGCCCCTGTACAACAGCTCCTCTGCTATACTGATGGCCGGACCTCACAGCCCGTCAGCCTGAGAGTTAATCCCTCCCACTGATGTGCCAAAGGCAATCAAACCTTCACTACAACAAGAGGTCATACACAATTCACAGAAGGGACACACTAGAACACCCAGCTCAGGTGACCAGAGAGACTGAGCCATTGGGCTCCATAGGACACCTACTACAGAAAGCCATTCTACCAAGACCAGGAGATGTAGTAGCTCTACCAAATACATAGAAACAAACAAAGGGAAGCAGTTAAAATAAGGAGACCAAGAAAAATGTACCAAATGAAAAAACAGACAAACAAAAAGCCCAGAAAAAGAACAGCAACAAAAAATAGAAACAAGCAATCTAACAGATGCAGAGTTCAAAACACTGGTTATAAAGATACTCAATGAACTTAAAAAAAGATTAGATGAACTCAGTGAGAACTTTATCAAAATGATGAGAAGCATAAAAATGGAAATAGAAATGAAGAATACAATAACTGTAATGAAGACTATATTAGAGGGAATCAATAGTCAATTAGATGAAGCAGAGGAACAAATAAGTGATTTGGAAGACCAGGTCGCAGAAAATACCCCATCAAAACAGCAAAAAGGAAAAAAAAAAAAAAAAGGAATTCAAATAATGAGGATAGTTTAAGGGGCCTCTGGGACAACATCAAGCATACCAACATTTGGATCACAGGGGTACCAGAAGAAGAGAGAGGGAGCAAGGAATTGAAAACCTATTTGAAGAAATAATGACAGAGAACTTCCTTAACCTGGTGAAGGAAATAGATATACAAGGCCAGGAAGTGCAGAGAGTCCCAACCAAGATGAACCCAAAGAGGCCCACACCAAGACACATCATAATAAACTGCCAAAGATTAAAGACAAACAGAGAAAAGTAGTTACCTAACGGAGCTCTCATAAGACTGTCAGCTGATTTCTCAACAGAAACTTTGCAGGCCAGAAGGGATTGGCACAAAATAGTCAGTGATGAAAAGCAAGGAACTACAATCAAGGAACTATAACTCAATCCAACAAAGCAAGGAACTACAATCAAGGAACTATAACTCAATCCAACAAAGCTATCATTTATAATTGAAAGACAGATAAAGAGCTTCCCAGACAAGAAAAAGCTAAAGGAGTTCCTCATCACCAAACCAGTATTACAAGGAATGTTAGAGGGACTTCTTTAAGACTTAAATAAATAAATAAAATATGAATAATAAAATGGCAATAACTACATACCTATCAATAATTAGTTTAAGTGTAAGTGGATTAAATGCTCCAATCAAAAGACATAGAGTGGCTGAATGGATGAGAAAACAAGAGCCTTACATATGAGGCCTACAAGAGACTCTCTTCAGATCGCAAGACACACAGAGACTGAAAGTAAAGGGACTAGAAAAGATGTTTCATGCAAATGGAGACAGAAAAAAGCTGATGTAATAATATTTATATCAGACAAAATAAACATTAAAGCAAAGGCTATAATGAGATAAAGAAGGACCTAGCAATTCCACTTCTGGGTTTTTATCTGAAGAAATCCAAAGCACTAACTCAGAAAAACATATGGACCACTATGTTCATTGCATGACTATTTACAACAGCCAACGTATGGAATGAATGTAAGTGCCCATAGATAGACAAAAGAAAAAGTGGTACATATACACAATAGAATATTACTCAGCCATAAAAAAGAATGTAATCTTGCCATTTGCCACAACATGGATATTCCTAGAGGGTATTATGCTTAGTGATATAAGTCAGACAGAAAAAGACAAATACCATATGATTTCACTTATATGTGGATTCTAAAACACAGAATAAATGAACAAACCAAATGGAAACAAACTCATAGATAAAGAGAACATTTTGATGGTTGCCAGATGGGAGGGGGGTTGGGGTCATGGGTAAAAAAGGGGGACAGGATTAAGAAGTACAAATTGGCAGTTACAAAATAGTCACAGGGATTCTACAGCACCCGGAATATAGTCAATGATAGTTTAATAACTGTGAATGTTTTCAGGTGGGTATTAGACTTACGAGAATGATCACTTTGTAAGTTACATAAATGTCTAATCACTGTGTTGTACACCTAAAACTAATATAATATTATTGCATGCCAACTATATAGAAATTAAATATTTTTAAAAAGAAAAAAAATGACTGGATAATGGTATCAATTTCTTACTCTGTTTCATATTTTATCATGTGTTCTGTTTTTTCTCTTTTCTTGCTAGACTGTTTGTTTAGGTCCCCAGTTGAACGTAGAGCATTTTGTAAGCCGAGAAGCTACTTTTTCTTGTCTAAATTTATTTTGTATGGCTATTATATCCTCACTTTTTCTAACATTCAGGTGAATAATGACCACGAATGAATGCTTTAAAGAATGTTTTGAAATGGTAATGAGCAAAACTGCAAAACCTTGTGATTTCTGTAGTGTGTAATCCAGACCCATATGAAAAAAAGTTATAGAGTAGAATTATTTTACTCATTACACATAACTTGATGAAAATTACTGGACTTCATGATAGTCTCACTAATAGTATTATTTTTGGCATTTTAGCAATCCATAGGTCATTTTGCTGTTGCTTCCATAATACTACAGCATAAAATACATGTCGTCTCTTGCTTAATTACAGACTCCAGGTTTTCCATAATCGTTTTGAAATGTACCTGAGCTACTGTCCCAGGATATTGCAACATTGTGGTTACATGACAGCCCAAAATTCTTCAGTAGATACATTGTCAAGCGGAGTAGGTGGGAGAAGGGGATCTTGGTTATTAACAGAATGTTAAAATGTGATTGTAGGAAGCTCCTTTTCTCACAATTACATATAAACTGCCAGTGTCCAATATCTTGGGTAAAACAATGTTGCTGTTGGAAGTAGAGTCCAAACAGTTTCAAAGTGAATAACACCCAGATTATGGAGTTCCATATTGTTAGGGACATGAAGAAGTGGAACTGCAGGAAATAATTGCAATTTGTTTGTTTCTTTGTTTTTGATCTGTCACTTTCACAGTGGCAAACTAATGGGAACGACCCCCAGTTGTTTCCATAGGATCACGGGCTCTTCCTCTGGGAAATAGTAGGTGAGACTAAACACAGGTTACCATGATTTCATTGATATTGTCTCATTTGACTGTCTGATTCTATATGGAAGGAAAGAAAACAAATATTGAGGGAGGATTTTTCAGACCCTAAATCTCCCAGCTTACGAAGAGAAAGATGGAATATAAATAAATAAATAAATAAGTGGCATTGCAGGATTCTAAACCTTCATATGCATAAATCTGACAACCTGCCAATGTTGGCAATTAATTCCTGCTTAGGTTTAGCCTTATATAATAAAAGCAAAAATTATCAAAAGGAACTTGGTTGGAAGAAACAAAGTCTCTACCAACTTAGTATATTAAAAGAAACATTAATTGTTATGTTTTACATTTTAGTTTGACAACAAAAATATTGAATTTTAAATCAATTTAAAATACAGATCAAAGTACTCCCATAATACACACACACACAGAGAGAGACACACACACATATGATTGAACTGATTAGAATGTTTCAGTAAAACGGAAAGAAATTTATAGGCAGAATGGTTGGCCACATTAAAAAATAGAATCTGAACATATTGTTTTATAACAAATGTTTAAGGAGTCCAGGACAGAATTCTGAAATGTTTTATTGGTTAAATGAGACTTCAGCATAATGTTCCTAGTCCCTGGATCCCAATAAACTTGAAATGATGTTATTCTGTATCAAAGCAAAAGACACAATATACAAGGAAATGTTTTGCTTTGTGGTAGCAGATTTAAAGTGATAAAATTGCTAAGATAAAAATGCATAAAAATAGTGTATAGGGAGTCACAGAATTATATCTTTCACCAGGATTGTGGTTTGAGTGTCTAGCTGTGCAATATGTTTACCTGCACTGCGTGGTGTAGTGCTGTGAAAACACCTTACCTTTCCAAACATGCATACATTTCTTGGCAAGAGATATATCTCATCCTTGCTTTAGACTCTAAGTCAGTGTGAAAGGAGGCCCCCTAAATAATTTTTACATGTATGTTTGATGGTGAACAACCACTAGTGTAGTAAACAAGTGTCTACTCTAACATAGAATTTAAATTCAATGTGCAAAATATTCCCATATAGACTGTGTTGTGTATTGGTTTGTTACAATTTCAAATCTACTTGTGGATGATTTAAGTGAAGTTGTTTTGATCTAAGGCTAAACTTGTTTACACTGAGGAAGCTGTGCCAGGATGCTGTTGTCTATATCTGTTGTCAATAAGCACTCAGTAGCTCAGCTATTGTGGGGGCCCCACTAGGAACTTAGGGATAACATAAGGAAGAGCGGCTCTGATGTGATGGACCGAGAGTCCGTAAGGACTTGGACCCAGAGTGGTCTGGGCAAGGCTACACTTTGCTAATCTGAAGAGTTCTCCGAAGATCTTGAGACACTTGCTCCTACCATGACAACGCCTCTCTTGGTCAGTAGTGGTATTAAACCATGTAGTCTTAGGAAGAGAAGGGACATTTGTTCCTGCAGTGAGGCTGCTCCTCATTGGCAACTCTATGTAAGCCACTTATGGCCTGTGGAGTGATAACCTTCAGAGCCATCCACTGTGCTTGCCACCACCATTGTCCACTATTATGTGTCCCCAGCAAGGGACCTAAGCTGGTAGCTGACAAACAGCTTTTAGCTGGAGGGACTGATGTCACCTAGAACCAACCCATAGAAAGTTATACCCAAACTAACTTTGGATTTCATTTCTTTCATCACCCTTTTGTCTGGAACAACAGTGCAAATAATGTATCATTGGTTTGAAATATATTATTTCTTTATTGGCTTATTAAAACAGATTATTCTATATGCTACTGGCTTGTGCAATATTATTATAAATGATAATTCCCACAGTGAACCTGTGTTAAATACATTTTTGGCAAAGACAATCTCAGTCTCTGAGCATAATTTGCCCCCAACAAAAACAGAT
This sequence comes from Rhinolophus ferrumequinum, assembly GCF_004115265.2. Taxonomy (NCBI): domain Eukaryota; kingdom Metazoa; phylum Chordata; class Mammalia; order Chiroptera; family Rhinolophidae; genus Rhinolophus; species Rhinolophus ferrumequinum. Next base: position 31,323,924 of record NC_046287.1, read on the forward strand.
TGAAAATTTCTTCTTTGTAGAGTTTTTAGCTACATTATGCAATAAAACTAATATTTCTAAATAAACGGATTTCTCACATTACCAGAATGCAACATCAGATAACCAGCTACATATTTCTCTTTGCATTTGGATGGATTTATAGAGCATATTTTTGCCATTTTCTTTTTCTAAAATAGCACGCATCACATCTGAGGCGACTGCACAAAATTCTTAAGTATTTCTCTAAATGACTGCTTCCAAGTGCAGCAACAAATTGCAAAATCTGATACAGTGGGGCTTCTTTTAAAATATGTTTCATGTGTCTGAAATGATTTTTTTCTATCATCCGGAAAAGTAAAAGTCTTATGGCTTCATGCTGATTCAGTAAATTTGGGTACATCCTGCTGGGAAAAAAAAGCCCTGGAAATAACACTGAAAATACCTACAGGGTCACTTAAGTAAAACGAGTCAATGGCTTAGTTATTTACAAGTTACAGAAACATCTTGTTCCAGAATACGCAAAATGTATTTTCTTCAAATACAGAGAATTAATTTATAAACTATGTGTTACACACTGTTATACACTCTCATTAGGATTAACACATTTATATTAAAAATTAAATTAACAATCGTATCCCTAATCTTTCACTCCCTGAGTCATTTATTGACCGACTGTTGATCATTTTATTACTAAATGTTTAATTTAGTGTACTAATGAGAACTCACTCCAAGCTTTGGTAAAGAGCAGAATAAAGAAGGCACATTTCATCTGTACCACTTTTTAAAGCTTTCCAACATCCCTGCTATTTTGGCTCCTCTTTGCTTCTAACCCCAAATTCTGACACACGAGTATGTGACATGGCAGCTCCACTATGAAGCAACTCTGACTTTAGGACCCTCAGCCACATCCCAGAAGAAGAAATTCCTTGTAGAAATTCTCTCACCCTATCACAAGTCATAGAAAGTGAAAAAACAGGATTCTTCAGAGGCCAGTGATAAAGTGCTAAAACACTCTTAGGAAATGGAATGGGGAACACCGTGGTGACTCAGTCTCCGAGACTACCATTATTTTCCTTTTAGTATTCCTCAATACTAACTCAAAAGAAGGAAAATTCCTCCGGCAAAGTGTCCTTTATTATTTCCCTTTTTACTTTGTTTACTCAATCACTAACACATTCATTCATTCACTCATTTAATACCTATGAAGCACCTCTTCAGTGCCAGATATATAATTTGCATATTTTGGGCATACAGCAATGAATGAAACAAAGTTGGCTGTCATGTTGGGTGAGGAGTACACAGAAGTGTCTAGTATAAGAGGTGGTAAGTGGGATAAGCAAAATAAAGCAAGGCGAAGGTGATACAGAGCGGGACCTCTTTGTATAGGGTGGGATGGCTTCCCCAGTAGGCTGATACTGAGATTACTTGAAGGAGCCTGACTTACTGGAAGGAGCAGGCCATGCATGCACCTATAGGAGCATCCAGGCAGAGGGAAGAATACCGACTAAGGCCTGGATGAGACCATGCTTGACATTTTTCATGAAGAACAAGAATTACTGTGGCTATACTATAGTCTAGTGAGGCAGTCAAAATATCTCTGCACAAAGCAACTTTATATAAAGTTGGATAACACTGACAGAAACAAACATTTCGGTGCTCTGGAAATGGTTCAAGGCATATAATCACAGAAGCATTTATTCTGAAACAAAATGCTGAACTTAGGGTAAACACACGAAATCTGTAGCCTTCTCTTCCCCTACGCATGATCCCATCAACCCCTTCTCCTCATACAGCCCCACCCCGTTAGTCAGCAGGAAGAGTCTCTGGGATGGGAGGGGTAGTCTTGAGGGCTGGCTTCTTTCAGCCATGGACCAAGGAAGCTCACTCATGTTGCACAATGGATGATGCAACAATATTATCTGTGGAAGTGACAATCTTAAAAATGAGGCGGTGGGGAAAGCCACCGACTCTACCTGAGATTTTTGTCTTGGTTGGAGCAAGTATATACCTGACTGAGGTGGTATGCCTGCACAGGGAGACCAGAGAGGGCTCAACCTCACCCAACTCTCCTGCCCAACCCTGAAGTTCTGTTCACTGCAACAAGGGCCTGTAAAAAGGACAAGCCAGGCAGCCATGAAAATGCTGAGTGCACTTCCCTACCCACCCAGCAACCCACCAGATAATGGGTGCCTTACTGGGTCAAGGTGTTTGAAAATAGCTCTGTCCAATCACTGGCTGGCCACTAAGTTATACAAACAAAGTGGTAAGCCCTGAGAGAACAGGTTTAAAAGTAATAGCAAAACACACAAGCAAAAAACTAAGGCACAATGGAGTATTACGCAGCCATAAAGAAGAAAGAAATCTTACCATTTGCAAAAACATGGATGGACCTAGAGAACATTATGTTAAGTGAAATAAGTCAGACAGAGAAAGATAAGCACCATATGATCTCACTTATTTGCGGAATCTAAAGAAAAGAATAAGTGAATGAACTAATCAGAAACAGTTTTGGAGACAAAGAGGAAAAACTGAGGGTTGCTAGATGGGCGGGAGGGGTGGAGGGTGGGGGAGAGGGTGAGGGGATTGGAGGGCAGTCGGTGACCACAGGATGGCCACGGGTTTGAAAATTAATCTGGGGAACGTAATTTGGTGGTTACCAGAGGGTAAGGGGGTTGGGGGGTGGGGGATGAGGATGGGGGGGATCAAATGTATGGTGATGGAAGGGGAGCTGACTCTGGGTGGTGAACACACAGTGTGATTTATGGATGATGTGATACAGAATTGCACACCTGAAATCTATGTAATTTTACTAACAATTGTCACCCCAATAAATTACAAAATAAAATTAAAAAAAAAAAAAAAAAAAAACTAAGGCAAAACATCAGCAGCCGAATACTGCAGGAAAAACTGATTTCACAGATCTAGCCTGGGCAAGTTACAAAACAAAGAAACAGCAGACAAAAATCAGCGACAACAGTAACCTTCACAGGGAAAAAAAAAAGAAAAAGAAAAAATCAACATTAAAAATGATGTACTTCAGAGATACCATGAAGAATCGTAGTTAGTCTTACTTCCTGTGGATAGACCAAGTAGTTGCTCCCATAAAGCTTACAGGAGTCTTTAGCATTCCTTAACATGGCCAGTTCCATGTAGATTAACTTGTGTGGAATTAAGCAATGTATGTCTTATCAGTGGAATAAAATCTCATTTAAGTTTTGACCAAGAACTGTTGAAGTCTGTTCTCTCCTTTGGCTAGGATATATTTGGGGTTGCTAATAAACTTCTGTCTTTCTAATTTGTGCATTTTCTGTGACATTTATTCAAACAATATCTGAAAGTTGTGATGGAGCACCAAAGTGAGTAGAAGATGAGAGTCTTCCAATATGGGTGGAGGTCTCAACAGAAAGATTGTCTACAGAGATTTTAAAAGCAATCATAAAACTGACTCCTCATCCTTTTCTTCCTCCTCTTCCTCCTCCTCCTCCTCCTTCTTCTTCTTATTACTAAACTGCTTTGGTAGGCAGAATAGAGGCTCCTACAGCTGTTTACACCCCAATATTTGGAACCTGTAAAAATGTTACCTTACGAGACAAAAGGACTTTGTAGATATGATGAAATTAAAGACCTTAAGAAGGGAAATTTCCTAGATTACTTGTGTGGATTGAATCTAATCACATGTCTATGAAAGGAGAGCCTTTCCTTTTGAGATCAAAGGAAGAAGCAAATGGTCAGAGGGATGCAGCACCGCTGACTCTGATTATGGAGGAAGGGAACCACAAGTAAAAGAAAGTGTGTGACCTTTAGAAACCAAGAGAGTGACATCATAAAAATGGCTGTGTGAGGTGAGCCTCTTGAAATCTTCCCTGGAATTTACAACAAATCGAACAACTATAACTCCACAAAAGACTCCCTGCACAGCAGACAGTCAAGACAAAGAGGCTCACTACTGAAATCACCTAAAGGTGGGCAAATTGCATGAGCAGGGGGGGAGGGAAGGGAGAAGTGCAGAGACAGAGACATGTGGCTGCAAGACACAGACCTAGCTCATTGCTCCGAGTTCACTACATTCTGGAACTACCGCAGCTACAGGAGAGGGAAGAACTCGGACTGCTAGGGCTCCACTTATGGCCCACAAGGCTGAGGGGACAGCATATAACACAGCTGAAGTCAATGCTCATGTCAGAGACTTCAGAGCAAAGACTGAGGGAATAATACTGAAAACAGTGGTTTAAGCCCTCATTGCTGAGCACAGAAAGGAAGCCTTAGGCACTGATCCTAGCCACCCTCTCCTACCCTCCCAGAGCTCGCCCCGCCCCCACCTGCCCAGTGGAACAGTAGCAGTGTCAGATCAAAAGAACAGAATATTTGCAGTTGTGAGAACTGTGGTTCGCAGACATGAACTCGCAACCCAACTAGTTCTGGCAAAGGGGAGGGAACTGTGGAAGCAGGACTGGCTGTGGTGTTGGTAGCCGCCATTGCTCTGGGCCACCTCTCACAACTCACCCCACACCTGTTCCCACATATATGGGCAGATCCCTGGAGGAGTAAACAGAGCTGCTGAAACACATGGGCTCTGAATCTGGTGCAAGAAGAGTTTTGGAACTTCAGAAGCTCTCCATATTCCCCATGGAGGCGGTGCCAAATGACCTAGGCGAACTGTTCTCAGAGGAGAAGCCTGCCTTCCAGGGAATACCCCCATTGTGTGAGAAGCCGGAATAATGTAGAGAAAACATAACACTACAGTGTGAGACAGAATAAAAGGCTACAGTTCGGGAAAAAATAAAACATTCTACCAACACTTACTGGAAAATAAAATAAAGACCTCTTTCTACCAACCTGTGGCAGACCTACTACTATAGATGCCTAAGAAGAAAAATCAGAAATCATTAATTGCCATGAGTAACCAAGGCAATAAGAAGCTAAGAAAGAAAATGAAAAGTCTCCAGAAAATGAACTTAAAGATATGGAAATATATGACTTAAATGACAGAGAATTCAAGATTGCAGTTCTTAAAAAAAAAAAAAAAAAAAAAAAAAAAAAAACTCAACGAGATGCAAGAAAACACAGAAGGCAGTTTCATGAACTCAGAAACACAATCAAAGAACAAAATGAACATTTTACCAAAGATATTGAAATTTTTAAAAAGAACCAAATAGAATTTCTGGAGATTAAGAACGCAATAGAAGAAATTAAGAATGAAATAGCCAGTTTAAGTAGTAGAGTTGACCAGATGGAGGAAAGAATCAGTGACATCGAAATAGAAACCTGGAAATGACACAGATGGAAGAAGAAGGAGACTTGAGGCTTAAAAGAAATGAAAGAACTCTACAAGAACTTCTGACTCCATCAGACAGAGCAATATAAGAATAATGGCTATACCAGAAGGAGAAGAAAGAGGGAAAGGAACAGAGAGTATATTCAAACAAACATTCAATGAGAACTTAACCAAATTTGTGGAAAGAACTGGATTCTCGAATCCAAGAAGCAAATAGAACACCTAATTACCTCAACCCGCAACAGCTTTCTCCAGACACATTGAATCGAAGCTGTCAAAAATCAACGACAAAGAAAGAATCCTCAAGGAAGCCTGGGAAAAGAAGATGGTAACCTACAAAGGAAAGCCCATTAGATCATCACCAGATTTTTCAGCAGAAACTCTACAAGCCAGGAGGGAGTGGAACCAAATATTCAAACTATTGAAAGAGAGAAATTATGAGCCAAGAATAATATATACAGCAAAGATATCCTTTAGATATAAAAGAGGAATAAAGACATTTCCAGATATACAGAAGCTGTGGGAATTTTCTAACACCTGACCTACACTACAAGAAATACTGAAGGAGGCTATTCAACCAGCATCAATAGGGATAATTTGTGGCAACCAAAACATAAACAGGGGAGAGTAAAGGCCTGAACCAGAATATGGGAATGCAGAAAGTAAGCATGCTGAAGAAAATGGAATACTCTAAATATCAAACTTTTTTTTACATAAACTTAATGGTAACCACTCAAAACAAATCCAGAACTGAAATATGTACTGTAATAAAAGAAGAAACAGAGAGGAAAATCAGAATACCAGCACACAGAAATAATAGACAACAATAAAAAGGCAAATAAACAATGGAGACACAGTCTTACCAGAAAACTAAATATAGAATGATAGGAAATCCTCACATATCAATAATCACCTTAAATGTAAATGGACTGAACTCACCAATAAAAAGGCAGAGTAACAGATTGGATCAAAAAACTAGACCCAACCATATGTTGCCTCCAAGAGACACATCTCACCTACAAAGACAAACAGAGACTCAAAGTGAAAGGGTGAAATTGGCACTCCAAGCAAATGGTATCCAGAGAAAATCAGGTGTATCCATACTGATATCAGATGAAACAGACTTCAGGATAAAAAAGGTAACAAGAGAAAAAAATGGACATTTTATAACGATAAAGGGACCTATAAAACAAGAAGACATAACAGTCATCAATATTTATGACTCCAATAGGGAGCATAAATATACCAAGCAACTACTAATAGAACTAAAGGGAGAAATTGACCAAAACACAATTATAGTAGGGGACCTAAATACATCATTGAGAGCTATGGATAGATCATCCAGACAGAAAACAAATAAAGAAATAGCAACCATAAAACACATTAGATGGAAGGGACATAATTGACATTTATAGAGCACTTCATCCTAAAACATCAGATTATACATTTTTTTCTAGTGTACATGGAACATTCTCAAGGATAGACCATATATTAGGACATAAAACTAGCCTTAGAAAATTTAAGAAGATTGAAATCATACTAAGCATATTCTCTGATCAGAAGGCTTTTAAATTGGATATCAACTGCAAAAAGAAAGCAGGAAAATCCACAAATACATGAAGACTAAACAACGTACTTTTAAAAAATGACCAGGTCAAAGAAGAAATAAGAGATCAAAAGAAACATAGAAACAAATAAGAATGAAAATACATCTTACCAAAATTTTTGGGATGCAGCAAAAGCAGTTTTAAGAGGGAAATTTATATCATTACAGGCCTATCTCAAGAAACAAGAAAAATCCCAAATAAGTAACCTCACGTTACACATAAAGAACTAGAAAAAGAATAACAAATGAAACCCACGGTCGGCAGAAAAAAGGAAATAATAAAAATCAGAGCAGAACTAAGTGAAATAGAGAACAAAAAGACAATAGAAAAATTTACTGTGACAAAGAGCTGGTTCTTTGAAAGGTTAATAAAATTGACAAACCCTTGGCTAGACTCACTAAGATAAAAACAGAAAAGACACTAATAAACAAAATCAGAAATGAAAGAGGGGAAGTTTTCACGCATGCCACAGAAATGCAAAGGATCATCCAAGAATACTATGAAGGACTATATGCAACGAAATTCAATAACCTAGAAGAAATGGACAAGTTCTTAGAAACATATAGCCTTCCTAGACTGAATCATGAAAATTGGAAAATCTAAAAAAACTGATCACCACTAAGGAAATTGAATCAGTTACTCGAAACCTTCCCAAAAGCAAAAGTCCTGGACCAGATGGCTTCACTCGTGAATTCTACCAAACCTTCAAAGAGGATCAGATACCTGTCCTACTCAAACTCTTCCAAAAAAATTGAAGAACAGACAATACTTCCTAACTCATTTTATGAGGCCAACATTACCCTGATACCAACACCTGGAAAGGATAACACAAGAAAAGGAAAACTACAGACCAATATCTCTGATGAATACAGATGCAAAAATATTAAACAAAATTCTAGCAAATCGAATGCAAAAATACATTAAAAAGATTATTCATCACAACCAAGTGGGGTTCATCCCAGGGGCACAAGGATGGTTCAACATATGCAAATTCAGCAATGTGATACATCACATAAACAAAATAAAGGATAGAAATCATATGATTATATCAATTGATTCAAAAAAATTTGACAAGATACAACATCCATTTATGATTAAAACAATAATAAAATAGGTATAGAAGGAAATACATTAACATAATTAAAGCCATATATGACAAACCTTCAGCTAATATAATTAACGGTGAAAAACTGAAGTCCTTTTTTCTATGTTCATCAGCACGACAAGGGTGTCCCCTTTCACTTCTGCTTTTCAACATAGTTTTGGAAGTCCTCACCGGAGCAACAGGCCAGACAAAGAATTAAAACGCATCTAAATTGGGAATGTAGAAGTTAAATTGTCACTATTTGCAGATAACATGATGCTATATATAGAAAACCTTAAAGACGCCACCAAAAAGCTATTAGAAACAATCAACGAATACAGTAAAGTTGCCTGCTACAAAATCAACATACAAAAGTCCATTGTATTCCTATATACTAACAATGAAATCTCAGAAAAAGAAATTTAAAAAAAGCAATTCCTTTTGCATTTGCAACAAAAAGAATAAAATACCTAGGAATAAACTTAACCAAGGATGTGAAAGACCTATGTGCTGAACACTACAAGACATTTTTAAAAGAAATTGAACAAGACAAAAAGAAACGGAAAGACATTCCCTGCTCATGGATTGGAAGAATCAACAGTTAAAATGGCCTTATTACCCAAAGCAATATACAGATTTAATGCAATGCCCATTAAAATCCCAATGGCATTTTTTAAAGAAATAGAAAAAAAAAATCATCAGATTTATATGGAACCACAAAAGACCCCGAATAACCAAAGCAATCCTAAGAAAAAAGAACAATGCTGGAGGTATCACATTCCCCTACTTTAGCTTGTAGTACAGGGCAACAACAATCAAAAAAGCATGGTATTGGCAGAAAACAGATACATAGACTAATAGAATTGAGAACCCAGAAATAAACCCACATAAATATGGACAGATAATTTTTGACAAGGATGCAAAAAACATGCAATGGAGAAAAGACAGCCTCTTCAATAAATGGTGCTGGGAGAATTGGAAAGCCATGTCCAAAAGTATGAAACTGGACTGCAATCTGTCACCCTGTATCAAAATTAATGCAAAATGGATCAAAGACTTGAGCATAAGACCTGAAACAATAAATTGCATATAAGAAAACATAGGTACTAAACTTATGGACCTTAGGTTCAAAGAGCATTTTATGACAGACTCCTAAGGCAAGGGAACTAATATCTAAAATAAATGAATGGAGCATATCAAACTAAGAACCTTCTGCACAGCAAAATAAACCATCGACAAAATAAAGTGGCAACCAACTGAATGGGAGAAGATTTTTGGAAACAATGCCTTGGATAAGAGGCTAATATCCAAAATATACAAGGAACTCATACAACTCAACAAAAAAACAAACAAACAACCCAACTGAAAAATGGGCAAGGACCTGAAGAGACATTTCTCCAAGGAGGACCTACAAATGGCAAATAGACATGTGAAAAAATGCTCAATATCTCTAATCATCAGAGAAATGCAAATACAAACCACAATGAGATATCACCTCACCCCAGTTAGAAGGGCTATCACCAACAAGACAAATAGTAACAAGTGTTGGAGAGGCTGTGGAGAAAAAAAACCTTCATACGTTTTTGGTGGGAATGCAGATTGGTGCAGCCACTATGGAGGCAGTGTGGAGGTTCATCAAAAAATTATAAATAGAATTACCATATGAACCAGCAATCCCTCTCCTGGGTATCTACCCAAAAAATCTGAAAACATTTATCCATAAAGACAAGTGTGCTCCAATGCTCATTGCAGCTTTATTTACAGTGGTCAAGACATGGAAACAACCGAAGTGTCCTTGGACAGATGAATGGATAAAGAATTTGTGGTATATACACACAATGGAATACTATTCAGCAGTAAGAAAAGATGAAATAGGACCATTTGTGACAACATGGATGGATCTTGAGATTATAATGGTAAGCAAAATAAGTCAGACAGAAAAAGTAGAGAACCGTATGATATCACTGATATGTGGTATATAAACCGAAAACAAGGAAAGAACAAGACAGACAACTGACACAACAAAAACTCATAGACACAGACAATAGATTAGGGGTTACCAGAGGGTAAGGGGGGAGGGATGAGCAGAGCTCTAGAAGAGGGTAAACGGGGTCTAATATATGGTGATGGAAGGAGAACTGACTCTGATTAGTGAACACACAATGTAAGATATAGATAATGTATTACAGAATTGTACACCTGAAATCTATGTAACTTTACTAACAATTGTCACCCCAATACATTTTAATTTAAAGAAAAAATAATAATAGAAAACAAATCTTTCCTTACCCGAAGGCCAAAAAAAAAAGAAAAAGAAATCAAGAAAACCAATTCTCTCCTAGCACCGCCTTGCCAGAAATACAGCCTTGCCACTACCTTGATTTTGACCTATTTTGGGCTACTGAGTCAGTGGTAATTTACTACATCAGCCATAGTAAACTAATATAACTACGAATATATTTGAAAGCCACTCAAAATTGTATTTAAAAAAATTGGAATTTCCAATTTTGAAATGAATTTTTATTGTTTCGCTATTGTCTTTTCCTATTTGTTACCAATTGCAATGATTTTATTAATTTTAATTTCCAAAAGATTTTGTGTTTAAAATAAACAAAACATTACTCTTCTATCAGTCAACTGTGAGTGAATAAAGATTGACAAATCAGGATATAGTGTCTCTTGAACATGAATTTCTTAAAGTCAATTGTAAAAAACTGATGGGCATATTTGGAAATGTTAAAACTCAAAAACATAAACTGCAATCTTATTATTTATTACCAATGTAATTCTAAGATTTGTCCCTTTCTACCCAAAAAAATACATTGAGGTAATTAACATGTGTTAATAAAGCCATTTTCTTTTTTTCTTCTGTATTACTAAATCTTATTTATTTTTTTCCTGCCTTGATTACACATATACAGCAGTCAATGAGAAAATTTTCTCTGCCTGCATTATTCGGTCATACATATTATATGTTTCATTATGTAATTTTACTGAAAATAATTTGTCATGCATAAGAGGAGATGCTAAAAGTGATCTACTCTGTGTGTAAAACATGTCATATATCACACAGAGATTTGACCAATCGCATGCACAGCCACCCACTCACAAAACTTTCAAAGTACTGTACATTTCCTAAGAGCCCCTTTGTAAAATATATTATTTTTCCTATTTAACAATCATTGGAGTTACATTGCTATCTTGCAATACTGTGAAATAACAAATCAAGGAATTAGAATTAACTATGACCTTGGAAGAGATGCTACTGTAATAAAAATTAGGTAATAGGAGTATGTTTGATATATAAGAATCATTCAGGATTTCTACTTCTTTTTTAGAAATGCTTATAACTAACATGAAGAGATATAAATGTCATTCCTTAGAAAATGTATTAAAGATGATGCAAAAGCAGGTTTTTTTAATATAAAGGATGGTAGTTTACTTTATCTCCAAGCTTAAAAATTCAATTTGGAAAGTTTTCCCTATAAGCTAAATGATGATTGTGAATAATCCTGAAATGAACATGGGAGGGCAAATTATCTCTTTAAGATCTCGATTTAAATACCTTTTGGATATATATCCAGAAATGAGATTGTTCATTCATATGGTAGTTCTATTTTTAATTTTTTGAGGAACCTCTATACTGTTTCCCACGGTGGCTGAACAAACTTATATACAATGTAAATTTTTCAGCCTTAAAAAAGGAAATCCTGCCATTTGCAACAACATGGATGAACCTCGAGCACATTATGCCAAGTGAAATAAGCCAGACACAGAATAATAAATACTACTGAAAATAGTCAAACTCAAAGGAGAGTAAAATGGTGGTCACAAAGTAATGGGGGAGGGGAAGAATGGGAGGTGTCTGTCAAAGGGCACAAAGTTTCAGTTATCCAAGATGAATAAGCCCTACTGATCTAGTGCGTAGCACAGGGCCTACAGTGAGCAATACTACAGTGTATATTGAATTTTTTCAGAGAGTAGAACCGATGTGTTCTTATCACAAAAATATATATATAAATAAAGAGGGTGAGAGGAACCTTTAGGAGGTGATGGATATGTTTATGGCATTGATTGATGGTTTCACAGATGTATATAGTTGCTCCATGAAGAACACAGGGAGTTAGGGATGCTGACCCCCTGTACAGTTGAAAATCCACATATAACTTGTGACTCCCCAAACCTTAACTACTAATAGCCCGCTGTTGAATGGAAGCCTTACCAACAACATAAACAGTCGATTAACATATATTTTGCATGATATATATATATATATATATATATATATATATATATATATATATATATATATACTGTTTTCTTACACTAGAGTAAGCTATTGAAAAGATGATCTTATTAAGAAAATCATAAAAGAAAACAGAGTTACTATACTGTACATATTTATTGATAAAAATCCGCATATAAGTGGACCTGCACAGTTCAAATCCATGTTGTTTAAAGGTCAGTTGTACTTATTTCCAAACTCATCAAGTTGTATACACTGAATATGTGCAGCTCTTTGGATGTCTGTCATACCTCAATACAGTATTTTGTTGTTTTTAAGTCACATGCATGGTTGCATTAAACAAACCTCTCTAGTCTTTCTAAATGTAGTAGTACATTTATTCACCATAATAGAGAACTAAAGTTATTTTCTGTCATGCGAGGTATCATGCTGATTGGATGCAGTGACTTCACTTGCCTTTTGACTGCAGGCTATCACTCAGCTTTGGTCTTATTGACAAGAACTGTATAGTGTTTTCCTCAGAGCAGGAAATGTTTCAATCCTTTATGTCTGGCTACTATTAACTCTCGTAGTCACCCAACTAACAAATTTACAATTTTAAGAAAAACATTTTTCTTTTAACTGGAAAGCAGGCACATCACTGCATAGCTGCTTAACAAAACAAAATTAGAATTTATGTTGTCAAAGCTGAAAAGGAAGTAGAGTGATCAAGCTCAACAGTGTCTAGAGAAATTGAATTTTTAACCAACATAACTTTAGGAAATAAAGTATAAGAAAGCATTTCAGTTATGTAAAATAACAGAGTAATAGAAAACTTCAAATTATCTAAAAAGTTTTGCTACTTCATAGTCAGTTTACAAATCTTGACCACTATTCCTTTGAAATTCTAGCCCTCTCCTGACTTTTAATGCATTTAACCAATATTTATTATGTGCCTACCTGGTACAAGTCTGAAAGGGATAATTCTTGAGATAAAAATCGCTGACCTCAATGAGCTCACAATAAGGATGCCTGTCTATAATAATAATTAAAAATAAGTACATAAGGGAAGCTTTAAATAAGACGTAACGAAACTGAACTACAGCAAAATAAATGTTGTGAGGAAATGAACACAAGGAACAATGAAACATACGAAAACCTTTCCCAAAATGGGGACGAGGAGATGGTCAAAGACTATTTCTGAGGAGGTTATGCTTATTCAGTATTCCCAACAGGTGACTAGGTTAGATGACATGTATTTCTGATTAGCAAAGCAGGACATTCAAGTCATTGATTTGAAATGACTGAGCAACCACAGCTCCCTGAAAGTGGCTAGAGCACTAAGGATAAAGGAGGAAATTACAGAAGTGAAGCAGGCAAAATCAGCAAAGGGAAATAACAAATAACTGAAGGACTCAACTGTGCAGAATCATTGCAACCACTCCATTTGAGCTTTTTGCTACTTTTGAACCTTTAAAAGACATAATCTAATGTTTCACCAGACTAGAAAAAAATCTTAGAATATTATTCCTTTTTAATTTATGATTCCCCCATTATGACATAAAATAAATATTGACAGATTTTTACTAGGGAATTTTCTGAAAGATCTTTGTCATTCAAGTATTCCATCTAAAGAAAGTAAATGAACAAACAAAAATACTGCATTTTACCTTTTGCACTGTTGAATAACAGTATTTGTTAAATTAAATCCGATGCCCTATACAGACCTGTGGTAGTCACTACTTCTGTGCATTCTCTGAACACATAACACAAGAGTGATTTGGAAAAGTATGGTGTACATCATATCCCTGTCTTACAACTTTAGGAGTAATTTAACATCTTTAAATAAAGTTTATAAGATGCATAATCTATGAATTATACTCAGAATATGACCAAGAGATACTGGCATGTGTGTACAAAGAAGCAATATACCACAAAATATATTGCAATAATAAAATTTTTTGAAACAACCTAAATCATCAAACTCTCTATAATACATACATATATTTTTTTTGGTTTGACACAGGTTAAAGCCCTACACAGCTTTAAAGCCTTATACAGATATCATTGCATATCGTATATAATGCCAAAAAATAATTTCCAGGATACTACATAATTGAAAAATATCAAATTCAGTTTTGCATTTGTCTGGATAGGATAACTGGATTTCTCTAGAAATTCTCATATGTTACAAGGACCTCTGTTACTAGAAACCTGGTCACAAAATCAAGAGGAGCTTGTCCAACCACATAATAAAGCAAAAAAAAAAAAAAAAAAAATGTGAACAAGGAAAATAGTCACTAAGTAAATTATTTCCTTTCCAAATTTTGATAAAGTCTTGAGGAAAAAATCCATAAAATAGACATATTAAAATGCATTCTTATTTTAAAATGAAATTTTCATTTTCTACAAGTAAAAATAATCTGTAATATTTTATTATTTTTTTCTATGTTAATGACTCCCACCTAACCACAGCCTCAGGTCACAGAGTTACCCTCTGACTTTTGTAAATCACCATTCAAATGCTCTGTGGAGATTATGGTGGCTGTGTGTGTGTGTGTGTGTGTGTGTATGTTTGTGTACACCAATTAAAAAAACCACACATACAAATGTCCCTATATTCTCATATATTTGCTTTTCCTTTTTTTACATTCAAGGTAGCACCATACGAATAGTATCATTTATATGCTACCAGTCACTGAAGCTGGAAACTCCAGAATTGTTTTTCACTTTTTCCTCTCACTCTAGCACCCAAGTTCCATCGATGGGTTTTTGTCGACAGGTCTACATTATAATCACTGTTTCCTATAGTCAGCTTCCCATGACGCAGCCGTAGATCTGACCCTCATTATTCTTCTTCACCAGAATACTATTATAACTGCTCACTTATAAAATCTCCTTACTTACATATAGTCTGGATTCTATTGAATGGAAGGCTCCTATTCTTAAGGGTCCCTGGAACTCTTCCTGGTTTAAACCCTCCCTAAATAAGCCTATGTTTTTAACCTCCTGAAGACTTAGTGATTACTGTCGCTGTCGTTATCATTAATGATTTTGTGATCAAGGATCCCATTGCCTCTCCACTCATGCAGACAATATTTTGAAAAGTCAAATTGGAACTTTAATATTGTATCCATTCTCCTATACACATATCTTAACACTGTATTCTCTGCGTAAGAATGCACAAAATGCATGAGATGGCCACTGTCTCCACTGATCATAGCTTTACCTATTTTTAAGTCCAGTTTATTACTTTATCTAATTTTCAAATCTCAGTGAAGTTCTTCCATGGGCACAGATACTGGTCAAAATAATCTGTCTCTTCTAAGCTACCATACGTTTCTGATATATTTTCTGTAGAGCACATTTGTGTGTGTGTGCGTGCTTGGGTGAACACATGTGCGTGCATGCACGTGCACGAAAATATATCTTGAACTCCCAGAATACTGATCTTTTGAGCTCAGAGGCAGATTTTATGCATTAGTTTCCCTAGCACCTAACAGAGTTCTTTGAACTTGTTGAGTTAAATTCATTCAAAAGTTAATGGTCCTATTGTTCAGTGTTTGTAGGTGACTAGAGCCTGAATGTGCAATCAGATAGCATGAGCCTATACAGTGTAGATCCAGGTGATAATTCGGCAGGTCGGTTGTGAAAGTTTGATCGTATTGTGAAAGCAGATTTAGACATTTCATTGTTGTGTTAGCTTTTGGTTTCAAAATGTCTGTATCTCTAGTGTCCACTATATTGAGAAAAGTGAAGGCAAAACTTACATTACATTCATATGTAAAGCACATTAAGAAAGTTACTTAATGGCACAGAGAATACCAAAGCATTGCACTTTATCCCCAGAGCTCAGACATTGGGCACTGCTAAACAAGCTGTGAATTGGAAAATATTCTGGATATTGATATTCAATATTTTTAACCTTTTGTCAGTAGGTGATGAATTAACTTAGCTCCAAGGCTGTTCGAGGTGACAGTGAGAGCTGATTTAACTCATTTTTCAATGCAGGGAGAAGAATCTAATCCAGGAAGAACAGCCAACAGAAAAAAGAAAGTGAATTAAAAATAAAATTAGGGCACGAGTACTTTAGCACTGTTAGGCATTCCAGGATCTCAGGGATAATTAACATTCATAATATAAAATATTGATGGTATGCAGTATTAATGCAGTATCACAGTAAGAATTGACAGTGTTTAATGTTTCATAGCAGCCTCCTAGCTGAGCATGGAACTTTTCACAAGCAAAAGGAATTTAATTTTAGATTCAAAAATATAAGAACCCTCTGGGATGGAAGGCAATGAACTCTTTCTTGCTTTCTGTTTTTACTGTCTTACCTTACTGCTATTCAATGAGACTGACTCATTTTAAATTACTGCTTGCCAACAGTTTGTGAACTTGAATATGTTTTCTTACCTTGCTGCTTCCTCATTTGGAGCAATAATTACTATAAATCACTACCTTGCCTAAATCAGTTATCTTATTAGCAATAGTAAAACTGTGACTTTCTAGTTCTTTCAATAAATCTGCATGTACTTTAAAACTCCCCCTACACCTATTATAGTAGGGTTTTAATAACCCTGAGATGTAGCCCATACAAAAAGTACAGACGAAATTCTTAATTTTTTTCTTATTGACTATCAATTTTCATCATAATTAGTTGGTGTCTTGGCAAACTCCAGTGTTTAGCTCTTTATCTGTTTACCGATTCTTTCTATATATTTACCTATTTAATAACTGGGGTTTTTATGAACTTGCTGTTTTAAATGTATTTTAGTAATCATTTCAAAGTACAACAGATTCCATCTTAACTGCAGTAAGAGTACCTTCAGGCTGTTTCCTGTGCCTTTTAAATGGACTCCATAATCCTTTTGTTGCTTCCATTCTTTATATTCAACAATATTTCCCAAAGACATCTCATGCATTTCCTGTCCAGGACCTAAAAGAGTCTTTTCTCTGAGGATCCTCACTAGTTCTATTATTGAAAGACATTTCATGAACAAAATTTGGCTGTTAGAGGTATTTATTGCCACTGGGTTGCTATTGTCCTCGTATCTTTTCAATGGACAGTATTACAACATGCATTCAAAAATTATATATATAATGTGTATTGCTTTATTCAATTCAAATATAAGATTTATACTATTTTATCTTTATCTTTTCGGCTAAAAAGTTATTTCCTACACTGTATTAATATAATAACTTATTTTCTTTATCCTACAATACCCCAAATTGTCACGGAGTATGCACAACATAACAATAACACAACAGGATAAAGTCTGAGATTTCTTTGCATTTATTTTTGCTCTTAGATATACTGCTCTGAGAAGGCATAAACAATTGGAGTGATTTCTTTCCTCTATGAGGTCATATCACCAAAAGTATATACAATTAGCTTTATTTGTTTGAAATAATTTTGGTTAAGAGATTTTTCTTTATGGTATCATTTTGTTTTTTGATTATTATATTTACATGATTCAAATAACAAAATTATAGGTCCATTCATGGGCATTTTTTTATTCCTATTTCTTCCATTCTGTTCCCCCATCTCCTTACAATAAATATTTTTAGTAGTTTCTGCTTGGTGTCCATTTGCTTTTTGCAAATATAACCATGGAGTATGTACACATGTGTTCACTTTTTCTACTTTCTTATTCAAAAGGCAGCATGATATACTATATTCTGTTTTGTGTCTTGCTTTTTTCATTTAACACCATATTTTGGACATCACTCCATATCAGTGTGCAGAACTCTTGCTCATATGGTTTTATAATAGCCTGGTACTCTATTTTGTGACCATATATATATATACACACATATATATACATATACATATATACACATATATATATGTTTACACACACATATATATATATGTGTATATATGTATATGTATATATATATATATATATATATTTTTTAACCCAGTCATTTATGGAGGGTAATTTTGATTGTTTCTATCATTGCTATTACAAATAATACCCCTCATATGTGGGATATAAAACTGAAAGCAACAAAGGAACAAGACAAACAAATAAACAAAAACTCATGGAAACAGGCAATAGTTTAGTGGTTACCAGAGGTTAGATGAGGATAAAGAGGGTCAACTATATGGTGATGGGAGGAGAACTGACTCTGGGTGGTGAACACACATGTGATATATAGATGATGTATTACAGAATTGTACACTTGAAACCTATGTAACTTTATTAACCATTGTCACCCCAATAAAATTAATTTAAAAAATACCAAACAATTTTGTTCTTAAGCTATTTTGCAGTTACATCTTACGATAGATTTTCAGAAGCGTGATTCCTGTATTAAGATATAGATGCATATATGCACCTTCCCTAGATGTCATCATGTTCCTCTCTATAGGAGTTGTAGCATTTTGCATTTTCGTCAGTGATATATTAGACATATTGTCAAAGGAGATGTTATGCCATTATGTCAGATGATTGCTTATATTGAACCTTTATTTAAACTTGTAAATTATTAATCCAAAATTTTTACATCTAGATAAGATGAAAGAATAAGTACTGTATTAAACCTTTTGCAGAAACAAATAGAGTTCAGGTTACAGTGTAAAGTCTCACTGAGTGATGAGAGATTTCAGATTGGGGTAGCAAAGGCAGCGAGAATTTGAACAG
This sequence comes from Rhinolophus ferrumequinum, assembly GCF_004115265.2. NCBI lineage: Eukaryota > Metazoa > Chordata > Mammalia > Chiroptera > Rhinolophidae > Rhinolophus > Rhinolophus ferrumequinum. The sequence continues at coordinate 31,342,744 of NC_046287.1, forward strand.
CAACACACTTTAGAGGAGAGAGCGAGAGTGAGAGAGGGAGAGAGGGAGAGAGAGCCATAGACATCTCCAAAGAGGTTCTTTGAGTATTTTATTGATTACTAACTTGTACATGATTGTAGAAATACACAAGACCAGGAAAGAACATCTAGACACAAGAAATTGGGAGAAAAATCTCCAAGAGACAGGGCCAAGAATCATCTGTGCTCTGACCAGCCAGAATAGAAAATCTTATTGATCATTAGATTCCTCAGAAGGGTTTTGCCTCCATGGTGGGAACAAATTAGTACTAGACGAAAGGTTACTTTGAAATGCCCTAAAAAGTTTAAAAGCAAGTCTCTAAAAGAACTGAGTCCAAATAACTTACAGACAGGCATTCCAGAGTAAATTCCAACCACATTTAAAGAAATGAAACACAATTTACCAATCAGTAACATAAAGTGTCAATGTTTAATGTCCAATAAAACATTACTAGGCAAGCAAAAAAGCAATACAAAAATCTATAACCAAGAAAAAATGTAAATATGAACAGGCCCCAAAATAACACAGATTACAGAATTAGCATGCAAGAAAGGTGGACAAAAAAAGACTGAAATCAAATATGTGGAAATGAAAATATACTAGAAGGATATTATCATAAACCACTAACAAATAAAAACCCACTAACAAAAAGGTACAATTAGTTATATGAAATTTGTTATACTATGTATTTATTTTTCATAGCATTCAAGATTTTGTTTTCCTTAGGTTTATTTTTTAAATTAAAATTTATCCTTATCAATAATCAAATCCTTTCTCCACTTAAATCATGGCATATTTCATACAAACTAGAAATTTTTCAGTGCAACCAGCAGACGTTCTTATAATCTGCTATACTGAAACATGCATCCTACGTAAGTTTTATGCAAAGTAGTTTTATTTTCCATTTGATTACTTTATTATTCTTTTAAATAGGAATAATGTACAAAGATATTATTGAAATTTACACCTATCAAGTTTTGAAGAATTTTTCCCCATCCATTTTTAGAATACAATAAAAAGTCTATCAAACAAATAATCTGTGCAAGTGTGAGGACCTTGATTATTACAGTTCAATTTATTTTTACATGAAAACATCCATATTGTCTTTGGGTTGATAATTTTAATAATACCACAGGGGTTTTCTATTGTCAATTGAATCTCTATTTCTGAAAATGTGAAAAAAATTACTGGTGGGGGGAGAAGGCTGGGAAATCAAGTAAAAAGGAGAATATTAAAAATACAAGAACAAGGAATTTTAGGATCTCAAATACTGGTCTTTCCTCTCTCTACCTATGTTTATTTTTTATCTTATTGTACATTCAATTCCTGCCTTGAATTCTCATTTCTTTAATTTTGTATTTTTCTAAATTTATTGGAGTGGCAATTCTTAGTAAAGTTACATAGGTTTCAAGTGTACCATTCTGTGATACATCATCTGTATATCACATTGTGTGTTCACCACCCAGAGTCAGTTCTCCTTCCATCACCATATATTTGATCCCCCTTACCCTCATCTACCTCCCCCCTCCCCTCTCGTACTCTGGTCACCACTAAACTATTGTCTGTGTCTATGAGTTTTTGCTTGTTTGTCTTGTCCCTTTGTTGTTTTCAGTTTTACATACCACGTATCAATGAAATCATATGGTTCTCAACTTTTCCTGTCTGAATGGATAAAGAAGATGTGGTGTATATATACAATGGAATACTATTCTGCCATAAGAAAAGATGAAATAATGCCATTTGGGACAACATGACTGATGTTGATATTGTTATGCTAATTTTGTATTTCTTAACTTTTTGAAAGTTTTGAAATAAAGTTTAAGAAGACAATATAACTGAAAATATAATATTTTGAGTCTTAGCTCAGATAGCACTATGACAATAAGCAGAACCATTTCTGTCTTCAAAAGTACTTTTGTTGTTTACACAAATACAGTGCAATTTATCAGCTGAAAATGTCCCTGTATTCAAACAAAATATCCATGTTCAGACCCAATGCTGTGAAATTTCACCCCAAGGCACCTAAGTCTTATTAGTATGGAGAGTCTTATCACCAGAGCCTAAGATTCTCCTATGGGAGTATTGCATCCTGAACAAAAATAATTTTCTAAGCTTAAGCAGTTCAAAACAGTTAGCAAAAGAGAAAAACATCACAAACCTAGATTTAAAGTCCCAGCCTTGTCCTTTTCTCTTTTAAATTTGGTGTATTTCTAAATTTGTAATTCTGAGCACTACAGAGATTTGATCATCTTGTCTATTGTAGGGATAAAGCTTAATATTCTACCTCTCTATACACATTTCAATATTCACTTATAGTAAATGTGACATGTTTTGCAGATGAAAAAAATATGTCTATTTATTTGGAAATCATTATTCTGCGAACCTTCATTTAGGACCCAGAGATTTCAGATGATACTAAACTAATTTTCTGATAAAAAGAGATACTGTGTATAAAAATCTGAGTTAAAGCCACCTGAAAATGGCAGATAACTGTTGGAACACCTCTAATTCACTGCATCATGTTCTCCTTTTTGCTTCTCTTCTAGTATCTATTGACATAAAATCTGTTCCCTTCCCTGACAAGCAGATACCTGTTTCTGACTTTAAACTATGAGGGGGAGGGTCACTAAATTCATAATAAGACTTATTTTACCTCTTTTCTTCCCTCCCACTACTGCTATTAGCTCTGGCATCGTTTTCAAGTGTGTTTTTATATATATATACACACACTTTTTTTTCCCCCCCCAATCATCCTCAAATGTCCTTCTCCTGTAACCTCTGCTGGACTTTGAGGCCGGTTTTCCCAGGAAATACAGAGATGTCTTCAGATTGTATGTATCCAAAAAGTAATAATTAGTATATATAAGCAAAATTGGCTCTTCCTTTGTGAAAATAAAAATAGAAAAATAAGTATAAAATGAAGCGTTTTTTTCTTCAATTTGTTTCTTTTTCCTTAATAGGAATTGCATTGACATTTCAAAAAGATGTGTTAACTCCAGTCAAAGGAAAATAGGTTCAAGTTAATGAGACTGATTCTATTCTACAGAGAACCTTGTTTGAAGCAGTATTGACAAACCCAGAAAAGAAAAGTGGATGAAAGAATCAATTAAAAGACAGAATAAAAGAACAATATGTGCAGTTACGTTGGTAAAAGAATCTGGCACTTAGATTCCCTAATCCTCAAATTTTAGGAGAGCTCATCTAAACCATCCCAGGAGTGGACCACTCCTGCCTTTAGTCCTAATTACTGTCCTTGATCTTCACCTTTTCTAACATATTAATTGCATAATTCTCAGGATTGTCAATTAGGGAATTAAGGAAAGAGCAGAGCTACACTCAAGGTGCAATTTCTGGAACAAGAAATAAATCTACCACTAGCATCAGGAGCATGAATTTCAAGACAAATTAGTTCTGACACTGTTTATACTTATGAGTAGCCTCTTGGATAAATCTATCTAGGCCACAATTCTCTAAGTTAGTAGTCACTAGAAACGTGGCTTTTTAAATCTAGTTTATATTAATTAAAGTTAAAATTTTAAATTTAGTTTCTCAGATACACTTATTACATTATCACTGATCAATAGCCACATGTGGTTAATAACCACCATACTTGGGAGTGCAGATTACAGAATATTTGCATCACCAAAGAAAGCTCTGTGAGACAGCGCAGATCTCTATTACATGTTTTTAAAAATGGGTTTTAGGAATAGCAAATAATACTGTCTTTTAGCTTTCTCAAATGTTAACTCTAAATATGTTTTTCCTAAAACATTTCTTATATGAGGTAGCACAGCATAATTTTGTAAAGTATCAGCATGGAGCTAGACTACTTTGGAACAAATTGGACTTCCACTATTTACTGAGTGAATGTGTTTTGCCAAGTTACCTTATCATACTATATCTCAGTTTTCTCACTGAAACATAGATATACTAACAGAAGCATGTCACAGGGTTTTAAATGCATATAAAATACTTCCTGGAACATAGCAATTTCTAAAAAAACCTGTTAGCTATACTTATCTTTATTATTCTTCCATAGTTACCGTATATGTTGAATAACGACAATGATTTTCATTATTAAGCCAAAGACACAAACTATCTAATTTTACCAATTAGATTTGTGGAACACTGTGCATATGAGACAGGTGCTTGCACATAGAAATTTGAAACATTACAATGTTTGCAAATTATAAACTTCAAGTGCTGTGAACTATTTATCTTATTCATTTGTATATAAATGGTGCCAAAGAAAAAAGTTATGGTATTCTCCAAGCATCCGTTCCACCCACAGTATAACCTCATCTAACAAGTCACTGAGAAAAGAGACTACAATGATGCTCATTTTCATGTATTCACAATTATTTGTTGTTACAATAACTATTTCAATTAAAATTGCTTTAATTTGATTTTCAACTGCAAAGAAAAAGTAGTCAACACTTATTTCAAGGACTTATTTTAAAAAATCAATCCTCGTAGTCTTTGAAGTAGTTCAGACAGCATTGAAAGTGTAGATCTGAAGCACCAAGAGTTATTCTCACGTCTCTTAGCTACTCATTAGTTTGATGTATTTCTTACAGACACCATTACTGCCAGGCTGCTGATTGATTATGGTGCATAGCTTGACCTCGTTATTAGATGGCTCTAATTATTTTGGGTAGATGTTGAGAATTTTATTTTTAGACAGCAAATGCTAAGAAGGATTTTATCTCTAAATTGTATTTTAAAGCAGTAAGATTATTTCTATACTAAAGTGATTGGCAAGTATTTAAAATAATAGCTGAAAATTCATATTTTATATAAATGCATTTGTAAAAAATAGTAAGACTATCCCTAAATAATGAAAATAATATTCCTGTCAAATTTGTCATAACAAAAAGAACAGGAGAACTGATTTGACTGTGTTCAACATAAGAAATTCATAGCTCTAGTTCATTAACCAAAAGGACCAAAAAGAGTATAGTTAAAAAACAAACAACAGTTTTGTCATTTTTATGTAAAATGCTTGTCTTCCACACACTTGTGGGATGCTCCCATATCAACATTATTTTTAACAAAGATAGATAATCTTTTGATTTCCTCTTAGTTCCAGAGAGATACACTCTTTAGGGAAAATCAGTACTTAAATATTATTATTTTCAAATGGAATAGCGAATAAATATGTGCTCTAGAAAAACACACCATGGTCATGCCAAAGCTCTTGTTTCCTCATTTTAAAGCCACATATGTGCCATGGAGTTGCATCATTTCCCAGAGTTTAGTATACTAATAAATATACTAATATGTATAAGTATATGTGCACCCTATTTAGCATATTGTCTTAGACTAATGCTTCCTCAGATGTAATGTATGTGGACAAATTGGAAAAAAGCATTGCCAATGTGACATGTATATGAATATTCTTCTTATAAATGAAGAGAGCAATTTTTAGAAAATCATCATTTTTTATACTTAATACACCATTAACTCTAAAGACATTCTTGCACAATTTTTTAAAAAATAAATACGCCAGTGTGTTTTCTATGAAGTATGAAAAGGCAGGTTCATTTTCTACTTTGGTCATACCATTAGAAATGTTTGTGAAATAGATGCTTTAGTGCAAAAATAAAGTTATTCATTTAGTTCAATTCCATAGGAGAGTATAAATAATATATCTACATCCTTGGGGTAAGGTAGAGAAAATATTGAAGATCCTGAGATTGTCTATTGGCTAGTGCTCTAGAGGCTATGGAGGGAGCCATTAACTCTTTGTGGGAGTGATGACCAATAAATTACACTATAATACTTTTGAATTTATTAGGCTCATTTTAAGATGTGGAAATGAAACAAATAAACAAATAATTAAGTAAATGGCCCAATTTTTCACAGTTCATAAGTTCCGAGACTGTATTTCTAACCACTACATCCCTCCTATACTGAAGGAATCATTAGGAGTGGGGAATCAGTGTTCTTCCTCTAATACATGCTACCTTGAGCTTCAACCTCTTTGCCTAGTAAACCAGATGTCGAACTAGATAGTCACTTCTTTTTTTTTTTTTAATTTATTGGGGTGACAATTGTTAGTAAAATTACATAGATTTCAGGTGTGCAATTCTGTATCACATCATCTATAAATTACATTGTGTGTTCACCACCCAGAGTCAGTTCTCCTTCCATCACCATATATGTGATCCCCCTTACCCTCATCTCCCACCCCCCAACCTCCTTACCCTCTGGTAACCACTAAATTATGTTCCCCAGATTAATTTTCAAACCCCGTGGCCATCCTGTGGTCACCGACTGCCCTCCAATCCCCTCACCCTCCCCCCCACCCTCCACCCCTCCCGCCCATCTAGCAACCCTCAGTTTTTCCTCTTTGTCTCCAAAACTGTTTCTGATTAGTTCATTCACTTCTTTTATGGCTTGAAATTTCTGTGGCTTAGAGAGCCACAGAATAGAGAGCTTTCTTTGCTGCCTAGCTGTTGTTAAATAGAGTTAGTCTGTATGTTTCTCCTCATGGAATATTCTTGTCAATTCTAAAACTCAGATTGACTTCTTAGTGCCATTTATACATGCCACCACATACTATTGGTATGCAGTGTGTTAAAGGTATTGGTAAGCAGTGTGTTAAATGTTAAACTATACATTTATTTGGGCATTTGCTGAAACATCACACATTTTCTATCTGTGTCCCACAAAAATATTCCCTAAAGAAATCTTCACATTTGTCATGATCAGGGTTTTAGCAGTCATAGGAATCAGAGGAGCAAGTGAGGGAGATTGGAATATAGATAAAATCAGGATTTATATAAAGTTAGGGACACAAGTTAAGCTTTTAAATTGTGATCAGCAAGCAGAGATATGATTACAAAAATAAAGTCAACACATGTAGACCAATATTAATTGAAAGTAAAAGTGGGCAGAATATAGTGACATATGTTTAGACCATTTAAAGCAATTCTGAGACTGCGAGTGTTCATCGGGGAGAGATATGGTAGGCTATCAGTAAGATTTTAATTTAGTGAAAATTAGAATAATAAGACATCTAAGATCAGTAAGAGATGTTAGGAACCCTCCCTTCAAGACTGGTGTTTGAAGAACTTAAAAATTTACCCATTATAAGCTTTAGAGCAGTCTAGAAACAGAGCAATAAAAATGACTTACTGCTGAGCCCAATATATATTAAAGTAGGATAATGGCATAGGACTTAATTAAAGAAATAATTGGGTTGGGGTTAGGTAAAGCTAGATGTGGTACAAATTGTTAAGCATCATTTTCATTATAATCATCCCTAGGGATAACATATATTGAATAATATTCATATATGTAAATGTTTAAATTTTAGAACTGGGAATGGCTTTTAAAAAGTACTATCAATTCCCTTCATTTTATAGACTCATTCATGGATTCATAGCTTCATTCATTTAACAAATGTTTGAGGATATATTACTAAATTCCAGGAACTATGCTAGATGCAAAAATGTTAGCACAGAAGGCAACGGACCACATTACTGTTTGTAGGTCAGGATGAACTTTTCTCCCTAAAAGTCCCCAGGGTTAAGGTTCACTTGATCACATTATATAATGATATCTACTCCTTTCTGTAATCATTTAAAGACTGTTTCTTAAATTCCCCTCATTGTTTTAAGATTTTACTATTAATAGTAATACGCTGTCATAGTTCTTGGTGTTTTAATACCCAAACACATAAGCTTTCAATAGCTATTATTCTTAGTGCCTTGAACTTTCCTCCTACTATGAATTTTTCTTCTAGTGAACCTCAGCCCCCGATATAATGATAGTTTCCTAGACTTTCGCATTACCAACAGCTAATAATTTTTCATAATAAAATTGCAAATATCCTAATCTCTATCACCATGTATTTTTTTCATATGAACCCCACGCTTGTTTCCGATAATTTCGCAGTTCCTTTAGACAGCCCCTCCACTGATCTTCCCAGCTTTTCTCAGCACTCACTGTTCTTTTATGTTTTCATTTGAGGTTTACTCATCCCAGATTCCATTGTCCATTATGACACCTCCTTGCATGTGCCCTCAAGTCATTCTCTTCCTTCTCTGAAAACAAAACATGCAAAGTTCCACGTATTCTCAGCCTTTGATTAAGCAGATTAATGTGGCTAGAGGAAAACATAAAACCATGTTCAGCTCACTTTAGATTGATATTTTATCTCAAATGGGCCACCCAAACTACCTGGAATCTTACCATACTTTCTCTATTTTTCCTGTTTTACTTCAGGATCATTTCATGTGTTCTTATCTCTCTTTCAATTCCAACACACCTCTTTCCTTTTCACTCTCACTTGATGTCTTTGTTTTCATTTTGTAGAGAATATAAAACAATAAGAAAAGTGTTCTGAGTGCTCTCACTGCCACATACTAACATTTATTCCCCTGTGGCTGAATTGTTGTCATTTTGCCTGGAGTTAAGGATATTGTGGTTGTGCTTATAACTAATGCCAATTCTTCACATTCACTAGAACCCATAGGTGCTTACTTACTCCAACATATTGATCCAGATATTGGCTTCTCTCCTGTTCCTATCAGTTTACCCTGTCTAGTGCATTATTACCATTACCATAGATATATAGTATTATCTCATTATTTACCAAAAAAAACAAAAACAAAAACAAAAAACTATATAAATTCCTCTATTTAATGTGCTTTTTTCCCTTTTCCTTTCTTACACTCAAAAGAATTGTTGATAATGCTTTCCTCAACTTATTTTCTGCAGTACTTGACACAGAATATTATTCCTTCTTTCTTAAAAAACTTACACAGAATATATAGGACAATATTCTCTTCTCTTCCTACCTCCCTGGCCAATCCTTCTCCATTTCATTTACTAATTCTGTATTATTTCTCAAACTTCTATAATTTTTGGTGCCCCAGGGATCATTCTTTAAAGCTTTCTATTCTTTATCTGAACTCATATTTTAAATAACAGATCAAGTCTTATAAATTTAAATTGCTCTTTCAAAAACTTTTTTTTAATTAATATCTCTCTCTCTGGAGAAAAATTAAATTGAATTTACATTGTCCCTAATGAGAGAAATTAAATATTAAGGAATAAGAATTTTTCAGATAGGTTTGAGCTATGGAGAGCCATAGCCCATTGTAATATCAAAGTTTTTTCCACCATCGATGAACCAATTTTCACTTACTTGAGGGAGATAACACCCTTAATGAGAAAGCATTCTTTAAATTTTATTTATATTCAGATGAATATGAAATTTTCCTCCAAAAAGAACCTTCTATCTGAATTCTAGACTCATAACCAACTGCCTAAATAATGTCTTCAGTTAAGTATCAAAATATGAAAATGTACCAATTAAAAAAGTTGATGCATATCTTCATCACTCTCCCAATGTCACTTTTTTTTTTCTCTGAAATTGTCCCCTTCTCAATAAATGGTAATTGTTGCATTAGTTCAGATCCAAAATTTTTAGAGCATCTTTGATTCCTCTCTACCATCATTCTACCAATACACTTTACTGGATCAGTCTCACAATTTATCCAGAATCTGACCATTTTGCATCATTTGTATTAATAATTCACTTGGACAATTAATTATTATCCCTCAGCTGGATTATTTAGTACCTCCTGTCTCTGATTTCTCCCTTACTGTTCACTCACCGAAGTCTATCTTCCAAGTTGTAAATAATAATAATAATACTAATAATAAATCTAAGTTCCATAATAACTGTAAACATTCTAATACTATCCCACCTTACTCATAGTAAAAGTCCCTAAACTAGCTTACAAGAGCTTACATGATTTGCACTTGAGTTATCTTTCTGATCTGAACTTGAACCACTGATCCTGTCACTGATCCTGCTGCACTTCCCTCTTTTGATGGTCTTTTAAAAAGCATTTCTCCATTCAAGGGCAAGTGAAAGTACTCTTCCTTCTACCTGAAATCCCTCATGTATTTCCACGCATCACACCTTCACGTCTCTCACCTTCTTCCCCCCAAGATCATTTTATAAATTCGTCACTGACCACCTCATTTAAATTAGCATTCCACCCCCTTATTATTCCCTAACATCTCACCTTGTTTTTTATTATTTTTTCACCATCTGACATGCTCTATTTGCCTGATTATTTTTATGTTCTCTTTCATGAATTTAACTCTCATACCATCATATTTTGTTCACCCTTGTATCCCTAGCTTGATATAGGCAGCCTTACAAATAGGATCCTCAAAAATATACGTTGGATTAATTACATGCATTGATAGAGCAGATAATAAAAATATAAATAAAATACATAAGAAACAGATGGAAAGAAAAACAGATCAAGATGGAAAGAGGGAGCTATATAAAGGGGTAGATAGAGAGGCGAATTGGGAATGAGAAATAGAGAGCAGTTTCTTCCTAAAAGAAGAAACTCTATGATATACAGATGGAAAATATGTATATATTATTATTGCCTTTTCAGAAATTTTAAAAGTATTTTTCAAAATATTAATTACTCTAGTCTAATGATGAGAAACACTACAAACAAACCCAAAATGAAGGATAAAATATGTGACCAATAATCCTCAAAACTGTCAAAATCATGGGGGGAAAAAAAAGAAAAAAAAGACTAACATCTTTTTAGACCAGAGGAGACAACGAAGACACAACTACCGTGTATCCCTGAAAATAAGACCTAGCCGGACAATCAGTTCTAATGCATCTTTTGGAGGAAAAATTATTATAAGATCCAGTCTTATTTCACTATAATATAAGATCAGGTATAATATAATATAATATAATATAATATAATATAATATAATATAATATAATACCAGATCTTATTAATTTTTGCTCCAAAAGAAGCATTAGAGCTGATTGTCTGGCTAGGTCTTATTTTGGGGGAAACACGGTAAATGCAGTGTGGTGCCCTGGACTGGTTTCTGGAACATGGAAAGGATACTTAGAGAAAACTGGTGAAATTTGAATAGTTTTAGATTTTGGTAACAGTAACATACCAACATTAGTTTCTTCATTTTAACGAATTTACCACTTTTTTTTTTTTAATTTATTGGGGTGACAATTGTTAGTAAAATTACATAGATTTCAGGTGTGCAATTCTGTATCACATCATCCATAAATCACACTGTGTGTTCACCACCCAGAGTCAGCTCCCCTTCCATCACCATACATTTGATCCCCCTCACCCTCATCCCCCACCCCCCAACCCCCTTACCCTCTGGTAACCACCAAATTACGTTCCCCAGATTAATTTTCAAACCCGTGGCCATCGAATTTACCACTTTAATTCAAGGTAATGACTGTAGGGGAAACAAACAGGGTGAGAGGAATATGGGAACTTAACAAGACTACCTGTGCAACTTTTCTGTAGGTCTAAAATTAATTCAAAATAAAAAGTTCATTCAAAAAAACTAAGCAGGATTGCAGTATGGTAGAGAATATTATTTAACCAACTGTATCAAGGAATGTGTCTGGTGTCTTTTGCCCAGAGCGTAACTAAGTGAAGTGAGGGACAGATTCTTTCAGATATCTGCAGGAAGAATGTGCCAGGAAGACCAACAATTGCAAAGATTCTCAGTTGGGCTCACGAATCACGCACAATTCTCCATCAAATACAGTATGTAAACTGCTACTAGAAACACAGCAAGAGCTGAAGAAAGCTTTCTCTGGTTTTGTCTGTCAATTCATATCACTCAGTCTTTAATTTCTGGCTTACCTAGAAATTGAACTATTATATATTTAAAGAGAAAACACAAAATTATTTACAAGACTTTTCTGTGCCAGGCTAATATTAGATTCTGTTATACTCTGATATATCCTTTTGTTTCTGATTTGTGTAACAGATAATGATGTGAAAGTGGCACTCATTTAGTTTAGATAATATAAATGCTAAAATGAAATATCCTTTCCAAGACTTGTATGTCATATACACTATATACAGAATAGTCTGAGTAGTCACAGGTATAATTTAAGCCTTTTGGAATATTTGATCATGGATTACTGTCCACAAAGCCTAAAAATAAATACAACTTGTAATGTTGCTTTATTTTAATCTGAGGTATTTTACACACTCAGAAAGATCTGTCGTGTAATACAAACTTGCAAGATTCATATATGATACTGTTATTTATCAGTCAGGTTCCAATCTGTTATAGAGAACAAAAGTAATATCACAGAGTCTAGTACAATCACATAAATTTTGGATTAGCAAGTAAAAAAAGGAAGACTATTTGCTTAAATTGTATAACAAACTGTAAAATCTTGCTAAAATATAATAAAATATGATTTTAAGACCTAATTTATATAATATTAATAACAAGTTAAATCATTCATTTACATATATTCTGAAGCAAGAACAAGGTGGGTCAATCAATTGTATCATTTTTGCTGCATTTTAAAATCTTAAAAAAATAATTTTAAAATTAGAAAAGAAAATTAATATAAATTATGAATCTGTGATGTTTAAAGTAGATTAATTTATAAAGAGTTGACTTTTTCTCAGATTATATAACTTGTAACTCTCAAAGATCAAACTAATTATAGATGGGTTTTTTTGTAACCGGCTGTTGCTTTTGTTTCTCATGCAATAAGGCTATACAAATAGGACATTTAAAAATGAGACCAAATAAAAGCTAGCAAAACAATCAGAGCACAAAGGTATTAGGCTAATTAATAGGCAAGTGAGTGCTTCTAATTCCCAGGGGGACTGATGATCCTTTGTGAAGTAAAGTTATATAAAATCCTATGTAGCAGAATTAGGGAAAAAAGAGTTTTCCTTATTTCATAACTTTATAAATATAATCATTCTACTGTTTCTCTCAGTAAAAATCACTGCACATAAAGGAATGCAAAGAAACTTTCTGTTAAGATAAGACATCACAATTCACTCTTTAGTAAAGGGCCCATTAATATTGGAGTTTTTTTCAGTGTATAAAATTAACATTAACTGACTTCATCTATAAAATGATCACTCCACAGTACGGTCCCTGAAAAAAAAAAGAAAGAAAATTCAAAAGCACAGTTTATTTTCTTTCGGGATGAAACAAATCCATAAATATGTGGTCTTTCTCTAAGCATATACTTCTGATGGTGGACTGATTTATTAGGCTCTAATAGACTTTGAAATTATGTATGCTAAAGTTTTTATTTCACAGAGAAAGGAATTAAGGATTTGAGAGTTAAACGACTCGCTCAAGGTCACATACTACTTCCTAGAGGAGTAAGGAGTAGGGAAACTTCTGCTAACACAAAATTGTACTATCCTACACCATATTCCAGGACTTAATGCATGTAGTGCCTCTATTTGTATCCTTATCTTATGTGTTGAAGGAATTACAAATATTTGTAAAATTCTTTTCAATTTTCATTCACATCATAGATGGGCACTTTTATTTTGTTTATTCAAATCCCTCATTCTCAAAATGAAAGAGGTCACAAAAAGTTAGGCTCACACAGTTTATTAAAAATTAGGTTTTTCATGCCTAAATCAAAATGCTTAAACATGATTCAAAAATGTCTTCATTAAATACAATATTTAATATTTTCAGCAAAGATTCTATGTGCATATAAATATTTGTTCTTAGAAAATATATAACATGTAAAATCATTAGGTAGTTTTCCTTGAAGACAATGTTGTGTTGGAATTACTGTGATGAAAATAAAGGATTTTGGACTGTTAACAAATTACATTTATGATAATTGTCTATTACCTTTTTCCAAATGTGGGAACTTTGACACATTACTTGTGGACAATGAAAAGTCCAGAGTAAAAGAATGTGTGCATTGTACCTAATATTTGATTTGACATTAACAGATTATTATAGCAAACAACTGGCCACAGGTTTTCAACAATCTATTTCTTTGACATATCGTATGTTCCAATTTAATCACATATGTTCTAATAATGAGACCAGCACATCTGTTGTGAGATTTTGACATGACTTTATTCTCATCTCATATCTGAGACGTGGAAAGTGGAGAGTATGATTGTATGACAGTGAGTAGAGATAGTCTGATTAGTGACATAGTCACCAAACCAAAGAATTTAACTCTGATTTTCCACTGTTAACAACATATCCTTGGAAACTTTTTAATTTGTTGTTTTTTAGATTTATCTCCCTTCAATCATCTCTTGTTTTCATATATAATCTACTATGAACCACACTTCTACTTAAAACATAACCAGTCACTATAACTTGCTAAAACTTGGAAGCAATCAAGATGTCCCTCAGTAGATGAATGGATAAACAGACTGGGACACAGCTATACAATGGCATGTTATTCAGCAATAAAGAGAAATTAGGTCCCCGACTGATCCATTAAAACTCTACTTTGTCTCATTGTGCAGTCTGTCATTGTGTTCAAGAAGATAGTTGATAACCTATGACTCACTTTTCTTTATCACATTTCTATTGAATAATTGAGATTAGTTTGAAGCAGCAACAACTGATTAGTCTCATCCTTTGGGTTTTTCCTCTTTCCTAATTCTACTTTGCTTGATTTGGGGAAATACGTGTGTGTGTGTCATTTTCACACCCCACCTCCACCATGACACACTAACTTAAACATACGTCAGTCTCTACTAAGAGTAAATTCAAAATTACATATACATATGTATGTCTATATGTGGTTTTGTTATAACTGACTATTGCTTTTCCTTCTCATAAAATAAGGTCGTAGAAGGAAGACTTTAAAAATGAGACCAAATGAAAGGAACTAACAACCAGAGCATAAGATATTCGAAGAATGAATAGGCAAGTGAATTTCCCCAAAGAAAACAAAAAGTCACAGATCATAAAAAACCAATAATAATGCTTCAGCCACTAAATGTAACTAATATGTGCCTAAATTTCAAGAGATGAACTTTTTCTTTTGTAATTTTTTTCCGTTTAGTAAAAAACAAGCAAACGAAAAACAAAACACACATAAAATGTTCATACTTTAAAATGTTTACTGAAATAAATGCTTTTTAAGCTACTCAACATCAAGAATTACTATAAAGTCCCAGTAATGAAAACAATATGGTATTGGTGAAAGAATAGACAAATGGGTCAATGGAAGAGAATAGAAAACTCAAAATCTATCCACACAAATATAGCCAACTGACCTTTGAAAAACGAACAAAAGTAATTAAATAATAAAAGACAATCTTCCACAAATGTCACTGGTACCATTGGACATCCATATTCAAAAAGATGAATCTAAACTCAGATGTCACACCTTTCACAAAACTTAACTCAAAATGGACATAAGCCTAAATATAAAACACAAAGTATAAAACTTCTAGAGAATAATATAAAAGACAACCTAGGTGACCTTGGGTTTGGTTATGACGTTTTAGATACAATACCAAAAGTGTGACCCATGAAAGAAAAAATTATAAATTGGACTTAATTAAAAGTACAAAGGACTGACTGTTCAGAAAATGAAAACATAAAAGTCTGACTGGAAGAAAATGTTTTCAAAAACTATCTGACAAAGAATTGGTATCTAAAACATACAAAGAACACTTAAAATTCAAAAATAAGAAAACAAACAACCCATTTAAAAAGTGGGCAAAACTATGTATAGATACCACACCAAATAATACATTCAAATACCAAATTGGTACATGAAAAAGCACTCAACATAATATATCATTTGGGTATTGCAAATTAAAACAAAGAGATACCACTCACTACACATCTATCAGAATGGTCAAAAACTGGAACACTGGCAAGGACGTGGAGCAACAGGGACTCTCATACAATGTTGATGGGAAAGTAAAGTGTGAAACAGGCACTTTAGAAGATAATTTGGCAGCTTCTTAAAGAGTTAAACATAGGCTTACCATATGTTCTAGCAATATTGCTTCTAGATATTTACCGAAATGAATTAAAAGCATGTGTCTATACAAAAACCTGAACATGATTTTTAACAGCTTTATTCATAATTGCTAAAACTTGGAAGCAACCAAGATATCCCTCAATAGGTGAATGGATAAAAAAATTGGAATACATCTATACAATGACATATTATTCAGTAATACAAATAAATTAGCTATCAAGCCACAAAACAGTATGGTAGAACTTTAAATGCATATTACTAACTGAAAAGAAGCCAATCTGAAAAGGCTAACTACTGTATCATTTCAAATATTATATGGCATTCTGGAAAAGGGAAAATTACAGAGATAATAGAAATATCAGTGATTGCCAGAGATTGCGGGAGGAGGGTCATAGGGAAGAAGAAAGAAATGAATTGGTGGAAAATAGGATATTTAGAGCAGTGGAACTATTCTGTGTCACCCCATAATAGTAGATACATGGCATTATGATGTGATATTATGCATTTATCAAAACCCATGGAACTGTACAAGACAAAGAATGAACACTGTTGTAAACTATGGACTTTTTAATAATAATGTATTCTTATTGGTTCATCAGTTGTAACAAATGTACCACACTAATTCAGGACTTTAAAATAGGAGAGACTGCTCAGTGGATTTAGGAGCATATGACAACTCTCCAGGCTTTCTGAACAATTTTTCTATAAACCACATACTTTTCCAAAAAGTAAAATCTATTAATAAAGAAAATAGTTTTAATGCCCATCATGTAATCTTTCACCATTAACATGTGGCATGAGATAATTGATTTTAATGACCATCTTTTTGCAGTGAGGAACTCAAGATGCTATGCTGTAGGTAGACGATTTAATGATAAACCACACTTCTGTTTTTTTATCCTTTTGAGAATAGCTTCCTAATATTATATCATATTATTGAAGTATGTAGATTTACTGAAAGAGGTAACATGAGTGAAAGATTATTTTAGTAATTATATATAAAAAAAATAATAAGAAAATCTCCACTCTACATATTATACTTAAAATGATAAGGTGAAAAAAAAACCCTAGACAAAGGATATTCTTTCTATAAATTTTTAAAAATTAAAACAATGGAGATGAGTTATAATTCAGCACAAGAAAAACTTCTTCAACACTTAAATCATTAAAATTATGAGTATTACTTATATAGCATAACTCTTCTTGAAGTCCTGACTTTTATAAAGCAAATGTAATTATGTTTTTGCTATTAGTCTATGACTGCTCATTTTCAGAATTTATTTTCTTCTCCCATGAACAAACATCTGACTGTTATTTTATACAATGTTGGAAATGACAATATATTAATATCTATATACACTAATACAGACCCATCCTCCCAGTATATGGTTGTACTCGTATGTAATATCCTTCCTTTGCTTTTATAAGTGTGTGTGTGTGTGTGTGTGTGTGTGTCCACTTAATTTTCAAAGTGAGAAGAAAACATGTTAAGCTGCTTCTCTTCAAGTAGCTAATAGTTATTAAAATTTAAAAATGACTGGTTTATTTGTCATTGAAAAAATACTCGCAGTGCTATGCTTATTATTTCAATGTTGATTAAGTGTACATCATAAAAGTGCAAGATACCTTTCCTTTGGTCACTAATTGTGTTACACGGTGAGAATGAAAGAAAGCTTTACAATTTTAATTCAATTATTTCTTACAATTTGAATATCCCAGCCAGGAAATGCAGTGACTAACATATATACTGCCACGTAGATTTGCTTCTGATTCAGTTTGTAAAGTTTTCTAAAGGGTTTGGCATATGGTCAACTGAGCTCTTATTTGAAAATTTGGTTTGTGAAGTAACAAAATCTATGTTTCTTATGTCTCTTAGAGACACTGGAAATATGCCATCACAGAAGTAGGGTATTTGCTTGAATTATCCTCCTGACTTTAAACATTTCTATTTTTCCTGTCCTTCTTTATTTATCATTTCCAACCTCTCTCATACAGTTTCATATAATTACCTAAACAACATGACTTTCTTTCTTCTCCCCTTTTTCCTACCATTCTTTTCTCCTTCTATTCACCATAGTAATATGAATAAAGCACATGCTAAAATGCTACAGACAAGAAAGGGAAACCAAGCATTCATATTCTATTCAAAGAGTTTAAGTTTTGGAATTAAGATCCAAAGAAATAGTATACAAGATAAAATGTGACACATATAATGAAAGAACAGCATATGCTGTAGTGGGAGTTCTAAATAAAGTATTTTTTTTTTGTCCTTCAACCAATTTTAATTGTTTGTGACTCATTCAGGATTTACTTCACAATTCAACTTCCAATCTTCTAAGTTTGAAATATTTTCCTGAAGAAAATTATTAAACTGGCTTCCTTTCTCAGTTTCTGAAATCCCAAATATTCATAAAACATTTAAAAAATAAAATAACATAAGTTAATTATTTGGAAATAAATTTTCAGTCCTGAAATCAATGTAATATATATTACGGAAATCTAGAACCAAGTATAACACATTCCATAGTTAGAAATAATTTTACAGAAAGGAAATTAAGCATTCTCACTTATATGTGTATATGTAAATATTTTAAAGCTAGATGTTAAAACTATATTTTAATTTATACTTAGAAAGTACATTTATTACCAATTTACACTCCATTCTAGGTATCCTTCCAGCTCATCCCTTTGATTCCTTTTTTTTTATACAGTGAGATCATTAACTCTGTTATATTCCTGAACTGCTTTAGACTTTTTCTTGTGTGCTGCTCTAGCATTTAGCAAGCTTTTCTTAGCTTTTCAGGTTCAATGAATTTGTGAGACTTGCAGTATGTGTATTTCCAATCTTTTCGTTTGAAAACCAAGGGGAATTGGGGTAGTTAGGGGCTTCAGGGCAGCAGTCAACTATTACAGTTAAAAATAATAATAATAACAGTGTTTGCTCTGAAAGGAAACTAACAGGGGAATACAAAACTAGATTTGCAGTTGAGTAGAGAAATATCGACTCCACAAAAGTAAATAGAAGATACAAAATACAGAACATTTCACAGAACAATATTTAGAGATTAGGTCAGCCTTCAAATCATTTACTGCAAGTCAACTAAATTAACCAGAGAAGACTAATGCTATAGGGAAGAACTACAAGATTTTGTCCTAGAGATGGATGCTTTAGTGACAAACTGTTCTTCTCTTCTTGATCTTGTCAACGATACCTTCACAGTAACATCAGCTCATTTTATTGGAAATATATAGAATTAGTGACAAATATAACATTAATGAAAGTGTATTAGTTGTAAGCTGTTAGTAATCTTAAATAATAGAGGAAGCTGACGCTCCAATCTGTATTTAACATTAAATGTATATAAAGTAAGTAAACACTATGGACAAATGTTTTTTCTATAATTTAAAAAAAAAAAAACCTATGGAGAGTTAAAATAAAAGACTTAAGCTAATTATAATTCAATGCAATACACCCCTTATACAATTAAGCTATTAAAATTATGAATATTACTTATTGAGCATTCATACCAAAATGTAGTTTCACAAAATAAGACATAGTATGCCAGAATGGATCTTTTTTTTTTTTTTTAAGAACATAGTTTTTAAAAATATTCTGACTTTTATGAGGCAAATTCAGGTACGGTACTATTGAATTTATCTAAATGTATCCATATTTAATTTTTTTCAGCTATTAAAAATATGAGAGGAAGGACAATGATAAAGCAGTTTCGACTTGAAAATGAGACTGGGAAAACTGGGAGAAAGTGAATACTGCACCAAAGTTTGTTTTGGTATTTAGGGCACACTGTTTCAGTGGAGAAAAAGGGGTCGTTAGGCTAGCCTACTGTCTGAGTATTCAATACTTAGTAGGAACACTACATACTAAGTATTCAATAGAAACGTATCAGTCATTGAGAAGACAGGGCTTATAATACTAACTCTGCTACACTCTAGATCACAGAATGGAGCAAAGTCTCTTATGGGCCTCAGTTTCTTTGCTACTGAAAGACAAAATTGACAAATGTTCTTTCCAAGCACTAAAGTGTTATGTTTATATAAGGAGTACAGTTTTACACATAACTGTATTTTCCTTTACTTGTATTTGAAATTACTAAGAATGCCTTTTACTATTTTAAATACAAATAGTCTTTGTTTTCTTAAATACTATATATTGGATATCCATTAAACATTTCTTGAAGACTTAGATCCTAATCATGAACATCAATGAGTTGACTGCATTTTCCCTTCATCTTAGCTGTTAATTTTACTCTCAGCTTTAAGGGAAGGCCATTTTAAAATAAGTGAGGCTTGAGTAAGCTTTGAGGCCAAAGGCAATGATGAAAGCAAAGCAGGCTTTTTTCAGTAAAAAAGGAGGCAAATTAATATTCTGAGCACAAGTGGAAGGAATCACTATGTAAAAGAGAGGTTTGTTTTTTTTTAAAGGGCTCTCAAATGGATATGGCTTCAGAATTTAGCAAGCTAACTATAAATGGGAAGTAGCCAAGCTTAAGACAATAAGGAATAAAGGGACTGTGTGAAGCAGAGTGGATAACCCTCCTAAGTGCTTTCTGACTCGAAATTTTTGGATAATGCTGTGCTGGTTAAAGATTCTGAATCTGTGTAATATCCTAAGTATTTTTTTATTATTATATAAAATATTACAAACAGGATGTTATGCTCTTCCACCACAGATAAATATGCAATTTATGTATTAATGGGGCTGTGGCTAGCTGGAAAATTAAGCTAATCTGTGTAATTAATGAGGTATGAGATGGAAATAATCAATAACTGAAATGGCTTTCTCTGCATGAATAATGTTTCCCCTGCATTGACCAAGCATCCTGCATGTTAACCCCGAACCAAAACCTGTCTTAAAAGTGATGGATAAAAAAGACATTTTTTTTTTCTTAATCAGTAGCTGCATCTGTAGTTCTCAGACTTCTCCAGTAAAAGAATGTGCATAGTGGTTGCCTGCACTTAAAATTATTCGTAAGTTTTGTTTAGGGTAAGTTATATGATTCCCATGAGTCTAATTAAAAAATTTAATATGTTTGTTACGACAGGTACCAATCTGGTCAGGGTTGTGTGTGTGTCTATACGTGATGGGAGAGAAAAAGAGAGAGACTGATAGAGAAGAGAGAAAAGAGGGATATAAGCTTTCCACATGAAACTGAACAGATCTTATTAATCAGAGATACTAGTATTTGGTGACAGAAGAAAACTGGATTATACTAACAGTACAATTTTTCTTGAATTTTGAATCACTCTTGTGTTTTCACCTGTTAAACCAACAGGAAATTATTATAGAAATGACAGGCAATAGTTAAGTTGTTTTGGAGTATTGAAACATGCGCAGGTAATGATAGCTAGTCTTTTCAAATTGACTAAACAAAAATAATACGGAAAACTACTATTCAGTTATCCACCTATTTAATGGAAACTCCCTTCAGTATCTTTATTTTCTAGTAAACACTTAAGTAACACTTAATTGTAGAACACACCTACAACATGCAACTTATGTTAATTAAAAAATGACATCTGGGCAATCAGTTACTCACTTATTCATTTATTGTGCATTTTAAATAACTAGTTAACAAATTTTACCTTTGTAATATGATGAATTCAGATCTAATACAAGGCTGGATTGGAAAAATAGGGCAGATGTAAACATTGGGAGGCTATAAATGACAGTTCAGATGAAGGTTTTAGGTAAAACAAAAAGATTAAAAAAAAGGCATAAGTATATTAGACTACTGTGCCCCATTTTAAAATCCATAAAACATGAGTGGAAAGACTTGCAAGAAGATAGGTGGGAGTTAGGAAGACAAATGTTAGGTTCAAAAGTGCTGCTCACACAGTAAGGTTAGGTAAATTACAGATTGTTTAATCTAAAACATGATTCATTCAAAACTCAAAATGTTTCCCTAAGTATTGAGGTTACAAGGGTTGTTTTGATTTTTCTTTCATTATTTCTGTTTCTGTTTTGCTAGGAGAAAGCGAAAAAAATACAAGTTATATTTAGACAGCATATTTAACTGTAAACACTGTCAAACAGAACAATTTAAAAAAGATGCTGTAAAAATCTCATTTTAGGGATTTTGGGAGAGTAAGATAAACTTCCAAATGTGTATCACCTCTCAGCCCTGCCATACAGGACATTTCATAAAGTCCACACTTCAAGTGCTCAGTCATATCTGAAATATTTTTAATATTTCATAAAATATTTTTAAATGTCATTCAATACATTCAAGAACTTGAATGGATTGCAACACTAGGTAAAATTTGTTCTTAACCTGAATTTTCTATGAACAGTTTTGAAATAAATGTGTTTACTTTTGGCTTTTATCTGAGAAACACATACTACTTAAACTACTATATTTTATTCTTTATCTTCCATCACTGGAAAATCCATGAGGAAAGCGATATGGATGGTACATCTGCTGTCATATCCCAGCTGTCACAACAGTACTTGGAAAACAGTGGCTTGAGTTTTGTTGAATGAATGCATGAATGAGTCATATGGGGCATAACTGGTGAGTACTGGAAGGCTTCATTGAATGATTTGTGAGAGAGAAGGTGAAGGGAAAATTATTCCAAGGTTTCAAGTCGCATCAGTTGAGATGACTCTGGTGTCATTAACAGAATGGGAAAAAAGAGAGGTAGCATAAAAATAGAAAATAGAATAGAAAAAAAATCATGGAAATAAGTTCAGAATTAGCTATATTGTGGTCAAAAAGGCAGCCAAGTATAGAAGTGAAATTTCCCACTAGTTAGAGAGATCTAGAAGTTCATGGCTAGTGATACAGATATTGGAGTTATTTTCCTAGATTAGGTATTGCATTTTTGAAAGTGGATGAGTGTGAAGGGCAGAGAATATAAAGAGAGAAGTTTGCTGCTTTGAAGAGAGAGGGAAAGAGAGAAAGGGAGAAAGAGAGAGAGAGAGAGAGGAATTAAAAACAAAACTGTCATATAAGCCATGAAAAGAAAATTTTCACAAGGAGAAAACAGTCACCTCCATCAAACAAACTGGAATCATCTAGTGTCTGAAGTGTCATCTATAAGCTCCTTTCACCCCATTCTGAACCAGAAGCAGACTAATCTAATTGAATTGACCTCTTGGGTTCAGATTTAATTTGGTAGCTTTGTAAAAACTATTTTACTTTGGGAAAATTTAACTGATTTAGAGTGTATTCTCTACTGCATCTCATCATTTTTATATGCTCACAAATTTTAAATTCCCTATTGTATTACCTTGAAACTTGTGGCTTACTTAGTAGAGCTTAGTAATAAACGCACCAAAATATCCATATGCGCACACAAAAATACCAGATATGCTCCATAAATGAATTTTCTAAATGTGCATTTCATTGAAATTTGATACCAAGTTTATTGTATAAATGAAGCAAACCCGCAAGAAATGTGTGATACTGTTTTTCCCTCTGCTGCAAGATTGGTTTACTTTAAACAAATTTAACATCACCCCTCCTACACCAACCAGTGTCTCCTAAGCATAGTTTCCTCCCTTGACTTTTGTGAGATGTACTGTCAGTCTTTCCTGTCATCATACAGCTGCTACCGTACTCTTTGATTACTCTGCTGTTTGCTTGCTGCTTTCCCTCTTCCCTGCATCTCAGCTTTTCCGCCTCTCATTATCCTTTTGCTGCCAGTCTTGTTCAGCTTCTTTCTTCATTCTCAATTCCCATAACTGCAATCCTGTTCTATTTTCGGTCTGCTGATTTTGGATCCTTTTTCGCCCTTTGTTTTTGTCTTACTGCTCTGATTGATGTATCTACAGTGCACCTCCCTCCCATTTTTATATGCTACTTTTTAAATACTGGATCAGGTCTGAAGTTTTCCACCACAGAATATGATATCAGTGCTTTCCCTCTTTCCATTTTACTACCGAACGTCTTCCCCTTATAACCTAAATCCTTACTTGCTCTTCCTGGTATTTTACTGCTCTGCGTCCTCAGTCTTGATGCAATGCCAATGAATCAACATCCTTTATTGTACTAAAGCAATTTACAGTGGTCACCAGTGAATTGCTCTTTTTGGCTACTCCAGGGAAAGACTATTTTTTTTTATTATTATTTCTTGTTTCCACTAAAGAAAAATCACTCTGTGTAGACAGTGATACAAAAAAATAAAGCTCAGTTTTATTACAAGTTAGAGATAGTGATTTTGCCTTTTGTTTTTATATAATTTAGTTGAAACAAAAATTCAGAAAAACAACTATAACCTCTGATTTTTACTGTTATGCAACTGAAGCTGTGTCATGATGACATTAAAACATGGAAAAAAATAAAGTTCAATTACATTAAAGCATGAAAAAAATGAAATTCAATAAGTTATTTGATGACATTTGTGTAAATGTCAACAAATTGAAATGATTAAAACCAATTTTTATTAGAGTTGAGGCAAATCTCTGTGTATCGTGAACAAATTTAAAAGCACAAAGATTTCTTGCACATTTTAGTACTGTATTATACCCTGTTTTAAAATATATTAAATTACTAGTTAAGAAGGTTATCTAATAAAGAAAATTTAAGATCAGTGTATTTTCCATTCCCTCTACAGCACCATTCATCAGTTTCCTAATCTATAAATAAAGACTTGAACAAGAAGTTTTCTATGGTAATTTTCTTCTAGATTAATATTTCGAATTTTATGGTACAGTTCTTTACTTCAAAACCAGAACTCTTTATGCAAAGTAACAGTGAGTTCCCAATTACAAACTCAACTAGCCCTTTGGGAATGAATGTACCATGTTTGACCCCTCTGCTCTGGTGGCTTCACAACACATCTTCTACAACAATTCTCTATTCTGGATATCTTTCTGCTTTGATTCTCTCTCTGTGATGGCTCCTTCTCAATATCACCACGTCTCCACTAGCTTCTCGTCTATGCAGTGACACGCTGCCTATCTTTGTACTAGTAATGCTTAACATTGTATCTTCATCTTTTATTTCTCACCTTGCTTTCATTTCAAGATATAGAAATAAATAATGGCGAGTCACATCTATATTTTTCACAAGATACTAAAAGTTGATCCTGATCTTACTGAATGTAACCGTTCTCCTACCTCAAATCTGTTCCACCTAACTCTCCCTTCTCCGATGGTACTGTCATCCATGCATTCACTAACCCATATCGAGGACTTCTGCTCCCTCAGGGTCACTATTTCAATAGATTCCCAATCCACAATTCCTCTCTCAGTGGTTACCTTTGTGTACTACAGTCATTGATGCTTTTAGTATGATCCTTCTACAAATCATTATGATTATGATCATGTTCTACTAATCCCGAGTTTCTTCATGTGGCCTTGAAGATGAAGAACAGCTACCTCTGGATGGTAAACAAGACTACATGATCTGAGCTTCACTAACTCTCTAGGTATCTGCTACTGATTCCATTCACTGCCATACTCTTTCGGAAAAGGCCAAATAATTTCTGCTCTTTCTCAGCCTTTAGTCTTTGTTCGTACTTCTCAATACATCTTCAGTATTGATAAAATATATATATATATATATATATATATATATATATATATATATATCTTATAAATATCTGATACAATACTATATGTTCTCCTTACCACCACCCCTGACCCTAAATTCTAAGGTAGTTAATTTACCTCCTTTTTCAAGAACTTTTACTAATCTTTAGAAAAAGTTATTCTGATGAAATGTGTGTATTTTAAATACATAATAGGGGCAAAAATCTGCATTAAATGTGCCTTGACTTTCATTTCTCTTTATGCTCTTTTCTTCTACAAGACATATGTGTATACAGTTCTTTACATTCCCTCATCAATTTTATGGAGAGATCCCTTTTGTTATATTTGTAACTCTAGAAAATTATAATGGGAAACTTCACTTTTCCCTGGGTTATATGTAGAAATTGTACGTTTTTTGTTTGTTTGTTTAAGGAGGGTGCAGCTCACAGCGGCCCATGTGGGGATCAAACTAGCAACCTTGGTGCTACCAGCACCACGCTCTAATCAACTGAGCTAACCAGCAACCCCAGAAACTGTATAGTTTTGATTTTGTTATCTATTGATACTAGCCATTGTTGAGTAATCCATCATTATTTTAAGCCAAAATTTGCCAATACCTGTTCCGTGAAACAATGATTCACAAATATTTTCCATACTCGAGTAAGTTTTGGAAATGCTGTATTAAAAGTCAATGGATGTTTTCCCTGGAGGAAATCTTAGAAACAAACATTATTATATTGGTGTATACTTTGACTTTTCCAGGAGGGAGGTATATAATAACACAGTGATTCACAAAGTTACATCACCAAAGACTATATTTTTTAAATGTCAACTATTGTCTTAGATCATATGAATGTCAAGCAACTATTACTGCATTTCAAATCAACCAGTTTTGAAAATGCTGATCTAATTTTTATCTTCCTTTCTAAACTGTCAGAAGATATACCCTAGACTGATGCAGTTTAGTGAGTATAAGAAGCTAAAATTCTGCAAGAACATCAAAACATGAGAAAATGTTCCCCCAAATCAATCATCTTCATGTTGGTGAAATGCCATTCTTGATAATCTATTATTTATTAATGGTTTTTGGTTTTTTAGGGAGGGGAAGATCTGAACAATGGGGCCATCTGGCTAATAAAAGTTATAATTTATATAAGCCTGTCTACTTTGGTGTTTCTAGATGATGTCTTTCTGTCAGTGGTGGCAACATCTGGTGGTGATCAGGTGCCTAATTAGAGATTCTGGTCTTTAGCAAGTGATGGAAGCAATGTCTGGCAGAGTACATGACAAAATATGTTAGGATATAACTGAAGTGACAACACCCAACGAAGGTGCAAAAGGAATGTTCCAGTTTAGCACAGAGAATAACTTTGAGCATCTCTGATATTCTAGGGACTCTAGAAATAAGAATATAAGAAAATAGAGAAATGCTTAGGTGAATAGGTAGGAACAAAAGTGAATGCACTCTGAGTTATTACTATTTGATAGGCAGTGTCTAAGACCCTCAGATGTGCCATCCACTGTTCTTAGTAGTTGCAATACAATAATGTTTAAAACATGGTCTCTGGACTTAATAGCTCTGAGTTTGGAGTCTATTTGTAACAGTGAGTTGGAGACCACAGAAGCAAATGGTTATATTGATACATAGGTAATTTTAGGAGAAGTGTCAATCAAGTGTAATGAGTCACTTAAAACCTTTCATAGTTCTATTTTCAAGCTTGACACCTTCAAGTAAAAAACCTTAAAATCAACTGAAGAAGGTATAAAATAAACTGGCCTTACCTAGAAAAATGGATAGCTGTTCTGGATAACTTCCTCTTCAAATAAGACATCTCTGCTATAATATTTTACTACCTGATGGGAAGTGTCTTTTTGTAGCTATTTGATTGTCATCTTGGCCTTGGTAATAACTAAGGGCTCTAGTGGCACTAGTCTATTGAGTACCTTAGTCCTCTTTTTTGAACCCCAAGGCCTGGATTCTGAGCCATCCTATCCTTTGCTCCCTTCTCTTAAAAGATGGCATTTTCAAGCCAACACAGAGTACACATTCTGAAGAAATTGTAAATAAGCTGTCCTAATATAATGTATATATTTTATATTTAATTACCTAGATTATGTGCCTTATTTGTACTTTAGTTTCTACAAATGTAGTATTTCTCTTAGAATGCAGTTTTCTTTCACAGCAACACTTTAGATTACTTCTCATTGGGCTTCTTACCCATTCCATTTTCTCTTGAATAATCTCTTTGAAGTAATAAGACTATAAAAGAAGATAATTTTTCCAATACACATAATTGAGCAGATTTTATTTAGTAGGAAGGCTTTTTTTTGGGGTTGTTTTTGCTTTTGCTTTTTTTTTAAATGAAAATATTACAGTTATTAACTTTAAAAAAAATACATGCCTTTATTTATTAATAAAACTTACATATATGTAATTTAAGATGATTGTGAAACCTGTTAGAGGAACTGTATGTTTTAAATTTAACTTAGATAAATATCAAAAGATATTGTTGATCTATATTGGCACAAAGAAAATAAAAGTGGCAAAAACAGTCTGTATGATATTGTAACTCCTGACAGTTTATAAGAACTCATGAACTTCAAGTTACAATGATCTCAAGTCTTCAAGAATTGTTTTTTCAAGAAACTGTCAGTATGCACATTCATACACTTAAAAAAAGAACAGACTCACCTGAAGATAGATAGATAGACAGACAGATGGATAGATACCCACACAGGAAATAGAAATCTTGAAAATTAGATAGATAGATAGATATTTAAACTGTCCTGTGTATTTAATATTTGGCAATTGGTCTAGAATGGCAATAGCTTATTATCCAAATACACTATATTCTTATTTGAACACTCAGAGACTTCAATAAAAAAGGTATGTGTGGATCTGCATAGGGAGATAAATGTCCTGCAATATCCAATGTTATTGTTATAGGAATCTTATTAATACTTGACATTTATGACATTTACTCCGAAATAAAATTTTATATTAAGATAAGTATAGATACATATGTAATCACCTTCCTTATTAATAACATGCTATAACATAATGCATCTTAATTTACAAAGCACTTTCTTCTGTACCTACTAGCACTACAATTATAGCTCAAAATAAAATTTATTCTTGTAAACAGGTCAAAGTATGCATTAATTCTCAAATACAATTTTATTTAAATATGACATACTGTCATATTTAAATAAATAATACTGTCTTTGGTCTATTGCTACGGGCATGACTTGAGTTTCAATGAAATTAAGCAAAGTAATATTGTAATAGAAAAGAGATTTAAGTATATTGTTTTCTTTAATGTTTGAATTTTTCATTCCTTCATATTGTATTCTTGGCCATGCATGATACATTTAAAACCCTGTAGCTATTAATATAATATTCATATTGTATAGGGAATAATGCAAAATATATCTGAAATGCTAAGTATGTTTAAGAGCCTCATAGGGACATTTATATCTATCTTCATAGAACTGAAAGTTTATTTTATTTTGTCATTGCCTCTAGTTTGTAGCAATTCAGCCTCGTGTGAAGACTCTGATCTAGGTGGGCAAGTAACTTCAGCATCTCAAAAAAGGTAAGTGAATTACACATTTTTCAGACAGTGCATTGTCACAGGCCTCATTATAAGCAGCAATGCAGTGATTTGATGTAACTGAAATAATGTGCAACTTTCTTCACTGAATTGGATTTATTTTTTCAGTCCTTGTATTTGATGTAATAGTGAAGTATCTTAATATAAAATTATTTTTTGACATTTCCACAGATCTGTACTGATATGAGAGTAGTACACAATACAAACGCCTCAGGGTCTCAAGTTCCAAAGAGGTTGTAGTAAGAGGAAGATGATGATGGTTAAACATACCTATTTATGTAGATCTTTGGATAGTGTTTGACATTTCCTGGATTTGTTTTTCTTCTTTCTTAAACTCAAAATTGGACTTTAGAAAGAAAGTTGTTTTCTTATTCTCATCATCTTTTGATCTTATATTTGCTTCTTTCCATTGTCAGAACCCTTGGTATGGTTTTAACCATGTAATTCTTTTGATATTGGTCGACATTGTTAGCTGATTTTTCAGTATCTAACATCTGTTCCTTATAAATAATAATTAACAGCAAATAACTGCTATTAAAACACTATTTTCATTAAGTAAATTTCAGTTCATATGGAGCAGCAAATAATCTTTTAAAATAATTAAGTCAAATAAAATCCTTATCCTCTATAAAAACATGTAACACTCCCAAGCTTCTCCTAGGTCTTCAATAACTACTGAGCAGTCCAAAAATGGAAGAGAAGAAATGGATTTGCAACAGTACAATCCAATAACATATTGTTAACAACAATATATACTTTTAGAAAGGAAAAACAAAACTACGTTAGGAAACAAAACTATGGAAATAACAAAAATTGTAAATTCGACCTAATAGAAGGAACCTGAAAATACAACAAAAATGTCCTTCCCTACTATCTTGGTACTTAAGATATCTAGTTTTCCTCTATTTCTATGCATACTGGATCACTACAGTTACCTTAATAAGGTAGATTTAAAAGACAGGCTCTGTCCAAAGAAACCTGAGTGCCAGTGATATGTGGTATTTGCCGGCAGAAACTTTGAAGAGGTATTTCCAATGACAGACATCTACAGAGTGTAGGAAAGAAATAACCCTTGGTATTTCTAAGATATTGATATTTTGGAGTTATTGCAGCCTATATTGACTGATATAGGACCCCGAAGCCTACTTTTCAGCTCTGGGGTAAGGGAAAATATAGTTTTCATTGCTTTACCTATTTGTTTAGAACGTGGAATCTGTGTATAAAATATAAAGGCAAGGACGTTAAATCCATCACATAATAAACCTGAGAGGAAATTGTGTAGAACTCCCGCAGTCTCCTATTCTTGAAGTGATGATTTCTGAGTTAAAAGCTATAGATGATAAATAATCTCAATCACAGCCACAAAGAAGCCTGAGTTGATCATAACATTTTGTAACTTACATGATGTATAGTCATTTTACTTTCATTTGCTTACATGTTATGTAAGACAAACTTGTTAAATTGTAAAGAAAAAAATCATACAATAGCATAACATGTTTTAGACATTCTCTATTAACTAGCGAGGTGAATCGTATATCTTGTTTCCAGTGCATGGGGTCTCTGATTGAGTCAAAGATTTTGAGTCAAATATTTTGAAAGTCTTTTTATCAATAACAGTTGAATTAGAAACTCCATGATTCATTCCTTACACACTCAGATTAATGAGGTTTAATTATAGATAAAATTATGAGCATAAAAAGAAGCTATAAAATATTAAGAGACAGCAAATAAGAGCTAAAAATATGGTACACATTGGTTGACATTTAAATGCCAAAATTATATGTTTAATTTACCTTTCGTAAATCAACTGAGAACGTATTTCCAAAAATACCTATATAGTTGTTTAGAGCTATATATTACCTTACCTGTCAGGTGAAAATGACACACACACACACACACACACACTTAAAAGGAAGATCTGTGCATTTTCAGCCCAATAATCTTAAGGGAAATAAAGTTAGAAATATGTGGAAAACCTTTAAGCCATCTAGTTGGAATATAAAAAGAAATGCAATTGCCACAAATAACTTAATATTTGTTAATAAGCAATAAAGTTAAAAGTTGATCTATACTTTATAAAGTTTCCTTAAGACACAGGCATATTTAGGCAGTATTTTAGAGTATCTTAGTGCTTCAAGACAAGCACTCTGGAGATCCACCACCCAGTTAAAACAGCACAGCACTACACCAGCTCTGTGAACCCAAGAGATATATTTCACACCCCTACTTTGCAGTTTCCTCACGTTAAATGGGGATGATTATAGTACCTATTCCACATGGCTATTTTGAAGACTAACTAAAGTGAAACAAAGCATAATCCCTAGAACAGAGTAATTGCTTGATATATATTAACAATTGATATTTTCTGCATAGGAAAATAATTGCTATAAGTGGTGTTTCAAAAGTAGGTAAATTTGGACAGATATTTAATTGCTCCTAACTGTACATTTATATCATAATATTATGCTCTTCAAGAGAACATGGGTTTTATAATATAATACTCCCATAGAACTGCAGCATCTTATACTTACGATCAAAATTTTCAAAATTGAATTATCATTGGTATTAATTTTTTTTAATTTCTTGAAAGAAAAATAAAAGATGAAGCTCTGGGCATTGGAATTAAAATTGCACTGAGGAGGTATCTATTGAACGAACTGAGTTTTCTCTACCTCCCCTCTTTTTTTCAGGTTCTGTTAATATTTTAATGAGGTTCAATGTATTCTTTTTCATTCCCCTTCATTTTTCTAATAACCATTTTCTAAATTAATGCAATCACTTATTTTCTGAGCACAAGGCTGGGTAAAGCACTTACTTTTTTCTGGAGCCACAAAGACAAAATGGAAGGCATTTGTCCTCAGAGATATATATACATATACATCTCGGGGGTGCCAAAAAAATGGATACACATGACTTGTATTCATCTTTTATTACCAGTATATAGTGAGTATTACCATTTTAATAGTTTTTTTCTTTTCTTAAAATGCGTATACAATATTTGGCACCGTGTGTGTGTGTGTGTGTGTGTGTGTGTGTGTGTATACATACATACACACATACATATATACGCATAGATATATACACATCGATATATACACACACATATATAGACACATACACATACACACATAGATACATATGTATGTATGCATACATATAAATGTATATGCGTATATTGAGGTGGGGGTAGCATGAAAAGACATAATTCCAATACTGTGAGACAGTTATTAAGACGGAGGTGTTTATAAAGGAAATATGGTCATATTTCATGGGTGGGTCAAGTAAGGCAAGTAAAGGAGAAGATTCCTAAGCTGTATCTTCATTGATGAGGGAGCATTTCACAGAATGAAGAGCAGACATGGAGGAAACGGAGTTGAAAGAGGTGCTGACTTCCGTTACATGAAGCATATTATACAAGGCAGGCAGCATGAAAAACCAACTGCATGTACGAGTCAGCCAGTGTTGGTTACCAGGGTACAACTGGGAAAAAGTGGTGGGTGCATATTCTGAAGGGCTTTGTAGTACCATTTAGTGTTTATTCATTCAATTATAAAGAGCCATTGGGTGTAAAAATGTAATCAATTTACAGAGATATTGAAGCAACAGTGTTGGCAGACTGTAATGACCGGGTATGGAGGGTAAATGAGGACAAGTGGTCTTCAAAAGCTTGTTGGTTTCTGGTTTGCAGTAACTATGAACTAAATTAGACTCATTATAAAAATAGTAGAGTAAAAACAAATAATAGGTTTGTATTTCACAGAAAAACATGAGGAAAACTATTAGAGTGTAATTTCGATTTGTTGCATGCACCAACTACTTTACATCATTATTCTGGAAAAATATTTGGTTCTAAAGGTTGTCTGACTAACTGTATATACACAAAGAAGTTTATTTAAAAGAAAAGCATGCAGGACTCAGATAGTTACAGACTTTACCAAAAGCAAGAAGAAAGAACACCAGGGTCAACATCAAACTATTCAGTACTCACTGGATACTTAATATGTGCTCTGTGATAATTATTGCTATAATAAAAGAGGAACTGCTTTCAACTCTTAATTTTCTAAACAGTTCAAGTCTGACTTTTGAGGTAATAGGTGAGATTGAACACCATCATAAAAGGTAATATAGAATTACTATTCTGTTTCCAGGGGCACCTTTGGATGAACCTATAATAGGCCAAGTCTAGGAGTTACTCATAAAAGTCTAGGGATTTTACAGCCGAATGAGCTGGTGTAAATTATGGTGCAATGTGCCCAAGTTCTCAGTATAAAGTTATGCAGAGAGATGCAGAGATTATCTCGGGTTGGTCAAATTTCATTTAGCACTATATAGCGCACACAGCAACCTAGTAATATAAGGGTTTTATGGCCAGCTCTAACACATCAGTTCCCTTTTGGGAACTTAGTTCTCAAAAGACAGCGCATGGTTCTCTCTTTTTTGCAGTTCATTTTTGCAATTTTCTGTAAATTTGAAATGTGTCAAAATTTAAAATAAATGAACTAGTAGCTCTGAACAATGGAACAAATTTGCCACGTTTATTTGTTTGTCTGCAGTGAAAAGAAAGAGGAGAGGCCCTCTCGCGCGCATCACCGGTGCCTGGGCTGCCCGCACCTCCCACCTTCTTCTGCCTCCCCAAGCCTGCAGCCCAGGAAACCAGACAAAGACGCCGGGATTAGGTTCCCACGCAAGCTGAAGGCCCTGCGCTACCACAACCCTGCTGGCTTCAACTACAAAGATGAAACAAAATTTAGAAACTGTATTGTTGGGCTTGAAGACCAGAAAATCAGATACTACCACATTGGACACAGAAGTAATTTAAGAAACATCTACAGCAGTGACTGGCCGAGCTCTTTGAAAAGCCTATCAGAGACGTTAATTGTCCTCTCAAGATTTAAGTTCTACAAGAAGCAATTGACTGGCTTCTAGGTTTAGCTATTAAACTTGAATATGGAGATAATGCTGAAAAATACAAGGATTTGGTACCTGATAATCCAAACAATGCTGACAATACTAAAAATGCAGAGCCATTGGTGCATTTGGATGGCAATTCACATTTTGGTCCAGGAGCATCTGACACAGCATGCAGCTGCTAAAGCAAATCAAACAAAAGAAGCCTTGCCTGTTGCTTTAGACAATCATATTCTTGGTTTTGATACATGAGATGGAGTTCTTAATGAAGCTGCTCAAATTCTGCAATTGTTGCATATAGAAGAGCTCAGAGAGCTACAGACAAAAATTAATGAAGCCATAGGAGCTGCTCAGGCAATTATTGCCCTTCCAAAGACAAATAACAGATGGGGGAAAGTTCGAAGAAGAGCATTTTAGGATTTCAGCATCTCAACTGCTAAAGAATCATGTACACCCTGGCATGTGTTTGGAAATCAAATGCCACATTTTCGAGGGAAGAATCATCCAAAAATGACTATGTTCTAGAGATTTATCATCATTGCTATTTCTTTAAAAAAGTTTGGGAAAGTGGGGAAAAAAAGAAAAGAAATGGAGGAAGAAATCTGTGGGACTTAAATTTTAAGTTCTCTCTACTTTTGTGTGTTTGTAATGCAGGGGACCCTGCTCGTTGCGCCATTTGTCATGCAGGGCGTCAGGCGGGGTCTCTGGTCCCACTCCCCACATAAGAACGCAGGATATGGTGAGGCCAAAAAGGAACACCCACGGAGCCATAGGTAGGGGAGTCATACCACTATAGTCTCACTGGCAGCTGGGTTGAAGACACAGGAAGCAGGAGCCACACTGTTCACAACCCTCACTGCACCGCTTGCAGACTCAGCCACCATCTTCTTGCTAGACCCCATTTTCTGCTAGCCTAGCCACGGCAGTTATATTAGTGCCCAATGGCTCACTGGTTACAGCTAATGGCCAACTAGCCACAGCTGATGGCCATATACTACCTGAGCCAGCACCTTTCTATGTGAGACTGAGAGCCTGGAAACTGCTCTCTGGGGCTCTGTCCCCACAGTGTTTTTGAAATTTTAATCACATTTTTAAAATGCAGGAACATTTTATGTGTCTTAAATTTTTTTCTACATGAACTAAATGATCAAAGTTTCAAATTTAGAATACAGAAAATAAAGCAATCCAGAATTACTATTATAAACTAATTGAAATTCTTTACACTTATATATTCATTAGACTATTTAAATATATTCATATCCACAAACAACATGCTTGATAAACAGTGGCAAGAATAATAAAAGGATGTTCTTATATTTATCACCCAGAGACCTTTTAATCATCCCCAAAATATTTTGTTTCATTTACAGTAAAAATATCCAAGCCAGGATCACAATTTGCACTCTCTTAGTATGTCTTCCTCGTTTCCTTCAATCTAGAATATTTCCTCAGCTTTCCTTGGCTTTCATGACCACATATTTTTTGGTTCAAAGCAATAACTTTGTGGACTATCTCTCTGAGTATATTTATGATTACTACATTCAACTATTGACAGCCTGAGACTTCCATTCCTGAGGGGGGAAAAATCATTGAATGTAGTTGTTCTCAACTAGAATCACCTGGAAAGCTTTTAAACCACGTGATATCAAAGTGTTACACAGAACCAATTAAATCAGAACCTCTGGGGTTAGCATCCAGGCATCAGTATTTTTCATCAACTTAAGTGATTTATAAATTACATACCAAAATATTCATATATTTATAGTATATTGTTTGATGCATACAACCAGGAACCTTGTTAAGATATAGAACATTTCTGTCACCTGAGGGAGTATCATCCTGCTCCTGTGCAAGATGGATCCTGGTGATTTCAACATCTACTAAAAATCGTGTGCAAATACCTTGAAAGTCCTCAGATGATTATGAAGAGCCAACATGTTGTAACATAAAGCAATAACAATACAATACTACCCCAGATACTGTTGGACAGGTGTCAAGAGGGCTTCTAGCTAGCGTACCAATTTGCAATGGACATGTAATTATTTTTAGTACTTGTCCCCTTCGTTTCTTTTTTCATCTCTCCCTTTCCCCCTTCCTTCCCTCTCTCACACATCCTGACTTCCTTCTTTATTTTTTTCTGCTCTTCCTTAGTCAGGTTCATAGCTATTTTAATTTGTTGTTTTTGCTTATTTATTTTCATGTTTTCCCCCTGTTAATTTACTGATTTTAATCTGCATTTTAGTTGGAAAAGAAAAAAGAAACACAAATGGATACATTTGAGAATCAGGGGTCTAGTCTAGGGATAAATTCCATGATGTCTAGTGTTTGATATTATGAGACAGGCTTTGCCTGCCTAAATACAGTGGTCTATGGGGGGCGCACCTTATTTTGCTGGGGTTTGTACAACTGCAGAATTACTCTGTATCATGACCATGACTTTCAGAATCCTGTTACTCTGACCACCTCCTACATTGTTCTCTGCCATGTGGAACCCCACATGTGTTAGCAGCAAACTCTGCTCTATCATTGATTTCTGCGTATGTTCTACTTTCTGGCCTTTATGAACAGCTGCTCCTAAGGACACTACCTGGTTGTTGCATTATCAAGAGGAGACTGTTTTTACTGTTATTTAATGTCAGAGCCCCAAGGTAGAGGTTTGCTGGCAATGGACCAGATGTTTTCTCTGTTGCTCAGTAGTGCTTCCAAACCCTCTGCTTGTCTATAATGAATGTATAGACTTAGCCACTGGTTTTTCAGTGACATCTTGTGCTCCTCACTTGTAAACTCGTGATTCACAGACACTAATTCCTTTAGTCTCACTTTTGTTATCCCCGGTAACTTCACTACTTATAAATGCCCTGGACCGCCAACTCCCATATTTCCCAATCACTACTGAAAAAAAATCATCTGCCATTATCATTATCAACTAAATAGCCATTGGAGTGACCTCTACATTTTCTCTCCTTTCCAGAATTGATTTCAGGGTTTGCTTATTATAGTCAAACTATTTCAAAACTTGTCAAACAATTAGCCCCTCTTTTTTTACCATCACACTTAACTGGTGAACCTCAATCACAGGTGAAGTCAACTATCCTCTAAAAAAAAATCACACAATCAGTCTCAAAGGTTTAATTTTAAATAATAACACACCTCAAATAACTAGTCAATAATGCCTGCTAATCTCACTCTGTGTCCTTAGAGAGCTCTTTCTTACTATATATAAAAACTATTTTATCCTTTCTCATTTATCTTCATCATCACAACTCTATCCCAACACTCACATGATGACTTTGCACTCTACTTGACTGAGAAAGTACGAGCTCCTGACTTTTAGGCTGGGATCATAGGAACAAATTAGGATTGTCCCAAGCTAATCTGAGTACACTTGATTTTTTTGTGGTTTTCTTTAAGAAATATTTAATATGGGAGTTAACCTTTTTTCCTATGCTGGGATTTCATTAAAAGTAAAGTTGTTTTATAACAGTTTTTTTTTTTTCTAATAGATAATATTGTACGTTAGTAAAACTGGATCCTCTTCAATGGCTTGAGATAGGCAGGGGGTTTGATAATGAGGTATAGAGAATGGAAAGGACCTACTTTGGGAGTTAAAAGCTGTGTCATATAGTCACCTCTACTAGTAACTCACTGAATGTAAATCCATGTACCTTTCATAATCTCTGGAAGACTTGGTTTTATAATTGGAAAATGAGCATGTTGGTCTGGATAATCTTAAGGATTCATCAAAGTCTGACATTCTATGATTCACTTTATATATAAAAATCCTATGGATCTCAAAGCAGAAGGAAAGCATAAGTACTGGATAATAACACAATTATGGTTTAGGAAAACTGCAATCATCATGGTTAAAATTTTTGGAACCCATAACTTAACATGAAAAGGACATTATTACGTAAAAAGATAGAATTCCTATCATTCTGTATAGTATCAGAGATGAGTTTTCTCCAATAAATTTAATTTCAATAAAATTATTTCACTGTATTCTTAATCATGGTATTTATTAACTTTTACAATACCCCAAGGGAGTGTTGCTCAATCTGAAAGATCTAGAACTTTTCTTAAACATTTCATGGATGTTACATATTAGGAAAAATGTCCCCTTGGAGTATCATATAAATTTAGAAACAGCTCACTATCCAAATGCTGTAAATCCACACATTTTCTTTAGAGTTCTTGGGCTTTGTAAATCAAATGTAATCCCCAAAGCATAATATATGCTGTCAGCTACTACTTGCTATTAATAACACATGGCGTTTTTCTTAAAACAAGTCTAAGACATTATATCACATTTGAACATAACATTTACAAGTCTCTGAAGCTGAATGGGAATGGTGATAACAAATGACTTAATAGATATTTTAAAATACAGAAAAATACAGAAAATTATAAATGTACTTGAAAGTAGGCTTCTTTCTGAGTTAGTGCTAAATAAAGTGATTAACACAGTTATACTTAGGTGAAAAGTGTTTCTTGCTGAAGCAGTGATTAAAAGCCTATGTATCTATGAA
This sequence comes from Rhinolophus ferrumequinum, assembly GCF_004115265.2. Taxonomy (NCBI): domain Eukaryota; kingdom Metazoa; phylum Chordata; class Mammalia; order Chiroptera; family Rhinolophidae; genus Rhinolophus; species Rhinolophus ferrumequinum. The sequence goes on from NC_046287.1 coordinate 31,381,102, forward strand.
GGTGAGATTATGAGAACTAATTTTTTTATCATGTCATCAAAGGTATTAATTTGAATTATCTAGCAAATGTAATTTCTACCATTTCAAAGTCTGCTTTCTCAGAAAAAACTAAAATCAATCATTAATATTGTGATTTAATATTAGGCTCTGTGGTTTACACTTGGTATATAGTATGCTTTAAGAACTTTTTTCAAAATTGTTACAGCTACACAAACTTTTTTTCTGTCAAATCTAACCTTAAACACTTAAATCATTTACACAGATATGCACACTCACACATACAAATATATTCTTACCTAATCATAAATTTATATATCTCTATATTGCTTCATTTAATGTTGACTCACTTTTTCCTTCTTAGTAAAATGGCAAAATTACCTCTGCATTAATTTCTTATTGCTGTCCTAACAAATTGGCACACATTTGGTGCCTTAAAACCACAAAATTCATTATCTTGAAGTTATGGGAGTCAGAATGAATCTCACTGGGCTAAAATCAAAGTATTGGAAGGACTGCATTCCTTCTGAAAGTTTTGGGCGATAAAACGTTTCCTTGCCATTTGCAGCTTTGATAGGCTGCCACAGTCTTGGAGTGTAGTCCCATTCCATCTTCAAACTCAGGAGTGGTTAAGTGAGTCTATCTCATACTGTACCACTCCAACACTGACTTGTCTGAGACTCTGTCTTCCATATTTTAAGGACACTTGTGATTACATCTGACCTATCTGGATAATCCAGGATAATCTCTATATCTTAATTTTAGATGATTAGCCACCTTAATTCCACCTGCAATCTTAATTTCCCCTTATTATGTGTTGTGTTCACAAATTCCAGAGATTAAGATGTGGCAATCTTTGGGGAGGCATTATTCTAACTTTCACATCCTCCCACCTTTAAAATATGCATTTTGCAAAAAAAGTGTTTTAAATATTAACTCATTCTTTAATGAAGGCTCTTCAGGACCGTGGTAGGCAAACCCCAAGATGCCCCCCAATGATATCCACATTGTGGTGGTCATACTGTGGTGAAATCCCCTTCGAGTGTAGACTATCCTAGTCAATTAATTCTAACTGACAGAATATATTAAAAGTGATGGAATGTCACTTAATGATTAGGCTGCATAAATTGTGGCTTTCATCTTGCTAGCAAGTTCTCTCTCTTACTGGCTATGAAGAGAAAGGTGGCCATGTTGGGAAGGCCCATGTGGCAATAGCCAGCAAAGAACTGCGGCCTTCAGTCAAACTGTTGTTGAGGGACTAAATGCTGTCAAAAACCATATAAGTAACTTTGGAAGCAAATCCCCAGTCAAATATTCATCTGAGACCCTAATTCTGGCCAATTCCTTAATTATAATCTTAGCAACACTGAAGCAAAAGACTCACCTAAATTGTGCCTGGATGCTTGATCTACAGTTAATCCGAGATAACAAATGTGGGTATTGCAAGCCACAAAATTGTGTGGTAATTTGTTAAACACTAATATATAACAGGTACAGTCTCCCTTTTCATCCTCCTTAATCAAGCAACAACTAAGTCTTAGTAGATGTTGAACAATTCAGAGAAAGAATGTAATGTCGTAAAGCACAGATAAAACAGACTTACATTGACTTTTGAATTAAAAAAAAAAAAGCTTTGGTCATCAAGGGGGGTGGGAAATGATTCATGTTAAAATATATGGGAGAAAGATGAGTTCACCAAAGCTTTCCACCCACTAAATTAATACTGGATATCATGGATTGAAAGAAGAGAAAACTTACCAGGAAAAGGATAAGGAAGTAGAGTTGGTTGTCTCCCAGAGAGAAGATCCTTTTTCCTTCTTCTTGGACGAAGAGCTTGGGAAGATGACAGTAAGTAAGTGCAGAGGAGATCCATGCCCTGAGGTCAGGGAGAACAGTTTATGACAGAACAAAACTAGATGTTGGACCCAGATGGAACTTTGATAATATTCCATTGTTTGCATATAGCACAGCTGATTTATCCTTTAGATATTGATGGACATCTGGGTATTTCCATCTTTTGACTACTGTGAATAACGCAGCAAGGATGGGCTGAGTCAGAGAGACTAATACCTTTAAGGCTGCTCCTCAGGTGAACAAGGCTGGAGGAACTGGCAGTGACGTTCTTCTAGGATGAATTTTAGATGCCTCACAGCTTCCAGGAGGAATTACTGGCTCCACGGATAACAAAATGGCTTCTTTGGGTTTCTGTGGCCTTGGGCCTTGGCATACTTCTGATTCGGGACAGAGGGTTCCCACGCGAGAAGACCGCTTTGCTGCCCTGGGCACTTGGTCCTTCCCCAAGGCTGGGGATTTGCAGCTCAGGCATGAGTAGTCCCCTTTCCGGACTCCCCTGACCCATCCCCTCAACAGCCTTTGGGACAGAGCCATCCTCCAAAGCTGGCAGGGTCTTTGGGACACAGTGCCGCACTGTGATTCTAGGAGGAGAAGGGGAATAAGGCTTGCAAGAGCCTCGGGGTCTGCCTGATAAGTAGTATGAGCCAGATTCCTTACATATGAGGCATCCCGGTGTTTCTCATCCCAAGACTCCAGCTGGCCTCCTATAGGACTGCTGAGATCCCGCGAGATCAAGCTTCCTGCGTGAAGAGTGGTCCTGCCTTGGGCATGATTCTTCCATTCTCTGGGCAGTCCTGGAAGCTGAGTGTATCCCAGTCCACCATCTCCCTTCTCCTCCATCATGATGGGCACTTTCTCTCCCCACAAAGCCACAGTCACATAGTGTACTCTGTGGGCTCCAACGGTGACGTTTGTCTTCCTGGGAAACCCCTTACTCCATCCACCTGGACCAGATGCCAGACCTGGCCCGCAGGTGTCGCCAATGTGTTAAAACTTATTTGTTTGTTTGTTTGTTTGTTTGTTTGCATTTGTTTGAGTCCTGGTTTTCAATTGTTTGGGTATATACCCCAGTGGAATTGCTGAGTCATATAAAAATTTTGTTTAAGTTTTTGAAGAACCACCAAGTTGTTTTCCACAGCAACTGTACCAATTTAAATTCCCATGAGCAAACACAGAGTTCTAATTTCTCCATGTCCACACCAACATTGATATTTTATATTTTTTAAATTAAAGTTATCCAAGTGGATGTGAAGTATACATATGAAATTTTATCATTTAGTATTTATGAACATTTTACTTTTACCCTTTTATTTCTTTAGGTAGAATTTTACTCTTTTCTATCTCTGGTGTACATATCTTTTATAAATACATTGGACTGATTTGAAACTGATGACTTTATTGAATATGCCATAATTTCATACATACCTATGTTATAAATTGCTGTTTTTAAACAAAATTTTATATAACTTAATTTCATTTTTTTTCATTCATTCTTCAAGCTAACTAGTAAATAGGATTGGAGCACTGGACAAGAGTTGGCTGGTGGAGTCCTTAGGCTAATGGAAGCAGGTTGCAAGGCTAGGCTCTGTGTTACTTGTGCATTATCTACTGGTTGTAGAGAGCCTAACTGAATGATGAAAATGGCAGTATATCTGAGCAGAACAGAAATGAGGAGAGACAATGAAATAGAGCATTTAGCCTGTAGACTTGAACCAGATTTCTGTGCTCTTCTGCAGGTTACTTAATCTATGTGTATGCTTCTGTTTACTCGCCTGAAAAATATGTATAATAGTAGTACCACTCATAAAATTGTGAAGATTGAATTATAAAACATGCATAGAACATTTTTATAAATGCTTAAAACAGCAAACCCTAGCTCTTAATCCGTCATCCAACCTAAACTGTTTATGCATTAAGAACAGGATTCCAGGTATGTGAGAATAGGATAAAAAAGAAAAAAAAATACATATATATATATATATATATATATATATATATATATATATATCCTTTCTCTCTCTCTCTCTCTCTCTATATATATATATATATATATAGAGAGAGAGAGAGAGAGAGAGAGAGAAAGGATATATATATATATATATATATATATATATATATATATATATGGAGGGAAAGGATATATCCTCTTGTACTATAACTTATAGCGGCAGAAGAATTAAAAAGAAATATATAGTCTTAGGGAGATTAATGGGTTTTCTTTGACCATTAGAAAGATTTAGTCTCTGTAGGGACTGTCCAAACTTCTTAGTTTACAGTCATTTTTACATATCAGACATCCAATGAAAGCATTGAATAACTCTGGCACTTCTTTGTAAAATATGCAAGAGAGCTAAACAGTGGTTATTTTGTATACTAGCCTAAATTATTTGTTCATTAATTTACCAACTAAAATCTGTTCAATGCTTTGTGTTCATGAAATCCACATTTTGTTCCAGAATGACCAATGTCAAGATATAAAAAATACCCATGTTTTCTAGGTTTTATGAAGACTGAAAAAAAATGCAAGTTTTGAGCTGGGAATAACTAAAATGCTTCATCTCTTAGAAAAACTACGAGAAAAAGTTTGAGAGAAAAAGCTGAAATTGGCTTTATGTACCATTTTTAAAGTTAACTCAAATACTGACATTTCCAAAATTATATTGGAAGGATTAAGAGACAGAAATATGATAAATCAGCTTATCTTACATCACAAACAATGGAAATGTTTGCTTTACTGTAAATATAATATTGAAGAAATCACTAATTCTGCATTTGCTTGTTAATATTAAAATCTTATACTCATAGTATGATGAAAAAAGTCTTTCGTCTGCATTTATCTTTTTTTGCTCTAAACTGTTTTTAATTAATGTAAAAACTAAGAACTATTCTAATTAATCAGATAAATGAGATTACATTTGAACTATCAATCAGTTTTAAAATAAGACTTCATTAAATCAGTTACTATGGCAGATAATTTGAGTATATACTCAATAAAGCCTTCTCTTGGGAGTCTTCGTCTTAGGGAAAAAAAACCTTCTACAATAATTTTAAAGATTTTTCTTGAGGCTGACCTCAAACATTAGTTGTTGCTCAGTCAATATTATTTCAAAGACCTTCATCTCTTCATCAAGAAGTCTTCCCAACATTCAAAAAAATAAGTGTTTATTATATATTATTTTGCAAATTGAGACAAAGGTGATATAAAATAAGGAAAAGAAGGGAAAACAAGGCTAATTTGGATTGAGATGAGTACAGAAAAAGATGCTAATTTTGCTTTGCTTTGCTTTGCTCTTGCTTTAGGTAGACCACAAATTTTGCTCTGTCCTGTTTAGCACAGAATGGATAGAGGGCTACAATTAATGATACAATTTTCGATGGTCATACAATGAAAACCATCTTGTTTTGTCAGACTCCCTCTTTAAATTAAGTTGGTGCAAAAGTAATTGAGGTGTTTTTCAATTATTTTTAACTTTTTAAACCACAATTACTTTTGCACCAACCTAATAACTCAGTAAATTCATACTTAATGATGCCTTAAATTATTTTAAGTTTGGGAAAAAAAACATTTCATTGAATAAACAGGGCTCAGAACGAATATGCACATATGTTGGGTTTGATAATCCATTAACTTTAATTTAAATTTATATTTGAATTCATACTTTAGGAATATAATTTGCCTATTTTTTTAAATCAAGTTTCCAAATATCTAGCTATTTTTCTACATATGATGTGTGATCAAAAACTACGGTGAATGTTTAAATTAAAAAAAATAATATTTTAAATTAATAAAAGATACATTGCCACTCATCACCCTCAAAATATTCCCTCTTGCTTTGAACACACGTATCCCATCATTCTTGCCACTTTCTGAAGCAGTTCTGGAAGTCCTCTTTCCTGAGTGTCTTAAGTTGTGCTGTCGTGGCTAGCTAGATGCCCTGAATAGATTCAAAATGTTTACCTTTCATGGTCATTTTGACTTTGAGGAAGAGCCAAAAGTCTCACGGTGCCAGATCTGGTGGATAAGGTGGATAAGGGCACAACACAATGTTTTTATTTGACGAAATTGCCATATGCCAGAAGTTATGTGTGACATGGAGGATGATTTATGGCACACTTTAAAACACACCTTCATTCAGACATAGCTCTAACCCAACTGACTGCACCAAACAAGTTGAAATTTGTCAAACACTGTGAGTAAGCTCCAATGTGCTACTTCCCGTATTGAAGATCCCTGCCTTTCTGTTGGATGGCATGTAGCAGCAGAATTCACTGTATTCTTTTTTATCATACCTTGTAAATTCCACAAAGGAAGGGAGTTTTCCACCACTAATACATACTGGTCAAGTTCACTGTTAGGTGTGGTCCTGGAATGCTGAACGCAGGTACATTGTGGTCATGCAGCCTTATTCAGGCTTGCCAGCTGTGTGTATTAATTTCTTCCAAATAGTACACACTTTATGAAAATATTCAGCCAATGATGGTAACACTCGTTCCTTCCTGTCTTTATCTTTCTACTTCTTTATGGAAGGGATAAAAGAAATCTTGTCCTCTCAGGGTATTGTAGATGTATATATACAGAGGATGCCAACAAAATGTATACACATTTCAAGAAAGGGAACTGCATTAAAATTTTAATACTCAATATATACTGATAACAAAAGATGAACGCAAGTTACGTTTGCCTTCTATCATTACAAGTGGTATTCAAAGTGGTTACCTTCAGCATCCAGACACTTTTGATTACAACAAACTACTGCTTGAGCAATGTTGACCAAAGTATCCACTTACATACATTTTTTTTGGTACCCCCAGTATATATTTTTTTCTTTGCAATCTCCTTTCCCATATGGCCACTATGCCTAGACCTCTCATTCTATAACCACTTTTCTGACCACCATCTAGTTCAGCAATAGATATCAAAGTTAAAGATGTTCTTTTTGTCAAGACTTGTTTCCTCTGACTTCAGAGGCTGTGTTTTGACTTGGTCTTTCAAGTTGCCATGATAAGATCTACCCTTGAGTCAGGAGAGGGTAAAGAGATTAAGATTAAATATTGATTCTCAATTTCCTGGCAATTTCTCTGAAGGCTGAGAAACTGTGTGCATGGAAGACAAGGATCTTAGGCTTAAACAAGTGGACCAGTTGATATTCTTACATTGAAAATGCAGCTGCTGGATTAATAGGAGAGTCTTTAGTCTCAATAAAGATCCAAATCTTATTTGCCAATTTTGAGTTATTAGACAGTCTGACTCCTATCCTTTATTCCTATCAAGTTTTGAACTGAATCTAAGGCAAAGATAGGGTTTATTTCCACATGAATTTACTGTCAGTAAATGAGAGAGAGGCCTTTCAATAGTTGTGGGTCCTAGAAGAAGGAGGAAATGAAAAAGGGAAAGGGGAAGAGAAGGGAAGAGGAGGCAATGAAAAGAAGGAAAGGAAAAGTGATCTGTTGTCTCCCACCTTCTTTCTCTTCATCCTGATAGGTAGTGAGAAAGACCTAATTTTATCATATCAGTAAGATCCAATAATTTAAGCCAATTGTTTAAGCACTGGATACTCTACTTTGATACTCCAGGCTAGTACTCAGTTTTTCAGCTTGTTTTCTTCTCCATGACTTCTCTCCAAGATGGCAACAGGGTGTGTAGTGAAAAGGAACCAGAGATTCATACAGAGTTTTCTGGATCCACTTCCCTCTCCCACCCCACCACCCACCCCCGCCTCCCAGTGAAGTGGCTGTCTGGGTCAGCTTCAGTTTGGGATAAATGAAGTAGAACTGGTCAAAGCTGGGCTTTGGAGTTCAGAGAAAAGCTGGAATCCTTATAGTAATGTACAGACCATATAAGATCTACTCCTCTTTACATCTCTGTCCTCATGTCCTTGTACTCCCCTCCATCCTCTGCATTCCAGCCATAATGGCTTCTTGCTGTGCTTCTAATGTGCTGAGCTTGCTCCAGTTCAGAATATTTTCCTGTGGCCTTCCTTTTACCTGAAATGTTCTTTCCCATATCCTCAAGGTCTTTAAGAATCTGCTTTTAAATCACCTTCCGATTTAAGCAAGTCCATTCCTGAGCCCAATATTCCTCAACCTCTATGTTTCTTCATGGTGTTTATCAACATCTAGTGTATGATTATTTGTACAGTTTTGTCCATTTTTCCCATACTAGAAATGCATTGTCTGTAAAAAGAATTACATTACGTTCACAAAATTCTGTATCCCTAATACCTAGAGAAATCCCTGGCATCTCATAGTTTTCAGCTTAAAGCATGTTGAATGAATGAGTAAATACATTAATTTATGTATTTAATAAAATGGATTTTGCCACACTCTTTTTAAGTGGTCCCATGTGAATGTTTTTTCATAGACTGACAGCCTAGCTCTCATATACCTGGGATCAAATGCCATTAGTTTCCCAATAGTCTTGAGTTCTACAAAAGGCTCGGAGTGGCAATGTCTAAATCTAACAAATATGCTTGTTATGTTTTTATACACAAATGATATTACATTCTCCCATATCATCTACATCTCCTTTTGTATTTTTCAAATAAAATATGCTCTCCCACTTCATATTTATTAAATGCTTCCATCCCAAATTCATATTAGTTGGGTAAAGATGGAAATTTCCATCTTACAGATATATACACTCAACTACTGTTATTGTAATGTAGACTTAGTTAGAAGTAATTGTATGGACACTATAATGTTTTGCATGGATTTTTTCTGAATTTTTAACACCTATGGTGAAGGAATTTATAACTTTGGGAATTGAACAATGTGTGTAACCAGCAGGGCATTCAATTTTCTAACTTAAAATATAATATATAATGTTAGGGTATTATAGATTATTCATGTTACTTTATATTATAATTATTATTAGTAGTAGTAGTATAATTATTACTATTATTATTATTTTAAGCTTGCTCTCAGTTTCCAGTTCCAAAACCAATAACTGCCTCAACTCTTCTCAAAATGCTACTGAAGCTCAGCTAGGGCTTTTAAACAAAGAAATGATATCTTTTAAAATATAAATAAATAAGTAGTCTATACTGGCTGCCTAATATTCTAGTCCAAGACCCTCTAATAGCAAGAGAGTTCTAGTTCTAACTTGTGCTTTAAGAAATCTGTGTGCAATATTGTCCATCCAGAATCTGGTCCGGACAGAGCAGGTTATTAAGGTAGAGTCCAGATGAATTCAGGGCCTTAATTAAAAGTTAAAACTGTAAATATAATAGAATTATGGTGTAGGAGATAATCTTCACAAAGAAAACTTAACTGTATCATGAAAAATTGACATGTTTAATTAATAGAAAGAAATTCTATTAAAAGAACAATACCTGGAGCAAAGATAAAAGAGATGACCAACGGGGAGAAAACACTCAAAATGTCTAATAATATCGAAGGACTGAAAGTAAGAAAACAACTCATTAGAAAAGTAAACCAAAGATACAAGCAGGTGATTTGTGGAGAAACCCAAATCACTGTATCAATATAAAGAGATGCTCAGTAATTAGAAGTGTCTTTTAAGACAACAATGAATTTAGCAAAGAATAAATGTCTGGATGATAATAAGTGTTGTAATGTTAACCAAAGTCGTTCAGGCTGCAATAAAGAACAAAAACATTTATTTGAGCAAAAAAGAGGTTTAGATTCAGGTAGCAACTTAAACTGTGCTCCGAAGAAAACAAAGAAAGGCAGGGTTTTAGAGAGGTACAATTTACAAATGTGGTTCCAATTTTGGTCATCTGAGCAAATGAAGGATCCTGGCTGATTAACAGGGATTAATTAGTTCCAATATGCAAATTCAGGGGAGGGACTAGAAGGAGGAAGTATAGTCCAGGTGTGTCCACGCAGCAGTTGTTCCAGGATGTTAAGGCTTAGCCTTGGGCTGAGATTAGTTTAGAAACAAGTTAACTGAGAGCTGTGGCAGGAGGTTCCACTTCCAGGGGCATCTTGACTATTTTAAGTGACTCGAGTAGCAATGCGTATTCCATTTTATTTTCTCCATTATCAATATATATGGGCCCAAAGCACTACTCATGTGAGCAGAGAATGCTTCAGTCATTCTGGAGAGCAAAGCTTATTTAAACTGATAATCCTCAAACCCTAGGTTTTCATGAACGCACTCTTGCTTATGGACCACAGAAAAATTTTCATAGCCATCCATAGGGTACATGTTTATGAACATTTGTCACAGAGGGTTTTGTTTTGTTTTGCTTTTTTCTTGTTGTTTTTTGTTTTGGGGTGTGTGTGTGTGTGTGTGTGTGTGTGTGTGTGTGTGATTGAAGGGAATTATAGACGATAACTATGTGCAAAACTGAGTAATATGTAAGTCAAATGTGAATGATGTTTATGCAGGGAATAAAATGATGAAATAAATGTACACATAGCAACATGTGTATATTGCTACATATTGCTAAAAACCCACTGTGCTTAGAAACCTTTAAAATATGTGCACGTAAAAGTACACTACATATTTTACAAAGATACGTATGAGTAAAAGACTACACATCAGACACGTTTTACATGGCTGCCTATAATAGGAGGAAAGGACTGGAAGTGGGAAAGGAGAATGAAGTAAAAGATGACAGGAACATGTGATGTCAGTAGTGTCTGGCTATGAACGTAAGCATATGACTGACTATTTGTACCTAAGGTCCAAAAAATAAGTATGCTTAAGATAAGCTATAAAAGAGAGAAGACTATGATTCATAGAGATGGGAAACACTGAGTTGGAACTCTTGGCCTGCTTAAAATGAAGAGTTATGGTAATCATATTCCAAAATTCTGTTAACTGCTAGTAATTTGAAAGTTAAGGGTGTACCTTATCCAGAGTATACCATCTTGATTGTAGCGTTATGCTAATGAGAAAAATCCTTAATTGCAAAATATTTTCTTCACTTTTTAAAAGAAATAAAAAACAATGAAAGCTGACTATGGAATTCAAAAATACAAAACTTACATATTCTTTTAGTTCTTTGCTTACTGTGTTATTGGACTTGCTATAAAAATGCTTTCTTTAAGAGAAAGTAAACCTTGTTTGGATCCAGTGACATTTTAATGCTAAGCTGTGAAAGCTCTTCTAAAGCAGCACATTAAAAAGCTGCAACTGGGGAAATTCAGCTTCTAATTAATGAGCTTTAAGACAGAGGGGAAAAAATAAGCTACATAAAGACATACTTAAGCTTACAGTCCTCAAAGAGAAAACAATCCTCATTAGTGACTAAATCATGGGCGTTTGGAGTCAAAAGAGCTTAGCAACCTAAAATAATTTAAATGTGAAAACATACTGCTTTGATTACAATTACTACCTAAACTTCAATAATTAATCTCTAAGAAATATGCTTTGTGTATTTGCATGTGGGAGGAAAGAAGCAAGGAGAAATGTCAATGTTTTAGGACACAAAAATATTTAGGCTTTTATTCCTGACCTAATGGTAACACGTGTAAAATTTGAATCTGAGGTTCTGGTCTTCCGCCAGGAGGTGGAGCCCTTCAGCTGTTCCTTAGTGCTCCTGGAACCCTAGACTAGGTGAACTCATGTCTTCTTGCATATTATTATAAAATTGTTTAATATTTGAAAATGATAATGGTGACTTTTAATATATAAAAGCAAGATCAGGAGAAGTAGAGTTTTTACAAACAATAATACAAACGGCGCAACTTCTGTGTTTTATTTTGTGGTTTTTTTTTGTGAAAATATTCACATGTGAGTTTTACTCATTATAATTGGAGATTTTTGAAGTGATACAGAAAGAACTATAGAACTGCTGGTGCTGATTTCCTATGAAGATGATTGCAATTAAACAATGCACGAGTGCAGAATGTGATTCAATTTTAGGAGACAAATGTTTACTGTCTTCAAAGAATAGATTTCTTGCAAAGATTTCCAGGATTTCATGGCCTATTCACTGGTTTTCCATATAGAAAGTCAGAATACAGGTTGTTCTTCAGTCTCTGCATGGCCTACCAATAAAAAACCCCAAAAAAACAAACAAACAAACAAACAAAATCATCTGGAGTCAAAATGAGCATCATTATTCACTCTCTCTGCTGTAATTGATCTTTAAATTGACATTCAAAGCTACCAAAATTATAACACTTGCTATGCTCATTTATGAACACCTAAGTCTAGGTTTTAGTTTTTTAGCCAGCGTGGCAAGTCTTCATATTTTATTGCAAGAGATCTCTATTTTTGCATTTCATTTCTTTTACAGACTTTATTTCCTGGAGCAGTTTTTGGTTCACAGTAAAATTGAATGGAAAGTAAAGAATTTTCATATAGCTATCCCCTCACTCATGCATAGCCGCTCATAGCACCAGAGTGGTGCATTTGTTACAATTGATGATCAAACATCGATACATTATTAGCACCCAAAGTCCATAGTTTTTACTGGGGTTCACTCTTGGTGTTGTGCATTCTATGGATATTGACAAAAGTATAAGAACATGTATCTACCATTATGGTATCCTATAGAATTGTTTCCCTGCCATTAAATTCTCCTGAGCTCTACCTTTGCATCCCTCCGAAACGCTGGCAACAATTAATCCTTTAATTGTCTCCATAGTTTTGCCTTTCCTGTAATGTCTTATAATTGGAATCATACCAAATATAAACTTTTTCAGAGTTAATGGAGCACATATATTGACTACATTACTATGGATATATTACAGTCCCCAAATTTTGCTATTTGAACCAATTAATAAATCAGCAGATACAGAAAGAATTTCCAAATGAAAAGGAGTGGCTTTTGCCAGTTTACTTGGGTCTTTCATAGTACATAAAATCCTCAAGATACTATGAGCTTAAAAACAAAACAAAACAAAACAAAACTACAATTATTACATCATTTTAAAAAAGTCTCATGAAATATCAAGAGAAAATTCAGTCAAATATTGAAGAAATTATTGGCATAAAATAATTTTAAATCACTGGAGAAATCACAAGTAATAGCATGTACAACTAGTACCAAGGAAATGTGTTGTAATGACTTTCTTTGTCATGTTATCACTTCATATTAAGAATAGGTACACTGAAAATTATGGTAAATTTGCAAAGCAGTGGAACTCCAACAGATAGATTTTGTTTTGAACTTTTTATTAGTTGACTGAGGACAGAAATGAAAATTAGATTCAACATTTCAACTCTGCGTTGGGAAAAATATATGCTCAAATTTCGACAAACTCCATTTTAACATGTTCACATATTCACAAAGAAATACCTTTTGGGGCTTTTAATATATTATTTCTAAATAAATTCATATTTAAGTACCAATAAAAAATGTGAGCTATATTTGAAATTTTTATTAGATAATCGTTATCTATATATGTATTTCCCTTTTTACTATTTAAGCCGATTTCCATATAAATATTTTCATGCATTTTTATGAATTGTTAACATTATAGAGAGTTAAAATAGACTTTTATAAAGGAAGATTTAGTTGCTTCTCAGAGATGGTCCCATAGGTTGTAGTGGTGTGGTGGTTTCCCCTTATCCTGTATAAATAATTGATTTTATTCAATAAATTATTCATCTACGAGTAAATCAGTATGTTCATTTAAAACAAAACAAACTTATGGATAAAGTGTTACTCTGTCACTGAGCAAGCTAATTAATGCAACATCAATAGGACGTAGAGTACATAGGATTCAGAATCACATCTATCTTCACTACTGTGTTTGTTGCTGACCAATCAGCACTTATCTGGACTTCAAAAGATGGATTTATGCTAATTAGTGTAAATGAGATTGATATAGATATCACAATACAGTTGACAGATTTTTTTAAAAGGAAGATATTTCTTTCCACACCTTGAACAACTACTTACCTTTATCCAACAACCACTTCCTTTAGAAGTCAACAAAATTGAATATTGAGAAACGAATATTGAGAAAATGGTAAATTAATATTACTGTTTATCCATGCTATATATTATATATGTAAATGTGTGTGTGAGTGTGTGTGTGTATATATATATATATATATATATATATATATAATTTATTGTGTTAAAATATATAACATCACATACAAAAAAATTATAGGTTATCTTTGTATTCTAAACAACCATGACTTACTACATATGCAGTTTTCAGCTCTCAGTCACACAGCCCCACCCTACAACACCATGCCAAATTCAAGAGAAATCACAAGCAGATGTAGATCATGCAGTAAATAGTCTACAAAGACAGCCTTTATACTTTTTTTCCTATCTCTTTGTACACATCAATTCTCTCAGCAGGCAAATCTACTTCCTCTCTCCTTGAAAGTGGTTGCTGCTCTAACAAAAAACTAATCCACGGGTTATTGGCTCTGGAATCAAGCAGGAAGCAGAGTCCAGGAAAACACCAAGAAGACTATTAATAGAAACAGAAAATCTAGTGAGAAAACTGATGTTAAAGACTGAAGGAAAAAAGACATGTATGTTTGGGTGGAAGAATTAGCAAAACTGCTAATTGAATGACATGTATGATAGAAAATATGCCTAATGAATTTGAGAACTAACCACACATATGTTAAGGCATGATGTTCAAAAGTGCCAGTTGCTTTACACATGCTACCTATGACATGGTATTGTAAAAGAAACCGAAAAGGAAAGAAGGGGCTGTTCCTTTTTCAAGCAGAATTGGAAGGAGATACATCAAACTTAAAATTGCAAAGTTAGAAAATATGACTTTTTCTCATCCCCTACAATGCCTGACAAAATTTTTTTCCTCAAAATGAGAAACAGCATTAAGATAAATATCAATCCATATTACTCCTAGTAAAATGCAGCTTCAGGGTAAAGGTAAACTACAAGTTGAGGCTGCATGTCTCTTTTTCCAGTCTTTGAAAGATTTATTGCAGCTAGACATAATGGATTCTAAGAGTGTTAAGAGGCGTTGTCCCAGAGCAGACTTATCTACCTAAAGTAGAGGGATATCTGTCTCAAACAGAATTATGGATGAGTCTTCGGGGACATTGAGTGAATCCCAATGTTATTTACTGAAACTGACAATGTTTTTAAGAGAAATGTATTGGTGAAAGAATCAACAGCCTGGAATAAAAGGGGTGAAGCAGTTTAAAAGAAAAAAAGGAATATGGGCTTCTGGCCCTAAAGGGCAGTAAGTGGCTGATGAAGCTATTCAGTTATAAACAAGGCTATTTTTCATCAAAGCATTATAAGGGTGAACTCAAAGGGCAGAGGTAAGCTCCCAGAAGGTAGTGCTAAAAGCTGTGCAAAACACTCTGAGGGAGAAAAACGAGGCGTTATTTGAAGAACATTTCCTGTTCCAGAAGTAGAGGTCTACCATATACATGCACAACTGGATTCCAAAATTACCGTGGACCAGTGATGGCTATGTGCTTCTACTCCCTACCTTTTTTGGCGTTTCTATGATTCTGCCTCATCATTACATTTTGCATTGTAGTGTAAGTGGGAAAGATAACTTTTATTTTTGTGCACATATATTTAGATTTAGAGAAAGTTCAGGTAACTTATCTTTTTACTTCTGGAGCAAGACGAGCTAAACAGAGAAGCTACAACTGAGAAACCTGACCATGAGGAAGCCACTCCTATCTGAACCTGATTTCCATGATATAAACCTGGGCTTTGTGTTAGTGCTAGTTTGGGGAGAGTTTGCATGAGGGATGTGTGTATGCTGTATGTTTCTAGGCTAGTTCATTCCAGTCACCAGCTGAATATAGCTGAGAGACGAACTACTGCCAACCTGTGGAACAGAACTGCCCGGCCCATAACTAGGTGAATTTATGTCCCAGAAAATTGTGAGAAAAAGAATAAATCTGTGTTGTTTCAAACCACAATGTATTGTTATGTTGGAGCGGATAATGGAAACAGAATAAGATATCACTGATCTCTTGTAGCACAGGTTATAATACAGATAACCATAAATAGTTTTCTAATGGATAGGTATTGTAGATATATCCTAATTATCCTTACAAATCTGAAAATTGATTAAAAATGGGAAATTTTTATTCAAAAAATAACACTGTGCTTTTTAGAGAGTTGATAAAATTTGTATTTACCTCAGTCTTTGGATAAAATCAGAATAACGTATTAGGTCTAAACAAGAATTTTGCATGGTGCATTTTTTTATGTTTGTATTTTTATGAAGATACTTCTGTCTCTCAGATCATCTGGTGCTCTTGACACAGACAAGCATCATGACCATGAAATAACTACATGGAGTGCATAAGGGAGAGAAGAGGCAGAATTTCATTGTTCATTTTATGATTGGATTATTTTAATCGTATGCTTATTTAATTGCATTAATCACATTTTATAAACACTGTTTATCTAGTTGCAGTCCTCTTTTGTTTGTGGAAATATATTAATATGTGATACGTGGAAATTGCTAGTCATACAGAGAGGGCTTTTATGGTTGCTCATAGTCTATCATAAGCATCTTACCAGTTCACTGGGAAGATAATACTGCTATAAACCTCGTAATTTAATTCACAAAATTGAGCAAAATGTATTTTAACATTTCTCTTTTTGTACCGCTCACTTTTATTATTCATCTGAGAAATAGTCAAAATAAGCAGAAACATTTATTTTGTGTCACAGAAGGAGGGATGGAATAAGACTTTATATTAGCAGTAATTCTTGGATCAAGTACCTCTTCAGTTGTACAGATAACGGCTGAAATCATAGGAATACGTGCATAATAACCCTAGAGTTTTTATTTTACAGTGTTACTGAAAATCCACCACATTAATATTTACAATGGATACAAAACAGGTTTTAAGAGACCAGTGATAAAATAAAGTATAAAGAAGTTAAAAGTACTTAAAAGCTCTTTACTTACCATATTATTAGGGCTGTTTCTGTTGAAACAGACAGAAACCTAACTTAAACTGATTTGTGCCCCAAAAGAATTGATTGCAAAGCACTCAAAAAGTCTTTGAGGATAATTTTAAACTCAAATGTGGATTCAAATCCTGTCATCAAACTTTATTTCTCTTTACATCTTGGTTCTGCCTTCC
The DNA here is from genome assembly GCF_004115265.2 of Rhinolophus ferrumequinum. NCBI lineage: Eukaryota > Metazoa > Chordata > Mammalia > Chiroptera > Rhinolophidae > Rhinolophus > Rhinolophus ferrumequinum. The sequence goes on from NC_046287.1 coordinate 31,397,933, forward strand.
CCTTTGTCACCTTCACACTCATGTTCTCCAAGATACTAATAGTCAGTTGGTACCATGAGCAGTGAGTGAACCTAGAATGTTCATTAGCTTTAAGGAGATTTCCGTAACAACTCTTACCTAACCCCAGCTCCTCAGATTCAATCTTAATTGTCTGCAATGGGACCAACACATCCACATCCAAATTTTTAAAGGCTCCTCACATATTTGCAACAAAGACAGCTCGTCTTTTTCCTTAACAGAGGAATGAAGGTCTTGGATGCAGATCTCACTGGCCCCCATTGACTCAGTACCACATTTTTGAACCAATCACTTTAGGTCACTGGGAGGGTGTTAGGCCTGTCAGAGACGGTCAGTCAGAACCTACCAATTAGCTAGCAATTGGGGCAACAACATCCAAAGTATGAGAATTTTGGGGAGGCAGTTGTGGAGTGTACTTCCTAAGAAAATTTAGGATAATAGTTTGCCAGGAAGATGACAGACTTCTCAATAGCAAAAATAGCAGATATCCACAAAAGGTCAAAAATGTAATGATACTGTGTGGGTTATTTTTTTAATTCTTGGTGAGTCATAACACAAGGAATTAGAGTTCAGAATACTTTTAAAGCAATATTTCACTGTAAGTTACAGCAAAAATGTTTTCCTCTGACATGCAAATTTCTGAAATGTATGCATTATGTTATAAATGCATCAAATAAAATATACAAATATAAAGGATTATTTCATATATGCTTTGAATTGTTATTATCATTATATTATGATTATGATGATGGTTATTATTATAACCAAGAACTTTTTCTTTGCATAGGGTACAAATTATTTTAAAACTAAAAATTATGTTTCTTTTATGACATTTTTCTACAAATAAGCAAAAAAAGTATCAAAATTGTTTTCTATATTCAAGCAACAAGGGAAAGACTCACTGATAATCACAATAGAATCTTATCCTTTTTATATTCTTTATTTTCCTATGTAGGAAAATGAGTTTCACAACGTTCTAGGGTATCTGATGCTCACTTAAACCTCAAAAACTCAGTCAACATTGTGAAACACCATTAAGTAAATAGAACCACCATTATCAGAAAAACAGAAGTTACATACAGCGAATCATATAGGAGGAAGAGAAAGAAACTGATTTAATTTATCACATCCTCAGGTAATAATGGTACCTGTCAATAACAGAGCAGATGCCTTCTGGGAAGCAAGAATTGCAATTCCCTAACAATTCATTTATTGCTTTATGACCTAATAAATAGACAATTTATTAAATGAAGTTCTTTGTGGACATCTATTGTATTAATGTGGACACACAGCATTAATTTGTTAGTTGTTTTTGTTATGTATTTGTAATCACAATAACATAACTCCAGTTAACTTCAAGAAAAATGAATTGTTTGAAAAGACAGTGGGCTATCTCAAGAAGTTAGAAGAGGAAATAACTCAAAGTTAGGAAAGAAACCTGGAAACTTCAAGAGCACCAGGACAGAATTTCACTGACCTTCTCTCTACTGAATATCTTTGCTATATGAAGTGTAGCCCAGCTACCAGCAGCGTCTGCACTACCTGAAAGCTTACAAAAATGACAGAAAAGTGCATGATATCCTAGACCAGAATGTGCGTTTTAACAAGTTTCCCAGTTATCCTTATGCACATATCCTTAGGAAGAAGCATTTCAATTAATGTGTCCCACGTACAATAATAAATCTCTGTGTCTCTCTGTTCCAAATCTACAGGTACAGGAGAGAAAATATGATGAGCCCAGCGCTGGTGGACTGTTTAACTTGTTATGTCAACTATGGAATGGGGACAGGCCGGTCACACAGAACAAATGCTGCCTCTTAGAGACTCTTGTTACACCAGGGTGTTCTGACTCAACTTCGAAAGTATTTCATAAAGGCAGAATCACTACCCTGCTTTCTGACAGGTGTAAACATAGTACAAACGTGTGATAAAAAAATTAAAAAGCACACAATTGCAAAAATAAATGTAAAAATAAGTGATGTGAAATAAGAATTAGAATCCATGACATTCCAAAAGAAAAAAAAATTAGTAAATTGTGATAAATATTGGAAACCTCCCTAACAAATCATCAACAAAAAAATTTTGGAGTTATGCTTATTGAAGCACAAGAGAATGTATTTAATATGGAGTTATGCGGGGATACTTAGGGATATGATTAATGAGTAGGTGAAAAAGAAATTGGGTTTAAAGGTCACAAAGGAAAAAGATAAAAAGATATGTTATCAAACATTGATCTCTATTTGAGAAAAGAAATAATCCCTTAGTCACTGATTCTTAATAATTAATATCATTTCTGAATGTCATAGTAAATATATGAAGATTTTACTCAGGAGGAAGGATCTCCAAGATATTGTTAAGAAAGGAAGCCACAGTACATTTACATAGGATACCATTTGTGTATGCAATTATATATATAGATATACATATATATATATAGATATACACATACATATATATATAAAACATATGAAGCCACACACATATACACATACATACATGAGACTATATATTCTATGTAAACATGTATCTAAATATATTAACATATTTGTAGTTCCATACTTATATGTGTGAGTATATGTGTGTGTCCAGTATGTAAAATATGTATGTGTGTTTATATATGTGTGATCCTATAATATCTTTCATATTATTTACATACTGATAAAACAAACTAGATAATAGATTAGGAGAGAAACTAATTTTTTTACACATTTACCTTGGAACATATAGAGAAATTTGTTCTATCTACCTATCATCTATCAATCTATCATCTATCTACATTCTCTATATCTAGCTATAAAATACCAGATTTTACTCCAAATGCATATATTTTCTAGGCCTCACAAAATGAAGTTTTTAATGGCCTATATGTTAAGTCTTAGTTTCAAAGACATAAAAAGCTATCTGAGATTTATATTATCCTTGTCATTAACTACCAACTTTTAGAATTATTTGGATTATATTGGTATGCACCTAGTTTTATGATTAAAACTGACTTTAGTTGTGCTGTCCTGGCTGCCTCGATATCCTGAATCATTTTGACTTTGGGGAAGAGCTAAAAGTTGCATGGTACCAGATCTGGTGAATAAGGTGGATGAGGATACACGGTACTGTTTTATTTGACAGAAATTTCTATACCAGAAGTGATGTGTGACACAGAGCATTGTCATGATGGAGGATGAAGTAAAAACACTCACGAAAGAGGACTTCCAGAACTGCTTCAGAAAGTGGCAAGAATGATGGGGTAAGTGTGTTCAAAGCAAGGAGGAGTGTTTTGAGGAGGATTAATGGCAATGTGTCTTTTACTGTAATAATGTTTTTTTAATTTAAACATTCACATTTTTCGATCACATCTTGTGTATGAATGTAGATATTTGCGTTAACACGTATTTACTTTACAAATACCTTTCTTTTTTTAAATTAAAGTTTATTGGGGTGATACTTGTTAGCAAAGTTACATAGATTTCAGGCGTATAATTCTGTATTACATCATCTATATCTCACATTATGTGTTCACCACCCAGAGTCAGTTCTCCTTCCATCACCATATATTTGACCCCGTCTATCCTCTTCTAGAACCCTCCTCCCCCCTTATCCTCCAACCAATAAACTACTCTCTATGTCTGAGTTTTTGTTTCTTCATTTCTTTGTCTTCTTTTGTTGTTTTCAGTTTTATATACCACATATCAGAGAAATCATATGATTCTCTACTTTTTCTGTCTGACTTATTTTGCTTAGCATTATAATCTCAAGAGCCATCCATGTTGTTGCAAATGGTACTATTTCATCTTTTCTTATGGCTGAATAGTATTCCATTGTGTATATATACCACAACTTCTTTATACATTTATCTATCGAAGGACACTGCTATCTGTCACCATGTACCAAAATTAATTCAAAATGGATCAAAGACCTAAACAGAAGACCTGAAATAATAAACTGCATAGAAGAAAACATAGGTACTAAACTTACGGACCTTGGGTTCAAACAGCATTTTATGAAGTTGACTCCAAAGGCAAGGGAAGTAAAAGCTAAAATAAATGAATGAGACTGTATCAAACTAAGAAGCTTCTGCACAGCAAAAGAAACCATCGACAAAATAAAGAGGCAACCAACCAAACGGGAGAAGATTTTTTCAAACAACACCTCCGTTAAGGGGCCAATATCCAAAATATACAAGGAACTCATGCAACTCAACAACAAAAAAACAAACAACCCAATTGAAAAATGGGCAGAGGACCTGAAGAGACATTTCTCCAAAGAGAGCATACAAATGGCAAATAGACATATGAAAAAATGCTCAACATCATTAATTATCAGAGAAATGCAAATACAAACCACAATGAGATATCACCTCACCCCAGTTAGAATGGTATCATCAACAAGACAAATAGTAACAAGTATTGGAGAGGCTGTGGAGAAAAAGGAACTCTCATACACTGTTAGTTGGAATGCAGATTGGTGCAGCCTCTATGGAAGGCAGTGTGGAGGTTCTTCAAAAAATTAAGAATATAATTACCATATTACCCAGCAATCTCTTTCCTAGGTATGTAGCAAAAAAATCTGAAAACATTTATCCATAAAGACAAGTGTGCTCCAATGTCATTGCAGCTTTATTTACGGTGGCCAAGATATGGAAACAACTGTTCATTCTTCATATCTATACGTGATCATATAATTGATGTAGATTTTTGGACCCTCTTATAAATAATTCATTTACAGTTTTTTTCATTATTTCATATGTTGTTTCAATTACTTTAACAATTAAATTACCAATAGCTTATATTATTTTCAGATCATAAAAATATACTGTTGCACAAATTAGCTGATAAATCTCTATTTTCTTATATTATTTTTCATTACATGATGAGTATACTATAGTACATACACATAGTATACTATATACTACATTTATATACTGTAGATACTCTTTTATACTTTGCTCTTTTTTGCACTTAAAATATATTCTAGAAATCACTCCATATAATTTTAAATAGATCTTTCTCATACATTTTTGTATAATTTATTCAAACTCTGTTATATATCGCACTTATATTGCTTCTAATATTTTGTAGTTCCTTACAATATTACATTAAATAACCTTGTGCATATATATTTTCTTATCATTGAGGTGTATTTTCAGGATAGTTTTCTTGAAGTAGGTTTGGTGGGTCAAAAGCTGAGTGCATATGTATTTATTCAGTATGTAAATTGTTGTATATATAAAAAGTTAATGTATAAATTGGTGAATAGATATAAAATAAATGTAGATGTGTATGTACATGTATATTATGTACATATAATATACATATATTTCTGTGTTGATAGGAAGTAAGGAAGTTCAAAAAAAAGATAAGGACATGTCACACAGATAAAAGAAGCAACTTGTAAAAGTTACCAATGGCCAAAAATGAGACAATTTGTGCAAAACAAATGATGAAAATATTAGTTTTTTGCCCATGTAATAAATATGCATGAGTGCACATTAATATAAATAAATGAACGAAAGCTACTAATTTGTTAAAATAGAATTCTAAATTAATAAACACAGAAGGAATGACGGAGGTAGAAAATTACCATTTATCAAACAACATATTAGGTTGGTGCAAAAGTAATTGCAGTATTTGCAATTATTTTTAACCTTGTAAACTGCAATTACTTTTGCACCAACATAATAGAATTAATCATTGCAAGCAAGAACTATTGAAGGACATAAAAATTAGCAAGACAAAGTATTATGAGGTGTGAAGATGTTATCATAGTCTCAAAATAGCTCCCCAAAAGAGAACTATGAATTACAAAGGGAAAATTAGTAACATTGGAATCTGGAAACCTGGCAGACACTATTTTAACTAAATGTTAACAGCACCAGTAATAAGATAATTGGGATCATGTATCTCTTGACAGGATACACCATGTCTGTGTTATCCTTGCACCAAAAGCACAACATCAGTATAATCATGAGAAACCACTAGGCAAACACAAATTAATGAAAAGTCTCCAATGTAACTGCCAAGGGTCAATGAAAACTATGATGGTGATAAAAGACAAGAAAGACAGAGGAACAATCTTTAACAGATAATCAGTCTTTAACAGATTAACAGAGATTAAGTAAACAAGACAAATAAATTTAATGTCGGAGTCTTAATTGGATCCTGATTCAGTAAAAAGTACATTAGTTGGGAACCTGGAGCAAACTGTTTAAGGTTAGTTAATAATATTATAGCAACGCTAATTACCTACTTTGATATTTGTACCATGGTTACCTAAGATGTTAACAACAGGGTAAGCTAGGTGAAGGGTGCATGGGGAAACTGTTTGCCAGGATCCTACCTTTAAATTAGCTTACTTATTTTGGAAAGAATTTATACAGCATTCAGACTACTACAAAATGAAAAGATTGCATGACATAAAGCATGAAGTAGAATTAAATTCATCTCCTAACTGTATGGTACTCAAACACTATGGTGATCAAGAACAGAAATCATTGTTGTATAAAATTGCCTTGGAAGGTATACTAGAAGCATGGAGACATAAAAGGGCAATAGAATTTAGATATTATAGAAAATATATTTAACAAAATCTGCTCCCTAAGATTTAGTGGGAGGCAGGGGCAGAGAGGGTAGCAAACCGGGATTCAAGTTTGTCTCTAATTACCTGTCTGTTCTCCAGCAATTCATTTATCATCAGATAGCTGTCTTCCTTTCTTCTAAAGTGTGGGACTGGCTTTAAAAAACATAAGCTCTGACTTCTTCTTCTCCTCCTCCTCCTTCCTCTTCCTCTTCCTTTTCTTCTTCTTCTTCCTTCTTCTTTCTTCTTCTTCCTTCTTCTTCCTCTTCCCCTCCCTCTCCCTCTTCCCCCTCCCCCTTCCCTCCTCCTCCTCCTCCTCCTCCTCCTCCTCCTCTTCCTCCTTCTCCTTCTCCTTCTACATCTTTTTTTCTTTTTGTAAATATATTTTATTTTTAGGGCAATTTTAGGTTCTCAGCAAGACTAAGTGAAACGTATAGAGATTTCCCATTTATTTGCTGCTACCACAAACACATAGCCTCCCCCACTATTAATATCCAGGATCAGAGTGGTACACTTGTACCTACATTGATACATCATTATTCAAAATCCATAGTTTATATTAGGTTGGGGTTATACATTCTATGGGTTTAAACAAATGTACTATGACATGTATCCACCATTTTCGTATCATACAGAAGAGTTTCACTGCCCTAAAATTCTACTCATTCCTTCCTCTCCATTAACCGCTGGCAACCACTGATCTTTTTCTGTCTCTATCATTTTCCTTTTTCCAGAATGTCAGAGAGTTGGGATTATGCAGTACATAGCCTTTTTAGATTGGCTTATTTACATAGTAATATTCATTTAAAAATTCCTCCATATCTTTTTTTAAATTTTTTTTTTTTGGCTTGATAGCTCATTTTTTCTTAGCTCTGAATAATACTCCATTGTCTGGATGTAACACCGTTTATTCATTCACACGCCTAAGGACATCGCGGGTGCTTACAAGTTTAGACAATTTTGAATAAAACTACTATAAATATCCATGTACAGGTTTTTGTATGGACATTTGTTTTCAACTCATTTGGATAAATATCAGGGAGTATGATTGCTGGATCATATGACAATAACATGTTTAGTCTTGTAAGAAACTACTAAAGTGTCTTCCAAAGTGGCTATTATATTTTAACTTCCTATCAGCAATGAACTTGGTGTAGTCAATGTTTTGGATTTTGTTCATTCGAATAGGGATGTAGTGGTATCTTATGGTTGTTTTAATTTGCAATTCTCTAATAACATGATGTTGAGCATACTTCCACATGTGTATACGAGGTATGATCAAAAAATAAGGTGAATGTTTAAATTAAAAAAAATATATTACAGTGAAAGATACATTGCCATTAACCCCCCCTCAAAATACTCCCTCTCACTTTGAACATACTTATTTCATTATTCTTGCCACTTTCTGAAGCAGTTTTGGAAGTCTTCTTTTGTGAGTATCTTTAGTTGCACCATTGTGGCTCTTTGTCCTGTGGCCTCATTGTCCTGAATCGATTCAAAATGTTTAACTTTCATGGTAATTTTGACTTTGGGGAAGAGCTAGAAGTCTCATGGTGCCAGATCCGGTGAATAAGGTGGATGAAGAGCCTTTCCATTATGATCACAAAATACGGTGAATGCTGCTGCCGAGTACCATCCAATGGAAAGGCAGGGATCTTCAATATGGGAAGTGGCATGTCCAATCTTAGCAACAGTGTGTGACAAGTTTCAACTTGTTCAGTGCAGTCAGTTGGGTGTGAGCTACAATTGAATGAAGGTGTGTTTTAAAATGTGCCATAAATAATCCTCCATCATGACAACACTCCGTGTCACACATCGCTTCTGGTATATAGCAATTCCTGTCAGATAAAAACTTTATGGTGTGTCCTCATCCACCTTATTCATCAATGTGTCACCATGCAATTTCTGGCTCTTCTCCAGTCAAAATGACCATGAAAGGTGAATGTTTTGAATTGATTCAAGAATCGAGGAAGTCACTACGGTGCAACTAAAGATACTCACAAAAGAGGACTTCCAGAACTGCTTCAGAAAGTGGCAAAAATGATGGGGTAAGTGTGTTCGAAGTGAGAGGGAGTACTTAGAGGGTGATTAATGGCAATGTGTCTTTTACTGCAATATTATTATTATTATTATTATTTAAACATTTAAGTATTGTTTGATCACAGCTCGTATTTTCTATAGTGAGGTGTTTGTACTGATCGATTGCCCATTTTTAAATTGGGTTGTTCATTTTCTTATTGTAGAGTTTTAAGTGTTCTTAATATATTTTGAATAATAGACTTTTATTACATATATCTTTTGCTAATATTTTCTCTCAGTCTGTGGTTTGTCTTCTCATTCTCTTGACAATGTCATTCAAAGAATAGACTTATCAAATATTTATTTTACAGATCATGCCTTTGGTGTTATATCTAAAAAGTCATCTCCATTCCCAAGGTCATCTAGGTCTCCTCTTATATTATCTTCAAGTTTTATAGTTTTCTGTTTTATAGTTAGATCTTTGGTCCATTTTGAGTTAATTTTTGTGAAAGGTGCAAGATCTGTGTTTAGATTCATTTATTTTGCTCATAGATGTCGTTTTTCCATTTTTTGAAAAGAGTATCCTTGTTCCATTGTATTACCTTGCTCCTTTATCAAAGATAAGTTCACTATATTTTTGTGATTTGCTTCTTTTTTTTCAAATTAGTATTTATCTATTTTATGTAATGTGCAAATATCTGAAAAAATGTAGTCCTACTAAAAGTGAAAAGTGTTTGTTTGTTTGTTTGGAATTGGCGTTGTGGCAGTGAACAAATAAAAAATTTCTGTGTTTATTAAACTTATATCTAATACATTAAATTGTTTTTGTTTTTATTTTTTAATTTACCCGGCATATCTAGAAACCCCCCTGGAGATTAAGAATGGAGAAGAATACCAAAATTCTAAATTCCCAGGGGGTGAAAAAAAATCTGTTCCTTTTCCATTTTTGTATTATTGTTATGATATCACTATCAATAATAGACAAGCTACTATGTCACCATACTATTAAAGAAGAAAAGCATTTAATCACTTCACTGAAATTCTTATACCTGCTTAATCACTATTGTATTCTATCACATTGTAAGCATGTATTAGCATATATTAAAAGCAGTATAGAGAAATCAAACATTCACCATATGTCAAACATTTTGCAAAGAAAGTAAAAAGCAAGATATGCATTTACTTCTTTAGAAATGCTAATTAATCATGACTAGTTCCACAGAAGGAGTTTTCTGAGAGCAAGTCTACTCACAGCAACAGCTTTGTGGGTTAAGAAAATGGCATTGTTCCAAAAAACTTCTTTTTATATGAGCATTAAAGAAAAAATACACCAACCTTCAATCTTAATTGGAAATATGGGAAAGAAACTTTGAAACTCAGAGGATAGAAACAAAGCAAGAGACTGGAAATGATAAAAAAGAAACACAGACGCATCAAAAGCAAATACCCTTAGGAAACCAGTTGCGATTACAGTGTTGCTTCATCAAGAAATCTCAATGGATAGTTTGTAAACTATATCTGAAAATACTATTTTCTGATAGCAGATGTCTAAAAAATTTTAACATAATTTCAAAGTTCAAAGTCACAGCAAAAAATCAAAAAGTCTGTGGCCAGTGAGCAAATATTAAGAGTTTCTGATTTGTTTTCATTTTTACAAGCAAAAGGTAGGCAAGAAACCTTTAAATATTTTTGTGTCAGAGAACTAAATGACAAATTATGAAAGAATGAAAGTACGCATGTGTGTTATTTAGGAGTATACTCTGAAATTTGGAATTATTTAGCACTCTATGACTTCTTTTTCTTTAATTTTTAATATTTAGAAGATATACAACTTTTAAACAGCCACTTCTGTATACGTATTTCAACCTGCTGTTATATAAAAGAATGCTATGTGCTGTCATTGAAGTTCAGATAAACTAGCCATTATTATTTATTAAAAAAACAATAATTATTGATGGATTTGAAAATCATGAAAATCTTTCATCCCAGTTCAGCTGCCTCAATTTTATCTATGGGGAAACTGAAAATTAGAATGATGATTTGAGTTGCCTAAATTTGCATTAATATTAGAAAGCTAGCGAAGTCACAACTTTGTCTCAAATATATTACAGGTAATTCCATATTATAATCTAATCTTTTTTGAAAATATTTCTTTGTGAGATATTTGTTGAAAATATGAACATGTGCTTTTTTCCTGAATTTTGGACATGACAATATGCTCTATGAAGAGCATAAGTATATGAACCATAGCTTGTATGAGCTATAATATGCTTGTTCATGGCTGACTTCCGGGTTCTATGGTGGAAGTCCCTTCAGTACTGAAAAGGAAAGATGATGATTGGATAAAAAATTCCACATCTTTTTTTATCCAATCATCTATCGAAGGGCACTGTGGTTGTTTCCATGCCTTGGCCACCGCAAATAATGCTGCAATGATCACCCCAATAAATTTAATTTAAAAAATAATAAAATAAATAGCACTTTTAATCTTTAAAAAAAGTCAGCTAAATTCCTAGTGAAATTAACTTAATTTTCTGTCCCCACATTATCCCAATATCCTGTTACAGGATATACACTGAATTAAAATATGAGTATGATCCCAAAGGAGTACCTCCTAAATACTGTGATAAAAGTGTACTACAAATCGATTCTGGTTTTTAAAACTGTACAATTATTTTCAATGGACAGGATTATCATAAATCACATAAAATACTGGCCATTTCTTTAGTTCCTTATTGTTTGGCCCTTAGTGTCCTAACCTCAGGTCCTGGTTAAAATGAACAACACTACAGTTGGAACTCAAGATTCTAATTGGGCTGGGGAAGTCGTTTCTTGGCAGGGGAGCTGGAATGCCCCAATAAGACTTTTTAAATGTTGTAAAAGAAGTCCTCTATTCACTGGAAGCCAAAGACTGTTTCCAGCTGATAAGCTTGATTGCTCTCTTTTAGTCAATGCAGAAGCCCTAAAGGGGAATTGCTGTAGTCTTTTTAGACCCTGAACCCGCTCTGCAAAGCTCTGAGAAAACTAAGCAAATTAAAAGCCTCGCGGAGTGATTTTAAAGTGAAAGGAAAATGTTTAAGGGTGACATAAATAATACATTATGTAACCAGAAAAATAAATAAAAAGATTAACTCAGTCAACCTCAGTGAAAAAGACAAAAGTAAGCCCTCAGAAGCAATCAACTTGAGTTAAATATATGAGAAAATAGATGACAATTGTTACAGCACATGCCAATTGTTTTATTACTTTAACTCTAAAATTTTGTAATGATGTTCTTATTTTTCATAAATAAAAGTGAAAAGATCATGTCTATTTTGCTCACCTGAAATGGACAGTCCCTTTAAACTTATAATGCGGCAGTTGATCATTCTGTACTAGAATGATGTTACCGCAATTTGGCATTCCAAGCCATCTGCAATTACGTGAATTATCTCAGTGGCATTTACAATAGGAACAGCTAATTGTTAAGGCTGACGAATAATCAGTAAATAGTTGTTTCCTCATTATTATAAATAATGAGTTTTCAAATATTCAGAGCTTTGTTTATGAAAGAACAAAGAAGAGAAATCAAGGTTATACCCACATTTAAAACTCACCTAGCCAGCCTATGAGTTTTTAAATATAAATTCAGTTTCTCTGTCTCTAAAAAAAGAAAAAGAGAGAGAATATATCAAAATATTTAGCACAAACTACTGCTTCAAACATAGCATTTTACTATCCTGCTAATTTCTAGAAATCTGAGGCAAGGGTGGCAATAACATCAATCTATTTATCTATATATTATAAACTAGTTTTCCAAATTGGGGGTTCCCTATTCTTTCCAAGACATTATAGCATACGAAAGAAATAGGTTTGTCTCCACAAAATTAACTGAGTGGTATGTTAATACACTCCAGAAAGAAATGGAATTTAAAGGACTGGGATAATTTATCTGAATTCCTAATGGAGACAAAGAAGAGAGATGGAAACTAATGTTGTTTTTCTGGGGGTAATTGTTGGGAGAAGAAAACTGAAAGAATGTAACAGAAAGAATGAAACCAAATTGCTCTTTGCCTCTGAATGAAGGAGAGGGTAATGAATGAGGGCAAAGACATAAACAGCTGAAGAATCAGCTAAGAATAAAGCATATTGGAGTTTCAGTATCAAAACGGCTGTAATGAGAAAAACTACGTGTTTTATTGAAGTAATTGCTTCCATGGAAAGCAACTCCGTTTCAGCTTAACGAGGGAGCTAGAGAGATGCTCGTTTCATGTATCACTTGCATTGTTGTTGTTTGTCAAATAATCTTATTAATATAAATGTGTTTTACTGGGGACAATATTTTGAAAATGATTAATATGATTTTATGTTTTGTCTTTTTAAAGCATAGAATGCACACACAAATATGCTAAAGGTGTTTATTATGACTGTATGGAATTTAGGATTGGCTACAAAAGGGAATAAAAGATATGTCTAATATAATACTTTCCTGGTATATAAAATGGGTATATAAAGCTAGACAGTAACATTTAGAAGCAGGTATGTAGTAGAGAGATAATTTTTCCCCCTCCAATTAAGTAAATTAAGGTTCAAAACAGGAAAGCTCAGTTCATAGTGTTCACTTGTGATACACAGAAAAGTCTTTTACAACTAGGAGGTTCTATGCAGGTTATAGAAAAAAATGCATAGAAAATAGGGAAACTGAAAGGAAAACTCCTGTATTTGAGGGACACAGAGGATTATGGGAATGAGGGTAATCAAATGAGAAGGATTTTTCCTCTCTCTGGGCTTTGACCCATTGAATGAGGAAGTGCTTTAGTAAGCAAGGTTACCCTTGAAGGCAGACTAGGGCTGCTAATTCCATTAGAGACACTGCAGAGAGGCTGCTGTGCAGGCTGTTCCATACTAACCTGACCTTGGGTCCCATCAGAATATATGTGGAGTGCTACATGTTCAGGCAGGTGCAAGTCCCTGTGTTTTTATTTCTGCCTTTACTTCTCATGTACTGATAGCTGGATCCACATATTATTGGAAATCTGCAGAGGGAGTTTGCCTTAGGAAAGCCAGTCTATAATGTGCCTGCAGAGTACACTGCCAGATCTGTGCCAAAAGATGACCCAGACCCCACAGAAGCATAGAGCATTGGCTGGAACAAGGGATGGCCACTCAGCCACGAGCAAAGCACATCATATGCTCATGTTCCAGGCAACAGGGACTCGGGACTAGGAGAACAAGTAGCTTCCAGATAGTTAAAACAGACCATCCCAGAGGACAGAGGTCATGACACCCAAAACTTTCCACATCACCTCTGCCAAACTTGTAGGCACATTTCTAAATGAAGAAGCAGGAGTCATGAAGGCTGAGAGACTGATCAATTTTATCCAAGAGAAACAGAAATTCATGTTGGAAGTATGTATTAAGATTGAACTATAAACCAGATTGTCCATATTATGTTGGAGTGAATGTGTTGTTCTTTGAAAAGCTCTAGGTAGCTCAGCAGCAGTTATAGTTTCTATATATACAACCTGTAGTATGTGTTAAAACTTGTGACTCTGCTATATGTCCATATGGTTTTCAAGATATGTATAAAGAGAGCAATAATTGGGTGTGAATAATAGCTATTCCCAGATCTAATACTTAATAAATAAATACGTATTAGATGTTTAGGTCAGCAATAGGAAGAATGAACTTTACAATAAAAAATACATCCACAATATTAAATGATGTGTTTTGTTATATAATACCATAACTTCTCTTGGGGGCGCATACCATAATTTACCCTGTTTCCCCGAAAATAAGACCTAGCCAATTAGCTCTAATGCGTCTTTTGGAGCAAAAATTAATATAAGATCCGGTCTTATTTTACTATAATATAAGACCAGATCTTATCTAACATAGTATAAGACCGGTTCTTATATTAATTTTTGCTACAAAAGATGCATTACAGCTGATTGTTGGGCTAGGTCTTATTTTCAGGGAAAAACAGTGTATGTCTTTTAGCATTTTTTACAGATTTTGTTGTATGTTGAAACATTTTTTTCTTCTCTTACATTTTTTTTTGCATTTCTTCCTCTATCATCTGAGAGTCTGTCTTCTATTGCTAAACTATATTTAATATGTTTTACAAAATATGCCATATCCTGAGGCATTTTGCGTGCCTTGTCAGCTATAACTTGTGTTTCCCAAAATGTCTTGATAAATATTCATCCAGGAAAGGGGCCAGATATCTGTTTAATTATTTTGTATTTACTATTATTATTATTATAAAAAGATACCCCTTGTGATTCTTAACATTAGATAAACTTGAGAAATTCTCAACTAAAAAAAAATCAGTTAATTTCTCCATAATCAATGTGAGTAATTTTAACATGAAAGCTTTTAAAACAATTCTTACTTTCTCTGGATAAAGAGAGGAGTGACTTGAGCTGTTTATGTTCCTTAAGCCCTCCCACAGAGTCCATGAGACTGGCAATCCTTGGTGTGGTAGCCCCTGGTTTAAACTAAGCTGGGTGGCTTCGGACACTAACTGTTGTTGGTTTAGAGATGGAAACGTGTTAGGAGTCAAGCAGTTGAGAACAATTCCAAGGTGACTTGAAAAGAATCAGGTATCCTAGCAAGCCAGTCCTTGTTAATCTTTCAGTCTCTGACCTTTTCATGAGAAACATGTGTGAGGATCTGTAAGCAATGATATATCCTGCTTTATTTGGACTCGTCCATTGATTTTATAAATATCAAGGGTAACCATATGGAGCTAGAGGTCTATTTCAGAGCATTACTGTATACACATATACAAATCTACCTAGAACTTGGTTATGTAATGACCTTTGGAATACAGGCATGCAGACATGGAGATGAGGTCATTTTACAAAAGGACCTCATTGCATCTATAACTAAGTCACTTTAAATGAGATCCAATGATTTATATTTTGTTCTGAAATTCACTTTAAGGAAAATTATTCATTCCCAGGCCTCTAGTAGTTTCTTAAACACTGTTCAATGTTACTAAAGGTCATTTTTACATTTAGTCAGTGCTCAAAGTATTTACTATGACATTTAAGGTAATAATGACTGAATAAAAAATTAACAATTTGACACTTGCTTATATAGGCCAAATTTTCTTCTTTGGTTATGATTACTTCTGGAAAGATGAAGATACGACAGCAGTAGTTCAGGAGTAGTCTGGGCAGCTCTGTAATGCTCATACACTGGTATTCTATCTAAGGGAGACAATAAAGTCCTTCCTCATATGCAAGCCTTTATAAAATGTAAAAATATTTTTCTACAATTTCAGGTCTTAGATTTAAGTCTCTGATACATTTTGAGTTGATTTTTTGTGTTTGGTGACAAATAGCAGTCTAATTTCATTTTTTTGCATGTAGCTTTCCAATTTTCCCAGCACCTTTACTAAAGAGGCTTTTTTTTTTCTCCATTGTATACTTTTGGCTCCTTTGCCAAAAATTATTTGCCCATATACACTGGAGGTGCCAAAAAATGTATAAATATTTTAAGAGATGTTATCTATGCCCAAGCAGTAGTTTGCCATATTCAGAAGTGTCTGGATGCTGATGGTAACCACTTTGAGCACCTCTTCTAATTGTAGAAGTCAAATGTGACTTGCATTCATCTTTTGTTATTGGTATACATTGAGTATTACAATTAATACTGTTTTTTTTGTTGTTTGTTTGTTTGTTTTTTCCTTTCTTAAAATGTGTCTACATTTTTTTTGGCACCCTCTGTATATGTGAGTTTATTTCTGGGCTCTTAATTGTGTTTCATTGGTCTGTGATTCTATTTTTTAGCCAATACCATGCTGTTTTGATTATTGTCACATTGTAGTATAATTTTAAGTTAGGGAATATGATACTTCCAGCTTTGTTCTTTTCTTCTGAGGATTACTTTGCCTATTTGTTTTGTTTGTTTTTTTTTTTTTTTTTTTTTTTTTTTTTTTTTTTTTTTTTTTTTTTTTTTTGTGGCTCCATATATATTGTTAATTCTGTTTCTTTAAAAAATGCTATTGGGATTGATGTCATAAAACCGGCAGTGTGAGTTGAGCTTCTTGAAATCTCACCGGAATTTACAACAAACTGAACCACAGTAACTCCACAAAAGAATCGCTGCGCAGCAGACAGGCAAGACTAAGACACTCACTACATTGTGCTAGTGGGGGACGAGGGAAGGGAGAAGTGGGGAGAGGGACCATGCGGGCACAGGATGCAGAACAAACTTGGTGTTCCGAGCTCGCTGCATTCCGGAACTACAGCAATTGTGGGAGAGGGAAGAACTCGGACTGCTAGGGCTGTAATTAAGGCCCACAGGGCTGGGCAGACAGCATATAACATAGCTGAACCCAACGTTCACAGTAGAGACCTCGGAGCAAAGACTGAGGGAAGAAGGCTGAAAACAGTTGTTTAAACGCTTACTGCTGGGCACAGAATGGAAGCCTAAGGCACTGAGACTAACTGCCCCCTCCCTAGCTCTCCCTGCTCCCACCTGCCCAGTGCTAGAAGCAGAAGAGTAGCACTGTCAGATCAAAAGAACAGAATATTTGCAGTTCTGAGAACTGTGGTCCATAGACGTGGACTTGCAACCCAACTAGTTCCGGCAAAGGGGAGAAAGCTGTGGAAGCAGGACTGGCTATGATGGTGGTCAACTTCATTGCTCTAGGGCAGCTCTCACAATCTACCCTGCCCTGTCCCCACCCGTCTGGGTGGATCCCTGCAGTAGTAAAAACAGCTGCTGAAACACAAGGACTCTGAATCTGGTTCAGGAAGAACTCTGGAACTTCAGAAGCTCTCCACATCCCCCCACGGAGGCGGCACCGTATGACCCAGGTGAACTGTTCACAGAGGAGAAGCCCGCCTTCCGGGGAATCCCCCCATTGTGTGAAAAACCAAATAGTGCAGAGAAAACATAATACTACAGTGACAGACTAAAAGGCTGTAGTCATAGAGAAAATAAAACATTCTACCAATACCTACTGGAAAACAAAAGAAAGACCTCTTTCTATCAACCGGTTGCAGAACACACACCTGTAGATGTCCAAGAAGAGAAATAATAAATCATTAGTTGGCAGGAATTATCAGGGCAACAAGACAGCTCAGAAAGAAAATGAAAAGAATCCAGAAAATGAACTTAAAGATATAGAAATATGTGACTTAAATGATAGAGAATTCAAGATTACAATTCTTAAAAAAAACTCAATGAGATGCAAGAAAACACAGACAGGCAGTTTCATAAACTCAGAAACACAATCAAAGAACAAAATGAACATTTTACCAAAGATATTGAAATTTTAAAAAAGAACCAAATAGAATTTCTAGAGATTAAGAACTCAATAAAAGAAATGAAGAATGAAATATCCAGCTTAGGTAGTAGAGTTGACCAGATGGATGAAAGAATCCGTGCCATCAAAGACAGACATCTGGAAATGACACGGATGGAAGAAGAAAGAGACTTGAGACTTAAAATAAATGAAAGAACTCTACAAGAACGTTATGACTCCATCAGAAAGAGCAATATAAGAATAATGGGCATACCAGAATGAGAAGAAAGAGAGAAGGGAACAGAGAGCATATTCAAACAAATTGTCGATGAGAACTTCCCAAACTTGCAGAAAGAACTGGATCCTCGAATCCAAGACACAAAAAGAACACCTAATTACCTCAACCCCAACAGGACTTCTCCAAGGCACATTGTATTCAAGCTGTCAAAAATCAACGACAAAGAAAGAATCATCAAGGCAGCCAGGGAAAAGAAGACAATAATGTACAACGGAAAGTGAATTAGAATATCATCTGATTTTTTCAGCAGAAACTCTACAATCCAGGAGGGAGTGGAACCAAATATTCAAACTTTTGAAAGAGAGAAATTATGAGCCAAGAATAATATATCCAGCAAACATATCCTTTAGATACGAAGGAGGAATAAACAACTTTCCAGACATACAGAACTGAGGGAATTTTCTAACACACGACTTACACTACAAGAAATACTGATGAAGGCTATTCGACCAGCATCAATAGGGATAATTTGTGGCAACCAAAACATAAAAGGGGGGAGAGTAAAGGCCTGAACTGGAATAAGGAAATAGAGAACGTAAGTATGCTGAAGAAAATGGAATGCTCTAAATATCAAACTTTCTTTTACGTAAACTTAATGGTAACCACTCAAAAAAGAAAATCCAGAACGAAATATATAATATAATAAAAGAAGAAACATTCAGGAAAATCATAGAATACCACAACACAGAAATAATAGACAACAATAAAAAGGCAAAGGAACAATGGAGACACAGTTTTATCAGAAAACTAAAGATAGAATAATAGGAAATCCTCACATATCAAGAATCACCCTAAATGTAAATGGACTGAACTCACCAATAAAAAAGCACAGAGTAGCAGGCAGATTGGATCAAAAAACTAAACCATATGCTGCCTCCAAGAGACACATCTCAGCTACAAGGACAAACATAGAGTCAAAGTGAAAGGGTGGAAATTGACACTCCAAGCAAATGGTGTCCAGAGAAAATCAGGTGTAGCCATTCCGATATCAGATGAAACAGACTTCAGGATAAAAAAGGCAACAAGAGACAAAGATGGACATTTGACAATGATAAAGGGGACAATACAACAAGAAGACATAACAATTACCAATATTTATGCCCCCAATCAGGGAGCACCGAAATATACCAAGCAACTACTAACAGAACTAAAGGGAGATTGACCAAAACACAATTATAGTAAGGCACCTAAATACATCATTGACAGTGGTGGATAGCTCATCAAACAGAAAATAAATAAAGAAATAGCAGCCCTAAATGACACAGTAGATGAAATGGAAATAATTGATATTTATAGAACACTTCATCCTAAAACATCAGACTATACATTTTTTTCTAATGTACATGGAACATTATCAAAGATAGACCATTATTGGGACATAAAACTAGCCTCAGCAAGTTTAAGAAGACTGAAATCATACCAAGCATATTCTCTGACCACAAGGTTTTGAAATTGGATATCAACTGCAAAAAGAAAGCAGGAAAAAAACACAAATACATGGAGATTAAATAATATGCTTTTAAAGAACAACCAGGTCAAAGAAGAAATAAGATGAGAGATCAAAAGATACATAGAAAAAATGATAATGAAACCACATCTTACCAAAATTTTTGGTATGCAGTGAAAGCAGTTTTAAGAGGGTAAATATAAATCATTACAGGCTTATCTCAAGAAATAAGAAAAATCTCAAATACATAACCTCACATTACACCTTAAAAAACTAGAAAAAGAATAACAAATGAAACCCAAGTTCAGCAGAAGAAAGGAAATAATAAAAATCAGAGCAGAACTAAATGAAATAGACAACAAAAAGACAATAGAAAAACATGAATGTGACAAAGAGCTGGTTCTTTGAAAAGATTAATAAAATTTGACAAACCATTGGCTAGATTCACTAAGATATAAAGAGAAAAGACGCTAAAAAAACAAATCAGAAATGACAGATGGGAAGTTATCAAAGATGCCACAGAAATACAAAGGATCATCCAAGAATACTATGAAGGACTATATGCCACCAAATTCAATAACTTAGAAGAAATGGACAAGTTCTTAGAAACATATAGACTTCCTAGGCTGAATCATGAAGAATTGGAAAATCTAAATAGACCGATCACCAGTAAGGAAATTGAATCAGTTATTTGAAATCTTCCCAAAAGCTAAGTCCAGGACCAGATGTCTTCACTAGTGAATTCTACCAAATCTTCAAAGAGGATCTGATACCTTTCCTACTCAAGCTCTTCCAAAAAATTGAAGAAGAGACAATACTTCCTAACTCATTTTATGGTGCCTCCATTACCCTGATACAAAATCCCTGTAAAGATAACACAGAAAAAGAAAACTACAGACCAATATCTCTGATGAACACAGATGCAAAAATTCTAAATTAAATTCTAGCAAATCGAATGGAACAATACATTAAAAATATTATTCATCACGACCAAGTGGGGTTCATCCCAGGGGCACAAGGATAGTTCAACACATGCAAATCCATCAATGTGATACATCACATAAACAAAATAAAGGATAAATATCATATGATTATATCAATTAATGCAAAAAGTGTTTGACAAGATACAGCATCCACTTATGATTAAAACACTTAATAAAATAGGTATAAAAGGAAAATACCTTAACAGAATAAAGGCCATACACGACAAAACTTCAGCTAATAACATAATTAATGGTGAAAATCTAAAGCCCTTTGCTCTAAGTTCAGGAACAGGACAGGACTGTCCTCTATCACTTCTGCTTTTCAATATAGTGTTGGAAGTACTCACCAAAGTAATCAGGCAAGACAAAGGAATCAAAGGCATCCCAACTGGGAATGAAGTAGTTAAATTGTTACTCTTTGCAGATGACATGATGCTATATATAGAAAACCCTAAAGACTCCACCAAAAAGCTATTAGAAACAATCAATGAATACAGTAAAATTGCGGGCTACAAAATCAATGTACAAAAGTCTATTGCATTCCTATATACTAACAATGAAATCTCAGAAAAAGAAATTGAAAAAGCAATTCCTTTTGCAGTTGCAAAGAAAAGAATAAAATACCTAGGAATAAACCTAACCAAGGATGTAAAAGACCTATATGCTGAAAACTATAAGACATTTTTTAAAGAAATTGAAGAAGACACAAAGAAATGCTCATGGATTGGAAAAATCAACATAGTGAAAATGGCCATTGCCCAAAGCAATATACAGATTTAAAACAATCCCCATCAAAATCCCAATGGCATTTTTTAAAGAAATAAACCAAAAAAATGATCAGATTTGTATGGAACTACAAAAGACCCAAATAGACAAAGCAATCCTAAGAAAAAAGAACAATGCTTCAAGTATCATACTCCCTGACTTTAGCTTGTACTATAGGGCAACAGTAATCAAAACAGTATGGTATTGGCAGAAAAACAGACACATAGACCAATGGAATAGAATTGAGAACCCAGAAATAAACCCACAAAATATGGAAAGATACTTTTTGACAAAGAAGCAAAAAACACACAATGGAGAAAAGACAGCCTCTTCAATAAATGGTGCTGGGAGAATTGGAAAGCCATGTCCAAAAGAATGAAATTGGACTGTAATCTGTCACTGTGTACCGAAATTAATTCAAAATGGATCAAAGACTTCAGCATAAGATCTGAAACAATAAACTGCATAGGAGTAAGATTTTTACTGATATACACCCTCGCGCGAGGGAACTAAGAGAAAGAATAAACATGTGGGATTATATCAAACTAAAAAGTTTTTTCACAGCAAAGGAAACCATCAATAAAACAAGAAGGGATCCTACTGAATGGGAAAAGATATTTGCCAGTGATATATCTGATAAGGGATTAATATCACAAATCTATGGAAAACTTACTCAACCCAACTCCAAAAAAACAAACGATCCAATTAAAAAATGGGCAGAGGACTTGAAGAGACATTTTTCTGAAAAGGACATTCAGATGGCAAACAGACATATGAAGAAATGCTCAACCTCACTAACCATCAGAGAAATGCAAATAAAAACCACAATGAGATACCACCTCACCCCAGTCAGAATGGCTATCATCAATAAATCAACAAACAACAAGTGCTGGCGCGGATGAGGAGAAAAGGGAACGCTTGTGCACTGTTGGTGGGATTGCAGACTGGTGCAGCCGCTATGGAAAACAGTATGGAGGTATCTCAAAATTCTGAAAATGGAACTACCTTATGATCCAGTAATTCCACTCCTAGGTATCTATCCGGAGAAATCCAGAACTTCAATTCAAAAATCTCTATGCACTCCTATGTTTATTGCAGCACTATACACAATAGCTAAGACATGGAAACAACCAAAATGCCCATCGGTAGATGATTGGATTAAGAAACTGTGGTACATTTATACAATGGAGTATTATGCAGCCATAAGGAAGAAAGAAATCTTACCATTTGCAACAACATGGATGGATCTAGAGAACATTATGTTAAGTGAAATAAGTCAGACAGAGAAAGATAAGTTCCATATGATCTCACTTATTTGCGGATTCTAAAGAAAAGAATAAGTGAATGAACTAATCAGAAACTGGGAGACAATGAGGAAAAACTGAGGGTTGCTAGATGGGCGGGGGGAGTGGGGGGTGGGGGGGAGGGTGAGGGGATTGGAGGGCAGTCGGTGACCACAGGATGGCCACGGGGTTTGAAAATTAATCTGGGGAACGTAATTTGGTGGTTACCAGAGCGTAAGGGGGTTGGGGGGTGGGGGATGAGGGTGAGGGGGATCAAATGTACGGTGATGGAAGGGGAGCTGTCTCTGGGTGGTGAACACACAGTGTGATTTATGGATGATGTGATTCAGAATTGCACAACTGAAATCTATGTAATTCTACTAACAATTGTCACCCCAATAAATTAAAAAAAAAAAAAAAAAAAAAATACTATGTGGAGAGTTAAACAGTGTTAGATTTGGGACTAGTTGTAATTGCATTGTACCATGAATAGAACAGTCTCAGGACATTCTTTTCAGAGTACCTGATTCACCATTTTAACACTGCAACAGGTTGGCACCTGTTGTAATTATTTTTCATCTCCTGGGGTCTCTAGAAATCTAGATGTCAAATCAAATGAAACTTAGATCCCCAAAGTGATAATAACTGTACCTTTAATATGTTGACATATCTGTTTATTATTAATAAAATATAATTCTCAAAAAAAAAAAAAAAAAAAAAAAAAAAAAAAGAAAACATAGGTACTAAACTTATGGACCTTGGGTTCAAAGAGCATCTTATGAATTTCACTCCAAAGGCAAGGGAAGTAAAAGTTAAAATAAATGAATGGGACTATATCAAACTTAAAAGCTTCGCATAGCAAAAGAAACCATCTTCAAAGTAAAGAGGCAACCAACTGAATGGGAGAAAATTTTTGCAAACAGTGCCTCCGGTAAGGGGCTAATATCCAAAATATAAAATAAACTCATACATATCAAAAACAAAACAAAACAAAACAAAAAAACCCAATTGAAAAATGGGCAGAGGACCTGAAGAGACATTTCTCCAAAGAGGACATACAAATGGCAAATAGACATATGAAAAGATACTCAACCTCACTAATCATCAGACAAATGCAAATACAAGCCACAATGAGATATCACATCACCCCAGTCAGAATGGCTATCATCAAGACAAATAGTAACAAGTGTTGGAGAGGCTGTGGAGAAAAAGGAACCCTCATACACTGTTGGTGGGAATGCAGACTGGTGCAGCTTCTATGGAAGGCAGTGTGGAGGTTCCTCAAAAAATTAAGAAAATAATTACCACATGACCCAGCAATCCCAGCAATTCTGGGTATCTACCCAAAAAATCTGAAAACATTTATTGATAAAGACAAGTGTGCTCCAATGTTTATTGCAACTTTATTTACAGTGGTCAAGACATGGAAACAACGAAAATGTCCTTTGATAGATGAATGGATAAAGAAGTTGTGGTATATATACACAATGACATAGTATTCTGCTATAAGAAGAGATGAAATAGTACCAATTGCAATAACATGGATGGATCTTGAGATTATAATATTAAGCAAAATAAGTCAGATAGAGAAAGTAGAGAACAATATGATTTCACTGATATGTAGTATATAAACCAAAAACAACAAAAGAACAAGACAAACAACTGAAAGAACAAAAACTCATAGACATATGCAATAATTTAGGGGTTACAAAAGGGTAAGGGTGGAGAGGGGAGAGGGGCTCTAGAAGAGGGTAAACGGGGTCCAATATATGGTAATGGAAAGAGAACTGACTCTGGGTGGTGAACACAAGATATGAGATATAAATAATGTTATTACAGAATTGTACACCTGAAATCTATGTAAGTTTAACTAACAATTGTCATCCCAATAAACTTTAAAGAAAAAAAATGCCACTGGTATTTTGATGGGGATTGCATTAAATCTGTATATTGGTTGGGTGATACGGTCCTTTTAATTATGTTGATTCTTCTAATTCATGAACACGGAATATCTTTCCATTTCTTTCTGTCTTCTTTAATTTCTTTTAATAATGTCTTATAGTTTTCAGTGTTAGATCCTTCACATCATTTGTTAAGTTTATTCCTAGGTATTTTATTATTTTTGTTGTAATTGCAAAATAATTTTTTAAAATTTCTTTTTCTGAAAATTTTATTGTTAGTATATAGGATTGCAATGTATTTCTGTATACTGATTTTTATATCCTACAACTTTACTGTATTTGTTTTTTGCTTCTAATGTGTATATATATATATATATATATATATATATATGAAGCATATATATATGAAGCAATAAATAAAAAAATATATATTATATATATTAGAAGCAATAAACATATATATATATATATATATATATTTTTTTTTTTTTTGGTGGCATCTTTAAGGTTTCTATATAAAGAATCATGTTATCTGCAAAAAATGACAATTTGATTTCTTCATTCCCAATTCAGATGCCTTTTATTTCTTTCTCTTGCCGGATTGCTCTGGCTAGGACTTCCAGTACTATGTTGTATAACAGTGGTGAGGGTAGCATTCTTGTCTTATTCCTCATCTTGGAGGAAAAGCTTTCAATTTCTCACCATGGAGTGAAATTATGATATTAATATGATATTAGCTGAGAGTTTGTCATATATGCCCTTTTTTATGTTGAGGAATTTTCTTTCTATATCCATTTAATTGAATGTTTTAATCTTATAAAACTTGCAACAAGAAAACACATAGAAGAAAACATAGGTACTACCCTGTTTCTGTGAAAATGAGACCTAGCTGGACAATCAGCTCTAATGTGTCTTTTGGAGCAAAGAGTAATATAAGAACCGGTATATTATATTATATTATATTATATTATATTATATTATATTATATTATACCCAGTCTTATCAGACTGGGTCTAATATTAATTTTTGCTCCAAAAGATGCATGAGAGCTGATTGTCGGACGAGGTCTTATTTTTGGGGAAACACTGTAAACTTATGGATATTGATTGGTTTCAGAGAAGATTTTATGAATTTGACCTCAAAGGCAAGGGAAGTAATAGCAAAAAAAAGTGAATAGGACTATATTAAACTAAAAAGCTTCTGCACAGCAAAAAACAACCGTCAATAAAACAAAAGGCAACCAACTAAATGTGAATGGGAGAAGATATTTGCAAACAACACCTCTAATAAAGGGCTAATATTCAAAATATATAAAGAACTCATACAATTCAATAACAAGAACATCAACAAGAAACAAACAATTCAATTAAAAATGGGCAGAGGACCTGAATTGAATGACATTTCTCCCAAGAAAACAAATGGCCAACAGATATAGTAAAAGATGCTCAACTTCACTAGCTATTAGGGAAATGCAAATTGAAACCACAATGAGACACCATTTCATGCCTTTTACAAATGGCTGTTATCAAGAAAACAAACAATAAGTGTTGGAGAGGCTGTGGAGAAAAAGAAATCTTCATGCTCTTTTGATGGGAATGTAAATTGGTACAGCCTATATGCAATACAGTATGGCGGTTCTTCAAAAAATTAAGAACAAAAAAAAAAATAAATAAAAATAAAAAAAAAAAAAAAAAAAAAAATTAAGAAAAGAATTAACATATGACCCCAATCCCTCTCCTGGGTATCTACCCCCAAAATTTGAAAACATTTATCGATAAAGATATTTGTACCCCTATATTCATTGCAGCATTATTCATGGTGGCCAAGACATGGAGAAAAACAAAGTGTCCTTTGATAGATTATTAGATAAAGAAGATGTTGTACATACTTGTATATACAATGGAATATTACTCAGCCATAGGAAAAGAAGAAATACTGCCATTTGTGACAACATGGATAGATTTTAAATATATTATGCTAAGTGAAATGAGTCAGATGGAAAGAGTCAAAAAACATATTTTACTAATTTATGGGATATAAAACTGAAAGCAACAAACAAGATAAACCAACAAAAACTCACAGACACAGATAGTAGCATGGTGGTTATCAGAGAGAAAGGGGTTTGGGTTGGGGAGACGTAGAAATTGGTGAAGGGGAAAAATTTGACATTGGGCGTTGAACACAATATGCAGATGATATATTTTAGAACGATATATTTGAAACCTATATAATTTTTATAAACCAATGTCATTCTAACAAATTTCATAAAATTAAAAATAATTAAAAGGAAAAAAATATGTTTCTACTACTTAAAAAATTTCATCATGGAGAAAAATTTAGAAGCCAGAATATCCTGTCATGGATTTTATATTTAAGTTGGGAGAAACATTGTTCCTTATCATAATATAGAATTGTTTTGTATATGTTTTGTAATTATATTGTTTACTGTATATCTTGTATGATGATATAAACAAGATAATACTGAATCATTCATAAAATAACTAATACTTGATATAAAGCTTACTATGTCCAGAGAGTATTTTATCTATATTCCTTAATATTTTAGTCTAACAAGAAAATATGTTATTATTATCATTGTCTCAAAATCTCTGTGATGACTATGCCATCACCAAAAACATCCAACTGCAAATTCGAAAATCTATTGAAATGCCACTGCGATCTTTACTTCACTAAAGATGCTTTGAGCCCAACATCTAAAAGTTTTCTTGAAACTGGTTTTATTTATGGTCTTCTCCAGTCACTAATTTTATTTCATAAAAATTAAAATAAATGCCTGATTATTTGCAACATCCAGAAAATATCTTCTACTACAAAGATTCATCAGCTGATTCAAATGATCATTCAACAATAGAAATCTGCTGGGGAAAAAACCCAAAAACAACAAAAAACCAACTAAATAAACTTTTCTAAGTTATTCAATGGGAAACTTGAAGAAAAGGAATAACTAACCAAGATAGCATTTTTCCCTGGCCAGATCTAAGATAAATAAAGCCTTCCCTTTAAGCTGAACAACTCTATCAGTCTGTTCATGGATCACAATAGTCTTAAAGTTAGTAATACTTTGAATAACAAGGTACACACATTTATTTTCAACACATATTTTTTTTTTGCACATACTATGTATTCACCAGTTTTAGAAGTTTACATATAATTAAATTACAATTTTAATGATTTATAAAAATAGAAATATATATCCAATATTCACAGTAACAATGCTTCCTGGGTTAATTTAAAAAAAAAATCAAAGTGTGTCTCATATCTAGTAATACATCTAGTATTTCTTGGGTAAAAAAAAATATTTAACATTGTATACCAAGTTCAGATAATTGTACAAATCAGGTATTAAAGGGAGAAACATACCTTTCAACTTTTATTTTGATGCAAATATCTTAGAAATTGATTAATCACAAAACAAAATTATTGTATGAGCATATTCTGGAGAGGATCCCTGTAGCGTTACTCCTTCAAAACTATTGAATATCTTCATCGTGTTAGTTCAGACAGGAAGCATTACCTGTCTAACTGATGTATAAAACCTGAGAGGCCCCAAGGTATCCCTCTGGGTGAACTTGTAGACAAGCATGTCTTTCAGCTGTTACTCTTTCCCCCTGACTTATACTATATGTGAGTATCTTAATACCCACCCTTGTTTTGCAGTGAAACTTCATCTTACTTTCTTCTCCTATAACTATATATTATTAATTGCATGCTCTTCAAAAAATTGTGTACTTGGACAATCATATCACAGTTTGAAGTTTCTGATCTGGAGGAATATTTTTATGAGTTGATACAGAAAATGTTTATGTTCCATGCATGTGATGAACTGATGTAACAGGAGTGATTTATCTCAGAACACCTGAGTCCCATTGCAAACATTTTCCTGATCAAATAATACAACTTCTTTGTACCTTCCAACAGTCTAGTTACACAGACAACCCCACATAGCACAGTATTTTTCAAGTGTAAGAAAAAAAGTTAGGTAATTTCAATTCAGTAACTTCTGGCTATCTGTGTTGATGTTTGAAAATCATTTCTACACTGATGCTTAATACTTGTTTTGATTCTGTGATAGCAGATCTTTCCATAGGAGAGTTATAAAGGATGAAGGTAGCAGATGTGAGCCTGTTTCAATTTGGATTTGATTGCTACTGAAGCCACTTAAGAATCAAGAAACTGAATTTTATATCTGCACACCTTCTGTATATAATGAAGCTAATTATTCTAAAAATAATTGAGTTGACATTTCTGTGGTAATGTCATCAAACCTGATTGTCATAATCTTTGAAAAGAGAAGGTTGAAGTTTCAATGATTATTTCTTATTTATAGTACAATAATTTAGCAGAGACTGGAATTACTTTGTAGGATTAGAATAGATGTTAATCAAATCCAAACAAGTTGTAAGAAAATAATTGGAGTTAGGGTGTGTGTTTAATTAAAGGGTGATTAAGAACCTGCATTACCCATTTATTTATATAGAAAATACACATAATAACCCTTAAAGCAGTTTTGATAGCAAACATCTGACATTCAGAAAACCTTATGGGAATTCCATACATTCAAAAATCACCTAACAAAAACAAAGCTATTATATTTATTTCTTTCCAAAGGTGGAACATAATAGGACATAGTGCATACCTGATACTAATCACGCAAGTTAAATATACTCGTATACAATAGCACAGGTTGAAAAGCAGTTTTTCTCAAAATATGGTCAGTAGACAACCTAATTCTGAATAATATCTGGGGCTTATTTAAAATGCAGATCTATGAGTCTTATCAGAATACTTATGAATGGAATTTGAGATCTGGTTCTTATTTTACAAGCACCCCAGAAGATTCCTATGAACACTAAAATTTGAGAATCACAGATGAAAGAGGTAGCAACCCTTTGAAGTTATCTCACTATGAGTCCAAGTTATGTGTTTTACATAGTGGGTACACAACCTTTGCCCAATTTTTTATTCATAAGTAAAATGGAGAACTTAATATACAATCTTATCTATTTCACAGGGATTTTTGAAGAATGGAAATTTGAAATTATTACTCACATATAATATTATTTGTTGTTTGAACATATTTCAATATTGCAAATGGATGCAGTAAGGAAAAAATAACAAGAAGGAAATATTTGTGGTATGTATAACTTCTTCAAGAATCTAGTGTGAAGTGTCATCACTACTACAATTTTGGATGTTTCTGTTGGTAAAACATTTCCTAATATCTCTACATCTTTCAACTTTCACCATTCCAATAATTTAATAATTTTTATTTGCTAGTAAATGATGAGCTTAGAAATTAGAAATAATTATTTCATATATATGCCCTTTAATAATACATTATGTATTGATTTTACCATTTTTATTGGAGTTTTCCTTGCTATCCAAATACTAGGTAAGAACATTGTCATTAGAGTAAGAAATTACTCATTCTCTACAGCAGTTTTTGTTGTTGTTGTTAATTTTATTCATAAGACCTTTAAAAGCAATTGTAGATATTATAATAATGATAACTGAAAAAAAGCACCATGTAAGTACATTAGAATAAAGTATAATTTAGCATACATAGATAAATCATTATGGCACAAATAAAAGAGCAAAACTGGGCTAGAATTCTACACATTAATGGAGTATAAGTAGACAAATTCATATTTTAGTTATTACTGGTACAAAGAATAAAAGGATAATAAATTTAAGGCATTCTGAAACTGCCTATACATTTAATAAAGGCAAATAGTTAACTGATATTAATACATTTCAAGCCATAGGGAAAACCATGGACTAATTCTAACAGAAATTAGCATTTATCTATTATAGCAATACTTCCTTTACTTTTAAGCCATTGGTTGTGATAGCTGTACATATGCATTTATTTATTTATTCATTTTACAAACACACCTTTCCTGTCACTTTCAAAATGTTTTAAGAATATTAATTCATGCAGTCCTCATTTAAGTACTTAAATAAAGAGAATAATGTCAAGTGTTCCTGTGATCAGCGATGTAAACTGTGATCTGTTATTTCAGTTAAGGAAATTACCCATTACATATGAAAGTTGCTTCCTTGATAAAATACATCAGGATATTAATTTCTGTCCTTCAGGAATAATGCTATCACTATTGCTTACCATGCCCTTCATTCTTCCATTACTAATATGTGTTGATTATATCAGAGATAAAACATAATTTTGAATAATAATGATTATTATTTTTTCACGGTGGGATTTAATGAATCTCTTATGACTACATAAAGCATCATAAAGGCACTAATAATTTGATTCTACTTTAACCCTGATATTCTCTTTCTCATTAAAATAAGGCAAAGAAGTCTTATTTTATTATTATTATTATTATTATTATTATTATTATTATTATTATTGACAAGAAACTAAGGCTTAGAGATGTTAACTAACATCTCCAAAGTCACACATACTAAGTGACAGAACTGTACTTCTAGATCAAGTAATATTAATTTAAATCCTACATTTGAAATTTTGGTGTATTGAAAAAGATTTTGAACTTTAACTAGTAACATATAAAGAAGCAGAAAAAAATAACTAATATCTGAAAATTAAGAAATATATGCATTAATGGAAGAAAAATAATTTTTTTAAAAATTTCAAACTGAATATTAACAAAAATGCAACTGTTGGGAAAATATAATTGAACACAATATCTCCTCCCAATCCAGAAAACCTCTCCACAAAGGTAGAAAAGAAACAAAGCAGTTTTAATGAATAAACGTTAATCCAAAATATAGGACTCATTGCAGTCAGTCTACTAAAGACATTATAAAGATGTAACAAAGTCCCACCTTTTATAATGCCAAGTATTGCAACCAATTACATATTCTCAAGATACATAATAACCAGTCTTCAAGTAAGAGAGCTTGACAGTGCCATTTGTCATGCATAGTTATTTTAGATTCTCCTGGTAATTACGGTGATCTTGTGTTAATTGGCTTTATCCAAAGGAAAAACAAACCTCTCATATATTTATGACAGGAAATAGTTTTGCAACTTTGAGCAAGATGCCAACCAAAATAATTCTCCTAAACTCCCACAGAA
Source organism: Rhinolophus ferrumequinum (assembly GCF_004115265.2). Taxonomy (NCBI): domain Eukaryota; kingdom Metazoa; phylum Chordata; class Mammalia; order Chiroptera; family Rhinolophidae; genus Rhinolophus; species Rhinolophus ferrumequinum. Next base: position 31,429,539 of record NC_046287.1, read on the forward strand.
AGTGAAAAATAGGGGCACTGTCTTCTATAATGATCTATGCCGTCGATTTCTACTCACATCCAAAAACCAATCCAACATGATTTTCAAAAGTAGAAGAGGAAGAAACACATTCAAACTGATTTTATAAAGAAGAAAAACATACGATCAGTTTAATAGATGCTGAAAAAGCCTTTGAAAAAAAGTCAACTACCAAAACTCTCAGCAAATAAGGAACAGAGAAGACTCTTATTCTTTAGTAAAGGGCAAGTAACCCAGAAAACCTATCTGTGAACGTTGTGCCCCCAATCCTCCACCCTAGACACATGATGTGGACTCTCATTAAGCTTGTTCACAAAACTTCTCCCTTGACTATCTTTCTGAGTACCCTGGACGTGCCACCCTCTCTAAGACCCCCCTGCATTATTCTCAATGGCCACATCTGAATTGGAACTGCACAAATTTAATAGACTCCTAGAAGATTTGTTTTTAAAGGCCAAATTGTCCTCTCTGTTTTCTGAGTAATCGGGCCTGAGTATGGTTAAATTTGGAAAATGCCACCAAAATTCCACTGGGCAGGAAGAAAGCTGAAGATGATCCTTGAAGGCTTGTTTCCACCATGTTCATATATTATAAGTGATGAGAAAACACTGCTCTCTGACAGGCACTAATTTCTCTGGAAATCACGTTTCCACATAAAGATCTGCCAAGACTATTTGTCTATTCACTGTCAAAAAACCATTTCATTCTGCTACGTGCAACTAAGTGTAGATGTCTCTTGTTGCATCCTAAGTACAAAATGAGTAAAACTTTGTGTGAACTTGTCAACTATATTTGGAAATTCAACGTCTGTATATAAATAAATTTATCCAAATAAGGTGGGTGAAATAGCTAATAAATAAATATCTAATGGAAGAAAACTTGAGATTTATTACATTAGCACTGTCTCTGAGAGACTGAATAGACAAGCGGACAATGGCCAGAACCTATATGAAGATAGAATTCTGACACCTAAAGTTCTGTCCCACAATCTACAGCCCAGGAAGCTAAAGGACAACCTCCACAGCACTGTAGCAATTGATCCAAAATGGTCAGAACTTAATCACTCACTGCCAGTTTTCCTAATTTTGTCCCTCTTCTTACTTCAGCATCCAACCACAGAAAGCCAAATTTGTTCTCCTAATCAGTCACATAAGATGCCTCAGTTCTATTTAGGCCACCTCTAATTTCCCCAGGCCAAAAACTTCCAACTAGGACACACCTGAAGCCCTTCCTTTCTTCCACTCTAAAGCTTTCCTACTCCTCTGCCTGCCTTGGAGTCTCTGCCAACCCCAGGTAACAGTGGATGGCTCCCTACCTCATGGCAAGCTCTGCTTCAATAGCCCACTGCTTGCTGTCATTTGAGTGGTTTTCATGTATTTCTACATCTCTCAGTTGGAGGAAAACATACAACCCCATTCTAACCTGGTAAATAAATGTTTCAAAGAAGCATGTATTTTCTATTTTATAAATGAAGACACATTTGATTTGTTTATACTTGCAAAGTTACCCTCCACTGGATTCCAAAGTATTTTTAACTCTTATTGTTGTCTTGGTTTCTTTTCTATCTTACTTAACATTCATATCAATCTTGTTCACTTTGGAGCCCTGGGACTCAGCAACTGTGTAAAGACATCACTTGGGAGAGTTGATGAACCACAAATCAGAAATCCCATGATGGAGAAACTGTAATCTAATCAGAACGTGTAGGAGAAAAATAAGGGCAAAGTAGATTAAGTCCAAGTGTTGGACTTAATCGGGAGGAGAAATTCAGATTCAGGGCAAGGGAATATAAGTTATAGCACAAACTCTAGGCTGAGATATTTTAGATATTTTCAGGTTTTATGGTGTAATATAAGAATTAAAGCCACAGTCATGTCTCGGAGACACTGTTGCAGACTTGAGTTTTTTTGGTTGCCTCCATTTCTATATCACGTTAGTCCCACCTTCAGTTTCCAAAATGATTCTGAGACATTTCTTCAACTTCATAATATGTGAATCTGAATGGTATCCTTATGCCCTCCTTTCATGATTTAGGAATACGGTCATCTCCAAGTTTACCAAGCCACATTTTTTACTTTAAAATTATTCCTGTCCTTTAATTAAAAAAAAAATCCTTATATGCTTGAAATAAGATAGTATTCTTCACATTTAGAACAGACTATAGTAGCATCTTTAAACTAACATCAAATAACATTCTCCTAGAAAGTAACTCTTGCTTCACATATTGGAAAGCAAAATAAATAAAATAAAATCCTTTTCCTAAAGTATACCTTTAGAGTGTTAATGTATTTGATTTTAAATAAACAGCTGCTTTTCCAAACTTAACTAGTTATTCTGAAGGATAGTCAAAATAAGGTGATTAAGAAACTTTGGGGATTGAGTCTTGATGACTTAGCTCATTAAACAGTCAAAGGCCTTTGCAAAAAACAATCATAGAAGGCAAAAAAATATGTCTTATAATATGAGTCTGGTTTATCCAGAGTATAGATTTTCCCAAAGGCTCATTTTAAATTAGAGTAAGTTGGCTAAATGAAAGCAAAGCTTAGGAACAAAACAAACAGCAAGAGTTTTCATAATGAATTATAGCTCATTGATTTCCTCAGAATTATGATCAATATGACTTGACTGATATCTATTTTATGTAAGAATATTTTTGTTGCCATATGAAAGTGATCACAAAAGAGAGTCACTATAACAATCACGTAGGATATTCACAGGATTCCACCCATGGTACTCCCTCCTCCTGCTTTTTGGAAAATTGTGTCCAATCCCATTTCTTCCTCGTTGCTCTGGGTATGTCCGGACCTCTTCTGGATCTTTCCCAAGTGTTGTGTAATTCTCTTGATATTCCATGATAGTTTTTTTGTTTGTTTGTTTGTTTTTTAACTACTCAGTCTTGCTTGGGTACATTATGTTATTACCAATGGAAACATCAGGAGCTTTGCAGACATATCCCATTGCAGGAGCAGAAGGCTCTGCAGATGCCTGCCCTGAAGATGTGTTTCTTTGGAGAGCTATGCCATCAGTCTACTTTACTGTGTTTCCCTGAAAATAAGAAAGGGTCTTATATTGATTTTTGCTCCAAAAGACACCTTAGGGCTTATATTTAGGGGATGTCATCCTGAAAAATCATGCTAGGGCTTATTTCCTGGTTAGGTCTTATTTTCGAGGAAACACGGTATGTACAAGCTGTTGGTAACAGTGCTGCTGATGTTGGTGATAGAGTCTCTTTTTATTTGCAGTCCTTAAAAAGTGACTACCTTGGATATGTCAATATCTTCTTTTCCTGAAGCACTTGTTACATTTTTATATTGGGTTTTCTGTCATTTTGTTACTGATTTGTGGAATTCATACTCTATTCTAAATAAGCATCATGTTAGTTATATTTGTGGCAAATAACTTCTTTCCGATTTGCCTTGCTTTTTCACATGTTTCTATCTTTTAATGACAAGAAGTTGTTTTCATGTACCATGTTTTCCCCAAAATAAGACTGGGTCTTATATTAAGTTTTGCTCCAAAAGATGCATTAGGGCATCTTCAGGGGATGGATGCCATTCTGAAAAATAATGCTAGGGCTTATTTTTCAGTTAGGTCTTATTTTCAGGGAAACACAGTAGTTCAATTATCCTTCATTTTCTTACTGTTTACCACTTTTTAAGCCTCATTTAAGATTTTTTCCTATTCTAAGTTTATGAAGATATTCACTGGATCTGAAAGATTTATTGACTTACCTTTCAGATTTAAACATATAACAATAACAGAATTTATATAAGTAGTTTGAGGTAGGTGTAAATTTTCATTTTTTAAAAATACATGGCTATCTAGTTGACCCAGCACCATTTAAAGTTATCCTTTCTTAACATTACAATATTACCTTTGTATTAAATAAAGTGGGCTCCTTTCTGAACTTGCTGTCCCATGAATCTCCTTGCGTATTCTTTAAGAAATAAAGCAGAGTCCTTTACTAGCTAGTTCATAACAACTTGTTTTGCCTAGTAGGGTCAGCATCCCTTTCTATTCATCTTTAAATCTCTTTATTGTTCTTGGTCCTTTGAATCAGCTTGTATACTTTAGAACCAATTTGCCAGGAGTGGTTTTTGTCATGAGGACAAAGCATGGCTTGCCAGAACACATCCTTAGAATGGTACATCTTGTGGTCTACTTCATTTAGAAGGAGCTATGGCATGAGATAAGTATATCCCACAATTCAAGCAAAAGTTGGTTAATATTGATGGATCAGTGCAATGCTTTCACTTAGACCTCCTGAAGAGCTGGAAATGAGCCAGGACTTACACTTGCCCATTTAAATGTTCTCACCTAGAGCTTTGAATATTGAGGGAATGGCTTAAAAATAAATGGCCAATCATAGTGGTGATGTGTAGATTAAAGTAGAGGTGACATTCAGAGCTAATGAAGTGGGATCATAGGGAGCATCCAAAAGAGCCGGTTTCTGTGATAGATCTTTGTCAAATCTCACATTGCCTAGTTTTCCTTTTTCTTGACACTTTTTTAAACCTGTTCTCGTCCTTCCTATGATTCTTTGAGCAACTAGAGTCCTTCCCCAAAGTTTCTTTCTGCTTAAGTTAGCTACAGTTAGTTTCTCTTGTTTACAAGACAGAACCCAAACTGATATAAAGGAAAAAACATGTGAGCTGCTGAGAAACTACAGTAAATGACAATAAGTGAGTGTCAAAACTGATTTTACCTCATATTATAGAGCATATGAGAACAAAAAATAATTTCACAAAGTTTTAACTGAATGTTGCATATAAAGGAAATAAAAATATGGGAAAAGGAGTACAGTTTATGGAACAAAATTTGTATGAAGGACACAGAAGATAAAAGTTTTGGAGTAGACTCAGAAACAGATTACTCAAAACACACAAATATATTTTATTACTGATTATTTGTAGAAGGCATAATGGAAGCAGGAGAGATCTGGTTTTAAATTTATATCAAGACCGAATCAATGTTTTACAAATTTGGTTGAATATAATAACCAAATTGGGTGCCTTAATAAAGTTATGGATGCAAGACACTCCACTATAGATTGTGGTTGAATTAGTGTTGGGATGGGTCCAAGGATATCTAAACTTTTATCTACATCCCTCGATGATCTCACAATCCAAAATGCCTGGGGCAATTTTGGTCTAAATCTAAGTTTGTATGAATAAGAGTTCTAATTATCAACAGATGTTTCAAACTCAGATAACAATGATTTAAAAAATACTTTTGCATATAATAATAATATAATCATGCTTTTGAAAATGTTTCAAAAATGAGATTTAAAAAAGTCACTTAGACTCAGAATGTTGTCTCTGGCTCAAAACACTGGAGATGTATAAATATTTTATTATGTTGCTTGTAAGTAGCTTGGACTTAAAAGTGCAGAAAGGGAGAGATGATTGTCTGCAGCTCCCTGAAACAGTCATACATTTCTTTCAAATTTAGTTGGCAAGGATTCAGTCAAAAACATCTGGAAGAATTTAGCATTGAGCCATGTATTCACTGATCTCTCTACCTGTTACTCTAATTACTACACTATAAAATTTTAATTTTTATTCTAGCTCCCTCTGATGCTGCTGGAAGATGATAGAGTAAACACAGCAGGGAATAGGAGCCTAAGAAAGAAAGCGATGGAAGAAAATAAGGCAGGAAACAAGAGAAAACGAAGTTGGAAGCTATGTATCTTCATGTATGGAATAACAAACAGACTCTCCGCATCCTATGGTTTCTGTTTCCAGCATAACTTCCAAAGTAATGGAAATTGCATTGAAGTTGGCTAGTATATTTGGCAGGACAGCATGGTATCCAGTAACAAATTGAGTCAATACGCATGTTTTAAAAGAGTAGTAAATAAGTTTATTATATGGCCATACTTCTACACATTTCTTTCATTTTCTGTTTGTTTTTTTAAGATATATTGCAAGCAGAAGATAGCCTAAGATCTCCCAATATTATTTTCAGTTTTTCTTGATATATATGTGTATGTAATATTTTTCCTGAATATAATATTCCATCTGAATGTGTTTGGATCAGCTGGTCACATTTCCTTTCATGATAGAACTAGCATTGTCAAAGAGATAGGCTATTTTATATATTTTTGAGGGTCTATATACTATAATCCTTTGGAAGTAAGAATTAAAAAAAGAAACAAAAACAGGAATAGTTGTGAGAAAATCCAATACTCCAAATGGTAATTAAGCTAGTAATCTTATAAGTCTATGTCTTAGATTCTACCTTTTTGTTTGTATCTCAAGTTTCTAATTAATTTTTATTTATTTATTATTCTAATTATTTTTTAAATACAAGTGAAAAGAAAACCCAATATAAATTTCTTTAAGTAAAATGAAACTTAGAAGTTATTTTGCTCAAAATCCAGTTAGTGAAACTGGACCTAGGTGGTCCCAAATGTCCCTAGCACCCTTTCTTTTGTTTGAAGGTTGTCATGTTGGTCTAATAAGGTACCACCATGCAGTGTCAGCATTCAGTGACACTATAGCAGTTCCTGATTATTCCCTCCAGTACTCCAAGCTCATGTGAGAAGTAGATTCTGCCTCTCTATAAACATAGTCTAAGGACAATCTAGAGACTGTGTCTCATAACCTCTGATAACATTACATGACCTATTTTGTGGTCAATTATTCTGATTTATTAATACTGGGCCATATGCCAGTCCCTGGAGCCACAGGTGAAATTGACTTTACCTGAAAAAACATGGAAAGAGAATTGGAAATAAATAGTAACTTAAGGTATATTTCCGATGCCATTACTAGAAAAATAAAGAATGGTTGTTGGACTTGGGAAAAAAAAAAACCCACAAAACCTATTAGAATGCTTAAAAATTTATTCTAGGAGTTAGAGAGCTGGCTAATGTTTTCAGTCCAAAAACTGTGCATCATATCAATTAGAGCATGCTGAAGTACTCTGAAAGTGCACAAGATAGCTAATTATAGGTTTTTGAGAGTACCCATGCCATACTATGAGTATGAATAATAATTAATAGATGGGTCTACTTCTTTTATTCTGTAATTACTAAAAAAAATACTCAAACAAAATACTTGCATGATTAACAGTTTATTTCATTTCCAAATGCTTCCAGATAATAAATATTTATTTCTAAATGTTGCCAAAATCTTGCAATTCATGAGTAAAATATTTATCTATCCTAAGGATGCTTCCCAATGGTAAAATGCTCTTAATCACAGGTTTTTACACCAAATAGTCAGGCTTAGCTTCTTTAAAACACCCAAATGGAAAGAAAAAGTGAAATGTTTTAATATAATTAAGCTATCTTAATTTAAAAAAAAAATTCTGTAACCTAATAATGGTCTGAGGTTGAATGTTCTTTTACTTTGTCAATTTGGTTCCTAAAGATTTGTTTCTATCTATTAAGAATATTAATATTTTAAAATTTATATTTAAAGAGAGTTATTTATGCTTCAAGAACAAATTTACTGTTTGATAGTAAGAAATGCATCTCAACATTAAAGGCCATTTATTATTAAAACAAAAAAGTCTTGTTTAAACCAAACAAACTATTTTGGTATTCTTGGTTGCAAGTGATAGAAATCCTTATTAAAGTAGCCTAAGAAATAAGAGAAATAGGCTAAATCCTAGACTCCAGGGGAAACCTCTGAGAAACCATGCCTTGCATGCTACCATGACATTTTCCTAAAGATTAATTTTCAGTTTCTTCTTTACTGTGTTAGTTTGCATTATACCCATGCCAAGGGAGATACCAAAATCTCAAGATTTATCTTTCATTTCTTTTTTCCAGTCAAAAATATTACTTTTAATATTAATCTCCTTCCATGTTCTGAGTCTAACAAGGTAGTTCCCTGATTAAATTTATGTAGGTAACAGGAACAGTAAAAGAGAAGGTGCTCAGTGCAAAATATTCCAGGTCTTCCTGCACTAACTTAAGGTGGGCTATGACTATTACCACTTGCTATATTATCCTCACTTATAAGTAAAATACATGAGAAAGATGAATGGACTCTTTTAGGCTACCCTGGTTCTACTCAGTTATTTCCTTAAATCTAGTTCTGTGGGTTATCATCTTAAATTCATGGGAATCAGTAAAATTAAACTTGAATAAAACTACACAAGATTAAACCCAATCACATTTTTAACTTGAATTTCTTATGCTATTGTCTTATTTTTTTTGCCTTTTTATTGTCTTATTTTTTCTATTATGTTTGTCTAGCTTGAACATGTAAATTTAAAAAAAATGATTTTTTTTTTTTTTGACAAGGAAATCTTTCAGGTAAAACTTCCAGATTGATAAAGGGGACTTTTTAAAGTAGTTAATACTAACTGGGGATGCTGGTAGTTTTCCTGTATAAAGTTATAAAGTAAATGCTTTCTGTTTAGCACTGAAAATCACATCTCCTATGGTTCACATTTATGTTTCATCTAAGAACAGGTGGAAGAAGTCTGCATGCCAAGAAGCCTCCCATGATATTCACAGTTTGAGAGTGTGAATCCAAATAGAATCATTTGACTTGTAAACAGTTTTACTTTTCATATAATTGACATAAAGCCATCATAGATCTCACACGTATGCTGTAGAATGTTACCCTTCACATGATACAACTTTATTAAACCTGCTAGCAAATAGTGCTTTTACTCTGTAACTCATAATTTAGAAAAAAAAATAAAAGACTGAATTGTTAATGGTCAAACATAAAACACATATTTTTCTCAATCAGTTAATACATGGGATCTCACTATAATCACAGCCCAAAATTAATGGCATGAGGGGTTTCCTTTACAATTTCATAATGTTTTTTGGTACTAAATTTACCTCAAAGAAGGTAGTACGATAAAGGATTTAGTAGAATTATCACTTGAAGAAACTATTTCTAAGCCCATTGGTCCCATATGACAGTATAGATGCAAGTAGTTGCTTTGTAGACAGTAGGAGCAGAATAATATTTTTTATTCCCTTTTCTAGCACCTGGTCTTGGGCTCCTTAAGGAAGGTAGAGATGTTATTTCCAGGCACAGAGATACTGTAACCAGAACTATGTTGGTAGAGGAAAATATAGTAGTCAGATGCTCTTTAAAAATTTATTTCACTCAACAAAATATTAGGTAATTGATGCCAACAATGTATAGAAAGAATTATAAGTCATGACCCAGTGTAATTAATTCCAGGTATGTAGGACTGGTTTAACATTTGGAATCATTTAATGTAATCCATCACATCAATAAGTTTAAAAACATCATATGGCTATATCAATAGATGCAGAAAAATCATTTGACAAAATCTAAAACCCATGCATTACAAAAACTCTCAGTAAACTAAGAATAGAAGGGAACTTGCTCAATTTGATAAAGAATATCTAAAAGAAACACACATACACACACACACACACACACACACACAGCTAAAATCATACATGGGAAGAAACTTGAACCTTGAACCTTTTCCACTAAGATCAGGTACAAGGCAAGGAGTCCCCTCTCACCACTTCTTTTCAAAATTGTACTGGAAGTTCTAGCTAATGTAAGAGTCAAGAAAAGAAAAGAAAAGGTACACAGATTGGGAAAGAAGAAATAAAACTGTCTTTGTTCACAGATGACATGATCATCTATTTGGAAAACCCCAAGAATTGAAAACAAAAAATGCTTCTGGGACTAATAAGCAATCATAACCAGGTTGCAAGATATATGGTTAATATAGTAAAGTTAATTATTTTCCTATATGTCAGCAATGAACATAATAAATTTGAAATTAAAAATACAATATTATTAACATTAGCACCAAAAAGTAAAATACTTAGGTAGAAATCTAACAAAATATGCACACAATTCATCTGAGGAAAACTATAAAGCTCTGATGAATGATATTAAGAAAGAAATGAATGGAGAGATATAGCATGTTCATAGATAGGAAAACAGTATTGTCAAGAATGTCAGTTCTTCCCAAATTGATCTATAAATTCAATACAATACCAGTCAAAATTCCAGCAAGTTATTTTGTGGATACCAATAAATTGATTATATGAAGAGGCAAAAGATCCAGAATAAACAATAAAATTTTGAAGAAGAAGAACAAAGTTTGATGACTGACACTATCTGATTTCAAGTCTCACTATAAAGTTACAGTAATCAAGAGAGTGTGGTGTTGGCAAAAAAAAAAAAAAAAAAGACAGATCAATGGAACAGAATAGTGAGCCCCAAATAGTGTATCTACATATAGTCAATGGTGTATGTATATATATTCAATAGCGTATCTATATATAGTCAAATAATCTTTGACAAATATCAAAGGTAATACAATGTAGTGAAGATACTCTTATCAACAAATGGTGCTGCATAACTGCCCATCTACATGCAAAAAAGACAAACAAACAAAAAAACGGTATCAAGGCACAGACCTTACACCCTTTAAGGAAATTAACTCAAAATGGATAACAGACCTAAACATAAAATACAAAACTATAAAACTCCAAAAAAATAAAATAGGATAATACCTGGATGACCTTGGGTATGTCTATGACTTTCAGACACAACATAAATGGCATCATCCATGAAAGAAATAATTGATAAACTGGACTATACTAAATTTAAAATCTTCTGCTCTGTGAAAGATACTCAAGAGAATAAGAAGACAAGCCACAGATTGGAAGAAAATATTTGCAAAATACATATCTAATAAAGGATTGTTATTCAAAATATACAAAGAACACTTACAACACAACAATAAGAATACAAACAACCTGATTAAAACAATGGGCCGAACCTTAACAGACATCTGATCAAAGAAGCTCTACTGATAGTGAGTAAGTATATGTAAAGATGTTCTAAAGCATATGTAAAGATGAATAAGTATACGTAAAGATGTTCATCGTATGTTCTAAGGGAAATGCAAATTCAACAGTGGAATACTAGTACAAATCTATTCTAATGGCCCAAATCAGGAACACTGACACCACCAAATGCTGACAAGGCTGTTGAGCTACAGGAACTCTCACACATTGCTGGTAAGAGTGCAGCAATCATGCTCCTTGATATTTACCCAAAGGAGCTGAAAACTATGTTCACATCAAATCCGGAACATGGATGTTTATAGCAGCTTTATTCATAATTGCCAGAACTTGGAAGCAACCAATGTGTCCTTCAGTAGGTGAATGGATAAACAAACTCTGGTACATCTAGATAATGGAATATCATTCAGTGTTAAAAATACATGAACTACCTGAAAAGATGTGGTGGAGGAAACTTAAATGCATATTACTAAGTAATAATAAATAAATAAATAAATAAATAAATAAATAAATAAATAAATAAATAAATAAATCTGAAAAGGCTACATACTGTATGATTCCAACTATATGACATTCTAAAAAAGACAAAACTATGGAGACAATAAAAAGATGAGTGGATGCCAACGTGCCAGGGGTTGGATGCAGGGGAGAATTGAACAGGCAGAACACAGAGGGCTTTTAGGGCAATGAAAATTCCTTGTAAGGAACAATGGAATACATATATGTCATTATACAGTCGTCCAAGCTCACAGAATGCAAAACACCAAGAGTGAACCATAGTGTAAATTGTGGACTTGGAGTGACTATGATGTGTATATGTAGGTTCATCAATTATAACACATATACCACTCTGGGGGGACAACATTAATAATGGGGGGACTATGTATGCCTGGAGGTGGAGGGTGTATGGGAAATCTCTGTACTTCCCTCTCAATCTTGCTGTGTAACTTAAACTGCTCTAAAAAGATGAAGTCTTAGTTAAAAAATTATTAAAATTCCTACATGTTCATTTTAAGCAACTTAGGACACAGGATTGGCAAGAAATATCAGACTTCTCTTTATTTATGGTTATACACCTCTGTTGTAATTTTTTGATATGCCCTTCCCTAGTTTCCTTTCAAATACCTTCTTCATCATTAGAATTCTTATAGGGCAATAAATTTTGGATTGAAAGATGAGATTGAGGTGATTTAAATTATATCATCTATTATTTTTTCTGAATTATTTTAATATTCTGTAACCAAAAATATGTTACAGTTGTAAAGTTGTTTAAAACAAACTAAAAGTAATAGTAATCTGCACCAATAGTTCTCAATCCTGAATATAAAGTAATGTCTTGTAAGGAGCTTTATTTGAAAGACTTCAATGCACAAGCCACAGCAAGAAATATTGTTAGAACTCGTGTTAGGACCAAGGTGCTCTTGTTTAATAAGCTTCTCTGCTATTTCTAATGAGGGACATTGCATTGCTCCATATTTTCATATGGTTCCGAATGTAACTTTTTAGCCAAGACACTTGCATCCCCGTGCAGGCACAGGACTGCCAGGTGTTGTTAGCATCTAACAAAGACTCTCTCCTTGGCCAAACTTTAGACAGGCTCCTCCGAGCCCTCCTTTTCATAGCACCTCATCCTTGCCCCTTGTCCTCAAGTTTGCCTCATTCAGTTGTAGCAGGAATCCTAAATCAGCATACGGAGAATCCTCCTCTCCCCCCATTTGTCTGATCACCCTCTGTATCTGATCAAATTCCCCATCGCCCACCCTGGGTCTCATCACCTGGACTGCCTTTAGGAAGAATCATCTTGATGTTTCCTTTTACTACATTTCTGTCTCCTGACTCCTCACCTGACTCCAGGGTTATAAATTCCCCACTTGTCCTTGCTATACTTGGAATGGAGGTCAGGTCTATACTGAATTCTCTTATCCCCTATTACAATTGTTTCTTAATAAATCTGTCTTTCCTGCTTTAAGTAGTATGTGGCTCTGGTTCTCATTGACATACACCCAAATCACTCAAAACAGCTTCCTAGTGCCAGCAGCTTCAGAGGTCAAGTTACAAACAGAAAACATATCATAAAGAAGCTTTTTTTGAATCAGATATTCTAAATCTTGCATCTCAAATAATATTTAGTCCAATAGCCTCATTTTATATTAAACAAACAAACAAACAAACAAACAAAAAAAGCCAAGACTCCCCCCGAAAAAAATATGTTGACTTTCCCAAGTGCAGGTGATATGTTTGGAACTAGATTAAGAACACAAGTCATAAGACCTCCAATGCTGTGATATTTCCATAGTGAAAGTAACACCAAGTAATAACTGATAGTATAATTCTGGCATTATATATTTAAGTATTAATAGAAATTAATTCAGAATTGATAGTTGAGGTCCAGTGAGGGAGGGGTTACAAAATACCCAAGTAATATGTGTTCCAAAAGATGATCACAAAGTCACTGGCACAAAAAGTTCTCAAATAAAAGAAAGTCCAGCCAAATAAGAAAATAAAATATAAGAGATAGTTCAACTGAGGAGGAGCATGGCATTTGGGAAGAAAACACATTCAGAGGTACTTGGAAGCCTATTTTTAGAAGCATTCGTTTTTCCTGTTCAATGCCTAAACCCAGAATAGAAAGCCAGAGGCTTCTAGTTATGATGATGGGACAAAAAAATAAGGTTGTGTTTGGTTCATGATCCCACAGTTCAGATATTTGGAGAAGATTCCCCCAGGAGCTGGTCCATGAAATCACTGAGTAACCAAAGCAAAACATATGTGACAATAAGTTGTGATAGAAAAGAAAGAGGGCTATCTAAGTTCATGTTGGAGCCAGATCACAGGGTCCTATAGAGGTATATGGAATGTGCCTAATATTGTTGTGTGGTAAGACTGACGGAGTAGTCATCATGGGTGGGAAAAGGTGACCCAACAGATTAAAGACCATGGTAAAAAAAAAAATATTTCCCCACACCGTCCCTCAAGATAGCCTATTCCCTAGAACGTGTCTGTGTATGTTGCTTTGCATGGCAAAGGGACTTTGAGGATGTAATTAAGTTAAGGGTTTTGAGATGAAGACATTATCTTGCCTTAAATGGGTGGGGTCAATGTAATCACAAGGGTCCTTATTAGAGCAAGGTCCTTACTAGAGGTCAGAGTGAGAGAAGGAGCAGTGACAACAGAAGCAGAGCCAAGAGAGGGAGATTTTCAGATGCCATGTTGTGGAAGAATGCAGGCATCCTTTAACTGGAAAAGGTAAGAGATCCTGTTCTCCCTAGAACCTCCAGAAGGAACAGGGCCCTCCTAATACTTTGGTTTTCATCATTTTGAACTTCAGAATTTAGAAAGAATACATTTGTATTGTTTTAAGCTAATAAGTTGGTGGTGAGTTTTAACCGGAGTAATACAGTGACAAAATAGGAAACCCAGTTATCCTACAGGAAGACCCACAGCACTTGGCCATACCAGGAAAAGACAGCAGCTTTCATCTGGTACAGATCACTGGCAGAGCCCAGACTAGGGGATCAGGCTAGTCATTGCTGTCTTTCCCTCATTACAGCAGAGAACAAAAAGTTTCCTGGGTACACGCTGTGTACCATTTGCATTTGCTGGGAAGAGATGATACAAGCCTATTTTTCACAGACCAGGTGAGGTAAGAAAATGCGGAAGAGAAATAATAGATTTTAACCACTGAAATGCAAAATTAATGTTTAAAGGTGTCTGTTTAAATTGAGCTTTTTTGTTGTTTATTTTTTATTTTTGTATTTTTTTATGCCCTACACCGTTGACTTTCCTCCCACCTATTCCTAAGTACCTAGAAGGAGCTTCTGGACATGATGTCAACTACAGAAAACAAAGTTTCTAGATATTCTATTATCATTACAAAATAATTTTAAATAAACAAAAAAGCTACATTATGTCAAGAAAATAACTCAGAAAAGGTCAACATGATCAAAATATTGATTTGAAATATTAAGTGTGTGCTACGTATCACAAAAAGAATAGAAGATAAAAAAGAATTCAGGAGTTCAATATCTTGAAAAAACTTATGTTCTAGAAACTGCAAACAAAGAAACAAAAATGGAAAACTTTCCCAAACTAATAAAATTCCAAGATCTTAAAAAGGATAAAAGCTTTAAATAGGAAGATTCATCAGCTGACAAACAGGGTAAGTAAAATGATCTATACCTGGAAAAATCATTGTGAAAAACCAGAAAAACAAAAAAGTAGTCATAGCCTAAATTTTTTTTTTTTTACAGAGAAAACAGGTAACCTAAAAAGTTGCAAGAATATGAATAATATTGAATTTCTTACCAATAACAAATCCTAGAGGACAATGGAGATTAGTTTTTAAAGATCAGAAGGGATATGATTTTTAACCTCAAATACTTTCTCCTACCAAATTATGAATCAAGTAATGATTTAAAATAGTTATGTATTTTCAGATTTGAAAGTGTTTGGAAATATAATTTCAATACACCTATTCTTAAAAATACATTGCATTTAGTGTTCATAGACAATTGAGTTTTAAAACAAATAAAAGGAAGATCTGAGACAAAGAAATCAATGTCTCCAATGCAGAAAGCAGTAGAGAGTTTGCAGGATGACAGGTTTTCAAAGCCTAATGAGCATTCTGCCCAGATTAGAGCAAGAGGATTGAGAGTTCCAGGAGGTGTGTGTGTGTGTGTGTGTGTGTGTGTGTGTGTGTGTGTGTGTGTTTGTGTGAACACGCGAGCACGTGCACATGTTTGTGTGTGTGTTTAAAGAGATGGTGGGATAGTAAGGATGTCACACACTCCATAGTATGAGAGAGAGTTTGAAAAAAATTGTAAGATAAAGACACAATGTGAAAAAATAATATATACATACATACACACATACGGCAACTATAAATTCCAACAGGAAAATGCATGATCCCAACTTGAAGCAAATGTGCCATATTAAAATAAAATTAATGAATTTCAATGGAACAGAATGTATTCCAAGCAACAGCTAGAACAGAGAAAAGGTGGGAGATATTAGAAATTAGGCAAAGAAGGAATATATTTCTTCCGCCAACAATAAAACAGTAAAGTCAGTAAGCAAAATCAGAGACAAACGCAAAGTATATAAGAAAAGCATATTTCAGATATGCACCAAATCAATATGTATCATCATTTGGAAATTAATGCAGAATGACTAATAGTACATTTGACTTTAATTCTAGAAATGCCCTCATCTGATAGGCAGAGGGCTTATTGCACTCATCAAAGAAACTTACTTAATTCTGCAGGAAATGATATTTGTTTGAGAATAATACTATACAATTTTATTTATTTTTAGAAGTGACCTATAAACACATAATGAAGCTTTCGTGTTGGCATTACAGAACAAAATGTTATTATTTTGGAGAATATTTTCACAGGTTAGTCTCTCCAGAAATTGAAAATGGCTAAAATGGAGTTGGGATGCAAGATATTTATTGGGATAAAAACTTGTGATACTTCGAGGAGGAAAAATATACACTTAAAACTTTGCTGTCTCTTATGGATAGCAGAAACTGCAATGTTAAATCTGAGAATTTAACAAAATGCAGTGTCAGAACTACAAACAGATCAGTTAGGAATGTAGATCATAGCTCCAACAGTTAGAATATTGTTCACTGTTTTCTACATTGAACTGACTCTATGAACAATAAATATTGTTGAATTGAGTTATACAATACAACTACTCTAGAAGGGAATAAGACAAAATTATTTCCAAACTGATGACTTCCACACACATTTACTTAAGGACTTTAAGGACCATTTGGGAATTGCTATTATGACACTTTTTTCTATGGTGCATTTAATATCTATCAAAGCTGCTCTCTTGTAAATGAACAATTCAGGTTTTGTTTAATTTTAAATAGCATCATCAAAGATCATTAATAAAAAGTGTTGATATCCACATTACTCTTTAGGTCCTTCCTTCCCTATTTCTATGTTCCCTCAAAAAAACAAATAAAAAATATCTTGAAAGTGTCCCATTTAACTCCCTTTGTCAAGTGTAATTGTTTGCCAGATCCTAAAGCCATTTCACCTCTTTTCCCCGCCCAAAATCTTATGAGTAGCATTTTACTGTCCATACCATTCACTCCTTCAAACACTCTTATTTGTTGTTTCCAGGAATTCACATCTATCTCACTGGCTGTTACTTCCCAGTCTTCTTTGCAGAATCCTGCACTAAAGGATTTAAGCATAACTGGGATATTTTGGACTTAGCCTTCAGCCTAATTAATCCCTTATTTTCTCTAATTTATCCTAAATGAACTCACCCAGTGTTACAATTTAAATATCATCCACGTACTAATGACTCCCAACTGTAAATGTGTAGGTCTGACCTCACCTGTGAAGTCAAGCCAAAATTTCCTAATAATTAGTTAATATTTTCACTTTCAATAATAGCCATCTTAATATCAATGTTAAAATATTAAAAATGCTCAGATGTTAAGTGTTCAAAACAGAACCTGTTCCTATTGAGGTGTTTTCTACCTCAGTACATGGTATTACCATCCAGACGATTATTAAAGGGAAGACTAGAATTCTAACTTACCATTTAAATCATCAGCTAATTTGGGTAACTACTTTCAAAGCAAAAAGCAAATTTCCATGAACTTTTCGTCAAGTTCATATCTAATATCCCAATCCAATCCAATCCAATCCAATCCAATCCAATCCCACATCACTTCCTAGCAGGACCACCTATATTACTATTTATATGACCTTTCTGATACCATCCTTGCTCTGCAGACACATTGATTTTTATAAAAACAAAATCACATTCTCTTATTCTTCAGCATAAGACTATTGAATGACTTGCCATTGCCCTTAAAAGAAACAGCAAGTTTTTCGCTTTTTCCCACAAGGCCGATGACGATCTGCCCCCGCCTGCTTCACTGGCTTTACGATGCCTTTGTACACTGTCCTAAGTGTCTGCCATGTCGGCATTCTTTAAGTTCTCTGGATATACAAACTCATTTCTTAGTAATTATTCTGGAATCTGCTTGTTTTAAATCATAACCTAATTGTCTTGTTCTGATTACACATGCCTCCAACGACTGTCCCTTCTCTTTGTGGTGCCTTCCACTGCTCTCCTCTAGAATGCAGAGTCCACAGGTTCTGGAACACTGACTGAGTCACACAATTTTGAATTTCCATTATTGAGGGTCGCTGAAGGCTGAAGGTCAACATGAAATCAGTAATTGTTGAATAGTAAATAACTTTAACTGGTTTGCAAACATTAAGTGGTGTTTTGCTTTCTTAATTACCTAGCTGAAGAAAATATTACCTGATGCACTATTTGATTTCCCAAATACAATATTTTTAAAATATTAAAGAAAAAGGCATGGTTTCTTTTAGAAAGGTGTTGTTTTAAAATACAATCAGAAGACACATAAGGAAGGAGGGCATAACACAGACAGATACAGAACGTAATAGCCCTCCTTTACAGAAGAGGAGTACAAAGCTCCCGTAACAGAGTGCGATCTGGGAACCAACCGAGAGTCACAGTGAGAGTGAGGCTCTTCTACTGTGATTCCCCCCAAATAAGACCGGGTCTTACAATAATTTTTGCTCCAAAAGATGCATTAGGGCTTATGTTCAGGGGATGTCACGCTGAAAAATCATGCTAGGGCTTATTTTCCGGTCAGGTCTTATTTTGGGGGAAACACAGTATGGTCAGTGTATCCAAGTTAAAAACCTCTCTGTGGGATTGGCTCTCTTTTCCCTAATTTTGGGATGGAAAAGCACTGTTTTGAACTCACCCATTTAGGTTGGCCAGCATGGTTGCATAAAAGGGAGATGTTTCCAGGCTAGTGGATGATTCAGGGAAATTATTTTCAGCTTTCTGGAAGAAGCAGAAGGCAGTGGAAATGTTACAATCCTGAAAGATGGTCATAGGTCCTCCATGACAGGAATAATTCAGAAGCAGAAATAATCTTTTGCACAAGAGGTTGCACCAATTGGCATTGCAGTTCAATAATTCCTGTGGGGAGAGATCTCAGTGCTGCTAATTTGGTCAGTGGGCCTTGACCTTATTTGTTTAGATTTTTATTGTATGTATTGAGTATTGCTGTGGACTCCTGCCTAAATTTATTTAGTAGTATTGAAAAAAAAATGGTGGTACTATTTCAGTTAAAAATAACAATAACAAAAAAGGGATTTGTACAGCTAAGGAAAGATTTTATATTGGAGAGACCACTTTCTTGTATTTTAATTCCCAGACACTAGTCTGGTCACCCAGGCCTAATGGAGACAATTGTTGGTAATTAAAAAGTAATTCACTGAAGAGAGTGCAGCTGTAGCAATTGGTTTATTGCCAAACTCAATGTAATCTATAGAAGCAAATCTTAATTGTTTCAACTAAAACAAAACAAAACAAAAACAAACAAAAAAACAAACAAAAAATCCTTTAATCATGATGTCTGAAATGCTTTTTTTCATTGATAAAAACTTTGGTGAATTTTTAGCAATGAAATTGTAAGGAAGAAAAGAGAGTTTTCCAATCTGAAAATATTACCCTCACATATGTGAGCATCTGAATAATTATTTACAATCTACTTTAAAATAAGCCTGTAACTATTGTACAGTCATTTTTATTCCCTATTTTA
Organism: Rhinolophus ferrumequinum; assembly: GCF_004115265.2. Classification (NCBI taxonomy): domain Eukaryota; kingdom Metazoa; phylum Chordata; class Mammalia; order Chiroptera; family Rhinolophidae; genus Rhinolophus; species Rhinolophus ferrumequinum. The sequence goes on from NC_046287.1 coordinate 31,448,954, forward strand.
TCCCTTGGGTTTAAATGGCTTGAATATATGGAGTGTAGAAAAGGAAAAAAATAAAGTGTCTGAATTATTTATTTTGGCTTTTAAATATTGATAATACTTTAAAACACAGTATTGAAATAGCATTAAAGCTATGAATATTTTACTGACCTTCTTTTGGCATTTTCTTTGCCAAGTATTATTTCCATGCCCTTCAAACCAAAGATTTTTACATGGTTAACACCTTCCACACCCACTGAGGGTAAATGTTACCTTTAGTTAATATCTCTCAGATTTCTTTGAGCTGTTGCTTGCTTTGTCCTGACAGCACTGTGAACATTTACCCCCTGTTTTTGTGCTTATAATTGTAAAGCAACTTATTTCTATTTTGTCTCCTTTAAGAGACTGCTATTTTTGGGTGGTCAGAGCAGGAAACATTTTTACCTGCAGTGAATACACCACACCTTCACAATCACTTTCAGTGCGCCCCTGGGCCCGGGCCCCCAGCAGAGCACTGATTGGTAAAAGTAAACTGAGTGAAGAAAGAATAGAAGAATGATCAATCTTATAAATTCCTATGATTCACTTGTATTGTCAGATGTGTTACTTAAATATAGTGGCATGTTTTTAATGCATACAAAATATTAATACATGGTTATATTTACTAATGAAAGTTGATACTTAACAATAGAGGTGGTTTATTGCTGTACTTCAATTTATTACATAAATATAAGGATTTTTGTTGTTGTTCAAACTTATGTCCAAACTAAACAACAGATTCTTTGGGAAACTGCATTAACCACAATTACCTTAAGGTGAATTTGTTAGACTGGTCTTTTACAGGCACTGTCTACTGGATGTTTCAAGGTGGGCTGGAAGTGGAAAGCCTTCACTTATTGATGACAAGAACTGAGCAGCCTGGGTCTATAGTCCCAGTTTTGTGGGGGAAAAAAGTGATTCTGAAAGAAAAAAAAATCAATAGGTAGAGAGGAAAACGAAGTGAGAGATAAAGAAAGAGAGATTTCTTATTGTTCTTTGTGTTTGTGTGTGTGTGTGTGTGTGTGTGTGTGTGTGTGTCTGTGTTTTGTTGTCTCATGTATCAATTGTTCCTGAGAACTGAATTCCTTTTCTTGCCCAGTGAACTAAATTTAGGTCTATTTCACTTGTAACTAAAAGAAGTCTTAGAAACACTGCCTTAGGTGCTGTAAACCCTCTCATGGAAAAATAAGCAAAAATTGATTATATACAGTATTTGACAATTCCACCAAAGGATATCAGAAAGTGTCTGTTTTAACCTAATTTTAAAGGATAACATTGTTTTTATTTGGTCTCATAGTGAATTGGAGTTCACCAAGTTGTCCACTGTTACAGGGAAAAAAATATTTAAAATTCTGAAAACAGTGTTATATTTTCCTTGAATAAAGAAACCAAAAATGATAAAGGGATATTAAATAGTTTCCTATTGTAACAGTACCTTGTCAAAAAAAAAGTGTAGCTTTAGATTATATTTATGCTCTAATCTATTTGCAAAAAAAAAACACAAAACGATACTTTACTCAAAATAATAAAAGAGTTGTTAGAATTTAAATATCTAAGAACTAAATGATAGACTTAATTTTCTGCCCCCGTATAAATGTATATACAAGAAAAATTTATGTATCTTAATTGTAAAGAACTATCTCCTGAACTGTTCATAAATTTCATTTTGGATAATAAGTGAAATCACAAAATAAATATCTTCTCTGTAAAAAATAAAGAATACTTAAAAGTAGAACTTAAAGCCTTTAATATCTATAATAGCTATTACAGTTTAAAAAATTATTAAAAAGAACAAAACATAAAACTGTACATGGAAATAGTAATCGGTTGTTGCAGATATAAAGGGGTTACAAAAAGTCACATGGATAATTCTAAATTAAAAACAAAAACACATTCATTCATTAAACAAATATGTCTTGAGGTGTTCTGTGTACCAGTTCCTGAGAATCCAGAACATATTCAGCATTTCCTTTCACAGTTTGCTCTCTCATGTGGGTAGGGCAAGAGATAATAAATATGAATGAATGAATGAATGAATGAATGGACATCATCGGGCAGTGATGTGTGAAATGCAGAGAAATAAAAAAAAGTTAAAAAGAAAAGGACAACTGGGGTCAGCTAATAAAGGTCTACATGAACAGATACTTGAAATACTACAGGAGTGAATTACCTGGATACCATAACTGATGCAAGAGTGTTTTGGATAGAAAGAAAAATCTGGTAGAAGTTCCTTCCTATGGCAGAGTTAACCTTAGACTGTTCCTTAAACAAAATGTGACCTGTGTACCTAATGTGACATGTGAGACAGAGGCTCTTATGCCAGATTAAAGAAGTAGCTTAGCACATCACCCAGGGCCATGTTGTTTATGGAAAGATTTCACTTTCATTCTGAGTAAACTGTGAAGACACTAGATAGTCTGGAGTCAAGGAACAAGTCTAATTGCACTGGAAAGAACATTCTTATCTCTTTGTTAAGAATAAACTATAAAATGACTATAAACTATAAACTATAAAATGACAAAGATGAGACTGATTAGGGAACTTTTGTGACAGACACTAGTTCAATATTTAGAAGGGATGTCCTAGTGTGACAATACCTGCTGTTCATGACAACTATCTTTTAACATTTGTAAAATATATATAAGTACTGCATGACAATTCTAATTTTTTTGAATTTATCTTTCATATTTTTTCACGAAACTGCCTTTACTTTATTCTTCTATTTTTAATATTATTTCTAAACTACCACCTCGTCATGTGATCAACATGATAATTAACACACTACATGTAGTTTTCACTTAATATCCTATGAAATACGTGTCATATTGTATACATAAACCGTGACAATCCTGAGAGGCAGGAGATATCATGCCCTACTAATTGATGATAAATAAAGCACATTAGAGGTTAATCAACCTACCTAATTTTCTACTATTGAATGGAAGATTTGACATTAGACACAAATCTGTTTTTTACCAGGGCCTGCTATTTTTCCCCTGAACTAAAGGTAAGTTCCTAGCTGCTGAGGCCTATTGACTATAGCAGAATCTACCCAAGACTTATAATGATTATGAAAGGAAAAAACATTTCCAAAATAAAAAGATTTTAGAACCCCAGAGTTATAACTTTGGCTCAAAATATATTTACTGAAAATTCATATCAAAACCACTAAAATTGTTTCCCAGCATAATGATATCTATAGAACATATACATGGAAATTAAAAATAATCTAGCCTACTCCATAACTTTCAGGCTGGTAAACTAGATATAATAGTTGATCAAATTATTTATTTTTAAATATATTAACAAATTAGTGGTACATTTCATATATAAAATTTCCCCAAGGTATTGCTTATTGTTTTCTATCTCAGTTAGCCACCTGTCGTAAATTGTCCATAAAGAAATAAACCACTTTCAACTATGTACATTGTGCCAATCTTTTCTCTATATAGCAGGAATCATATAATTGTCACTACTCAAAATCATTTTTGAGATAGTGCAGTCTTCCCTTTAGTATAGCAATAAATATATCCAGTTTCTGTCATTTAATGAGAAAGAAATTGAAGACTAACAAACTATTTGTATGTACAGTTCATTTTTATGAAGAATCGTGTATAAAGCCTTGTAAATCCACAAAAATAAAGAAATACTAGTAATTTATCCAGCTACTTTCATATTCCTGATACACTTGAATGGGATGATACATTTCAATGACCAAAAGATATATTTTTTCAATTTATTTGTTGCAAAATGTTGCAGGATGTCTAATTCAATCACCTACTATTTTTCAAGGAATTAATCAGTGAGATAGAAAAAGAGATGTAATTGCAATCAAATATTGTTTCCTCTAAGAAAAATAAATCACATTTTTAATATTAGCATGGTGGGTTGGAATTAATATGCATTTTAAACTAAAAGCATAGTAAATATGACTTGACTGAGAAGTAGTCAATAAGAGAAGTAATCTCTATGGGAAGTATATATATAAAAAAAATCTCTTCTGAAAATTGGTAACTGCTGTTGATATTTACCTTGGAATTTTCCTTTGTTTTATTTGGCAGCTTTTTAAAAAGTGCATTCTCTGACTGAAGGAAACAATCACAATTCCTGAGAAGTGTTAAAACCTTCTCCTTTTTAGATACCTCTCCACATATCTAAGGATTTAATCAAAATATATGCTAAAGGCCTTTTTTCTAAGAAATCAATAGGTACAGGTACATGGTAAGATGTTTAAAATATCTATTTTCTCCTAGAAAAGAAAATAAACCGTGAGTAACTGCAATTAAAGCAGTTTGCTAAATGAAGACTTGCCAAACTCCAAAATATATTAGATAAATAAAACGGATATTAACTTGTCAAACCTATAGTCATTCAAGTTTTCAAGTGTTCCTTAAAGTATCTATGACAATATCTGGAATAGGAATGTCCCAGATTCTGGTAGCATCTAAGTTTTGGTGTAGCCTTTAAACCCAGTTTGAACCTATTTCATTAAGGAAACAAGCAGATGCAAACATTAAAATTGTTTTCCCCCTAAGAAAGCACAGCTGGACTTCGAAAGACTTAAATATATATATTTTTTAAAAGTAAAAGAAATGTTTGAACAAAGAACTTCATCTCAGCAGTTTACAATTTGAGACGTTAATTCTCTCTACCTTTCACTATTCTTCGTCACACATTGTTAGACTGTATTGCATTCACAGGTGTTATGAGGTCACTTGGAATACTATAGTAAATTTTAAGGAGTTATGCAAACATTAAGGTAGTATTTTTTTCCTTAATCTCTCTGTGTGTGTATGTAAATGTGTGTATTTACGTAATTTTGCATATGGGAACAAGGCAAATTTAAAAAGTTGGATTCAATTTAAACTATGTTCTATTAATAAGACCTGTGAAATTTTACTTAATTTTTACATTTATGTCTTCAACAAAAGTGTGAACATATGATTGACGATTAAAGAGGCAAAGGAGACAAAGTCTATTCAGGGGTGTGTTGATTGTTCTGTTGTTACACGTGGATTTTTTGCTGCTTCGGGAGAAAATAAACCAGTTGATTTCCTAATTTACTTTTTCTAAATATCTAGTATTTGCAAGACTGCTTAGAAGCTGGGATTCTCAACCCAAGGACTCTTGACATTTTGGGCTGGATAACTCTTTGTTGTGAGGGTCTATTCATGTGTTATAGGGCGGTAAGTAGTTTCCCCAGTCCCCACCCCTAATCTGTGACAACTAACCCTGTAGGGGGTGCAAATTGCCTTGGCTGATAACCAATGATTTAAAAAAACTGTCTCAGCAAAGCACAGTTTTGATGAATGTTGTTTAGCCTATTTTATCTTTTACTTTCATGGCCCGAGTAAAATTTGCATTAACATTTAATGAAATTGAATTTCAATGTGTATAAACCCATTCTAGATTGTAAAATAATTTTTATTATTATGAGGTGGGTATTGTAAATGATATTAAATATAAATTAAAAAGTTATATTCCTTAGCTTTATTAAATAGGTAAAATTGATACACCTTACATGAGAAACATGTAATTGCATCTGCCAAATGAAGAGACTGCTTTTAAAGAAAATAGTCATGGGACAGCATTTTCATAGCTAATGTTGTTTTTAATAAAACTAACTGAAATATTTTGCAGACATCAAAACTTTCTTGAATATATTAATTTGTGCCTGTGACTTGAGTATTATCTCATTTAGATATTTCTATGTTACTAAAACATTATTATGAGCTTAATGGCTCCAAGAAGTCCATCAAACTTTCCATTTCCATATGTTTACCCTTCTACACCCTCTTGTGGTGTTTTGTAAATGTCATATAGAGGAATGTTGTTATTGTTGGGTCTTTCAAAGATGAGAAGAATAACCAGTTATACGGTTGCAATTCATTGCAGTTGTTTGTCATACTGTATCTAATAATTGGTAATTGAGTTTATACCTGAGAAATTATGTTCGAGACAATATTTTCCTGTGCAATATTCATAGATATACACTTACAAATATATACATTTTTGAAACAAAAAAGTCAAGCTGATGAAGACCATTTTATAACATGCTTAGGCTTTTTCTTGTGTATCCTTCAATATGTCATTAATGATCTCTTTTTCATTTTCTTTACTTCATTATCTCTCATACCATAAATGTTATCTCTCATTCAGATTTTTCAATGTTAATTTATTTGGAAACTAAGACATGATATTTTTTAATCACTTTGAAAAGTAACTAATTAAGTTTTATATTTGGAATAAATTCACTTTCTTTTAATGAGTCAATTATTTATGCATTATCACTGTTGTCAGTCATTTCTAAACTGTCTCTTGTTTCCTTATCCTTCACAGATAATTCAAGCTTTCACACTAACCATAATATTCCATGTGAAGCCTTCCTAGTCTCTTGGAATTTATGTATTTATTTCCTACTGCTAGAAACTATACATAATGGACCTAGCTATTCTCTGTACCATTTATTATGTTTTAGGTTTCTCTTCTTATAATATTTACATTGTAAGCATCCTTACATCGTGGCAGCATCCTGTATCGGTCTCAAACTTATCAGTGGTGGGTAGTTTCTCAGGTGGACATGACGTTGTAATTATATTTACTTGTTCTTGAGGCACTTCTAAATTCATTGAGGCTAGAAATAAATACTAAATGCCACCTCTTTTTTATTTGTGGATATATGAGTATGAGACTAGCAAAAATAGGGAGGTCAACACATTTGAAAATTTATTTTTAGCTTTATTCTTTAAGGCATTTAACAAAAAGTTTAGTGATATTTTACTAATGCTGTCTTTTTATTATTGTCATAATGTTACTTTTCCCGAATTGTATACCAACTATCTTAATGATCTCAACATCCCATCCTGAATAGGGGAATACTGGAACATGACTAAAGCTTTTTGGATTATAGTACTAGCTCTCAAGCAATTAAAAAGAAATTGATAAAAATGTGGAGAAGTAGAGGTGATGATCTTAAGAAGGTACCCATACTGGGGAGCAGGTGAGTTGGAATATGAGTTATCCCTTGGAATCATGATAGTGAAGAATACAGGGAAACAAATTGCAGATTTCAAGAGTTATAAACAAAAACAAAAACAAACAAAAACAAACAAACAAACAAAAAACCCTGCTATCCTCAAGCAGAAGAAACAGGACTCCTAACCCCACATAAACAGAGGTATCATCTAGTAAAGCCAGTGCAATCTAAAACAAAGAAATTTAGTAGGTCCAAAAAACAAAATGAGAAACATCTGTTACTGGAGGTCCAGAACATTGAAATTCCATTGCTCACTTATCAGATAGGCAAAAATACAAAAACATGTCAAACCTCAGTGAATCTGTCAGGAATTCTCCTGTATAGTAGGTGATAAGTATACATTTTTTGGTTGAACGAATCTTAACAAATATTCTTTGAGGACCTCTTGACATGCTATCAAAAAATAGGAGAGACAACAGGATTTAACATTAAGAAAAATAGATGTGGGCCTTGTTTTCCTGGAGCTTAATCTTTAGTTGACATCAGAAAAGTTAAGAAGGTTGGGTATGGCATCCTTCATGTGGCAGGTATATATTTTCTGTAGATAGACTCTGAGTAAATCAGTAATTTAAAGTTTCGGAAAGGTTGTTCACCATGATTATGGCTCAATAGCTTAAAACAGCAATTTAATGCTGTAGACAAAGGGAAAAAATGACAACAATTGCCTGTTTATTTTTCACACTACTGAGTTCAAAGGCCTCTATAGTATCTCTTACGATAGATATATTTGAAAATAAATAGAATACTAGTAGTAAGTTCTCCTGACCAGAAGATTACGTTGGAAATCTGCCAATACTTAACACTTGGTTTAAGTCAAAATGTTGATACGGGGCTCAAGGCATCGCTGAAATATGACAGAACTGATATACAACTAGGACTGCAGTCATGCTTCATGACCAGCCCTTGGTCCTTTTATAGTTTATCTTCTGTCATCCGGGTCATATCTATTCCCAGTATCTACTCTCAAAGGTTGTATTCAGCAGAGCTACTAATTACCACGGATTATTATCCATTAAACTGCTTCACCATTTTCACAGTTAAAGGTAATTAACCCTAGGAATTAAAATACTTAAAATAGCAAGGACTTTATAATCTGTAATATATAATTATTTTTGCAGTCTTATTAAAGAACTTTTAGCATATGAATAACAACGTTTACCTCCCTTCATAATACATGGTGAGATAATCACCAAAAATACTTAGAAATATCATTATATTATAAAATTAAACTCAAACTAATCAAGCTATAGTTGCAATTAATAAGATGCAACACTGCTTTCTATTGAAGGGCTCCTTTTATTTAGGTCCCGGTAACCACGTATTGGTGGACTATCACTTAGAAATCCTGCCATTGTATATCCTCCTAATCTGCAAAAATCAGTTGTAAAATATGAATTCCAACCACCGAAAGCAAAGTAGAACAAATTTACTTTGATCTACAGTGTTTGAAAACTGCAAGATTAATTCCAAAATTCTATTAATCTGGTTTGACTGAAAAAATATAGTTTAAGTCATCAATTTCAGCCTTTCTTTATGTCATACCATCTTTTCAGATTTTTATAGAGGTCTTGGGGTTCTTATAATTTGTCAAAAATCCAGAGAAGTCCTATATTTCTATCTGCCCAGGCGATATTGATGGCTCCCTTGAAAGTCAATGGTGACTTTGCAGCTTTTGTGCTCTTTCTGAGGGATGGGAATCAGCCCACTATCCAGCCACCCAAGGCAACAAGAAGGTGTATTTCTTCCTAGGATGTATCACACTCTCAGGGGAAATGCCAACATGATAGGTGGCCAATAACATGGTTAAAATCTGTAATAAATTCTAATTGGCTGAAGTACAACTTACCAACTGGCTAGGTCATTATATTAAAAGATTTACTTACCAAAGGTTATATTTTCTAAGAACTTGTTAAATATATACAAGTTATATAGAATGTTATGGCTTTAGCACTTTCTGAGTCTTCTCTCTACACTATAACTGGTCAGTTCAGATACACAGTTTAGTTTAATTTTAATTGTAATTTCTTGTCTATTTGCCTGCAGCAATTTTGCCAGACTAATTCCACAGTGAACAAAGTATAGTATACTCTGGGTTTTTCCAGACTATGGGTTATGTCATTTGGGAATACATTTCTTGAGAATTTTGATTTACAAGTGTTTGTAAAGGTAGAATGTCAATACATTTATAAATCACACAACTTTCTCAATTTCAAAACATTTTCAATTCAGAACTATAACTGATTTCATCAAATGTATGGTTTGTGCATGAGATGTTCAGTGTCTGAAATATGAATATACACACACTGGCATTCAACTCCACTAATGCTCAAAACCACAGCTAATTGACCAAATCAAAGGTCTGAAGTTAAAAAAAGAAAAGAAAATATTAATATTAAAACTGAAATGAACTAAAACTTCAAAAACATACAAAGGTTGTGGAAACCATCCCACGCAGTACAATTTGCTAAAAACATTGTAAATATTTAACAGGAACATGTTTTGTGATAACATGCAACTTGGCATGCATAAGAAGATGTTTTGAGTGAATTTATTAACACTGAAATGCTTTCCAAAATGTAAAGCACTTCCCCAATAGCACACTTAGTAAAGTCCCATACATAAGCTTGGACTTTCACAATCATACAAAACTGAGGCTTGTTTCTGATAGTTTCCCCTTCTATCTTGCAAAACTTTTTATAACAAAAAATATGAAAGGCCTGATTTTCCCTTTGAAATGCAAGATAAGTGGAAAATGTGTAATAAATATGGAAAACAATCACACATTGAAATTTGAGTCATTTTGCTATACCAGACTACAAGAGAAATAAAGAAACAAAAAGAGACAAAGACAATAGTTTTGTGGTTACCAGAGGGGAAGGGGGAAGGAGGGTGGGAGATGAGGGTAAAAGGGATCAAATGATATATGGTGATGGAAGGAGAACTGACTCTGATTAGTGAACACACAATGTGATATATAGATGACATATTACAGAATTTTACACCTGAAACCTATGTAACTTTACTAAACCATTGTCACCCCAATAAATTTTAATTAAAAAAAAAAGAATCAAAGAAAAAAGAAATAACCCAAAGGAAAATATATATATATATATATATATATATATATATATATATATATATATATATAATGAAATTATAAATAATGTGCTTATAACAAATTATACAACTATGATAATTTTTTTTTCTCATCAAATGATTGATGCTGTGTCCTGTACTCACACTGTAAAATTATTTAAAATACTTCTGGGATAAAGAAATCAATGTGTTAGAGATTGTATTAACTTATTACCCATTCTATAAAATTAAGCCTGTAGAAGAATTAAGCTATATTTATTCCTTCTCAGTATTGAATTATAGCTGAAGTACATCTGCTGGATATTTCTAGTGAAATGTTATATATACTCTTCTTGCCAAAGGCAAAAGGGAGGGCTTAGGAAAATGGCGTTTTTGAGTATGACAAAAGACCCAATCAAACATATATTTTAAATTAAACTTGTGACTTGTTTCCTCCACTATTGAAAACATTTAAGGAAGAGGGTGAACTCACTTCTTTTGTTTTGTTCAGACAACTTTATTAGAGACCATTGAAATAATTTTCTTTCTTCTCTATGATTACAACACACTTTTAACCCAAATCCAATAAATCACTCATATTTTCAAATTTATTTGCAATTTTAATTTAAATGCAGTTTAAACATCACCAATAATTTTACTATGTAGCTTTATAGCATACTTAACAAGAATGCAAATTGGCTGCTCAATATCGTTGCTAATGGAATTTTTTTTTTCTTTCCAGTTCTTTCATTTATGCTCTTGTTAGGCATTTTCTAAATCAATGGCTGCTAAAACTGTCAGCGAAGCAGTCTCTGGTTATACTGATGTGATCTTATTTTAAACTTGTACCTACTTTGCCTGCTGCCTGGCACCTCCAACTTGACTGTGCATTCTGCTCTCGTGCCACGGTTCTGTCGCACGAGTCGTAACACCGTCCCTGATGGGCAGCAAGCATTTCTGCATTCCAGATGCTTTTCTCAGTCTTCTCTGTAGATTCCTAGGAAACGTTTTTGTAAGAGTTCAACAAACTGTTCAACTGATTTTGAGGTTTGTTTGAAAATTTGCTTAAATTTCATCTTATCTGGATCTTAAATGTTAAAAAATGAATCCATGCATCGGATAAAATAACTATAAAGATCTCTTCCAATTGAGAACTTTTATAATTCTGATTAGCCACCACATTTCAGGACTTATTTTTTTCTGCTTTATATCAAAACAGAATGGGCAGGGGAGCTTCCCTTTTGCTAAAATGCCAACATCTTGTTAATATTTGGTTGTTGATCGATAGCGTATTTTTTAAATTGTTTTAACCAGCGCATATGTCTGTTATATTATTTATATCTTTTTTTCTGAAATCAATATTATTATGCTTAACAAATTACCCACCATTTGGAATATAAATCTTCATTGATATCAATACAGAAATTTGCAGAAGATACGTGACTCCATCTTAAAGCTAATTTGCCATTTTGGCATCTGGGTGAACTCAGATCCTTGACCCTTTACCTCCTCCCTTACCACAGGTGAGCTCTGGAATATGGGCACAGAGCTCTGGGCTGATTACAGGATGTCCGTTAGTTCTCTTTCTGGGGTCAATTGCCCTTGATGTTAGATATTTCTTCACTTGGTTGGGTGCCAGAGATGCCAGGAACCTAATTCCTTTGATAATCCATGTATTCTCACTGTGAAACCCGACAACCACTTGGTCCTTAATGACTCCCTGCAAACCCCATTTTTTAAGTTTCTCCATTCCTTCAAATGCCACAATGCATTTAATCTGGACTTCATTCAACTACCACTTAGTATGGATATCAATATGTTCTGGATGGGTTGTATGTATGTATGTATAGTCTGGATGGGTTGAAGCCTCCCCTGCTGCAAGGCTAATGCCCTCACAGTGACAAAGAAACTATAAGAAAATGTGTTTCCCAGTTGGGGTGTACCTTCCAAGTGCTCTCTCAAGGCTATTTACATAGCCCCACCATATGCTATGGGATGGTGGCTCAGGACCTGTCACTGTTGTCCTGCCTGACCTCTGTGAAACAGGTTCATTATATTAATGACATAATGTTAATCTTTGGATGTTTGACTGTGCTACAGAAAACCTTGCAACCCTGGCTGAACCACCTACAATACAGGCCTTCTATCTGCAAAAAAAATAGAAGGCCTATGCCCAGACATTAGGTTCCTAGGGGACACCTAGTAAGGTAAGGTATGTCTCATTACTGGCACTATCATTGACAAGTTACAGCATTTCCTACACCTAAAATAGTGAAACAGTTACAAAGCTTTTTAGGCCTTTTAGGATATGGGTGGGCTTTCTTATCCATCTGGTTCAATGTTTGCACCATTATATCGACTAGTAAAGAAAGGCACTCATTAGTGTTGGGAAGGTGAACGGAAAGTACAATTGAGAAAGCAAAGATCCTAGTAGCTTGGCAGAGGCCTTGGATTCCCTCCTTGCTGGGATACCCATGTCTTTGGATATAACTTTAAGTCCAAGGGAACTAATTGGACCCTCTGGCAACCTCAGCAAGGGAAAGCCATCCCCATTGGGTTCTGGTCCCAATTATGGGAGGATGCTGATACCTGCCAATCCTCCACTGAATAACAAATCTTAGAAGTATATAAAGTATTGCAACAAATAAAGCCATCTCTACTGCCCTACCAGTGACCGTGTGGACAGGTTTTCCATCAAGGGATGGATAGAAGCGTTATTTTCAAGGCCTACTTCATCTGTTGCCCAAGCCTTCACCTTACAGAAATGGTATGCATATTTACAGCAGCACAATGCCCTTTCCACAAGCTACAGTGTATGGAAGCATAGAGGAAGGATGATATATTTGAAATTGAGAAGAATAGCCAGAGGTCAAGGGAAAAGTATAGCATAGAGATGAGGTTAGCAATGAATTGCATACATTTCGGGGGCCAATGTATTGCAAGACCACTTCAACCCCTACTGTGGAGTCCTCACAAGAAATGTCCTCATTGCATCTGGTCAAGATGGCAGAGTAGGTACATGCTGTGCTTTTCTCCTCTCACAACCACATCAAAATTACAACTAAACTACGGAACAACCATCGCTGAGAATTGCCTGAAGTCTAGCTGAACAGAAGTCCTATAACTAAGAACATAGAAAAGAAGCCACACTGAGACTGGTAGAAGAGGCAGAGATGCAGAACAGGCTGCTCCCACACCCCATGTGGCAGCTAAAAATCAGGAGTGATATCTCAACTGCTGAGGTCCCCCTGAGGAGTGAGGGGTCCCTCACCCACATTGGGCTCCCTGACCCAGGGTTCCAGTGCTGGGAAGAGAAGTACCCAGAAATTCTGGCTGTGAAAAAGGCATTGGGGGTGGGGGTTGAATGGATAAGAAAACAAGACCCTTTCATAGGTTGCCTACAATAGATTTACTTAAGATTAAAAGACACACACGTAGACTAAACACAATGGGATGGAAAAAGATATTTCATGAAAATGGAAAATAACAAAGAAAAAAACCTGGGATGGAAATACTTATACCAAACAAAATAAAGTTTAAAACAAAGCCTAATAACAGGAGATAAGGAAGGACCCATAATCTCACTTCTGGGTATTTATCGTAAGAAAAACACATTACTTTGAAGGGACATGTGCATCCATGTGTTCATTGCAGCATTATTTACAATAGCAAAGATATGGAGGCAACCTAGGTGTCAATGGATGAATGGATAGAGAAGAGGTGGTACATACATACAATGGAATTATTACTCATCCATAAAAACAATGAAATCTCTCCATCTACTCTATGTGGATGGACCTAAATGGTATCGTACTGATTGGAGTAAGTCAGAGAGAGAAAGACAAATGCCATATGATTTCACTTATATGTAGAATATAAAGAACAAAATAAACAAACAAACAAAACAGAAATAAACTCATAGATACAGAGAAAATTTTGATGGTTGCCAGATGGGAGGGGTGTTTGTGATGGGATGAAAAAGGTAAAGGAATTAATAAGTACAAATTCGTAGTTACAAAATAGTCATGGGAAAGTAACAGATAACATAAAGAATATAGTCAATAATATTGTAATAACTATGTACTGTGTCAGGTGAGTACTAGATTTACCCAGGTGGTCACTTTATAAGTTATATAAATGTCTAATCACTATGTGTACACCTGAAACTAGTATAATATTGTATGTCAACTATAATTGAAAAATAAAAACAAATATTAAAAAAAAATGTTCTCCTCAGTGAAAGAAGGCACAGGCCTATCCCTGAAGAAGCATGGTATATGTTTGGGTCAGGCTGAGGCAATCCATGTGCAGGGACTGTGGTGGGCATACAAACCCCACACAGACAAGATATAGTTTGAAATTGGGAGTATGACAGAGTAGCCAGGGGAAAGAGATAGGGTCATCTGTCTAGTATGTGCACACAAACGATGGGCTATAATCCTCTGTACGGAGATGGGCTGTATAGGGGTCTTATAATCTGGCTGGCGCAATGGGAATGAGACAGCTCACAAGTACTAAAGATGCTTTTTGGGCAGGGGGCACAGTGTAGCAGAAGTCTGTGAAAGGTTACAGGAGCCAACCACTGGCCTGACAGTCTATCTATCATGTCTCTGCTCCCTGGTCTGACTTGCCTCCTGAAAATATGGAGGCTGATATACTAGCAAAGATTGGGATGCTGGCTCCCTCACAAAACTCTAAACCAACAGATTGAGTGCATAAGCATATTGGACACTGCAGTGCCTTGTTGGGATGGCAAACAGCCAAGGGGGTTGGGTTGCCCCTCCATTACAGTGAGCTGGTAGCAGTAGTAACCGATTTCCTGTGTTCTCACTTGTGCCTCTTCCGCATCTCACATGTACCAGTAATAGACACAAAGGATCTATCCCTGTACAACACTGGAAGATAGATGACATTGGGCCTCTGCCAATGAGCCAAGGACAGAATTATGCATTAACGTGTAGATACTGCAGCACAACTGTTACAAGCCTTTCCTTGCAAAAGAGCAAGCCAAGCAGACACAGTGAAGGAATTAGAACACCTTAGTGTTATGGCGACCTTCAGCGCATTGACGTTTGGGATACACACATCACTGGACCTTACGTCCAAGATTGGCTCATGAGAGGGACACAAAATGGAGATTTCATTTACTCTATAACCCATAAGCTGTTGGGTTAGTTGAAAAAATAAATGTTATTTTAAAGGCACAACTACAAGCCCTTTTATAATGCTCTACCTTGTACAGTGGGTGAAGGTGATCAGGTAATCGCTGAGGCAGTTAGAAGAACAAATTCAGCTGGTACCAGCATGGGGTTGGGTCCCTACCAATGCCTAGGGACTGCTACAAAGGAAGTTCCACTGGCTGTTCCTGTTAAAAAGCTATGGTCTGATACATTGGTGCCAGAGCTGATAAAGTTCCAACATCAACAGTCATGCAGATCTCCTCAAGATGTTGAACCAGGGGATTGGATACTTGAATGGAGGTTGGACTGGCAGGTTGGATAGGACACTTAAGGTTGGATAGGATACTTGATGTCAGAAAGCAAGGAATGTTTTGACTAGATAAACTAGTTCAAATTGATCCTACTGGAGTCTGGGCCCAAATGCTCCATGTATCAGATCCCAACACCAAAGAGTGCTAAGATAGACAGTGGTCTTTTGCTACCCTGCTCACAATGCAAATAATTATGGCATGCTGACCCCTCAGGCAACATGTCTGGTATGCACCATCTGCCCCAAATCCATGGGCTGCATACACTTTAACTATCAAGGATGAAACTACTGCTATTGTCCTGATTGCAGGGGACAACCTCCCCTTCCAAGTGCCTACTAAATATTTATTTTTCGGACCCTGGGGTCATCATATTGTCCCTAACCGAGATAACACCAATACATGGCAATTTGTTTCTCTCCTGGATACAGATGTATGCTGAAGTTCAAAATCACCCCAATTTCTGGGTTTGCAGCCTGCTCCCTTTTGCCAGTTATACAGCAGTTCCAAAGGCATGATATGGACGATGGCGTCCTTCAACCTCACAGAATGGTGGGGATGAATGGGGACAGTAAACTCTCCCTCTGTAGCAAATATAACTATTACAAATTCATCCAAATTTAGTTTCAGTGAGACTAAAACATAAATCTTCCAATTAGCATAGGGTAGGAAAAAAAACAGTCCTATATTAGCAATAACTACAAAGTTTGGGATGAATTGGGTTGGCTATTGGAAGAACATGGGATGCCACCACAAGGCACTCCTATGTATACAAAGAATTAATCATACCCACTCCATACACAGACTTATGGGTTGGCTGCCTCTCAATGCTTGCAAAGCTATATGCACTGTAGTATCCACCAAATGGACAGGAAAGGAAAATCCTAATTATACCTATGGAATTTTCCCAGCTCCAAAAGAAGAAGCTTGGTTATATGGAACTAATTTATGACCCTGTCCTGGGTGGACTGGCCAATGTACTTCAGGGTATGCCGCTACAGCTGGAAATATATATTCGGAATTGCCAACCATTCTGTATAATTTGCTGGTCACGTGGACCCATTTAACATGTAGCAAGCCTGGTGAGAATGGCCAGTTTCTTTGTTTCTACCCATCTATGCTGGAACAAACTCCAAACTAGAAATCACTGCATTAGCCAAAGTTACTGCTAAAGCCCTTAATGAGTCCCACTAAAGCATACTGCTTCTAAACCAGGAAATTGCACAAATGCAAGGAGGAGTCTTACAAAATAGGATGGACTTAGATATAGTAAAACCGCCCCGGGTAGAACGTGTACCCTGATAGGCAAAGAATGTTGTATGTATATACCAGACCCTGAAGCTAATATAACTGATCTAATGTCCCACATGCAAAAGACTATTACACAGGTAGAAAAACTTTCCTTTGTAGATTCCTTAGCTATGTGGCTCAACCTTCTGCCCGGGAAATGGGGGGACAACAATGTGGTTGTCTGTGCTATTCATTATCTTAGGACTATGGTTATTTTGCTGCTGTCTGTACTGTTGCTAGGGGTTATGTCTACCGTGTCACCAATATTTTGCTCAGTATGGTTTCTCCAAACACAGCTCTTCCTTAAAAGGTTTGGGGAACATTGCAGAAGAGGAGGGCATGTAAAATTGTAAAAGCCGGATTAGAGGGGTGGAGAGCGTGCAGAATTTAAGTGACCTCTTCAAAATTAATCTGCCATCTTGATAACTGGGAGAATCTAGACCCTTGAACCCCTCCTTTTGCCCAAGTGAGCTCTGGAATATGGGCAGAGAGCTCTGGGCTGATCAAAGATTTCCATTATTTCTCTGTCACTAGTCAGTCTGCCTTGGTGTTATCTATCCCTTAACTCTGGCACTAGAGCCTCCCAGCACCTAGTCCCTTTCATCATTCATTCAGTGTCACTACTTAAGCACATAGTCTGGGGTGGGGGTGTGGTGAAAGTTGCACGGATCCATTTCATCTCGCTTTTGCTCAGGACTTCAATTCTGTGTGTAAATTCCATATTAAACTCACTAAACAACAAGCTGGACTTGTTTACCTCCTCCTTTGGTCTCTGAGCTCCACTGGTGTTTGAGAGCCACTACAAACATGGCCACCTCTTCCAAAACAGACAGGGATAATTTCTCAGCCATGATAGAAACACCCTAAGAATAACCATACCATACAATTGTATTACATTGAACAGATATATGATAACTCATTTGCAGCATCAATCTCAAATCTAGAAAGCGAGAGCCCTTGTTACACCTGCAATTACATGTAACATTTGTTATATTAGTGAGATGTCAAGTAATTTTCCTGTGCAAAGATAATTAAATGTCTGGTTATGATAATAACAGTGATATTCAGAGGGAGCAGCTATACTACATGGGAGAGGGCCATGATCCATATGTGAGCAGGGATTGAAATATTTTATATATATACACATACACACACACATATATATGTATGTACATATGTACATATGCATATATGTGTATATACATATATGCATATATATGTGTATATATATAATTAAAACATATATACACATTTTAAGAAAGGAAAACGGTACTAAAATTGTAACACTAAACATATGCTGATCACAGAAGAAGAATACAAGTCATGTTTGACTTCTGCAATTACAAGAGGTGCTTAGCTGCTGACGATGGTGTCCATGCTTCACACACACACACACACACACACACACACACACACACACACACACAATTATTTTTTTATATAAACCTTTTCCTGTTTAAGAAATAAATGATCAGAGTCGTTATCTTTTTTCATTTTGGAAATGCTATCAAATGAAAGTTGAATCCATGTATATTTGTAAAGAATTGTTTTGATTAGGTTTAGCTGCATGAAAAAAGAAAAGGCAAAATAATGTTGGCCAAAACAAGAGAGAAGCATATTTATATATTATACAGCCATTATTTGCTCAACCACTCTGGCATTACATCTGAATCTTGAGGAGGAAGGGGGAGGCCAAGGGGGTTAATGGATCTCTTGAGTGATCTTTTAAAGTTTCCAGGAATTTCAGCTTCCATCTGGAGTCAGCACTTACTCATGTGGTCACGCAATAGGACTAAAGGAAGGCTTGTACTTATTCTAGGTAGCTATGTGCTCACAGAAAGACTGGGAGACCGTTTGCTGCCCCAGAGATAGGCTGGTTCCTGAAAATATGATCCATCTTTGTAATTCTTGTGTACCTGTATATCCTTTGCTTCTTTGAATCAAACTACTTACTTTATCCATTATTGCTTTTGACTTCTGAATGATCATTTCAATTGTAGGGTTTTTTTTTGTCTGCATTTCTTTTTAGCTATGTCAAGGATAGCTCTCTCACCATTCACTGTGCTTCTTGTCTTGACTTATATTCAGACAACTTCTGCTCAGCCTCAGCTGATTTTCGCGGCCCCCACATGTATTTTTGAGTTTGCGGATTATATTTGTCCCCAGGACTCTCTAAATATAGAATTTCTGAATTATTAAAAAATTAAAAAAATATATATTTTATTTTTCTTTTGTAAGAATTCCAAGAGAACACGGAGGAAATGATGAAATACGGTTTTGTTTAAAGCAGATGTTCTTACAAGTATTTTAAATTCTGTTCCAGTGGAGGAAAAACAAAAAGATAATAGAGGCAATTTTAGTTCAATTTGGAGAGAAGGAATAATTAACAACAAGTTGCTATTCTTATAGAATAAGTACATACAGGCCTAGATAATAGTGTGATTATAATCCTGGTTACGAGAGAAGGGGTATAGTAAATGGGAAAGAGAATGTGTCTTGGATACCAACATTATTGAATCCTATATCCATCTGTCATGCTCATTTTATGTTTCAGCTTCATTAGGTCACAGGGTGCCCAGATATTTGCTTAAACATTATTTCTGGATGTGTCTACAAAGGTGTTTCTGAGATTAGCATTTGCATTGGTAGACTCTGTAAAAAGATTGCCCTTCCCAATGTGGGACATCAGCCAATCAGTTGAGAATGGGAGTAGAACAAAAAAGCAGAGGAAGGGAGAATTCACTCTCTGCCTGACTGCATGAGTTGGAACATAGGCTGCTTCTGCTTTTGGACTGGGACTGACACATCACCACTCCTGGTTCACAGACTTTCAGACTCAGACTGGAACTTGAACCTGTGGTTCTTCTGGTTCTCAGGCTTTCCGATGTGGACTGAAGCTCTATGTACAGCTTTCCTGGATCTCCAGCTTGCAGACAGCAGATCATGGGACTTCTCTGCTTCCATAATTGTGTGAGGAATTTCCATATATATTTCCATTATAGATAGATAGATAGATAGATAGATCGATATACTTATATATTCCCATATAATGTATAAAATATATATATTTTTTGTTTGTCTGTTTTCTGTTGTTTCCCCAGAGAATCCTGACTAAACTAACACCATTTTACAATTAATAGCAGTGTAACAGGTGGAAAATTCTTAATCCAGTTTTGTATTATTTTTTTTTTCTTTCAATTTTAAAAATCTTCCTTTTTACGGAGTTGTCATTGCACGATGTATGGCATCTATGAATCTATAAAAATTATACCACCACTCAAGCCAGCTGCTTCAGGTGATGGGGTACATGGAAAGTCCAACAGAGTCCACGAACAGAAATCCTTTGCTATATTTCAATTGCTCTGAATGAGTTTCTTGGTCAGAAGTTTCTTGGAATACTGTGGTGGTAAAGATGGCATTCTGAAAGTTTTTCAGTGGTGATTGCGGTAGAAGTATGGTAGACAAAAAAGACAAAACCTTGTGTATTGGAAGGGGCTACTCCTGTGAGAATAAAATGCTGCCCATTCCGTGACTGGAAATGTCTCATTTAAATAATCATTTAATTTACCGGGTAGTTGGCCTGGAAACCCAGGCTGTGGTGCCACTTGGGACGGGGACCATTATTGGTCTCTGCTTTGGGTACATGGGTGAAGATCTGTAGCTGTAGCCAGAACAGCTTTGTTGATCAAAGTAAAGGCTGCTGACCTCACGCATGGCCATCACTCTTGCTATGAGCACTTAGAGCATGAGCCCAATGGGCAAGGGCAGGTACAGCGAGGGACACGTACCCCCCTGAGTATTGTGATTCTCCTTGTACTTTGATGAGTTTCTGCATGGGGCACAGCTATCTTCATGTCCAGTGCTCATTGAGAAATGTTTGCCCATGTACCACTCATCCAGTAAATCTTGAAACTATTTACTCCTTTTGTTCTTTGCAAATCTATAACCATTAAGCCAAATCATTAACCACTGTCCATGAATCAGTGGAGATCTACGCCTATGGCCATTTCTCTTTCCACCTAAAATTAACAACTAGGTACAATGTTTGAAGTTCTGGATATTCCTTTATTAGGATAAATAACACTTGGTGTCATCGTCCTTTAGGGTGACCCCGCAAGAATCCCAGTATAGTACTGTACTTGCATACTTTCAAATAGTGCCATTGTATTATACAAAAACATCAATAAACAAACAACAATTATTTTTTGTCATCAGCTGTGACTCATGAAATTCTGCAAAAGTATATAGATCTGCCTTGAGACAGAGGAGGCAGTATAATATCCTGCCCTAGGTAATGTAAACACCATCTGATCTGCTAGGTTATATGGCCTATATATGACAGCCTGGACATTTGCAAAGCATACTCTTGTCTGGGACCCACTCAAAAATGTCGGCTTATAGGATTAATCAGTAAACAATCCAGTTTAGCATGCACAAACAGTGCTTGCAAATTCCACAGAGGTCCTTTCAGCATTGTGTCTCTTCCTTAGTCACTGGAGAGGCTTGAGGAAGCAAGTTATCATTCAACTTGGAAGTTATCTTTCAACATTTTCTAGACACATGAATTTTGGGAAGGATTTATTTTCCATCCTTTGCCATGTATTTGTTTTAACAAGATATCCAGAATAGATGGTGAATCCTAATAAACAGGTCTAATCAGCACAATGAATGTAATATATCAATGTAATAGACCATTCTGGTAGAATGAAAAGGTGATCAGGTTGCTCCAGACGTGACTATGGTGTAGGATTAGAGAGAGTAGCATGGTTATAAAACAGGACAGTAATGACATATTACTGGTGGGCTAAACTGAAAGAGAAGTGCTTCTGATGGTTTGTAAGTTAAAAAACATAGAGAAAGAAAGCATTTTCCAGATTAATAGCTGCATACCAGGTGCTGGCTGAGGCATATGTTAATCTATTCCAGCTATGAATCTTAATCTGTAACAGCAGCTGCAATTGTAGTCAACATGTTATTGAGATGATGATAATCCATCGTTATTCCTCAAGATCCATCTGGATTGTGTATGACCCAAATAGGCAAGTTGAATGAGAATGTAGCATGAATCACCATCCTTGCACTTTTCAAGTCTTGTAGATAGTCACTAATCTCTACAGAACCCTCATGATTCATTCTGAATTACTCTTTTGGTAGACAGAACCTGCTCTAATGGTTTTCATTTGACCTTTCTTATTACAAGATCCCAGTAAATCAATGTGCAATTTTTCACAGTTGCTAAATTTGACTATTCCAAATTATGGAAAATAACCATAGGATGTGTTCAGGGATCCACAGGGCCCTCTGTGAAATAAGAACAGGCCAAAACTCCATTGTTCATTTGACCTTCATAAGTCTCAAATCTGACTGGTCAACCACAATGACATTTCAATCAAGTCTCCAGGGTTAAAATAATTTCAGAGACAGAGCCTAGTAATTCTTCAAAAGTTTGATTATTTCCTCTTTGCCAGTGCACAGTCAACCTTGTAATCACCATAGGGTATTTGGGGGAAGGTAGAAAGAATTTCTGAGTATTTACTTTTTGGCTTTATGGAAGGATCCTTCCTTAAGGGGACATGGCCTCCACTTCAATCAAAAAATTGTAACAGACTACAGAAATATTCCCTGAAACTTACATGTGGAGTCTAAAAAATAAATTAAACAAACAATACGGAAACAAAATCATAGATGCAGAGGAAAAATTGATAGTCACCAGATGGGATGGGGGCATGAGGGGTGGAAAGGTGAAGGGATCAAGAAGTACAAACTGGTAGTTACAAAAATAGTCACAGGGATATAAAATACAGCATAGAGACTATAGTCAATGACATTGTAATAACTATGTATGATATCAGATGGGTACTAGACTTATTGGGGTGATCATTTTGCAAGATACATAATTGTCTCACCACCAGTTTGTACACTTGAAACTAATATAATATTGTATGCCAAGTGCAGTTGAAAAAAAAAGAAAAGAACTGGCTAAAGTCTAAAAATTCATTTAGAGGCTGTGACTAATTCTCTGTTATAGTGATTTACACACTTGTTAACCAAAGCTGCAGTTTAGTTACTCACACAAGTTTAGTTGGCTACCCATACATTTCAATTTAGAGACACAATGTTCAATTAGCCAATGCCAAAAATCTCTGCAGGTCAGGTTATCCTGATTTCTGTGTTGACTCTGTCAACCATTATGGTAAATATGCATACCTTGTCTTTAACAACTGAGAGTCACAACTTGGCCCAGATCTGATTACCCTCATTAAATTCAGAAAACTCAGTTGAGTGGCAGCAGTTTCCACCACCATCTCTCACTTACAGAGGATAGCCATGACAGAACTGTTCAATCACGAAGGTTTCCACTCATAAATGCATTTTCTTCACTTGGAAAGGACTGTCTGGTGTAACTTCTGTGGGGCACAGTTAGCAAGTTTCATATGATAAATCTACTTGAACATTCCAATATCACTCAGAATTTAGATACCTTAATCTACAGCATACTAAAGAAGTTCCGGTTTTCCCCTTCATTTAGTGTAGAGCACATTTGTGTCCAAATCAGTCAACCAAGCAAAATGTTAGAGGCACTCTCATCCAATTGAACTAAGCCACTGAATGCTTATATCTATTGAATATCCAGACGAATATTAAATGTGGGATATCTATTTAGGGAGTCGAAATTCACCCTGATGTCACACCATATTTCTTAAACTGGATCTAACACCTTTAAAACTAACTGCAACACATGTTCCCCAGGTTTCTATCTGTATAAATTTGTAAAATCTTGGTTATCCTTTTTTGTGCATCAGACCTTCTCATGGGTCATACTTTGCACTTTATTCTCTGGCCTTGTTGGAATTGAAGTCTAGCTATAGATCTAGAGGTACTGCGTTGTGGGGAGTTAGGCATTGAAGGGGCTAAGTCCCTTTGAAGTACAGTATCACAGCGAGGGCATTAACGTTTCTTCAGGTAAAAGTAGACACCTCCTCCTACAGGGAAGAAGTACTGCTCCTATTGCCAAAGGAGGCTTAGCAAACTTTGAGGAATTCGAGGTCCTTAGCTTATTGAAATCTGAAAATATATACCCATCACTCTTTTCAGTGTCTCATTTCTTCCCAAACATAATATAACAAGGATGCTTCCTCCTTTCGTTTACAACTATATACTCCTCATCTCCTTTGAGATCTCACTGGCAGCATTCTGCTAGTATTTCTACTACTAGTAGTATTTCTACTCCTATTTCCACTACTAGTATCTGTTAACGGAAATTCAGTTTTTCCATACCATGCTCCTCACAATTCTTCTAGCCTCTGCCTACTATCTGATTCTAAATCCACTCTCACATTTTTAGGTATTTGTTATAGCAGCACCCCTCTGCTAGGTATCACAATCTCTATTACTTTTCTATTGCTACCCAACAAATTGCAACAAAATTAGTCACTTAAAACACCACAAGCTAATTATCTCAATGTGTCTGTAGATCAGGTGTCTGAACACAGATTTTCTGGGTCCTCTGCTCAGGGTCTCACCAGGCTAAAATCAAGGTGTCAATTGCACCTGCAGTCCCACCTGAGTGTTCAGGGTCCTCTTCTAAGCTTATCTGGATTGTTGGCAAAATCAACTGTCCTGTGGTTGTAGGACTGAGCTCCCTATTTTTCAGCGGCTAGGGGCTGGTTGTCAATCGGGCTTAGCTTCTAGAGATTGTCAGCAGTTCCCTACCTTATGATGCTTTCTGCAACATTGCAGTTTGCTCCTTCAAGGGCAGCAGACAAATTGTCTGTTTCACCTCGTTTGAGGGACTCACAAAATTAGACCAAACCCACTCAGTATAATATTTAATTATTTAAAAGTCTAACTAATTAGTAAAGTAAGCATGGGAATGGTATCCTGCTACATTCACACCTTCTGCATACAAGCAAGGGAGGGGATTATACAAGTCATCAACAGCAGGGGCAGGGATCTTGTAGACCCTCAGAATTTTGCCTATAACACCTAGTGAACTTAGAAAATATCAAAGAAAATAAAACATTATACACCTTATTTTCATGGAACTGCTCTATAATAGCAACTTATTGATCCTCCAAATTTTTATCTCCCATAAACACTGGATACAGGTGTCTATAGATAATAATTTAAGGAATTATTTTGCCACTTTATGCAATAGACTACCAATACTCACTCAACCACCGGGATAAGTGCTGTTAATGTCTTCAAGTATAATCAGATTAGAGAACAACTTCTAGATAACCCAGACCCAATTCAAAAAAAAAAACAAAAAAAAAAACAACAACAAAGAAAACACCATTAACATTCCGTTCCTGTGGAAATCTTTTTAGTGTTCCTATTTTTCTAACAGTTAGGGTTTATTCCGAGAGAAGCAAAACCACACTGAGTAAAACAGAACAGGGGGATTTATCACAGTGCTTAGGCCTTACACAGTTTGGGAGCTAGTAGAGAAGTATATGCCATTCTTTTTCCTGGCCCCAAATCAGAGATGAAGCAGTATATGGGGTAGGAGCGGGAAAAGGGGTGGGTTCAGGTGACAAGTGACAACCAAGTGACATTAAGATGAGCAAGCACATTTTGACAACACATGCAAGCCGCTGTGGGAACTGGCACCCTCCTTCAATCTTCACAGTATAAAACCATGGCTTCTACTTCATTCCTGCCTTAAACTTTATTCACAGAAAATTGTCTTGTGACCAACACTAACCTGGGGCCATGTCGTAAAACAATTCTGAGCTATGTAGTAGTAGTTTAACCAACTTGACACAGTAATAACCCATCAGGATTTATGAAATTATAGCTGAGATTCAAATAAAATAGTATAGAGATCATTCTTAAAATGTTGCATTATATTAGAAAGATAAATATTTACAGATACTGTATTTCAAACTGTTTTAAACCAAGGCTATGAAAACATAGTCACTTGGATTCTTTATCTCACTTTTTAAGGAAGAAAACAGATTTGTTTAATGCATAGTTTTGCAGTTATTTTTACTACTGTAAAGCCATTTTTCATGGTGCAATATTTCATGATTCTGTTTTTATTTGTTTTAATAAGGTAGTTAAATTTTGATTTGACATTTCAAAATCCCTGACTTTTATGGCTAAGATATAGAGAATCATGATAGAAGCAATTAACAACCTTAATTATAAGAAATCAAAGTCCATTTCTTCTGCGACAGTACTTGATCCTTTGTTGCAGGCAACAATTTACCTATCCTTTAATACAGTTTACAGGCTTCTCAGAATAATATTACCCCAAAATAATGAGTGCTTTAAACACTTCATGGATACAATCTAAATTTCACAAATTGCTTTCATTCTCTAGGTTTTTGTTTTGTTTTGTTTTTCCAGGTTAGCTTTTTGTTGGCATATCTTTCCTTTTTTTTTCCCCAACATGTTTTACATTTCTCTTCTGTAGGGAATATTGTTGCCCCTACTTTTAGCTTCCATATGTTTCCTGTTTCTCCCATCCCCACCTTGCCTAAAGTAGTGACTGGAATAGAATTAAAAAAAAAAAGAAGTTTCATTGACATTCACAGCAATGTTTTTATATTTGCAACAAACTATGTAGCTTTCAGCCTGAGATTCTGTACACATTTGAGAAACATATTGACTTTAAAATAACCTCACCCTCCACAAATCATTTAAATAATGAGGACTCTCAAAAACTATTAATCAAACTACATGGAGAAGACCTATAAATATTCATGAATTGTTTAATACTGGTGTTGTTAATGATTGTACTGCTCATTTTATATAAAAATTCAAATCTTTTTAACAACGTATCATTTGCTAAAACTCTTTACTGACTGAACAGAATGTGAATAATTACCAATTCTTTTCTTGCTTTGATGTACAGTCTGTGCCCAAAGGAAGATAAACCAAAGCATGCATACATCCTCAAACTCGTGAGGATTTTTCAGAAATGATATGAACTTGAAAGATTATGCAGATAATTTTATTCAAATAGCTTGGTCTTTTCGTAATTCCTGAACATTTTTTTTTTTTGCATTAGTAAGTCTTTACAAATTCTACAAACTCTTGAATCGTCCACAATTATTCACCAGCTATGCCTGAATATCTGTGTATCCAGACTGAATACTGTAATTATCCGGACTGATTTTTATTGTGAAGTTGTAACTAATTCATGTCTTCCTAATGTGAATCGGGCTTATAAGAAATGTTATGTGCTTTGTAAATGGTAATTAAGTAAATATGAAATAAAAAGAATTACTTTAAAGGGGAGGTTGTAATGGTTTTCTGGCTTAGCAAATTGAAAGGGTGGCTGGTTACAACTGTTTATTGCAAATGTCATTTTAAAAACATCAAATGTTTTAACAGTCTTTATTGCTCCTTGAATGAAAATTGGATTGCTCAACTTTTAACCATCAAGGTCTTAACCTCTTCCAATCTTAGACTTAAGTACCTTTTATATGAGATGTATAGATATAGATAATAAATCTATGCTTGAAAGTAAAGGATGCAAATGAACACAGGGTAGGATGGTGCAGACGTTTTATAAGATTTGAAAAGGAAACATATGGAAAAAAATGTTTGGGAAAAATATGCTAATTCAAGTGTATACTTTCTGTGCGTTCTTATTTTTAAAAATTTTGTATATGATCTTACCTTGTTCTTCATTAATGTCTCATGTCTGATAATTATGGCTGTTTCTGTTATAGTGATACGTAGTGCTGCAGAATATAAATAAAAATGGAGACACCCAATTAAATGTGAATTTCAGATAAGCACTAGATTTCTTTTATTTTTTTTTTAAGTTTTCCTATTGTTGCTGTAACAAATTACCACAAACGGCCATAAATGACCACAAAAAATTTATAAGGCATAATGATTTCACATTACGCATGAGTGAATACTAATTTAAGATATTTGAAATACAGAAACTTAAAACAATGCATATTTATTATCGTATGGTTCTAAAGGTCAGAAGTCCAAAAGGGTCACTGGGATAAAATCAAGTGTGAAGAGGGTTAAGTTATTTCTAAAGGCTTAGAGGAGAATGTCTCCTTGCATTTTCCAATTCCTATAGGATGCCTTGTGTGCGTTGGTGGTATAGTGGTGAGTATAGCTGCTTTCCTATAGGATGTCTATATGCTTTGACTTGTTAACCCTTTCCATCTTCAAAGCCAGCAGTGGTGAGTTGAGTCCTCACATCGCCTCACACCAAAATTGTATCCATAGCACATGTCCCATACTATATTTAGGAAATATATTTGGGACTATTACATATATATATATATATATATATATATATATATATATATAATTATATATATAATGTGCATATCTAATATATATATATATATGTGTGTGTGTATATATATGTGTGTGTTTATATATATAACTCCCTATCCATATATAATGTATACACATATACCATATATATATATATGTATATATATATATAATATATATATATATGCAGAGAACACAGATCCACACAGAAATATAATTCACAAACCATAATTTATGTATTATGTAATTACTTACATGTTACCACACAAATTTCTATTCTAATTATTTGATTAGATATGACATTTGGTTTAGAAGGGTAATGACTCCTTTTAAGGCAATATCATCTATCATCCTCATGCTTGGAGTCAGAAGCAAATGTGTATTTTATTTTTATTAAGTGATTAATAGATCGGCTCCAGTTCATTTTTATCTGATTAATTTTATTATGCTCAGAATAAATTTTGAAACACATCTGCCTTTGGATGCCCCTATGTTGCTCTTAGTGTGTACTGATTATTTATGTTTAGAGATAGGAAGTGGAAATGTCATTTCTGGAAGTCTTAGTCCAAGAAGTATCAGTGGAAATACCTAATAATGTATGATGATGGATACACTCTATACTCTACGAGTCCTTAGAAGGGGGAATAAAGGATAAAAATAGCTAGATAGTATTGAGTGTTTATAATGCACTAGGTACTAAGCATAAGATTTCTAAATTTAGTCCTAAAAAGACTCAAGGAGACATTATATACGTCTCATTTTCCAGAAGATAAATGTGGACCATTTGAGTCATTCACTGCAGGTAACACAAAGCTAAGTTTCAAAGTTTCTTATCACTGGGGCATTTTGTCCAAGGAATGATGTGATTACACACATCATAACAATAACTTTCACCTAGAAATCTATCAAGGAAAACCTGCCTGACCATAAATAAACTTTGGCCTACATACGTAATTCAAATTGGAAGCATCCTTACTTATATGGCCAACAAGCACATTAGCATCCTACTATCTTTACAAGGTTAATTTAATGGGCCGCTATGTGAATTGAATAACACATCAATTTCCTCAAAGTCACACAATTAGAATTTCCGAATGTTCAGTACCATGTATATATAGTGGCAGTGATCTACATTCAATGAATTTCTGGTATATTCTATTTCCAAACCTAATCTTAAAATTGCCTATGCTAATATAAATACAGTGTTTAATAAAAAAAATACATAAATACAGAAACATTTGATAATTAATCAAAGTTTTTAATTTCATTAATGGTTATTTATTGGTCTAAGGCATTTAATCAGAAAATTGTCATTTTACCATTTCCCTGAGTATTCAAGTTTAGAAATGCCTTATTTAAAATGCAAGAATTTCCAGTAAGTTTCCAGGCTCCAGAGATACATTATTTATGTTAACAAACTGGAAAGAGTTCATTTGCTTTAATATTTATAAGGGAGATCAATGAGACATACAATGCAGTTTTACTAAGCTCTTAAACCACTACAAAACATAGATTCAATTAATGAAATGTTAACCAAAGAATACAGTCAGCAATTCGTAAATAAATAATTCTTATAAATGTCCAGATTTTTTTCAGGCTCTTTGGCGTATTCTACTGAACCCAGCCATTAAATGATGCATTCTGCTACCTCAATCAATTTAGAAATGTCATTTTAAGGAAAATTGGATGAAGTCTTGCTCAGAGCAGATTACATATTTTAAAGCTATATTGGTTTTTCAGCGTTTGAAGGTAATGAGGAGGTTCATTAAGCGATTACCTTTGAGTTACTTGAAATACTGAATAACCTCAAAATGATCTGTTTCAAAGAGGCTTAATTGGCATGAGCCATGCCATATCTTTTAAATAAAATATTTTGTTAAATATTTGTAAAATATGTATTACTAAAGCATTTTAATAGATAAATAATAGTGAAAAAATTACATTGACAAACATGTTAGAAATACAAATGATTACAAATAAAATATCTGAATCAAATGAAATTTAAAGGTTAGGGTATTTGGAAATATAAGAAACACAATTTACCTCATTCATGTAAAACCATAATATTATTGGTACGAAAAAATATTTCGTTTTTTTCCTTTCAGCATGAGGTGTGAACAAGGAATGTACCAAGCATTAATCAGCAATTAATAAGACTTTTTAAAAAATTCAAAGGAAGTGTAAGCTCTTTCTCTTAAGATTTTTATTTTCAAAATGACATCGGAATAAAGCTATAATCAGTATTACTCTAATTTGCATGCAGTGACTTTGTAAAGCAGGGAGAACCAGACTATTGCTATTCATTTCAAATGACTTGCGGCTATCTAATCAAGGGCAGTAGTTGCCAATGAGCACTCACTTCACAATTGATATAAGTTTTAATTTCATTTATTTAAAAACTGTATTAGAACCCTGCAAATGAATTAGCTCGTATATTGAAGTGCATGTACCAGTCAACTGTAAAGGACTTTCAAGCTTTATCACATACTTTGATCTGATCAACATTGAAAATCCTTCCAGAAGTTTATGAAATATTCATGAATTCTTGGATGAAACCCAAAATAGGTTTGCTAAGTTAACTTATATTTGGGAATTCTTTGTACAGCTAATATAAATAGGCTTTTGCAAAAATGTTATTATTATTTATTTTCAATTATCACTTAAAATGTTAAGTATAATAGTTATGTATAATATTCAGATGAGAGTCACCAAATTTTTAAAATTTCATGAGAAGTGCCATAAATGTATTTTCGTACTTGATCCTAGCAAAAGTTATTTCTCTTCTTAAAACTATAAATTTGTAGGATAAATTTTCATTGTCCTCTTTGGCTATATAAAATAGCATCAACATTAAAAAAGCAAGGTTTTTGTCACTGTTAATAATTTTTACTGGTCCTTAATTATTCCAAGTAACAAAATTATTTTCAGTGGCTTACTGACATAGAAAAGTTCAAATGATAGTTCAACTCACAAAGCAAATTTGCTTTTTGTTTTTTAGATGTTAAATAATTCAACATATTTTCTTAGTAAAAAAAAAAAATGATAGAAATAGAGTAAGCAGCTATGAACTTCACACAGTTTTAACTATATGGTCTCCAAAAATGATATTTGTATGTCTATGAAAGCATTGATTAAGTGGCCCATCTCTATTCCAACTGGGTACATAAAATGAATATAAATACTGTTACCATGTGAAAAGTCACCTGTATTGGCAATTATTGAAAGAAAAAGTAAAACACAGGATACTGAACTTTAAGAAAAAAAAAAGAAATCACTGAGGAAAGTTTGTTTTTATTTTCATTAATTCTTCAAGAACCATTCCTACATGCTACAAGGATATATATTCAACATATCTGTTATGTCCAAATATCAGACCAGAGAGACTATGTATTTGAAGCTTTCTTCTTGCACTATAAAACATTAAAAGTTTATGTATTTGCTGTTGTACGTTTGAATCTGTATGATGATTTCACAATCAGATAACTAATAATATTTTGTTTGGTGCGGAGAAACACAGTGCAGGTCTTATAATTTCTATCATGAGAAAAAGGGCTAGAGGGACACACACATTTCTTTAGCAAGAGACAAACACGTGTTAAAATACACTAGTTTAGTGAAAACTACTTTATTTAGTCCTTTGGTTCCTCTAAAGATTGAGGTCTCTTGCAATCAAAAGAATAATTTATGAATTTGGAGGTTTGATCAAATGGGAAGGGGAAAAAAGGCTTTAATATGAATTTTGCAAGTAGGAATGACCACTCAATAAAAGTCTAGAGAAAAATTTAACAGCAAAACCAAAAATAAAGGAAGATTAATTTCTGAAAATAATAGAATATATGAAAACTAGAAAATTTAATTTACACAATGCATCAAACAAGGGAAAACACAGATGTTTTGTTACTTTAGGCAATCTATGTTAATATATGAGTAACAAAACCACTTATAAGACATAGCTTTTCTTAGAAATTAAATATCTTGACATATTTCTCAGGTGGTGTTCTTATATAATACAGCATTTATTTAAAAATTATAAAAATATTAACAAATAACTCAGTGTGCCAGTCTAACTCATTCAATTGTTATGTAGTCTATTTTCAAAGTGGGTATATGATTTATTTGTACATATATGTACTCAAATACATATATATGTACACACCCAATTGTATGCAAAATAGTATTAATCTTGTATGACTGAGAAGTCAATTGATAATATCAACTGACAATTGATAATATCAACTGATAATATAATTTTCCTATTCAAAAGATTTCCCATTATTCATGTGCAAAGCTCAGGGAAAAATTGTTTTTCTTAACCATCTGTACAAATTTAAAATGGATTGATATAATGGAATTTGTCTGCAGTGTAAGCTAATTCTATAGATGAATACTATTACAGTATGGGTTGGCTATCTGAAGTGAAATATAATCACTTTAATTCAAAAAATAGAATGACAGCTTTTCCATCTTTTTTTGTTTGGACTAGAAACCATATATGTCTCATTTGCCAGGAGAACTAATGTCAAGCTAACTGTTTTCAAGTTCTGGCCAAAAGCTCCATTTTCAAAATTATATTTGTTAGTCAATGAAACATGTTAAAAATTCATTGTGGTAGGTTTTAAGCTTTGCTCTTCATAGTGTAAGTTTTGATTACAAAGGGCATCATACACTTGTACTAGAGAAAGTTTCAAAACTGTTTTAGAAAACGAATCCAAAACCATCATGATATGACACAGAAAGATTTTATTTTTTTTGTAATTGCTACACATTTTTTAAAAAATAACTCCATTATCAGATGTCATGACCATGAGAAAAGGATTATATGATACATTCCTTTTAGTATTTGGTATTTGGGCATTTTTTTCCTCTGAAAAGCATGTAGGATTAACTATGAGAAGATAACAAGAATTTTTCTATTTATTATTTTCTCCCTCATTCAGGACTCCAGTAAATCTCTAAACTAAACATAATATTCAATTGCGCTAATGAGATTGCCTTTGGTTGCTGCTCATAGAACTATCCTGACTCTTTTGGTTTGGTGTTTTTACAATTCCTTAAATCTAACTTCTCAAATGTACAAAGATATAAAAATACACAATTGTACATACATACGTACATACAAACAGAGGGAAAGGCATTATAATTTAATAATTAGGTAAATGAATAATATAATAAATAATATGAGTTCTTGTGTTCTTTCAAACAGAATTTAAAAAAAAGGAAAATAAAATTTCCCCATAAAACTCTGAATATGTTGCCTTGGTGACTTAACAGTCCATAAACAAATACCACAAAGAAGTCATATTTAAACTGAATTCTGAAAGTATTTTTGCATTTAAAAAAAATTGTAGTCCAATATTGCTGACATTTAGGATGAAAGGAGAATATGGAAAACTCAAAGTGAAGGAAATAAGAAGCCATAGTCAGTCATGGGTCACAATTTGAAGTCTTATATGGCCGGAAACAAGGCAAACCACTGCCCCCAAGATTGGAGAGAAAGGCAGGAAAATCCAGGGGTCTCGATTTGGTGGAGCAGAAACCACGGGGGAAACCAGTACTGAAAGGAAAACCAGAGCTTGTAATTAAGGAATGGTTGGAGGCTCAGTGAGGACAACTCTGAGAGTTAAGAACTCCAGGGGACCCAGTCTTAGGGGGACTCCCACAATATTATGAGATTTACCTCCAGGAGCTTGAACAAATTCCCACAGTAAATATGAAAGTGTCCTCCTGCTTCTAACAGGGGGAGGAGAAAAGGAACCATTTTGAAATACGACAGAGTACTCTGTTCTTAACCAGGCCTGCCCTCAGGAGAAGCCAGTTAACCAGAGCCTAACCTAGTGACTATCAGAACCTAACTGACCTGGGGAGGGGCAGGAGGTATAGGAAAATATCTCTACTTCTCTCAATTTTGCTATGCATCTCAAACTTCTCTAAAAAAAAAATAAAGCCTTAATAATGAAAGAAAGCGTATGTGCCACATTAGAAAATTTGCATTTTATTCTACCGATTAGTATTTATAAGTCATTACTTTTTTTAGAATACCAAAAATGTACTTCCTTGAGAAAGTCAAGCAATACGGAAGTTACGTATTAATTGAAACTTTTGGACCACTCTTCCTAGAAAATGGCAAATTTAGGTAAAGTCTGAAACCCTCGTTAGAAATAAAATTTTTCTATGGGATGTATAATAAAATAAATAAAATCAATTTGCATTCACTGGGAATAGAAAATAAATCCCAGTGCTAAAAAAGGAGGAGGAAGCATGATTCCATAATGATAGACTAGTGCTAAAGCCCAGGTTAGGTCAAAAGCATACGGTTCTCTTTCCCTCACCATATAGTTGATCCCGTTTACCCTCATCTTCCACTGCCCTGCCCCCTGACGCTGGGTGGTGAACACACAATGTGATACATAGATAATGTATTACAGCATTGTACACCTGCAATCTATGTAACTTTGCTAACAATAGTCACCCCAATAACCTTTAATTAAAACAAAACAAAACAAAACAAACATATGGTGTCACCAAGAACATAGAGCCTTATGTGTCAATGGTCAGTCAGGATTCAGGAGGCAAGGGGATGGGCCTGCTCAAGACATGCACTTGGAAGTATGGCCTCTAGGCTAAGCCATGATTTCATGAAAAGCATGGGTCAGGGGGAAAAAAAAATCAACTTCAGGCAAAAACAAACAAAAAAACTAAACATCTTGATAATGAAAGGAAGTAAAAAGAAAAAAGAAAATGAAGAAAGAATAGAAAGGAGAGCATAATGGAGAGATAGGATAGGGGAAGGAAGGAAGCTATAACAGGAAAACAAGACTGCATTGATATGTTATCATAGCAAGCCAATTATTAAGGCAAAAAAGTCATTCAGGATTGATAACAAAGTGGTGCCTTGCAGGAGTAAAGCTTTTGATGAAAGAGATCCTCAGCCCAGTTCCCTCAGTACTTTATATATTTATATAACCTACACATGAGGTCAAAAAACACACACAGAAAAACCATTGCAAAACATCTGCAGAAAAACGTCACCACAAGTGAAAAAAATGAAAATCTGAATCATGCTCGCAAGACATTCTGAGATTGAACTGTTCTGCTATGAATATATAATTGCCATGTAGAAAGCACAGAAATAAAGAAGCGATTAAAAATGATTAGCAATGACCAGGCTAATCTGCAAAAGAATCACGCATGAGAGGTTGACAAAAAGCATGTATAGTGGTGACCATAAGAGCAGGCACGTTGCTATGGTCACTACTGTACCGATAGGATAGCTTCCAACGAAGACATGTTCACAAGGCAATGTAATGTTCACAAGGAAAATGAGAATGGTCACATGGAAAGTGTCCCTGGGTGCAATGGTGGGAGCTAATGTTCATCACACTCAGGTTCTGTTTTCAGAGTTATAAAACAAAAGAAAGTTTGAATCTCATATGTAATAAAACCACATTTGTGAAATGTAGAAAGTACAGAAATCTTATAAATAAGGTTCATGAAGCTTTTGAAGCCAATATTAGCATTTGATGTAGTTCCCCAAATTTTCCTATGTTAATTTATGTACGTCCTATGAGAGGGTTGATATTGAAACCTATTTTTAAATGTTTGCATCATGTAACATTGAGTAAATTCCTGAAATATCTCTGTTTTCTGACATCAAAATTAGCATTTTTATACAGCTAGGTTCTTCAAGATTCTGAGATATTTATTATCTCTTGACAGATGCTGATATCCATGTAACCAAGAGCATTATAACTGAATTAAGTAAAATAAACCGTGTGCTTTAGAACACATTGGAAAGTTCTTGAGGGCTTTTCAAATGTGTTCGTACATTACTAAAATATGTGGAAATAGTTTCTTCATAAATTTGCTTGGACGAAGCATTATCTTTCGTTAGTCTTGTTTTGTTTTGTTTTCTAATTCAGTCAGAAGGGAATTTCATGGAATTAGAGCTTTAACATTTCTTTAAAATAATTAAAGTTTTTATGCCACTATAATTAATTGTCTAATCATGCTTATTGCTTCGAAAACCATTTTAAAAACAACAAAAACAAATGGAATGTTGATGTGGAAATCATTCAGTTTACCCAAACCATGGCAAAGAGTCCACCCTAGTAACCGTGCATTCTATTTTATATGCTGTTCCCTAATCACCTGATAAATGGAACAGACATTTTCTTTCTTTGTCTTAGTTATGTATCCATCATCACTCACACCAACACATTCACACACTATTGTCTCCAGGTATAGTGACTTTCACTCAATCAAAGTTTGTTAAATACAGTCTGTCTATTGAATAAATGAATGAATGAATGAATGAATGAATAAATACATATTAATAAATAAATGTCACCTGCAATGATTTTTCAAAGTACTTTTTTATGAAATATAAACATGTCTGAAATGTGGTAGAGTGAATTTCAGACTATTGTTTAAAGTATCAAAAGAATAACTTTAATTAATAATTCCAGAGTTTTCCTCAATTTCTTTGTTTTAGGCAGGCATGGAAAGACAGATGCTATATTACAACAGAACTTGCTGCATCTTTCAGTATAAAACTCCTAAAGAGCAAACTTCATGAAATACATTCCTTAATGATCCTTGAACTGTGTTAAGCATATAATTGATAAATCTAGACAACAGTCATGTTCAATAGTGTGTATTTTCCAGGTTTCTTTATATTACTGAATCCGTTGTTCTCCTTTCAGACAGGGTAAGTGTAAAAGCAAAGGTTATGAGAATGCCTTTAATAGCCTCTCAGTATTAATGCAGAACCATCTTTCCTATCTCTAACATAATCTATTTTTATTTTTTCAACAAGAGAAATTCATGTGTGGTTAGAAAAATGAAGGATTTAGAGGAGAAAGAAGAAAAATGATAGAATGAGAAAAAAAGAAAAAAGGTAGTTATTCTAGTACCTCTTATTAAGTCAATTACATATAATAGGTATGTTACCCTTTTAATTCAGGAGACTAGTGTACAATACAAGGTAGAATTGTTAACCTCCAAATGACCAAATTTATGGCTTAGAATATTTGAAAATGAATAAATGACAACCTTTGCTATATTTTATCTAATTTAAAAACATATACTTTAAAAGAACAAAGTAGTACTTTCCTTGTGGTACTGAGTGAATAAATGACTCATGAAAGATGAGCCATTCTTTGCTTCTTTCATTACTATAATCCCTTAATTAGGCTCACTAGAAATCTTTGCCTTCCTGAATTGACTACGAAGACTTTATTTACAAAAATCTAAATTCTTATTTTTACTCCCAGGAGAAATTTTACTGTTCTTATTTCTTCCTAATCTTTACTGAGGTGTTATTTATTATATGGATTAATTTATTAAAAATATTTGGCCAGTGTCTTACATTTTAATTCCATTGATTTTAACTGCATAAGATACATTGGCTCCAGACTTCTTGGTACACATAAGATAATGCTGACCATCTTAGATTAGAACCACTTCACACATCATACAGGATAATCAATAAACAGAGAACACCTTAAAATTCAATTTACATATAACTGGGAACAATAACACTTGAAAATAGCAGACCCAAGTGGGGAGCCCATTTATGTGGAGCAATAAATTTTAAAAAGATTGCAAAATGAGAAGGGTGTGTAGAGGGATCCTAATAGTGGTGGAATATTAATAAAACTGCCCCTAGAGATAGTTTTCTGCCCTACGAATGTTGAGAATGGATCAGATCTGATGAGTAAAAAGAAAGTCTGAAAAACGTAAAATTCCGGAGGAAGCAGCATTGGGAAGCAAATCTAGGGAACAAGGAAGAACAAAGAGGCTTGGTGGTGAAAAGAAAGAAATAATCATGCTTTTGAAGTTCATAAGCCTATGCAAACAAGAGAGCATCACTAAATCAGAAACAGAAAGCACATTGATCAACTCCCCTCAGCACAACGCACATGAAACTACCATTATTAAAGACCTAAACTTACTGTCACACTAGAATAAAACATTCTCAAAGAAAATAAACAAACCATCCAAACTCCTCAGTCCACACCATCCAATTTGTTGTTATTGCTAATGTAGAAAATGTCTACCAATTTTTTTATGAACAAGCAGAGCTAATACGTACACATGCAAAGCTACTATAAGAATAGAAAAGTGCCAATCAAAAATTTTAGGTTAGAAAAAACAGAAAACTCCCTGCTGGGGGTGGGTGCATGGGTAGGAGACCTGGCCCCAAAAAAGGTACGTTGTACAACAATTTTTCCCTTAATTAAAAAAAATAAATAAATAAGAAATTAGAGATAGGAAAGAATATGGCACATTAGATATTATAAACCCATGATTGTAATGTGCAAACAAAAATGTGAAATGAGAAAAAACTGAACCAAAAAAACAAACAGAAAAGTCAACAACTGAAGAACAAGATATCTCAGAAATGTCACAATGTACCAATTGAATGATGGATTAAAAACTGCATGTAAAGTAATAAATATAGAGAAGAATGAAAAAAAAAAAAGCCAAGAGAAAATAATAAGTAAAAATAAAATGGATCAAAGAAAAAAAACACACACATACTAATGCACAAATACATAGATGTAGCCATAGATAGATAGATAGATAGATAGATAGATAGATAGATAGATAGATAGATAATAGATAGATAGATAGATAGACAGAAGACCCTGAAAGACAAAAACGAACAGTTGGGAAAAAAACTAATAGGCAAAACTAAAATACAACTTCCACAAAAAATTTGAAAAAAAAGAATACCAGGATTTATATATTGATACATTGTCCTTGTGCCTGAAAAATTGATCTGAAAAGGTAAACCTAAAAAAAAAAAAAAGCTATATCTTAGAAAAGCTATTATATTTTAATTATAAACAGAAAAATCTTTAGTTTCTCAGTCCAGGCAAGAAGAATAAGTTGGTTACAAAATCAAATATGAAAACATAAATTTCTTCAGATGTATTAAAAGAAACATAAAGAGTGAAACAACATTTTTAAGAAAATTGAAATAGAAAGATTAAATCCAAAACTTTATATCTGATCAAGATCTTCTTCATGTATTCAATATATGAAAAGAGCAGTAAACAAGAAATAGCAAGAACACAAAGAAAACTATTTTCATGATCCCTTCCTTCGGAATCTATTAGAGTAAAAAGCTACATCCACTGAAAGCCACTAGAAGAAATTTTAGTAAAGGATTAATGAAAAATATTTACTATTTTTAATTTTTGATTTAACATTAAATCAACAGTGATCATTTGAACATCAAAATAATACTAACTGATCATATGTTAAAAATCATGATTTCTTACTGATACTCAACAAACAAATAAAAAGAGATAGCGGTAAGAAAGCCTCTTCTTTAGAGAAAAGTATGGCTAATAAATTAGATGCCGTCTTAGAATATTTAGAAAACTTAAAGTTTTGCAACTTCAAGTATAATAATTTATTAGGAAAATAATCATTGGGTGAAGTACAATGGAAAACATGATAGTTGCATTTGCCAAATTATCACCCCACAGACTACTTTACTAATCAGGGGGGACAAAAGCCTCTAAAATGAAAACTTTGTGAGCACTATTTTAACCAAATGATCAAACTTAGCAAAACTAATAGTGGGGCAACTTGTCAATATTGCTACTGATGTGATGCAATATAAAGTACACAATATCACCTATGAAGTATTCTTGCCAATAATTTTCAACTTAAACAAATCAAGCTTTTAGGAGTAAATCCCAGAGGAAATACATTAGATAGATAATGGAACAAGTTAAATGCCACCATGAGAATGCACTTAGAGATATCCAGAAAGACGGAGTGTTCTTCCAGACAACTGATTAAATTTTTCTAAAAGTATACATTATAAAAAACAAACAAACAAACAAACTAAAAACAAGGTTGGGGGAGTGCTCTAAACAGAAAGGGACTAAAAACATAATATAACAACCAAAGTTAGTGTCTGAGATTTGACTGAATATTTTGAAAAAATCCATAAAAGAGATTTGGGGGATTACTAAGAGAACTTTACATATGAACTAAATATTCAATAGCATTACGAGACTCTTCTTATTCTACTTGTGATAATGCTAATGAAGTTATGTAGAATAGCATTTATTCTCACACACAGCCCTATGTTTTAGGTTTACGATTTTGGTGTGGTTTTATAAAATGTTTTTTAGGGTCTCCTCTTCTCTTCATTGACACTTAGATCATCCAGATATTTCTGCCGTGGGCAAAATTTAAACTATGGCAGTATCATTTCAGTTTGCCTCTATAAATTAAGTTTTCCAAAAAATATTAAATTAATATTCAATTATTTGTAACTGAATGCAGCAAAGACTGCTACCACTTTACCAAAAATGTATTTTCTCTTCTTCAGCCCACAGCTATCTACATCTCCCAACCTCCCCTGCATTTAGATAGAAGCATATGACTGCCTTCTAGACTAGACAAGTGCCACATGAGGTAAGTGATGGGCTCCATTTTGAGACTAAGCTTAGTAAGTGTTTTCCTCCCCAGATGGTTTCTTTCATTATTCCAGCTGGATTCTGGCAATAACAAGGCCCCTGGGGATAAGAGAGCTAAATAATTGAATGGGCTTGGACTTCTAATTCAGTATGTAAAGGAGAGATACCTACTGATCAGGAAAACTACACTGGACTATTATGTGACTGAGAAATAAACTACTGTGTTGGGGCTATTTGACATTTTGTGGTATTTATTATTATGCCCTAACTATCCTAACTTGGGGATTGACATATAAATATGTATCATTATGTCAGAGGGTTCAGATTTTCATAAGCAAAATTAGAAAATTATAAATGTAATTTAAAGTCTATAATTTTGATTTTTATCTTTCCTGATTGCCAATTTACACATGAAATAAAGACATGACTGATTAGTTTATATTAAATATCATAAAATTACTTAAATGAGTGTTTGTGCTGACAAGAGTAAAATTGTCAAAAAACCTCTTTGCCTCTAATATTTCTATACGTGTTAAGATGATCCTGTCACTATGGTTATAATTAACACATGGCTTCCTTTTATTTCTGCTGTATCATCTACATAACACAACATAAATCAAAGTAGTTTTGCTCATCATTACTAAGTTCTTCAGAGAACTACAAGTAGTATTCCAGTTATTCATTTATGAAACTGCCTAGAAAGTAAAATTTATTATGAGGAAACCATGAAAGGACAGAGGAATCTTAATAACTGGGTCTTGGCTTAACAAAGAAGTTCTTGAAACACTCAGACTTGAAATAATCTACTGTAATTTTCTCAGGAGCTTTTTGGTCCCAATTAACCTTGTCTGTTTTGACTGAATTTTAATTAGTATGGATGTTTGTACTTCAGAAATTCAGAGCTTGAATTCAATTTTATAAATCTGTGAGACCTAAAGAAAAAAAAAAGAATAATTCAAAGAGCTTAGAATTTTAATGAGGGCATTTGAATATATTGGCATTCTTCATATTATAGCTGCTATGCCATCCCCAAATACTTCTATATAACTGGTTTGAATAACCAGATCGAATCAATCAGTTGATTCAACTGTTGAAGAAGTTCCAATAGTAATCAAAGTCACACTTTGGGAAATTAATATTTTAGCTGAATTATTTGTTTTTAAATTTTAAGCAAATGATCAAAGAGCTCCATGGAGACACAGACTAGAAGTAGTTTTCGTTATATTTTTGATTTCCAAGCAATACAATTTTTGAAGGATTTTTCTGAGAAGCTAATGTTTATTTTATGTTAATTACTGAAGATTATTAAGCTGAAGTACAGTGAGGATATTTCAAAAGTAATTATCCTGGTTTGTTTGTTGGTTGGCTTTTTTTGTAACCACTTTATTGAGATACGATTGACATACAAGAAAATGTACATATTTAATGCATCGATGCAACATATTTAACTTGATGAATTTGGAGATAAGTGCACATTCGTGAATCTGCCATTTCATTTGTCTACTTTTTAAGGATTGTTCAGGAAATGGTAATGCAGGAAAATCACCGTTCACCATTCCTGACAACATTGAGCATGCATTTCTCTGACAGGAAGTAAGTGAAATGCCTTAAAATCAAGGCTTTTCAGACTTAAGTACGCATCACAAGCAACTGGAGAGCTTGATAAAAACACAATTTGCTAGGTCTCAACTCCTGAGTTTTCATTTTAATATTTCAAGATGAGTACCAAGAATTTGCATTTCTCATAAGCCTCCAGGAAATGTACCTGCTGCTGGTCCAGAGTTCACTCTCTGAAAACCACCTGCTTAAGCATTGAAACCTATATAACTCTTGAACTCTATGTAATAAAATTTCTAAAAATAAAATATGTGTAGAAAAACCTGTATTTTACTGTATCAAAACTAGGCTTCTTACCTCTACCTGGCATATATTGGCTTTAATTAGTAGAAAAGATATATATATATACACACACACATACATATATTTATCAAAGAGTGAAACATTTGGGATTTACAAAGGAAAGTATATATATGTATATGTGTGTGTGTGTGTGTGTGTGCTTTAATAAGTAGAAAGATATATGTGTGTAGATAGATAGAAGACATAAATATGTATAATATTATATATATATTTATTGTATTTCATTATACATATAAACATTGTATATATTATTGATTTCCAATTTAATTTTATTGTGGTAAGAAAAAAAATACTGTGCAAAATTTCAGTATTTTTGATTGTATTGAGGTTTGTTTTATGGTCCTGCATATGAATTACCTTAGTGAATATTTCATGATCCATTTAAAGACTTTATATATAGTACCGTTGGGTGTAGTGTTCTGTACAAGCAAATAAAGTCAAAGCAATGAATAGTGTTATTCAGATAATGTCCTTTC
Organism: Rhinolophus ferrumequinum; assembly: GCF_004115265.2. Classification (NCBI taxonomy): domain Eukaryota; kingdom Metazoa; phylum Chordata; class Mammalia; order Chiroptera; family Rhinolophidae; genus Rhinolophus; species Rhinolophus ferrumequinum. The sequence goes on from NC_046287.1 coordinate 31,491,956, forward strand.
TGATTTCTTGTGTACTTGTTTTATCTCAATTTCCCAGAGATGAATGGTAAAATCCTTAACTATGATTGTGGGTTGATCTCTTTTCTCTTTAGTTCTGCCTGATTTTGCTTTATTTATATTGATGCTCTCTTATTGGGCACATATGCATTTATGATTGTTACAGCTTTGTGTTCAACTGGCTCATTTATCATTATGAAATGTTACTCTTTCTACCTTGTGGTGAAATCTATTTTTTTTTAAATTAAAAATAACTACAAATCTTTCTTTTGATTCAAATTTCATGGTGAATTCTTTTTATCCTTTTACTTTCAACCTATCTATGACTTTATATATATATATATATATATATATATATATATATATATATATATATATATATGCTGTGTATCTTATAGATAGAATATACTTGTATTCTTTTTGATCTAGTATGAAAATTATTTCCTTTTATTGTATCATGTAGTTCATTCATATTTAATGCAATTATTGATATGCTTGTGTTTACATACACCATTTTTCTATTTGTTTTCTAATTGTTTTCTATGCTTTTAAAAAAACTGTTTCCCTTTTTCTGTATTTTCATTTTGGGCTTAATTTTTTTAAGATGGGGGAATATATGCTCGCCCTCTCAAAATCCCACTGACATTTTTACAGAAAAAATTTTAAAAATGCTACAATTCATATAGTACCCAAAAAGACCTCAGGCAAAGTAATCTTGAGAAAGAAGAACCAAAGCTGCAGATATCTCACATCTTAATTTTAAAATATATGTCAAAGCTACAGTAATCAAAACAGTATGGTGCAGTTGTCTGCCTCTTATCCATTGTATCATTTTATAAGGTTTTAGTTACCTGCAGTCAAACATAGTCAGAAAATTCCAGAAATAAATAATTCATTAGTTTTAAATTGTATACCATTCTGAGTAACATGATGAAATCTCATGCTGAGCAACCCTTTCTTCCCAGGGCCATGAATCATCCCTTTGTCCTGGGTTCCACACTCTATAGGCTAGCCACTCATTAGTCACTTAGTAGCCATCTTGTTTATCAGATCAACTGTCAATGTTTTGTAGTGTTTCTGCTCAAGTAACATTTAGTTTACTTAATAATGCTACATTTACCTAACTTTTATTATAGTATATTACTGCAATTGTTCTATTTTATTATTAATTAATTTGTTAATCTCTTACTGTGCCTAATTTATAAATTAAACTTTATCATAGGTATTTATGTATAGAAAAAAATGAAGTATATATCATATTTGGTACCATCCATGGTTTCAGGCTTCCACTGGGGGTGCTGAACTTATCCTCTGCAGATAAGGGTATCTACTGTACTTGCATAAAGACACACACTTAGATCAGGGGAACAGAATAGAAATCCCAGAAATAAACCCACACATACACAGTCAACCGATATTCAACAAGGGTGACAAGAACACACAATAGGGAAATGGTAGTCCCTTCAATAAATGAGGTTGAGAAAACTGAATATCCACTTGCAAAAGAATGAAATTTGACTCTTATCATATATCATGCACAAAAATCAACTCAAAATGGATATAAGACTTAAGTGTAAGTCCTGAAACTGTAAAATTCCTGGAAGAAAATGTAGGGGGAATGCTTCTTGATTTTAGTCTTGGCAATGATTTCTTGGACATGATATCAAAGGTTCAGGCAAGAAAAGCAAAAAATACATAAGTGGGACTATCTAAAACCAAACAACAAAAACAGACTTGAATTATGTTGTCTTTCTTTAAAGATTGTTTATTTTTGTTCTACCAATCAGTTTATGTATGGCAACTTTTCTTGTCCATTTTGAGGCTTCAATTTAGTACTTGTGTTAGACGGTTTAGAGAAGTTCTTACTTTGTGATGGGGTCCTTAGTTGTGGTCTACCGCTTGTCTCAACAGAATGCTTGGTATTATGAAGTCTCTCCTCTTAGATGAGTGGATCAGAATGTCAACATCTCCAGCCCAGTGTGATCTCTTCATTCTGTAGCAGCTGCTTTCTGTTTCACTCAGTGTGAAGAGAGCAGTCCTCGGTCAAGGACCCTTGGAACACCCCAACCCCACACAGTTCCCTCCTTCTCATGCACTGTCTGCAAGTCCCACCTGTAATAGTATTCTACAACTCTGTTCCCTGTCTTCTTCTTAGGCTTTATTTCCCTGAGTCAAATTTGAGAAATTATCTCTAGGTAGAGAGAAGGGGTGAGGGTGGAGCTTATCTCATATGTTTCCTTCTTTCATTTTTTGCGTTTCCAGAGTATCATTTTCCTCTTTGATATCTCTGAATATTCTCCGAAAATAGAGATGAGGATTCAAGTTCAAGATAGAGTCACTAAAGGCATCTTTACAATCAAGGAAAACTCTGTCACAATATTTTCTCTAGCCATTCTTCTCTGTTTATTTGATTTAGGCCATTATATTGTCATTATAATATATGAGTATATTAATAACCGTAATTCTTTAGTTAAAAATGTGGCTTTGGTGGGCGTGATGTAATTTATTTTTAAAGCATATCTTCTAAATTTTGTTTCCTTCTTATTTTCTCCTTTGAATTTCTGTTTCCAATTCTTAAACACACATTTTTACTTTTCTTCCTGTCATTCTTATTCCACAAATAGTATGGACACTAATATTTTAACTATGGACACTAATATGTATCAATCAATAATTATAACCCAGATACTAAGTTATTAATATTATGTAAATGTTATTTAATATGCATAGTGCATATTTAGATTGTTACTATATTTTGAAGGTTAGAACTAAATAAAATAATTCATGTAAATATTGCTTTAATGTGCTCAGGTCTTCACAAAAGTATGCTATTTTAAATTCAAAATGGCTATTTATTGAATTGATACTTTTATTACAGCTTCAAACATATATAACACTATATTTTAACATTTTAACCTCAAGTAGAAAATATAAAGAACATATTTGAAGTGGTTTGGAAAGATATATAGACTACTACAAGATAAAAATAAACAAGGAAATTAGAGGTTCAGAAAATTGGAATAGGAAAAGAAAGCCAAAACATGCTTCATCAATTTCTTTTTGGCTCTATTTATATTTTAAAGCTGCATTTAAGTTTGATGTGATCTTCCTGTTCATTTGTGGCTCAAGTGTTGGGGAGTAAAATGAAAATTTTACTCAGAAAAGATAGTACACAGATGTTTATTTTATAGGTAACTAATTCTACATGAACATTTATTTGCTGATTTGCTACACCATCAGTATGAAAAACCTCCCTAATTTGTAGCATTGGCCACTTCCTTTGTTTAATCAGCAAATCAATCAAGAATTGGATTTTCATTCCATTAAATTTACTTAGATCAGAATGACTTTTTAATGCTTAAGTTGCATAGTAGTTATTCCTTTCAGTCATGCATAATTATTTTTTTTCATAATGTTAGTCACTGTTTCAGAGTACCCTGCACACATGCTGAGAAATATTCATTAACCAGGAAAAAATTTATGGCCTCTGAAGAAATGTTGTTGCAGAAATCTACTAATTGGAAAAAAAATTAAATAAAATAAGACTCTATTAGGTTCCAACAAAATGATTCTCTTTGAAAAGTTGTGTTATTTTTCTTTGTAAAATCAGGACCTGTTTTATCATAGAGTATTCTAGTATTAAAGGATATTGATCAACATATGCTTACTGCAAGAAAGAAAGGTTACATATTAAGGATGGACCAACCGTAGTGCAGTACCATAAAATATTAAGATTGTTTTGTTTCAATAATGTGTGCATTTGAGTGAAAACGGAAGACAGCAATACCATCACCATTACAGATGCAGCTACATGTCATGTAGAAAGTGGGTAACAGAACAGCTTTTTCTTTTGGGATCTACCTGCAGTTCAGAGTCCAAGTAACTATACTTACACAAAAAAGCTCTGTTCTCATTCTGGCCAGGATAAATCATCCAAGACCAAAATATGTTTAATATGACATTATTTCAATCAAAATTTTACAAATAATCTGTGTGTTAATAATAAACTGGTTATTTAAGTTATACTTTACTAAGTTGCATCCTGTTTAAAGAATGCTATGTTGAAGTTTCCAATATATAATTTCATTTGAAATAAATAACCATTGGCAAGACATCTGGGAAGTAATAAACTATTTACTATGTAACACACTCCATTAAGATTCATCAGAAAATTTAGTGCTAGTCCAGTAAAACGGAGTGGTCTAAAGTGATGCAATGTGGAAATTTATGGGGAGTATGTAGGCATTTTATGCCATAGACACTTACTTTCAGTGAAATATACAGATGATTTACTGGAAATATTTTATTGGAAGTAAAATAATTTGTCTTGTTCCCATCTTTTTATTTTATCCTGAATTCAGTGATGAATTCCTTGCAGTCATCAAAATGCTATGTTTCGACACATATCAAGGCCTTTGCAAATGTGATGACATTATTTAGAATCTGTTGACTTCACACTGCTGTAATATTTCCTATGTCCTTACAGAGTCGTGTACAAACAACTCTGTCAGTTTTCAGGGATTATCTCAAAGAAACCACCTCCTAATGCCAATGTTAAGCATAGTCATTCTTTCTATGTGCTTCCATAGTTTCTTTTGCACACCTTCATCACAGTACATTAGCATATTAAATTGTAATGATCTCTGTCTTCCAAATTCATTGTAATCTCTCTTTGTATCTCAAAATCTACTGCCTAGTAGTAGTGCCTAGCACTACTATATTAGGAACTCCTACAAGCGTATTTTGCCTTAAACTAGAAATGATAGATTAAGTCTCATCTACAAGTACTTTACCCTTTTTCTTTTCATCTAAGGACCAGTAACAATTTTACACATTGGAAGCATATCGTCATTGTATCAATTTTGTATTCCACAATCATATATAATAATAATGGCTACCATTTATCAACTACGTGTTTTGTGACAGGCACTGTGGCTAGTGCTGCACATGAATTAATCCATTTGACTATTACACAAAAAAATCTGTGAAGTAAGAAAATGTGTTATACCAATTTTATAAAAGGAAACCAGAATTTCAGAGGATTAAGTTATTTGACAACTACCAAAAAGCTGAAAAATTCCACGGTAAAAATCATAAACTAATTCTTTCTAAATCTGGTGACCTATTTCTTAACTACTACAGTCCAATACTTCTGTATCTCTCCTCTGTCCAACACTCCTTTTCTTTTTGTTTTTCTGCTAGTCACTCTACGTTTTTCTGTCTCTCATCCCCGACTTGTAATGAACACTGAATGAACTGAACTGATGATCAATAGATCTCTAGAATGAGTCTTTCATTTTGAGAATATGCAAAACTTTGAAGCAAAGAACAGCAGACATGTTTACCAATCGCCCTTTGGAAACAAGAAAAGTAAAAGCATCAACTGTGGTTTCAATCTTTCATGAATAAAAGCAATTTATAATATTGCAATAGTCTGGAGTTCACTTACTTGCCAACTCAAAGCACAGCTGGACACAGTTAACGAATGGGGAAATAATAATTTTTTTTAAATGCTCATTTATACTTGTAACGTTTTCGGAAAATTAGTGGACTAAAATTCTTGTACTTTACTGACAAAATATTTCTTCAGCCTAAAAAGAAAGGACCACCCCAACTAATAGATTTTATTCATCACACAAATACACATAGCAATTTATTGTCTTTGTTATTGACTTTCATATTAGGTTATGATCAGTTATTATATTTTGACTGAATGAATAGTCAATAGTGACATTCGTAGAATCCTCATCAATGAAACATGCTTCTAAACATAACGTTATTACAATAGTTAACTTTTAAAAAACATTCTAGAAAAAACTTACATGGATTGAATTTTTAATGGAACAAGTTTATATAGCCTATTCAGGAGAAATTTGTTGAGATGATTACATGAATTTATTAGACCTGTGTTCCATAAAATCCACATAAATGGTAAATTTTAATATTTCTATATCATATCCTTACTTAATAGAGTTATAATAATAAAGTTATATTTTAATAAAATATTAAAACTTCTCATTTGAAATACAATTATCAAGCCAAATTTGATAACATATTAATTGTTCATTTGTCTCTGTAAAATGCCTGCAGTATTTAGTATGATAAATTTTCCTGCTTCAGTTAAAAAGCAAGCCAGTGTCTGTGGATTTCAGAGCTCTCCAAATAAAAGATAGAAAAGTAAATAAAAATAACACTTGATTCTCAAAAGCACCATAGGAGAGTAGCAGAATAATTAGTTATCTGGGGAAACTAATACAGGCTGTGAGGTTAGGATATTTTGGGTGATAGCCATGGCTCAATTTAACTGGTATCTATCTGGTCACTATAGGGAAATACTTTGTGATATTTTAAAGGGTGGCTTTTAAACTAGTGGTAACTATATCTAGAATTGCTGCAAATCTGTTTCAATGAAAACAGGAAATATGTGGGGAATATATGTTTTTGTTTGTTTCAGGTGCATAAAACAATGTACTAGCTAGATAGACATTTAGACTTCTCAGAAAGTAATAACCCCTCCCCCAATCTACTACCCCTCTGACATCATGTATAGCTGTTATGGTTTCACTGACTCTATTCCCTATGCTGTACTCCACATCCTTTGACTTTCTCTCTCTCTCTCTCTCTCTCTCTCTCTCTCTCTCTCTCTCTCTCTCTCTCTCTCTCTTTCTCATCTTCAATTATAGTTGATATTCAATATTATTAGCTTCAGCTTCAGGTGTACAGCACAGTGGCCAACCATCTAAACAGTCCATGAAGTGAAGTGTGGTTTTGTATGCAGCTGGGGGTGGGGGAGAGGCAGGTGAAGGAAGACAAATGTCTTTGGTAACAGATTGTCCCAACGAAACATTTCCAGTATGTCTCTTCATCAGGGAATAGGGAATTAAAAGAATGCAAATAATTCTATTACCCAAAGCGTGCATTTTACAATAGTTGGAAAGATGTAAACTCAATTGCTTTTATAGAGACATAAACTACTATTTTTCCTTTTTGTTTTTCTATTGGGTGGGGTATTGTGTGTGACTCTCAGCCTATGGGATAACTAATGTTATGACTGTAGCCCTGTGGTTGTTATGATTGCAAGTTTCCCTCAGCAATAACCATACAGCAAGGTGGCAGAGAGGGAAAGAGAGAGAGAGGGAGAGAGAGAGAGAAAGAGATCCTGAGGTTCTGCTTTTACTGGGGTTGAGAGTAAGAGCATGAAAAGAGAAAAAAAACAAGTGACCCAAAATGTCAGTTATCCGAAGAGCCTGGAGTGGGGAGCTGCCTAGTTCTTTACCTAGTGCTGTGGCTGGCAATGTGTTTAAGAGAGAGCCATCTTTGAACTGTATGACTAGGCAATCAAAGTTTAAGGCAGGCAGGCAATTCCGTTACAAAACAGAGAAAAAACAAACAAACAAACAAACAACACAGCTTTCAGGGTTTACACTACAGGCAGCAAATCTTTGAAATTACTTTTTATATTGAAGATATTTACAACTTGCCTTTGAATATTCATTTTAAAAGTCAGTGCCCTGTGAGATTATAAAATCCTTGATTATAAGATTGGGTCACATTCTGTTTTTTTTTTTTTTTTTTTTTTTTTTTTTTTTTTTTTTTTTTTTTTTTTACATTCCTGTCTTTTTAAGAAACATCTCAAGATGAAACATTATGGATACCTAACATATATGTTTCATAATGAAGTTTTAACAATGAAGCATAGTTGTTAGTATTTCTTAGTGAAGTAATGAGGTTTTTCATTATCTTCTGAAAGTCTATTTGATGGTGTATAGATTATTTACTCTAGATATGTAAGTGGATGTTTATCTCTGTGACAATTTTGTTGTATCTTGTATATACTTAACTTAAATCAAGATGAAATTATATGAAACAACAAGAGCAACAACATAGAGTCTTTATCCAGATTGTATTTTTTGAGATGAGAGGAAAACATTGCAAGGGGTTACATAATTAGTCAGTTACAAAACTTTTCCTGTGAGCAAATAACGATCCATCTAAATGAAATGTGCCAAATGAGACCACTCCAGCAATAACCATTAAGACTCAGAACAGAGAAGCTGAAGTACACCAAACAGAGTGATTGACTCATTAAAACTAAATTCTCCTTTCCCCATAGAATACCCTTGAACACTCTCCTTAATATGGAGAATTCTGACATTTGCAACAACCATTTATAAGTCAGATCCTGAATGAACTGTACAAATTATGGGTGCTAGATGTGCAACAGAAGTTTTAGGCTTTATTCTGATTTTTTCTTCAGGAAAAATTTTTAAGTAAACATCCTAACAGAATTTGCTATTACATCTAAATATGAATTGCTTTAGACTTTTGCAAACCATTATCATGTTTTTGTAAATTAGTCCTAATTTGCATTTTCATCTGACAAATATTTTGATCAAAACAGATTTTATGAATTGCACCTGGCTAGCCAGTACTACTAATATTGAACATTTTTTAGCATTGAAAATGTATACTGTGAAAAGTTTGCATAAGTGGAGCCATTTTAAAATGGAGTTAAGGCCATCATCCCTGAAGAACTGCATTGCATGTTTTAATCCCTGAACATTTGTAAAGTTTCAACTCTGCGAAACAACCTTTGTATTGACTTATAGAGCATTGTCTTTCCAAAAACTATTTTCAAAGCTAACAGGGAAGCAGACCTCCTGACAACATGATTGAAAATTAAGGACATTGTTTAGAGTACCACCACTTATAGCTAAGGAATAACTTAGCTTATTATCAGATATAGAAATTTCTTCCTTTTATTGATGTAATTATTTCCCTTCTCTTTATCATAAAAACCCCTTGCCTTCACCCGATAATCTGTCCACGATTTGGGTTTTGTCTGAATCGGTACTTCCTGAATAGTATTCCTGATCTGAAATAAATACTTGGTACTGCTAACTTGTTTTTTGTAGTTGTTGTTGTTGTTGTTGTTTGTTTGTTTGTTTTGGTTAACGCTAATATCTTTTTAGATGTATATCAGACTAAAGTACTTGACATGTAAGGAGTTGTATGATGTGAAGCCAACTTGGACATTTAGGCCAATTACTTGATGTTACTTGGTGATGTTGTTGCAGCTTATTTCTTACATGTTGAATTAGTTTTCTTATTAATGATTTTAATTTATATTTTATCATATTTTTCCTGTTACTTAGTAATTAAAGGAAATGCTAGGCCCTAATTAAAACTCATTTTATAATAATCTGATACGAAGTATTTCTATTGTTTCAAATTTTATTAAACAATTCATTAATAATGATATCAAATAATAATATAAGCTATTCAATTTGTCAACAAAAATCTATAACCAAAGGTAATATATTTGTTTTAAAATATTCCGAAGTAAACTTTAGGAGATATTTGTAAAGATTGTGCATAAATACTTTTATATAAGTAGGAAATGTCTTAAAAATAACATTTATGCTAATGGAATCTACACAAGTACTATAGGAAACTATAAAATTATTGATATAATAAATTATTTTTTATTCTAGGAGGATTATTTACATTGTTTGCTTTATCAAATATTTCATTTTTTTGTGTAATGTAATTTGATTCCATTTACAAAGCATGGCACAAATGAACATTTAATACATTTACATAAATGTATTCCCAATAATATCCTTCCATTTTAGGCAAGGTGACTGATTTATAACCAAAACCAAAACTCATTTGAATGTGAAAAAGTGGTAGGAATACATAGTAAGTTATCATCAAAATTGAAACCAATGTTAAACTGGAACTGACTTTTACTGGCTTAGATGAGCTGGTGTTTAAAAAGAAATTTTATGAGCAAGTTGTTAAAAACAGCTTGAAACTAGTCACCATGATGGTATTATTTTCACCATGAAAATCAGCTAATGCTATAAATCAAGACCTGTCCTCCCCCCGTGTTTTTGAACATTTACCAACATATCATTGACTTGGAACTTTTTGAGGATGAAAGGGTATGCATTTAATAATTAAGACAAAACACAGGGTAAACCAAGATTGCTCCAGGTACCTTAACCATATGGTGATCTTCTTTAGAGATCAAATTTGAGGTTATTATTAAGCTAATGACTGAAGAAACATAAATGATACTTTGCTGCCTTCAAATCTATTCTTTACTCCACAGATGGAATGATCTTCCCAATTCTTCATGTAGTTAACCCATGCCATAAATTAGGTCTGAACTTCAATATCAAGTATGTTAGGTATCTAGGGCTGTCATTACAAAGTACCACAAAATGGTTGGCTTAAAATAACAGCAGTAGTTTTTTTTTGTTTGTTTGTTTGTTTGTTTTTGGGTTTTTTTGCCTCACAGTCCTGAACTCTAGAAGTCCAAAATCAAGTTGTTGGCAGGGTCGGTTCCTTCTGAGGGATGTGAAGGAGAATGTATCCCATGCCCCTCTCCTAGATTCTGGTGATAGCTGGAAACCTTGGCATTTCTCCCTTTGTAGGTGCATCACTACAATCTCTGCCTCTGTCTCCACATGGTATTCTTTCTGTGTGACTCTAGTCTATATTTTCCTCTTATTTTAAGGACAGCAGTCATATTGGATTAGGGACCACCCTACTGGCCTCATCTTAACTTGATAACACCTGCAAAGACCCTCTTTTCCAAAAAAGATCACATGAACAGGTGCAGGGATTCGGGCTTTAACATATCTTTTTGGAGGATACAATTCAACCCAATAATATCACTGCCTGTGAGTGTGTTTCAATCATGTAAAACTCACTCTCATAATGCATTATCTACTTTTTATCACAGTACTTGCCATTACTTAATTTTGTATATTTAGTTAGTCAATGGTATGTCTTCCCCAAATAAAGAATAAATTCCATGAGGGAATGACCTCATCTGTTTTTGCTCTTGTTGTTTTTACTAGATATTTACTTAGAAGAATGCATAGTATACAGTAAGAGCTGAATACAAATTTGGTGCACGTGTATATGAATTAATAATAAATTTATTATAATATCTGTTTATCACTAATATTACTATTATAAGATTTGTTTATTACATGATTTTTAGTATACTACTGAAATATTATGTGTATGATTTAATTTTGCCTTAACTTTGTAATCAGGGCTTTCTACTTAATGATTAGTCAAGTTAATAGTGAGGTGTTTTTTGTTTGTTTGTTTGTTTTCTTTTTTTGTTTGTTTTAAATCCAATAGAACATAAATGTAATTCAAGAGTGAGTCTCTCTCCATTACATTAATGTAGCACATGATCCAATTTTTGGCAGTGTTCCCAGATGATGGGGATTGCAAAATCATCTTGTCTTCTACACATGCATACAATGGAGGGGTTTAAATCATCCTGATATATTACTTAAGGAGTTGACCTCAGTCTCAAAGAGCTTTGATTATTTTTCTTGACAGTTGCCATTTATACAGAGGATAATTATTATGTTAATTTAAAAAAGATACATCACAGAATTAAATCTTCTACATATCTATCAGCTAAAGAACAAAAATAATAATTAAGCAGGACACTATTTTAGCAAGAACTTAATGTTATTGTATATAGTATCAATAAGGTAAGATATAGAACTAGAATATTTTTGGAATTATATTTTTTTGATAATCTATATTTCTAAAAGACAAGTAAAATCTAAATCTATTAGAAAGTAGCCTACACATAGTGACTTAAATTTTCAAGGTCCTCACTGTTTGCAAATTCTAAAAATAGCAAGTCCATTCAAGATAATTAGATTTATTGGTCTTTCAGGTTAGCACTGTACAAAATATTGAATTGTAACATAATTTGTGAAAGTTGTCAATTCTACTCAATGTAATTTAGAAAAATGAGTATTTTCATAAGCAAATTTTAGTGAGCAAAAAAACGAAAATCAATTAAACTGGGAAGAATTTCACTAGGAGAATCAGTTTTGAGCAAAAGGGGCTATGATTTTTCACTAATGTATTAGCATATTCTCTGCAACGATGTTTAAAGATTTAAAATTGATGAAGGGACAGAAAGAGCTAAGATAGTAAAAAAAAAAATATTTTGCCTCTGGCTTCTCCATAAAATAAAGTTTAGGATTTAATTAGGTTTTAATATAAATTAGTTGTATTAATTTTTCAACCTGACATTGTCGACATTATGGCTGTATAATCATTTGTTGTGGCGACTATGCTTTTTATGATATGATGTTTAGCAGTATCACTGACCGCTTCCTACTAGTTGCCAGTAGTAAAAACCCACCCCCATTTTTGGACACAACTAAAAATGTTTACAGATATTGTCAAATGTCTACAGGAATGGAATAGGAAGAGAGATTTTCCCTAGTTGAGAACTATTACATTAGAACAAACAAGCAATATTCCAGCCATACCAAATTTGCAGTATGTAGCCATAAATCGGTCCTGGCATTTAAGCAGGAAAAAAGCAATCCTTTAAAAATCGAAATCCAAGATTATGTTAATCACGGCATAATGTAAATACTTTATCTTAGCCAGGTGGGTAAGAAAGTCCAAGAAGACAATTTATATATATATATATATATATATATATATATATATATATATATATATATATATATATATATAGAGAGAGAGAGAGAGAGAGAGAGAGAGAGAGAGAGAGAGAGAGAGAGAGATAAAGAAATAGATATAGATGATATAGATATAGACATAGGATGGAGAAAGCTCTCAGGAAACTGACCATAGGGATATCTAAAGTTTACTTTGAGAATATGTCCACAACTCAGGATATACATAAAGATAGAGTTTCTTCAGAAGTTGAGCTTATAATAAAATGTAAAATCACGTAGGAAATAATCTATTATGGGGAAGAGTCTTTGGACGAAAGCAATATGATTAATATTCTCAGAACTTAAGAGTAAAAACTCAAAAAATAAATATAAAATAAATGTGGTTTAAATAATTAAAATGATGAAATAATGAATGGAAATAATTAAAAACTTATGGCACCATGAAACCAGCATAGATATATTTGAAAAGGATCAAATGACCATAAGAAAAGAAATACTTTATTGTAATTAAAACTTTAATAGATTAAGTATTAGATTAGATATAGCTCAATACAGAATCAATAAACTGAAACATCTGAGGAATTTTCCTGGAATGTATCAGAAATACATAAAGCAATGAAAATATTAGAGAGGTTATGAGACAAAGATATATTTTATACATGTGCAATCTACATGTAACTGAGTAAATAATTAAGGATAAAAAGTGAAATATAAAGATTCCATATTTGAAGTGATATTTTCTAAAAACTCATGAGAAATGAAGAAAGATATAAGTCCTAAAACTGAAAAATGTAGAGATCAGAACACAATAAATCAAAACTAATAATATAATATTAGGCACATAATTGACTCCCTAATATACCAAATAGAGAGTGACTTAAAGAGAACTAATAATTGTGTGCAGAGAAAAACAATTAGAATTCTGCCTGCAGAATTAGAATGATCATTATTAGAAGCCAGAACACAACAAGTCTATAATTTATTTACAAATTAATCAAATAATAGCACACATTGCTCAGATATAACACTAATGCTCCTCTCCCATATGTTGTATTTCACATAATAATTCACTATTATTTTAGTTCTATATTATTTTACTGTTATAACCAATGCACATTTATATTTACCCATTTTTATCAAATTTTCTATAACAGTCAGTTAACTTACATTTTTCTACTGAGCTACAATATCCAATTGAAGGAAGAAAAAAATTAGAAACTAAAATATTACCCCATCAAAAACGCTTGCTGACAAAATAATTGTAAAACTGATTTCTTTGGGGAGAACACTTGGAACAATTGGGATCAACAAAATTGGTAAAAATGTAAGCTCTAGGCTCCCTTTTGAGTTCCTTACGTATTTTTGAGACAATAGATAGCTGACGCATTTCAAACATTGTTAATGCTGGTATACATTTTAAAGTATATGAGTAATGTTGCTCAAAGATAAAAAAACAGACTATATATATATTCTTAAAATGCACAGAGAAAACGGGTTAAAATTGATGAATTCAATACAAACTGAGAAAGAAGAAGAAATTAAAATGAAATTAAGAAAGTAAAAGCTTGATCAATGGATAAAACAAAAATGGATATGTAGATATAGCCAACATATAAAGAAAACTGTATTAGATACAAGTAAGTAAAACTAGCCTAACATAGATTTTCATCTTAAATTAATTTTAATATCATATTATTGGATAACCATATTCAGGATTTCAAGTGGTAAAACTGAAAAGAAAAAGGCAAGTATAAAAGTAGTAAAGGGAAATACACACAAACCATAAAACAAAAGAAAGCCAGGGCATCATTCTAAAACGACAAGCATGGAATTTTAAAGGGCAGAACAATTACTAAGGATAAATTGAGGCACTACATAATAATAGGTTACAATGAATAAGACCGAGTCAATAGGAAATTATGCACTTAAAACTGCATTTACTACTATGTTAACAACATAGTATCAAAGTAGTTCAAACAATAATGGTAAGTGAATTTAAGGAGACAAACAAATCTATAAACATAGCAAAAGATTTAAAATATAAAAAAATTCTTTCACAAATTGATAGATAATTTATAGTTGGTTCTAGGATATTGGTGTCTATATGAATATAAATTTTTCCACCCATCATTTCAAAAGAAGTAAGATAAAAAGATCAACTATAATTGGATTAAAGACTGTAATGTACAACCTGAAGTCATAAAACTCATAGAAGGAAACTTTGACATCAATTTTGGTAATGATTTTTTGGATTTAACACCAAAATGAAAAAAAAAAAAAAAAAACACCTGAATTATATTTAACTAATAAGTTTCTGCACAGCAAAGACAACCATCAATAAAATGAAAAGGCAACCTAAGGAGTGGAAGAAAATATTTGCAAATCATATATCTGATATACCCAAACTGAGTAGACATTTTCCCAAAGATATACAAATGGCCAAAAGATACAGGAAAAGATTCTCTAATAGATACATGAAAGAGTATTCAGCATCACTCATCATTAGGTAAATGAAAATCAAACCTATAATAAGATACCATCTTACACCTCTTAGAATAGCTATACCAAAAAACAAAACAAACAAACAAACAAAAAACACAAAAAAACAAAAACAACAACAGAAAAAGAACAAGAGATAACCAGTGCTGGGAAGGATGTAGAGAAAAGGGAACCTGGGATCTACTATATAAAACAGTATGGATCTTCCTTAAAAAATTAAAATATAGGATTACCATACACTCCAACAAATTTATTTATTGGTATCTATATGAAGAAACTGAAAACACTAATTTAAAACAATATGTGCACCCCTATGGTCACCTCAGCATTATTAACAATAGCAATTATATGGAAGCAACCTAGGTGTCCATTGATAGATGCATGGATGAAGATGTTACACACACATACAAGTACACACACACACATATTACTCATCAATAAAAAAGAAACAAATTTTGCCATTTGCAACAATGTGGATGGACATAGAAGGTATTATACTAAGTGCAATCATATGGTGTTTGTCTTCCTTTGTCTGACTTACTTCATTTATATGTGTAACATAAAAAAATAAATGAACAAACAAAACCAAACTCATAGATATCTATGAGACACAGACTCATAGATACAGAGAACAAACTGATGTGGCTTCCAGACAGGACAGGGATGGAAGATGAATGAAAAAAGTGAGGGGAATAAAAGACACAAACTTCCAGTTTTAAGATAAATAAGCCATGGGGTATAATGTACAGCAAAGAGAGTATAGTCAATATCGTAATAAATGTTTTATGGCGACAGGTGATTACTAGACTTGTTGTGGTGATCATATCATAAGGTATATCAATGTTCAATACCTATGATGTATACCTGAAACAAATATAATACTGTATGTCAAATATACTTTAATAAAAAAAGAGTAGTGTCTTAGATTTAATTCTTTATATGGTGATGCTATCTAGTTTAAACTCCTTCCATGATTTAATTAAATAATTTAAAGGAATACACTGAGTGTCCACAATTTTTAAAGTATTCTGATATTGTTTTCCTTTTTTAGGAGAAACATTTGTTATCTTGGGGTGAAGGCTTTCATATTGAATGAAATGTAGTTTTGGATATATGGCTTTCATAAAAAGTACATTAATCTGAGTATAGATTTGGGTATGCATTAAAAAATAAAAAATATAAATGTATATTAATTTGTAATACATACTCTAAACTGCTGTTTAGTTTAAAATAATATAACAATGGAAATGGATTATATTCTTTAACATATTTTTCCATTTAGATAATATTTTGTTAATATGTTTTGGTAGGAACTCCATACAATCTTGGTAATTTTGAAGTTTTAGGAAGTTATTTTATAAAGAATTATAACACACTAATTTAATTAGCATCTATTTCACATGATAAATCATTCAACAAATTAATGCTTAATTATATGTAAAAATAAATTGTGAGGTATATACATTGTAATACGTAAAAAAAAGCTAATTCATTTCTTAGAGTACTGACTGTCACATCTACATTTCAGCAATACGATGTCAGTGAAATGATCAAAAATGTAACTTTCAGGATGACGGACTTTATTTACTATTTTATGGTAGAAAATGAAATCTAAGTATCAATTTGAAATCAGAAATCTATTACTGTTATTAAACTCTAGCACATTACATATGTTGTCTTCAGAAAATAGGCTTGTCAAAAGGCCAAATGTAGTATAAAATGACAGAGAACAAAAAAATAAGAAGTGGAATATTAAGTAAAAGTGTGAAGAAGTTTCCTTACACTTAAGAAAGGATTTCCTTTATTCTAAAATTATGTTAATCAAGTAATGCCGCTGTGTGACATTAAAAGATCATTATTTTTAAACTTAATATAATATTTGATAGTTCATATTTTCAAGTTAAAAGAAGTGAATGTTAAAAATAGCATACTCGGGCTACATTACAAGCCTCAATTAATGTCATTTACAGATCACTGGGGTTTGGGGCTTCACCGTACAATGTCCTCATCCAGAGAAAAGAGGCTGACTAAATCTAACCAGCACTTGTAGATGTGAGGAACCCTGGTTGCTAAAATCTGAAATGGCGTTGATTTGAATGATAGCATCGTGTGGTGGAATGAGCAAGGGTTTGAAATCGCATAAAAAGGTTATGTGTAGAAATTTCGTCCTTATCGGTTTTGTCACTCTGGGAATGTTATTTGATGTCTCAACACCCTCTTATCTGGCTCCGCAAAATCTCCAAGACTGGTGTATATTGTATGTGAAGTTCCAAGTGTAGACTGGCTAGTTAACACACTAAACTCTGGAATCAGACAGACTTGGTTGAGATATTACCACCACAATTTGTCAGATCTATCTCAGTGGGCCAATCCTTTGTCCTCTGATATTTGAGGATAACAAAATGCACATTTTCTTAAGGATATTTTGCAGAGGTCAGGAAACAATGAATACATCTTTTATTATATTGCCTGGCCAACAGTAATCAATCCATACATTTTAATTATTTTCATAGGTAGAATACTTAGGTGCTACACTGTTCCCGCCACATAGCTATGCTCTAAAAAGGACAGCCCCCTATGATCTACTCCACGATTCATTGCTATCATTAATATGTTTGAGGCAGCAAATATACTGAACAGCTGATGTTCTTCGGTGGCATGCGAATATTGGTTTCACCACTTACAAGATATTTGATTTTATGGAAGTATATATTTTCTTGGCAACTTATGATTTGGATAAAAGGCTACTTATGAAAATAACTCCCAAGAAGACATACAAATGGCCAACAGATATATGAAAAAAATGCTCAACTTCACTAACTATGAGGAAGATGCAAATCAAAACCACAATGAGATATCACCTCACACCAGTTAGAATGGGTATCATAAACAAGAGAAGTGACAACAAGTGTTGGAGAGGCTGTGGAGAAAAAGGAACCCTCATACACTGTTGGTGCCAATGTCAAAGGGTACAGCCATTATGGAAGGCAGTGTGGAGGTTCCTCAAAAAATTAAGATTAGAATTACCATATGACCCAGCAATCCTTCTTCTGAGTATCTACCCTTCAAATTTGAAAACACTAATTCATAAAGATATACAGAGGGTGCCAAAAAATGTATACATATTTGAAGAAAGGAAAATATATATATCGATAACAAAAGATGAATCCAAGTCATGTTTGACTTCTGGAATTACAAGACACCTCAAAGTGTCCAGACACTTCTGATTACAGCAAACTACTGCTTGAGCAACGTTGACCAAAGTGTTCACTTGTATACATGCGTTTGTCACCCCATGTATATACCTCTATGTTCATTGCAGCATTATTC
This sequence comes from Rhinolophus ferrumequinum, assembly GCF_004115265.2. Classification (NCBI taxonomy): domain Eukaryota; kingdom Metazoa; phylum Chordata; class Mammalia; order Chiroptera; family Rhinolophidae; genus Rhinolophus; species Rhinolophus ferrumequinum. The sequence continues at coordinate 31,510,267 of NC_046287.1, forward strand.
ACAGTGGCGAAGATATGGAAATAACCAAAGTATCCTTTGATAGATGATTGGATAAAGAAGATGTGGTACATATATACAATGAAATATTTCTTGGCCATAAGAAAAGATGAAATGCTGTTGTTTGCTACAACGTGGATGGATCTTAAGAGTATCATGCTAAGTGAAATAAGAGAGATGGAAAAAGTGAAGAACAATATGATTTCACTCACATGTGGGATATAAAATTGAAAGCAACAAACAAACAAGACAAAGAAAATTAAAACACAAAACTCATAGTTACAGACAACAGTACAGTGGTTACCAGAGGGAAAGGGAGGAGGGAGGAGGTATAAAGGGGAAAAAAGGTTGAATTTATGGTGACAAAAGGAGATTTGACTTTTGGCTGGTGAGCACATAATGCAATATATAGATAATGTATTATAGAAATGTACACTTGAAGCCTATATAATTTTACTAACCAATAAATTTAATAAAACAACAACAAACCTCCCTCTGATGCAGCTGTAGGACCTGGAGAAATGGCTTGGTGGGATACAGCAAATAGTTAAAACATCCTGCATCAGACATGCCCATGGATGTGAGTTCTGGAAAAAAGCAGAAGCGTAGTGAAAGTAGAGAAGAGGAAAGAGCTCACATTGTCAGATAGGTTAATTTTATTTAGCTGTAATTTTCTTTATTATTCAATTTTAGTTATTTGCATTTATTGGATTTTGTTGTTGTACTGTTGCTTTATTTGTTCTTTTATGGAAATTATGGGAAAAGGGCTGATGACCATATCAGAGTTATTTGAGCACATTATGTTCTGGCATCTGTACAGAAATCAAAGGCTGGTGCTGTGAGCAGTTCATTGCCTAATGCAAAAGAAGCAGCTCATAGCCAGATGCGAATTTTAAAACACTAGGCTTGCTTCTTTCTTATTGAACATGGCATAAGATTGCAGGAAATTCCATTTGATGCTGAAAAGGAAATACCTCTGCTGACATCTGGATACAAAAATTCCTAACCAATTGTGAAATAGTTTCCTAGTGGATCAAATGGGAATAATGAGAGTTATCCTACCAGTTTTCTATAAAATGTAAATGGCATGAGAACAGGAGTTGCTGTTCTTTGTTCTTTATTAGATGTGCAAAATTTAACCCTGAAGTGCAAGCACATATTTATCCTGGCGATTAAACCACATTACATAAAACATATAACACCAACATATAAAAATAGCTAGTTATATTTTAGTTTAATTTTTTCATCTCATCTTTTAATACTCTAAATAGCATTAATGTACTGTAAAAATAAATGTATGTTCATTACATCTATGAATGCCTATAATAAATAAGTACCATGCTTGGTGCTTAAACACAAGATTGAAACCACTTAAGTAATTCAAGGTTGTTTTTGTTTTTGTATTATATGAGCTCCTTGATTTACATAAGGAATAATTTCTACACTTTCTTTCTCTCTGATTATGAAGACTTTTGTAAAAATGTTTCTTAAACTTCATACTTTAAAAATACAAACTAAATACAATCATTATGAAAGTAAAATGATATAAAACAAAATTATGATATCAAAAATAACACACAACTTCAAAATCAAAAATCAACATTATTAACTTTAGGTGAGCATCTTCTCAGATGATTATAGAGAATTAAATTTAATTTTTTAACAAAAGTAAGTTCCAGCGCCTACATACTATCTTTTTATACAACTTTGTTAAAATATATAATTGATGAAAAATAAACTGCACGTACTAAAAGAGTACCATTTGATCATTTTAGCCATGAAATCATCCCCACAAACAAGATTATAAATATTTCCATTCTTTCCAATTTTTCTCTTCCCCCCTTTTAATCTATTTCTCCCTCTAACTGTCTTTAAGGAACTATTGATCTACTTCATTTCAATATAGATTAACTTGCTCTTCTAGGATATTTTGTAACCAAAATCATTCAGTGTCTTTTTTTTTTTTTTGGTGGGGGTGGAGCCATAAGCTGGTTTCTTTTATTTAGTATAATATTTCTGAAATATTTTCGTATTTTGAAAATATGTTTTCATTGCTGAGTAATATTCTATTATATGAAAATATCACTATTTCTATATCATTTACTTTTTGATGGATATTTTGCCCCAAGACCTCATCAATACAATAATTAATGTGCTATGAACTTTGGAGTAAAAGCACTTAAGTAGTCATAAGTTTACATTTCTCTCAGATAAATTCCTCTGAGTAGAATGGCTGAGTCATATGATAGGTGAATATTTGTCATTTCAAAAAAGTAATTCGTAGAATTAAAATATCTGAGTTATACGAAAAGTATATAAGAGTTCCAGTTCCCCAACATTTCGATCATCACTTGGTATGGTCACTCTTTTATTTTTAATTCTAGCCAATCTATGGTGTTTAGTGGTATCTCATTGTGGTTTTCTTTTTAACTTGCATTTGCCTGATGGTTAATGATCTTGACCATATTTTCATATGCTTGTTGGACATTTCTTTCTTTCTTTGTGGAAGAAAATTTTTGGCCTATATTATAATTAAACTATTTGTCTTTTTACTATTGAGTTTTAAGACACATGTATATATTGTGGATAGAATTCCTTTGTCAATTACATGTGTTATAAATATTTTATCCTATTCTGTGGCTTGCTTCTTCTTTTTTGTTTACTTAGTGGTATTTTTTGAAGATGAAAGGTCTACAACCTCATATAGTATACTTTATCATTTTTTCCATGCTTTGTGTTTTTATATAATATATAAAAAATATAAAATTAAGAAATATTTGCCTCTTTGATGTTTACATATATTGTATCGTACTCCCATCTTTTCTTTTAGAGGCTTTATATTTGTAGGTTTGATAATTATGTCTAAGATCCATTTTGAGTTTTGATCATAGTGTCACATAAAAAAGTTGGTAGTTTTTCCATTTGAGTATCCAATTAAACTAACGACATATATGTTAGAGAGAGTTTCCTTTCTCTATTGAATTCATTTTACAGTTTGTTGAAAATAAATCCATGATATATATGAGAATCTACTTCTGGACCCTCTATTATATCTAATTTATCTATGTGTCCCCTTTTTGCCATTAGCAAACTTTTCATTTAAAATAGTATTACATGAAATATTGACATAGGACAGAAGCTCTCGAACTCTGTTCTTTAAAATTTTTTTCTTAGAAATTTGAAGTGAATACATAATATTTTATTACCTTGTGTTGCTCAAGAGCCATTTGATAACATTAAGATATTCTTTTTGTCCTCTTTAGAGAAAAAATTTTCTTTTATCCTTCATGTCTGAACCTTCATGATGATTTGCCTAGGTCTGGGTGTCGTTGTCTTTTGATGGCTAGTACTTGACGAGCTCTATCAATGTGAAAACCCATGTCTTAAAACGATGGACACCTTCCCCTCCTGTGTATCCTCCCTTTCCCCCATTTTGGATATTTTTCTTACTCTTTACTTTACGATTTTATGTATCTTTGATACTCACACTTGTTCTCCACCCTTATATCAGGCATATTAATTCATTATAATATATTTTAAAAATGAACAGTACTTTTGTTTTAACAGTTCTTTCCATATGTTATTTTTTTTTTATATTAAGTAGATGTTCTTTCATGGTTGTACTATAATCTTGATTCTTTTTGGGACAACAGTAGACTTGTGCATTTATGCATGCACTTTTAATCATTCTGTTCATAGAATTATATCATTTTCATTTTGTATCAATTTTTCTATTACCTTACTGCAATATCTATCAGGTTGTACATGTAGTTATTGGTTTTCAATTAATTGTAAAGGACTTACCAACAACAACAATGAGAAGGTGTTTTCAGTGTTCTGTGCCTATTAATGGAGCTTTTGAACTGACAGGCTTTGCTTTCCATTCATCATGTAGGAGTGGGGCTTTACTCTCGAAAAATGCCTAAATAAAAGTGTGTTTGGGTACATGTAAAATTGGAAAGCACATTGGAAAATTTGCTCAGGGTCTTGCAGTTTCTTCAGAGATACAAGCTTTTATTTCTATGTGACTGTCTGCAGAGCTTTTACATGGACAATGGGGTTGGGAGTAGGGTTAACTCCTCTCTAGGGATATTTAAAGTAATGACTGTCCTTCAGTTCTGCATCTAATTCGTAGCCTCTTCCCACATAGCATGACAGTAACCTTCATCTCTCAATATGCTGGAAAGAAGGAGTGCTCTTTTGGCAATAACTCCCTCTACGAAAGTACTAATTAGCAGTTTTCTCCTCCCTTCATCCAGCAGTTACCCCTTTTCCAACTTCTTTTTTTTTTCCTCCCTCCCCAAAAAATGTTCATATGTCTTGGTGAATTTCATATTTGTTTATTGTAGTGGATTTATAAATCAGAAACATTACTTTAAGTTCATGCCATTAGAACTTTGTAGATTGCAAGAATCACGGGAGATCATTTGGCCATAATCAAACTAAATGTTCTTCTTATTAAAATTTTTCTTGTCACATTTAAATTATTTCCCCACAAACTATAGTTTATTAAGAAACTTTTCTTTCAGCATTACATTCAAGCAGACTAAAACACAAACTATAATTGGGTTATAAATTATTCTCACTTAAAAATATGATAGGCATTTGAAGCATGAATGGTTGAACACATTTGTGAGTGGAGCCAACAGATGTTTATTAGAAATCTCTAAACTAAATTTATCATGATGTCAATAAGGCAATTACATTTGGGCTCTGCAGTGCATTACAGAAGTTGAATGCTTTTTATATTACCTACATTATGTATTCTATATTTTTCTTTTTAAATCTCTAATCAAAAATTTTACAACTTACTACTGAATATACATGTAGGTACTTAGAGATTTCAACTCGTAAAATAAATTATGATTTGTACTTCAATCAATCTCACAAAATTCCAAGAAGCACAATTATATAGGTTTTTAAAAATGAATATGCTACTTCAAATTGAAATTAAATAAACTAGTTAATTTTTTCTCTATAAATGAAGTCAGATGGAGTTGTTACTTTAAAACTAATATTTATTCAATGTCTATATTCCAGGTGTTTCATTGACACCTGCCTGATATTTTAACATTAAATGACATATAGGTGATGCTCAATAATATTTTAAATGAATGAGTGAATTTATTAATTCCTCAATAATATAAAAATTTTAGTTTGAATGAGAAAACTAAACTTCAAAGTATGTAAACAACGTACCAAACCCTATATGCAATGGATCCTTGAACAACAGGTGAGTCAAAAACCCATGTATAACTTTTGACTGCTCCAAAACAACTACAGTCATCCCTCAGTATCCATGGGGAACTAGTTCCAGAAGCCCCCACAGAAACCAAAATCTGTGGATGCTCAAGTCCCTCGTATGAAATGGTGTATAAAAAATGCATGCAGTCAGCCTTCTGCATCTGCAGAGTCCTAAACATGGATTCAGATTACTGTTTTCTATGCAGCGTTAGTTGAACCCTGGATGTGAAACTGGAGACACAGGGGGACAACCAAATATTTACTGAAAAAAAAAAAATCCATGCATAAGTGGACCCATGCAGTTCAAGCCTGTGTTGTTCAAAAGTAAACTGTAATTAATAAGTGGTAGGGAAAAAACAGGACGTCCAGAACACTTGTTTAGTAGTGACACTATCTCTCTCATCTCAGTATTTCTCCTTGTCATAATTTATCAATCTAGAAAATTATCATTTCATTCAAGAGCAAAAACGAGCCTATTACTTTTAAGTCATTAAATATTTTGATATATGATTTGATGGAATCACATACTTTAATACCTCTAATGCCAATGAGAAACTCACCATGTTTCACTATAAATAGAAGTGAGAAGGAAAAGGACAAAACCATATGATTTCACTCATACATGGAATATAAAACAGAAAGCAATAAACGAACAAGCAAAACAAACAGAAAAACAAACTCAGACACAGACAACAGAATGGTGGTTACCAGAGGGGCAAGGGGGTGAGAGGATGAAGAAGGTAAAGGGGGTCAAATATACAGTGACAGAGGGAGACTAGAATATGGGCGGTTAAGCACACAATGCAAATATACAAATAATGTATTGTAGAATGGTACATTTGAAACTTATACAATGTTATTAATCAATGTCACTCCGATAAATTTAACTTAAAATAAGTCAAAAAGAAAAAAAAAAGAAAAAAGAAAATGATGGCACTGTTAACTTGGACAATATTTTTGAAATAATGAGACACTTCCACCCATGTACGTGTCTACCATGGAAACTTATTATAACAATCTTCTATATTTCTAAATTAGATAATCTATTCATTCACCCACTTAATAAAATCTTCTTATTGTTAACTACATTAAAACATCTGAACATCAGGAGAAGTCATGCCATTAATAATTTTGTAGATCATCCAACTTGTTCTTGTTGTTAGGGCAGCAGGGTGCTTTTAGTTAGCCCAGAATTCAACATTCAGAAAACAAATTTTTGAAGAGTGCAGAATCATAGCACATGCACCTTTCTATACCTGACTCTTCACCCTGCTTCCGTACTCTTATCATTGCCTGGAATTTACATGAGATTCCCTGAGGTATTGCAGCTATGTTTAAATCATGAAGATGAAAGGCCAATGTAAAGCAAACAGAATATGGAAATCAATAGATCTAATGTCCTTTATGATGGTTTACTGGATTGCCTACTTCCATTTACCTTGATGGTTAAAGGACATTTTTCTGTCTTACCTGCTTAAATCATACTTAATGAAGCATCCTGTGGCTTGCCAAAGAAAATCTCAATTGTAAATGCTGGACCCAATCATTCTCACATATTCTAAGCCGTTACTTATGGGGAAAAAAGCTACAAGAAACAAAAAACATCCTAAGACATTTGATGTCACATAACTTATATTACAGCAATTTCTTTTATGAAGAAAATAAGTATTGGTTTTGTTCACAGGTGAATAAAAATCCAGCATTTATGAAATTGAGTCATGGAATAGGATCAATGACAATCACTAAAACGTAGTTCCTCAAATAGTTCTGTAAACAATGTTCTGGGGCATTGTAGGGCAAACACAAATATAAGTGCTAAAATAATTATTTTGTAATATTCTCTTGGCTAAATTTAGTTTTTCAGTCTTCCATGGATATTTTATTGACATTTTTTCTTAGAACTGAGTTAAGCCTTTAATTTGTCAAATAAATGTACAACCAAAAAAAGAAAACAAAAAGGAAAATAAATCTTTACACTAGTATTCAGGACAAGTAACAGACTATTAATTTTTATAAACTTGTGCTAGTTATGAAATAAGATACTGAAGAATGATCTGTAGACTTAAACATCAGCGGCAGAGGGCCATTCCATTCTCCCTCTCCACAAATGTCCCAGTTTTGCAGGGAAGTCGCAAGAGTGATGGAAACCATTCCACCAGGGATACTGCTAGCGTATTCTAGCTGCTAAAGTTCATGGCTATTTTCAGTGCTTTAAAGATATTGAAAGGTTTAAAAAAAAAAAAAAAAGATGATATTCTGGCAGTGTCCTTGACACAACAGGGCCAGCTCTCCAGTGGAAGGACAGAACCTGCATTTAAGAATCAGGAGAGACTTTAAAAAGAGCATACCGTCAACTTCTTATAGCTGGCCAACAGCCCAATCCGGAGAAGACCTCCTAGACACCCCGTGGACTGAGGCTTTCATCATGTTTCCATCATTCCTCTTCAGGGACCTTTCAGCCTTGCTCAAAATAACCCTACTTCCTGCCATTGGTTGCTCTCTGTAGTTCTTCAACTGAAAAGAAGTCGTGTGTGTGTGTGTGTGTGTGTGTACTAAAATATATTTGCAGATGATTTTATAAATGATTATATGCATTGCAAATTAATCGAGACAGATGTAAACATAACTAAGCATTTTGCAATAAAAAGAATATGATGGTAACCCCCCCCAAAAAATCACAAAAAATAGAATAAATGAAAGACACTGACAAAAATAACACCAAGTATACCATTTATAACTATTGAAGTAAGATAATAAAATATTCTTACTTAATGATAAAGAATTATGTAATGAGAAGATTTGATAAAGTGATTGCATAATATTTATAAAATTTAATATAAAGGCTAACTGTTTATTACTGTGGATAAAGTGATATAATAATATTGAAATTATCACATTCTAAAATTATTTTAAAAGAATGGAGAGGATTAACAAACAACGATAACCCAGTAGTATGGTTTGCCATGTGAAATCATGGCTAGCGTTTGAGGGTGTAGGTAGAAAAAAGAGATTTTGTAATGTAATTTCACTGCAATCTAAGCTATGCTCTTTGAAAAAAACAAATGAGGTCTGCAGTCTGGAATATAAAGAGCTTCGAAGTTGCCACTTTATCCTAGCAACAAGCAAAAGCTGAACAAACTGAAAAAGCAACAACTAGTGTTAGATCTGGCAGAGAAACGAAGTCACCAGGCAAACCACTGCCTCCCAAATTAGAGACACAGGGGAATACAGAAAATCACAACTTACCAGAGCCAAATCCATAAGCAGAAACCTCTATGGGAACCAGTGCAGGGGTAGAAAAACCTGAACTGTAATTGGCCAATTGCTGGAGTTTCAGTGTTTTCAAGCCTGAGTGATAAAAGCTACAGGGGACCTCGTTAAGAGGGGGAAAAGGGGTATGTGTGCATGCTTTTTTACAGTTTTACTTCCAAGACCCTTACCAAATCCTCACAGTGAATATCAAATGGGTAAGAAACAAAAACACAAAATCTCTGGCTTTAGGCAAAGGCCTACCTATGGGAAGAGAAATACCCCTTTTAGCCATCATGTCCCACGTAGGAGGGGAAATCTGAAATGAACTGGTGAAGACCACAGTTCAGGGAAACAGGCTCACCAGATGACTGAGACTAATAATGGGACTAGAGAACACTTCCCATTTCCCCACACCTTGCCACCCCATTGCTAAAGGCCCACAAAAAAATGTAGTCAACTGATCTTTAACAAAGGAACTAAGACAGTAAAATGGGGGGAAATATTCTTCTCAACAAATTGAAAAACTGGATATCTATAGACAATAAATCTGACCCAGAATTTAAAAAAATTAACTCAAAATGGATCAAGAACCTAAACGTAAATGGCAAAACTACAAAATTTTTGGAAGATAACATTTAGGAAAAAAATCTAATTGACCTTGGGTATGGTGATTAGTTTTAGATACCATAACAAAAGCAAGTCACTATCCCTGAAAGAATTAATTGATAACCTGGACTTGATTTAAATTAAAAACCTCTGCTCTGCAGAAGACAATGCCAAGAAAATAGGAAGATAAGCCACCAATTGGGAGAAACTATTTGCAAAAGACACATCTGATAAAGGACTGTTATCCAAAATATACAACTATCTTTTAAAACTCAACCATAAGAAAACAAACAAATTAAAAAAGCAAGCAAAAGATCTGAACAGATACCTCACCAAATATATACATATACATCTCATATGAAAATATATTCAACTCATATGTCATTAGAGAATTAAACGATGAGAATTAACAATAAGGTACCAGTGCACAGCTATTAGAATTGCCAAAATCTGGAACACTGACATCAGATGCCGGCAAGGATGCAGATCAACAAGAAGTCTCATTTGTTGCTGGTGGGAATGTAAAATGGTACACTATCTTTGGAAGACAATTTGGCAACGTATTACAAAATTATACATACCCTACCATATGATCTAGCAGTTGCACTCCTTGGTATTTATCCAAATGAATTTAAAACTAAGGTCCACAAAAAAGCCTACACATGAAAGTTTATAGCAGCTTTATCTGTAATGCCGAATCTTGAAAGCGCCAAGATGACCTTTAGTAGGTGAATGGATTAAAAAAAAAAAAAAAAAAAAAAAAAAAAAAAAAGAAAAAAGAAAAAAGAAAAAAAAAGTTACATCCAGAAAAAAGATTATTTTTCAGAGCTAACAATAAATGAGCTAGCAAACCATGCAAATACATGGAAGAAACCTAAATGCATATTATTAAATGAAGGAAACCAATCTGAAAAGGATACATCCCATACAACTCAAACTATATGACATTTTGAAAAGGAAAAACTACTGAGAGAGTAAAATGATCAGTGATGGCCCGCTGTTATGGAGAAGGGAGAGGTGAATAGACAGAGCATAGAGGATTTTTAGGGCAGGGAAACTATTTTTAGGGCAGGGAGACTACAATGGTGGGTATGTGCCATTATACATGTCCAAACACATACATATACAACACCAAGACTGAACCCTAGAGCAAATTATGGACTTTGGTTGACAATGATTTTTCAATCTTAGTTGAATTGTTATAAATGTACCATGTGGCGTGTTATGTTGATAGTGGGACATATTGAAAGATCGGGAGACAGGGCCTACCTGGGACCTCTCTGTACTTTCCACTCTGTTTTGCTGTATACTTAAAAATGTTTATTAAAATAAAGTGTATTAATTAAAAAATACATCATCCTACCATGCAGCTACACTAATTCTTGGTAATATTTAAAATACTGTATCACTAGGATCATACATAAGGCAAACTCCACTTGGAAATTTCTTGTCATGGTCCATAAGAACTGTCTTTCCCATTGTCAGGGGACGATGACCAAATGCTTCAGAGTGCTCTCAGTTCTCCTGAGCCAAGTACACATTCAAAATTAACATGAATAAACATATCCCTACTATGAAAAAAAATTACTCAGAACGTAATTTTATTTAGATTTAGGACAATATTACAACCATGCATTTTTTTAAAAATAAACAGAAACATAAAAATCTATGTTTTTATAACTCTATCAACATATTTTTTCCAGAAGGATGACAATCGCTCCTTATCATGTTTCTAGAAATGCAAGTCATTTTAGGTAAAGTTGAAATATACTTAAGTTATATGCAGTGTTTCTAAAACAACAATGTCACATACCTAGCCTGTCTCTATGAAGAGTTGGAGGAATTGCTTATTAAGACACTCTTCTCATCACTTTACCTATAAACTTTACACTGTCCTCTCTATTCTAACCTTCCCACATTTGGCACAAACCTCTTAGTCTTTGATTTTATAAATTTTTCTGTTATTTGAAAATCTGTGTAAACATACCACTTATACTTCTAAATATGAACAAAGATTTATATTTTCTAATTGTAATATTAATTGTAGCACTGGAAGAATTCAATTTTTAAATTTTGGTTCTTTTGAATTTTCACACTTTTAGATTCATTTTCGAATGGTTTTTCAATCAGTGCCACATAAACCACTAAGCAATAAAGTAAAATGAAAGATACCTTTAAAGGTAAGAAAAAAAGAAAAGAAAAAATATGCAACAATTTTTATTTCTTTGGTTGAGGTAACAGCAATAGTTGGTTCATTCATTTCATCATGATGTATATAAACCTCAAGAGAACTAGCTAAGTTAATAGAAAATCTGTAGGAGACCTGCCCTGAATGTTCAAAATGTGTTGGGTTTTCCTTCTGAATACAAATTGTATTAAAAAAAGGAAAGAAGTTTAGATTTGTTTTCTTTGAGGCTAGCCCCTGAATGGTGACAGGCACCTTATTTTAAAATGTGTCAGTGGCAATATTTAATAAAAAAATAGTGTATTGTTCTATCATGAATTTAACCACAATATGTAAAAATGAAAGTTGAAAAATCAAGGAGATTTTCATTGAAAAATCTCCATTGAAAAATCAAGGAGAAGTGATATTAAAATGCATAAATGTACCATAACTAAAGTTCAACTTTCACTATGAAAGTTTGAAGGAAAGCAGGGGCTTCTATTTTACCTGTCATTTAAATAAATTGACTGATCTAGTCTTCAAAAGTTGGGTGCTCTCATATGTGTGTGTGTGTGTGTGTGTGTGTGTGTGTGTGTGTGTGTGTGTAGACTATGAGAGTTACAAAAGGCTTCAATCTCACACTTTACATCTCAACATCATTAGCACTTATATCTAAAATAATGAAAAGAGAAATTGTTTACTGAAAAAGACTCACATGGGTGGGGGGTGGGAGATGAGGGTAAGGGGGATCCAATATATGGTGATGGAAGGAGAACTGACTCCGGGTGGTGAACACACAATGGGATTTATAGATGATGTAATACCGAATTGTACACCTGAAATCTATGTAATTTTACTAACAATTGTCACCCCAATAAATTAAAAAAAAAAAGACTCACATTATAAAGCATACATATAAAGGTAAATACACAAGGAGTAAAATTTAATCAAATAATAGGATCCTTAGTTGAAACCCAAATGCATGGCTTTTAGGCCTACCTCTACCACCACCATTATGTAGAAGGAGACTATGCCTTTACAACCTATAAAGAATTCCATTGCATCTCTACATATTGAGCACTGAAATCCAAAATTTTTTCACATTTAAAATTAGAAAATACAAGTATATTGTCTCTATTTGAGGGAAGTAGAAACTTGCAGGTCTATATGATGTTATGAAGAAATACTTTACAAATCCTTGAGACATGCATCTTGAAACCTATTGATTTAATATTAAAATGTTATTAAATTATATTTATTTATTCCTAACCATGAATGTTTATAAGAAGGATGTTACAAATAGAACTTTATGCTTTAAATGTTAACAGTTACTACATTTGCAATATAACATATTTTAAGAAATTATCTTGTCCATGGCAACTAAGATTGTATGTCAATATAATGAAAACTCAGTGGTATGTTCTTTCACTATTTGAAAGTAATAAGAGTTAGATAAATACTATTTAAGCATGTGATAGTTATTAATTCATCATTTAACCAAAGTTTTGTGAATTACAGTTACAGAATTTTTGACTTAATGGAACTCTCATTATAATTTATGGGTAAAGAAAAATGTTAGAAAATGAACAACATTCAGGTCATATGACTAGAGATATAATCCTAAGACATTTTACTAAATATAGCCAAAAAAAAAAAAAACGTATCTTGATTCATTATATTTCTTTAATATCTTAGCTAAAGTGCATACCTGGAAATACCCATCACATGGATAGTGATTCTTATACACTATGTATTGTTAGATAAATTTATGTAATATGTGCATTACCCGCATTGATTTATGTTTTTAGTATGTATGTAGATATTTAGATAGAACAATAGATTTCTGTATCATGATAGGTTTTACGTAATTTAGAAATCCAGACATGCATAGTAGAAAAGATTTACTTTTTCCAGTGCATTAGGTAGGCTATAGGCTAAGCTGCTCTCTCTCACAAATAGATCACCAAATATAGTACCTGAAATATAAGTTTATTTTCACTCAGATAAAATTCCAGAACGAGATTCTTAGCTTTGAAAGGATGATGTTGGGGCTGCCATCCCCAAAATCAAATTCCCAATTTTTTTCTAATTATCACCATTTCCCAGACAGTATGAAGGGAAAATGTAGGCAAAAGCAAGTCACTTTATCTGTAAGATGAATCAGCAATAACCTGCATCATTACCGTTATGTTCCATTGCCCGAAGTTCGTTACTTGGCTTCACTGAACTATGTGAGGACTGGGAAATATTATCTTTAGCTGGATGTTAGCATGTGCACATAAAATCTGGCACATAAAAATGGGGGTAAATGGAATGTGGGGAGCAATTAGTAATTCCTGTTAGCTTGCTTCACTAGCCTTTCAGATATTTATGTACTCTCTTTTCCCCCAAGAACAATCTCTCACTAATCTTATCATATTATCTCATTCAGCCTTATCCCAAGATTATCTGGGTTAGGCATAGGTTACTCCACCAGGTTCCATGTGGCAGTTTTTCGTTTTTTGTTTTTTCTCCACCAGACTGGAAAACCATCTAAACTTTATCAGGACATGGGCATTCCCCTTAATACTTCTGGTTAAGTGTTTTTTACTTATATTTTGTTAAGGAAGAATTAGATAAGAATATCAGAATCATATCAGAAAAAAAACTTAGTGCATGTTATATGAATGAACTTGCCCCTACATCACAAAAGCCCTTCTTTTTTTCAACCTTTTAAAGGTTTGCTTAAGGCTGACACATATGTAATTTTATTTTCTCACTTCTTCATTGCTCACGTATAATAATCATTAGGGTTAACAGATTTTACCACCAAAACCTGTTTACTATTCTCCGTCTTCATCCTGCAATGCAGTAAAGGCCATTATCTTCTACACCTAAATTACTACAAGACCTTTTAAAGTGGTCTGTGTTTATTCACCGGCTCTTCTAAATAATTCTATTCAATTATTCATGATGATAATTTAAAATACACATCTGATTACATATATTGCTTTGCTTATGTTTCATATTTTCATATGTTTCACATGATCCTTGAAGTTAAGTAGGAACTCCTTACTATGACATACCAAGTCTTGCAATTTTGCCCCTGCGCCCCTAAATTATCATCTCTTACCTTTTGCCTTTTACATGTTCACCCCTTTGTGCTTCCCCTCCCCAATGCCTTCTCTTCCTTCATTTGCTTGACTACTGTTTCTTCTTCATCTATCAGCTTAGATGTTCCCTCCTCCAAAGAGTCTCCCCTAAATTATCAGAGCACTTAGTGTCCCTCCAAGGTATTATCATGCTAACTAGGCAGTCATACTATAACATAGAATATATAGAATTGTGATTGTTTATTTCATTAAGTTTCCCCTAATTAAGTATTAGCTGTTTGGGGTAGGAATTGCAGCTTTCTTCTACATATCCTTGGAAGCTAGAGTAATGTTGTGACTAGTTAGTGCAAGCTTTTGTTTAAATTCAGTTCATTGAAATTGAAGTTGAACTTAAAGATAATAGTCAATGAACTGTTTCTCTGTGAAAGAGTTTTCCGATGATTAACATGAAAAAATCTATGAACTTTGAAGGAAGATGGTGGAAGAAAATATTTTAGAAAGAAAAACAACCTAAGAAAGATTACCAACGTTGAATCGTCTGGTCTGAATTTAGAATGGCTTACACAGATAAGACAGTGAATGGCATAGACCATTGAAAAAGTTGCATATGGTTTTGTGGATATCAAATTTTTAGATATAAAAAAAAAAGATAAGTAGAAGCTAAGACTGAGTAGGCAAGCAAAATCCAGATGATAATTTGTTTGTGGGGTGGTGTTATTTTATGCTAAAGTAAGAATTATGAGAAAGATGAGGTTTAAAAAGAACTTCATAAGGTAAGAAGCTCTTTCCCTAGCAGCCCTGTGTAAGATTTGGAGAAGTTTAAGAGTGGTGGCATGAAGCCTAGTTAGAGCTCCCAAGCCATTTCTAAATGCCTCCTGATCTGAATGAATGAAGTCATTACCTGCCAAGGATTTCACAAGAGAATTCAACTTTGTTCCTCCAGAAGTAGAAAAAAATGGCTCTTAGCACAGTTATTTTTCCTACTGAGTTGACAATGGAATCCTGTTTTTGTTCCCAGGAAGCTTCTGCATTTGAGTCACAGAAATACTGTTTGTACAACATAAATATCCTCAAGCTTTATTTCATTCATCTTTTTCTTCTTAGTTAGCACCTCTTACTAATATGTGGTGAAAAAGACATGAGTATATTTGACATCTCTTTCTTATACTCTCAACATGTTGTCAATGTAATCATAATTGAATTTTGATAGGGCCATAGTGTTTTACTTTTAACTGCTAAGCAGTAATTATTGACTGCCTAACTACTCAAAGTGAAGTGCTTATAGGAATCTGAAGCTCTCTGCCTGGCCCACGTCTCTAAAACTGATCATTCTATTTGTCTTACAATTCCTAAGTGGTCACTTTAATTTCCCTTATGTCCTCTTGTGTGGGAATTTCACTTTCTCCCAAATATTTAATTTCCTCAAATGCACTGTTGATATTATTTCAATCCATTTTTCCCATAGAGAATTTCTCCATGGGACTCCTTTGTTAACCCTTCTCTACCTGAGCTTTTATACTCAAGGGTTAAAAGAAAACTTGATTGCATCCCAAGACTTTTATGAAAGTTCTCTTAGATTACAGAAACTATATCTTTAAAAAATTCTAGTAAATAGATAGTAGTAAAATTATTCACTGCACAGGACAGGAAGATAAGGAATTTCTACTTCTTACTTAGAGAAGGTACTGTGATATGTGGAAAATTCTATATACTGGCTTTGAGCTATTTAGTCTTGTGTTGACATTCTTTTTCTTAAAATTGTCAGCTGAGTGATCTTGAGTTCAATAATTAATACTATCAGCTCAATTTTATTATTGGTAAAATTATATTCAGCAGTGATATGTATTAAATGAGGTAGTATAAGTCAACACTTGGCATACACTTGACAGTCAATAAATTTACTTCCTTTTTCTTTTTTCCTACTCCTTCATTCCCATCATTTCTTCACATAGCCTTTGTTTCTTTTGTATTATATTTTCTAGCTTTCTAATATTTTAAAGATATGTGACAAAATATATTCTTTTTTACTGCAAGAGTATCTCTTCATGATTGAAAAAGATACTAAAAAGGTTACCTTTAAAAATCTTTATCAAAATTAACAACAGATACAAACTAAAACAGGTACTACTATGTATAGTTTACATGGTGCTAACACAATCATATGACTGTTTATCTTGGCTATTTGTGATACAGTAGGCCTTCTGTATCCTTGGATTTCACATCCATGGAGTCAACTACACATGGTCAAAGATATTTGAAAAAAAAATGTTATGTTGTTGCTGACGTGTACTATGTACTGATGTGTACGTGTACTATGCATATGATGGTTACATCTGTACTAAACATGTACAGGCTTTTTCTTGTCATCATTCCCTAAACAATACAATATAATAATTATTTACATAGCACTTACATTGTATTAGCTATTATAATCTAGAGATTTTTTAAAGTATACTATATATAGGTTATAGATTTGTTTATATGTGGGACTTGAGCATCTGAGGATTTTGGTACCTGCAGGAGGTCCTGAAACTAATCTCCTGTTATATGAAAAGACAACTATATTAAACACTGTTTGATAGTCATAGATCATTTACTTTAGTACAAAAATATCCTCTTTTTAAAATAAATTAGCAAAAAATTTTGTAATTACTGTGCAGTCAATATTTGTGAGTTGCTGATTATGTTAGTTAAGTTTCAAAATTTTAGAAACTTTGATTTGCTTTTTAATGACTTTCGTTTAATAATTATTATTCTTACTATATAAGGGAAAAATAAACCAAAGAAAAGTTATGAAATCTACTTATCTGACTCATAAACTTAGCCACTGGTTTCCAGTAGTGATTTAAGATCACAAGGATAATTTGTATATTGCGGGGAGGTATGGAACACTAATCTCAGGGCAAAATTGTATTATCTAGCATTTCCAAAAATTTAATAATCATTAATGTCAAATTTCTGTGAGGTCTATGGAATTTTATGCTGCTATTTCACAAATGAGTAATCTGGGGCTTCATTCCATGATATTCCAAAGGCCACATATAAGTTGGTGGAATGAAGCCAAGAAGGAATGTTAGACAATTTCAATGTCAATCAGAATACAGAGGGCATATCTCCTAACTCAATCCATTAGCAATATTGCCTGAAATCTAATGAAGTAAATCTCATTTAGAAATGGAAACTTTTGTTAAAATTTGGGCTTATTCTTAAAAGAAAGTCGTTCCTATCTTTTGAAGTTATAATGTAAAAGATAATTGCTGCATAAGACTGTGCCGTCAGTAAATATTTGTTGAGTAAACTAATGGAAAATAAAGTTAATTTGTAAAAGTTAGTGCAATAGAAACTATGTTTAACCTCTGTCTCCCCTTATTGATCAAATTCAAAACAGAACAAAATAAATAACACAAGGTTTCAATGCAGTTTTACCTGGGTTATTGTAATATTAGCTACAACATCCGCAAATTCATAAACACAAAATAAACTTGTAGTGAAATCAAACTGGTCAGTTTAATAAAACAATACTTTTATAATTTAACCACGTTGATTAGAAAAATAATTATCAAGACAAATAATTACATTTTATAAAGTAAAAATATTTATTAGGCACAGTCCTAAAAACTAAGCTAATATACAGAGTAAAATTTAAGCTTTCTACTCATGTAGCAGTTCCCTATCAATTATCTCATTTAGCTACTTAAAGAATGATGAATGATGAATATTATTATTCATTTTTGCAAAGGAGGGAACCTCAGCTGAAAGCTTTGAAGTGAGTCTCTCAAAATCACACACTTCCTGTTCCACATTTCATCATCTTCACTAAATGCATTTTGATCTCTCCTATACTTTACAATTACTTTTGCTTTGGTTTTTAAACATCTGATCTCTCATTCTAGAACAATAATGTTCTATTTCCTCTACCTCTTTCACTTGGCTAAGTCCCCTTTAGTTAATAATTGTTTAAATCCTTATTTTGTTTTAGAAATTATAAATCCCCTTCACCCATCATGTCTTATTTAAGGAATTCTTAAATTCAATAGCATTCCCTGATGCTCCAAATATAAGATTGGAACTAGTCTACATGAGGGATTACCAAATATGGACTGCCATGTCCCACCTGCTACCTGTTTGTATAACCCCGGAGCTAAATATTTCTTTCCACATTTTTAAATAGATGAAAAAGTCAAAAATGGAATAATTTTTGTGAAAAGTGAAAATTATATGAAATTTAAATTTCAGTGTCCATACGTATTCACAGAAATACAACCACACTCATTGTTTATTAAAAACATTTAATGAACATTGAAATCTTCCTAGATTCCCACAAATAGCCAGCAAGGACATGTCTTATTTCCTGCCTCGAACCACTTCTATCAGTTTCACCATCATGAAGCAACAAAGAAGAGCTGTGTAATTTCAGGGACTTAAAAAACTCAAATCAGTTTGCTAAGAGTTTTTATCATAAATGGATGCTGGATTATGTCAAATTCCTTTTCTACATTTATTTATCAAGTGGGTATAGAGGGGTCATATTTCAACATAATAAAGGGCATATATGATAAACCCACAACTAACATCATCCTCAATGGGGAAAAGCTAAAAACATTCCCCTTAAGATGAGGAATAAGACAAGGTTGCCCACTTTCACCACTTTTATTGAATATTGTACTGGAAGTTCTATTCACAGAAACCAGACCAGAAAAAGAAATAAAAGCATACAAATTGGAAAGGAGGAAGGAAAATTTTCATTATTTGCAGATGACATGATATGATATATAGAGAAACCCAAAGATTCCACCAAAAAACAATAAAAACTGGTAAATAAATTTAGTAAAGTAGCAGGATACAAAATTAATATTCAGAAATCAGTTGCATTTGTATGCACCAATAACAAACTATCAGAAGGAGGAATGAAGAAAACACTCCTATTCACAATTGCTTCAAAAACAATAAAATACTTAGGAATAAATTTAATCAAGGAAGTTAAAAAAACCTGTACTCAGAAAATTATAAAACATTGAAGAGACAAATTAAAGAAGATACAAATAAATGGAAATATATGCCATGCTCATGGATAGGAAGAATTAATATAATTAAAATGTCCATACTACTAAAGCAATATATAGTTTCAGTGCAATCCCTATCAAATTACCAATAACATGTTTCACAGAACTAGAACAATAATCCTAAAATTATATGGACTCGTAAAAGACCCCAAATAGCCACATAATCTTGAGAAATGAGAATAAAGTTAGAGGGATCATGCTACCTGACATCAAATTATATGACAATTCTATAGTAATCAAAACAGCATGACATTGGCATAAAAACAGTTCCATAGATCAATGGAACAGAATAGAAAGCCCAGACATAAATCCATGCCTACAAAGTCACTTAATCTATGACAATGGAAGCAAGAATTTACACTGGGGTAAAGACAATCTATTTAATAAATGGTGCTGGGAAAACTGGACAGATACATTTTAAAAAATGAAACTGCGCCACATTCTTATGTCATATACAAGAATATATTCAAAATGGATTAAAGACTTAATTGTAAGACCTGAACCATAAAATTCCTAGAAGGAAATAAAATAAGTAAATTCACAGACATTACCCTTAGTAGTATTTTTACTGATATATCTCCCTGGGCACGAGAAGCAAAAGAAAAAATAAATGTGGGGGACTGCATCAAACTAAAAAGTTTTTTCATAGCAAAAGAAACCATCGATAAAAAAACTAAAACACATTCTACTGAATGGGAGAAGATATTTGCCAATGATACATCTCGTAAGGAGTTGATATCCAAATTTATATATTAAAAACATCATAGCACTCAACACCAAAAAAAGAAACAAACAAACAAAAAAACCCACAAAATAAACAATTAAAAGATGGGCAGAGCACACGAAGAGACATTTCTCTAATGAGGACATACAGATGGCCAACAGACATATGAAAAAATGCTCAATGTAACTAATCACTAGAGAAATGCAAATAAAAACCACAATGAGATACCACCTCACTCCTGTCAGAATGGCTATCATCAATGACAACAAACAAGTGCTGGCGAGGATCTAGAGAAAAGGGAACCCTCCTGCACTGTTGGTAGGATTGTAGATCGGTGCAGCCACTATGGAAAACAGTGTGCAGATTCCTCAAAAAATTGAAAATAAACTACTTTATGACCCAGCAATTCCACTCCTGGGTATCCATCCAAAGAAATCCAAAACACTAATTCAACAACAACAACAACAACAAAAGGGATAAGGATTATATATATATATATAATATCCTTATATTTATTGCAACACTATTCACAATAGCCAAGACATGGAAACAACCAAAATTCCCGTTGATAGATAATTTGGTAAAGAAACTGTGATACATTTATACAATGGAGTATTAATTGGCCATAAAAAAGAATGAAATCTTAGCATATGCAACAATATGGATGGACCTAAAGAATATTATGCTACATGAAGCAAGTGAGAGGGAGAAAGACAAATACCATATGATCTCATTTATAGATGGAATCTAAAGAACAGAGTAAATTAGCAAACAAAACAGAAATAGACTCAGAGATATAGGAAAAAAAACTGATGGATGCTTGATGGGAGGGGGTTGGGTATGGGGGAGAAGGTGAAGGGATTAGAAAGTGCAAATTAGTAGTCACAAAACAGTCACAGGGATATGAGATACAGTTTGGGGAATATAATCAATAATGTAAAGACTATGTAGCGTGCCAGATTGGTACTGGACTTGTCAGGGGGATCACTTCGTAGATTGTATAGATAGATGCCTGACCACTGCACTATACACCTGAAACTGAAATAAAATAATGTTGAACTTTAACTATAATTGAATATATATATATATATATATATATATATATATATATATATATATATATATATATGTAATCATGGGATGTAAAGTACAGAATAGGGGATAGAGTCAATGGAATTGTAACAGCTATATACGATGTCAGATGGGTAGTAGATTCAGGTGTTTATCACTTTGAAGAGTGGAAATGTCTAGTACGTTGGTTTGTACACCTGAAACTAATTAAAAAAATAAAAACTCAAATCAATGAAGATCATCATTATGAGTAAGGTAGAAAAAAGGGTGGTAAATAAATGATTCTATGATGAAAAATATTAGAGAACTATTAGTATCCAGGTTTATTAAAACAAAGCAAGATACATAAGTAATATGTAAACTCTTACAAGATAAAGGAAATACTAAAGAGAAGAATATTGTGTGTGTAAGTGGTGTGTGTGTGTATGTGTGTGTGTTGTAGCAAATATATAATTTACCTTTTGTCTTGTAACTTAATGATTATACTAATAAAAGAATGTATTTAACAAATGAAATTTTACTTTTCCCTTTTTGTTATAATTTTTTCATTTTTTTATTCTTTTGTCATTTTAAATTAAACTTTTATTCTCTGAAAGTTAGAGAATTATTTATTAAATTGAATTATTGTATGTTCTAAAATATGTAAGTAAAAAACGTACCTTAAGCATTAGTGATGGTCTTAAATTAATTTTAAGTTACTTATCAAAATGCTGGACTTACATATTTTTTATATTATCAGTTAAAATAAACAAATTATTTTAATTTTCTGGTTCAGTGTATTTATAATTATGTTTATACTGTGGAGGTTTTATATATATGACATTTGTTCTATAGGAATATTTAATGATGAAAGGACAATGAATCCAAGGTTTAATCTGTGACTAGCAAAATAATTTTAATTACTTACATTTCCAATATCCAGCAGTTTATGTATATAAACCCTCGTTATATCTCCAGGTTTTCAATATTCCTCATGCTAAAAGACCTTGATCATAGTAATTTCCAAGTTCTGTTCACAACGTTAAATTTCTTACTTTAATTTAGTACTCATCCAAAATTCAGAAAAACCGCATGACTGCTTAAATAAATAAACCTGGGTAACTTATTGGAAAGATAGGCAAGAATCAGAATATAGCCAACTGGAACAGGTTCAATTATGTTGTTGAGTGTAGCAGCCTATTTTTAAATTCAAATCTATGAAACTAAACAGTATCAAGGCTTAAATAAGGCCAAATATCTTAAGTTTTTAATATTTTTAATTTTCTTTCTGATTAGGAGATATTTAGCAGAAAGGACCAAGAAATGTGACCTTAGTTGAAATACAGTAATGGAATGTTATCCACATTTTTACTATGTGTTGATTGCTTTATGTCTTCTTTCAGAATATCTTCCTGCTGGTTTCTGAGGATATGGTTTAATCTGTATGGACTAAATAGAGGATCGTTATTGTGCCCAGTATACTGAAGGCAGATACAATCTTCTTGCTTGGCCTTAATTGATTAGATTGGCTCTGTTTAGATTTTTCCCTTACGTTAGGATATTTTCTAATTTTAGTGTATGTGCTGCCAAGCGAGCACGATATTTTCTAATTTTAAAGCATCGTCCTTACTATTAAAACATAGGAATTCTGGAGTCACAAATGAATGGCTGAGGTGCTCAGTGTTGTGTTTCCACTCAGCGTACACAGAAGTCCAACACGTCTAAGGAATGCATAGTTACTGGTCCCTGTATGTATGTCCATTTTGCTTTAAACTCCACCGTGATTACACTCTTCAAGACCTTAAACTTCTCCTCCTTCACCTGTCCAGAAGAAGTCTCGCCCAAAAGATGTACAGGAAAGCCTCGTGAATACTCCTGGGGCCAAACCTTGGGGTTTTTCCATTACTATTTTCCATTAATATTCTCTGAAAATTACAGCTGCTTCTGCAAAATGAACTGCAGTCTTTGTGTCCTCAACTCAGCAAGACTACTCCTATGTCCCTTTGATTCACATTTTTGGTCACAATTTTGAAAATACACATATTGCCAGTTATAAAAATAGTCACGGGATGTAAAGTTGAGCGTAGCGAACATAGTCTATAATATTGTAATAACAATGCATAGTATCAGATGAGTACCAGACTTACCAGGATTATCACTTCATAAGATATGTACATGTCTAATCACTACATTGTATACCCGAAACTAATATAATATTGTATGTCCATTGTAATTCGAAAAATCAATTAAATTTTTAAAAAGTACATTAACGTGAAAAGCCAGACTGAAGGTAAGGCTCACCTGAGTTGTCTCCCCTTTTTCAAGTATCACAGTTACACACCATCTATTTCCCTACACCTAAAAAGATTTGCTTCACATATTTGATTCAGGTTTATAGCTGTTTACTGTATTAGATTAAGTCCAGCACCAGTACCTCCAAAATGGCCTGAAGCAAAACTGTCCTTAATAAATACGTAATTTTCTTTTATTATTATCTAGTTTTAAGCCTAGACGCTCCATTGTGTATGCTTCATTTTAATGTCTCAAACTCAAAATTGATAGCAAAGAAGACTTTATTTTATTTTATTCTAAGATGATTAAGAAGTACATCAATTCACAGTTTCCAAATAATTGGGTCTATTTTATTCAAAATTTTGCTTTTCATTTATGCTTTTAGTGCCTTTTTTATGACAATGTGGCACTTAATAATTTGGTTTTTAAAACCTATACGCATTTCCATTATAGCTTAATGTTTGGTAACTTTTGGATATATTTCTGACTGCTTAAAAATAACTTTATTGTTTTAGAGTACAATATTTATTTATACTGTTAAATATATTTGGGAGATTATATTTTGTTTCTGGCTTATATTTCAAATTTGGAAATACTTGAGCTAAAGTTTACTTTTGTGTTTCTGTATACGTGTACTTAATTTTTTGGTTTTGAGCCTTTTAATGGGTATTTGCAATATTTGTATTATCCTTTAATTCTAGTTTTCTGCTATTAAGTAAATTATATTTCTTATGACAAATGAATACCTAAAAGCAAATACTATTTAATGTTACTCTTACATTTGCTTTTTTGAGTGATAATTATTCACAATGACATTACATGGGAAATCTTCCACTCACAAAAACCTATTCCTAACCCTACCGACAATTTCTCAGATTTGAAATGAAGCACTTTATAAAAACTGATAATACTAAATGTTACCATTTTTAGCATTATTCTTGTTCATAGAACTGCTAATGATTTAATCCTTAGGGTCACAAGTCTTCTTTTTCTTGGATTCCTTGTCAGGAAATAAAATGCAAAAAAATGGGAGAGCTGATAGTTGGAATAATTTCTTGACAACTTATAAAGATGGTTTTGAATTAAAACAAAAAACAAAAAACAAAAAAACGCCGACTCATGAAACCTATGCTGCTTTTTAGAATGAAATAAGAAAATTCAGATTCATATCCAATATTAGTAGAATCTTATTCTCTCTCTTCTCTGTTTTGTTCCTTCCTCTCAACCCCTCTCACAATACAATACCTCCATGAAATATAATTATTAATAAATAACTGTAACATTATTCATACCTTGAAAACTGAAATAGGATTGCATTCCTTTTAGAATTGTATTGAATATAGACTAAGATATCGAACATAATATGATAATCACATAACATAAATATTGTGTTTTATATTCCTTGAGAAATACTATAACAGATTGTTCTAATGTAAATTTGTGTGTGACATATGCAACGAAGTTTCTTAATGACAATTTCAATTGTTCCTATCTACACATTTTCATATGTGATACTCTGTGTTCTCTAGTAACATATTTTTTCGTAAGTGATTAAAATGATTTACATACAATGTTTTCATAAGCAGTGACTTTATGATTTTTTACTCATTTGGGAAGATGAAAATATGCATTATGGTTATACACAGAAACAAAATAATTAAGACTGAAATGAATTATGTCAAACATCAACATCATATTAAAATGTTTTATCTATCTTTCAACTTAATCAAATTACTATTATAAAACATTCCCAATGTAGTAATGTAATGGCTTATAAATCTTAAAAACAAAACAAAACATGACATTTAACATTTTTGTGCTTCTGTAAATCAAGTTGTTAGACTATTACAAATCTAAATGAGAACATGTAATTTTGCATTCCAATCACAACATAAATATTTTTGGTATTGTTTTCCAAATAAACCTGAGATGGAATTGAATAAAATTTCATATTCATATCAATCTGAAAAAGCCCACAAATCAAATTATTCCAAAACATGTCCTCCATGGTTGATTGACTACTTTTCTCTTGTCACAAAATAAATGGAAATAGACTCATTTTGTTATACTGGGTGCCTGGAGGTAAATACATGTCTGTAGCAATTTATAAGTGACTTTCTTTTCTAAAAATATGAAATTTCCAGTGATTTATAGGAGAAAATTATATTACTATTGTTGATTATCTATTTCCCTTAAAATTAATTTATCCTCATGTCTTCATATTTATTTTATTGCAATTTGTGTACCAATAGACATGGATTTGAATTATACATTGTTTTAAAATACAAGTTAAATTTTGACAGCTAATGAAGATTAAAAAACTATACCGCACTAAACAAGATTAAAAACAAAAGTTATAAAGATATCTACTATTAATAGTATATAATTTCTGTTTTTAATACAAAATATGTAACTGAAATACAAAAAGAGTACTTCTAAGGGATGAAATTTATTTCATGGATATTTATTATTGAATACAAGATTTTCTGAGAAGAGTTTTCTGAGAAGAAGATGATATTTTCCTTCTTTTATATAGAATTTCACAAATTGAGTATGAGAGATTTATTTAGCTAGTTATGGTTTGAAAATGATTGTGTCTAAAATTTCAGTTATATTTATGAAAGGGATATTTATTCCATAAATATACAACTAATTTCCCATGCGCATGCAAATACATTTCTGTCATAACCTTCAAGTTTAATAAAGTTTACATAACACCCTTGACGTATCTTCTAATTTGATCATGTATCTTACTTTTGTAATTTGGAACTTAAAGGTAGTGATTGAAATTTAAAATCTGTAGTTAAATATCCTAAATATAGAAAGGTCAATGTAATGTTCATTTTATAATTTTCTAGGATTAGAATAAGTTAATCTACTAATTTTAGATGGATTTAAGAATAATCAAAAAATTAAAAAGTAATTTTTAAATTACACATTAACAGTAGTGATATAGTTGTCCTTATTGTAACAATATGAGCATAAAATGCATCAATAGGGAAAATATATCAATGGGGAAAAACAGCTCAATTTTAGAGCCAAGAAATTTGGTTACCAGTTTTAAGATGACTTTAGGTAATGTAACTAGTCCTCTGGGTCTCTTTTCCCAGTGTTAAATGAAAGCAGGAAACATGATCTCTAGTTTCTTCTTAGTGCCAATATTTTATGATTTTTCATTTTAGGAAGTGAGTTACTTATTAATAAATATAATGATTCAGACATATGAAGTTGACAATTATGTTTGGTACGTTGCCATTGCCTTCTTACATTGGCAGTGCTGTACAAAAAATTCGGTAAGGTTTCATAACGTTGGTGTATCTGTGTCCCACAGTTTTGTCCGTGTGGACGTGTGGCAGTGTCTCACTGAGTGGCGTTCCTTATTGTTGTTGTGTCTTTTTGTGTGCCATCTCAGGAATGTTTGATCTTGAATTAGAGCAACAAACAAACATTAAATTTCTTGTTAAACTTGGCAAGAGTGGAAGTGAAATCAGAGACATGTTAGTCTAAGTTTATGCGGATAATGCCATGAAGAAAATGACAGTGTACAAATGGATTAAATGTTTTTTTCTGAGGCGAGAGAAAATATCATTGATGAAGAGAGGTCAGGGCAGCCAGTAGCAAGCAGAACTGATGAAAACATTGAAAAATTTTTTTGACTTGTGCGTCAAAATCATCGGCTGACAGTGAGAAGCATAACAGACTAAGTAAACATCCATACAGAACAAGTTAGGAAAATCTTAACTGAAAATCTTGGCATGAGAAAGGTGTGTGCACAAATGGTCCCAAAGGAGCTCGCTTATGAATAAAAGCAATGGAGAGTCAAAGTTTGCCAAGACCTTTTGGAAAGGCAAGGTGATGTTTTGGGTCATGTTATCACTGGTGATGAAATATGAGTGTACCAATACGAGCTTGAAACAAAGTGCCAAAATGTAGAATGGAAGTCAGCCAATTCTCCACGAACAGAAAGTTCCATCAGTCCAAATCAAGAGTCAAAACAATGTTGTTAACCTTTTTTGATATCAGAGGGATTATTTGTTATAAATTTGTACCAACTGCACAAATAGTTAACCAAGTTTACTGTTTGGAAGTGCTGAAATGGCTGCGTAAAAAAGTTAGATGATCTTAACTTTTTGCCAACAATTCATGGCTCTTGCAGCACGACAATGCACCAGTTCACACGGCACTGTCTGTGAGGGAGTTTTTAGCCAGTAAACAAATAACTGTATAGGAACACCCTCCCTACTCACCTGATCTGGTCCCCAATGACTTCTTTCTATACCCGAAGATAAAGGAAATATTGAAAGGAAGACATTTGGATGGCATTCAGGACATCAAGGGTAATATGATGAGAGCTCTGATGGCCATTCCAGAAAAAGAGTTCCAAAATTGCTTTGAAAGGTGGACAAAGCACTGGCATCGGTGCATAGCTTTCCAAGGGAAGTACTTGGAAGGTGACCGTACTGATATTCAACAACGAGGTAGGTAGCACTTTTTCTAGGATGAGTTCGTGAACGGAACTATCAGATCTCATATAAAAGGCATCACAGAGTAAGTGACTCACATTTCAATTTACTTTATAACCTCAATGAAAAAACAGGGAAAACACGCTGTTAGATAGGATTAGCTCATGTCCATTTGTCTGGTACGGCAATACCATACAAATCTCAGTGTTAGGAAATATCATTTAGAAAATAGCTTTTTAAAAATGGAATATAAAGAAATAATAATAGGAGAAGGCATTTCTCTAATTGGTGGCTCCCCAAATTGGAGAATATCATTGTTTTAAGTGACAGCTGTATATGTTAAATAAGAAGAGAAGAAGAAGGTGGCAGTGGAGGAAGGAGGGAGATGAGAACAGGAACATGAACAAGAAGATAAATATTTAAGGCAATATTCTAAACATGTTTTAATAAGTTCAGTGAAGAGATTCTGATAAGGTTCTTGTAAGACTTGCCAGAGTCTACAATGTGCAATATGCTTTGGAATATTAAAGGCAGGATAGATTATAAAATAATTATTTGATAAAGATTGCTTTCATGAAACGTATTACCATCTGGAGAACTTCCTGAAACTCAACTGAGAAACGATGCTTAAGTTTTAAAAAGTATGATACACTCTATACTCTACATTAATTCATAATAAGATAAATTAAGATAATAAAAGCAAAAATAAGATATAAAATAATAATGAATTAAAATTAAAAAGTAAAGGGCCAGATATCTGTAAAAGAGATATTGCTCAGAATTGATCATAGAAATTTTGTTGTACAAGGAGACTATGCAAATTCTTATTAACCTAATGTTAAAATATGAGATAAGATGATGTTAGAAAATGGCAAATTGGTTAAATATTTGGTTTAAAAAATTATTTCAAAGAAAATTTTTTCAGTGATAAAGTGGCTTTAAAGCAATGCAAAAGCAAAGAGAATTCACTAAATGAAAAGAGTTGCAAAATGATACATATTCTTGTTCTTAACAATCTAAGCTGAGACACAATGATGTTGACAGCATGAGGTGAAATGATCACAGAAATTGATAGTTTACAATCATTCAGCTCCTCAAAACAATTACACTAAAAAGGAAATTTGATTAAACTCCAGCATATCTGAAAACCCTCTTTTGTTCCTTCCTTAAAACCATGTATACTCATATGCAGCTGTACACCTGTGCACGCACGTGCACACACACACACACACACACAATTTGTCTCGTCCTATATCATGCTGTTACTCATAATTGAATAACTTCAAGAGTGATTCAAAAATCCAGGAATGCCTTGGTTATTTGATGCTTCTCCTCACTACTGAAATAATGGCATGACTTACAGTTCCTCTAAAGGCCACTTGTACTGGGGTTTGAATTCCTTGACATTTATGTGACCTTTACTCTATGTCCCTCTTTGCTTTGCATGAGTTGAATATTAACCTTTCCCTAAATACCTGAATAAGACATGGAGATAAATTTAGGAATAAAATAGAACATATGTAATAATAATAATAATAATAATAATAATAATAATAATAATAATAGCTAAATTTCCAGTTAAACATAATGGAGTTAATTTAATCTCTTTCCCTGGAAGCATCAGTTAGTTGATGGTAAAAAAAAAAAAAAAATTAAAACATACTGGTCGAAGCCCATCAAAACAAAGAGAATGGGGTAACAGACCATATCTCCCAAAGGATTCAACAAACATTTGAAGAAAAATATAGGTGAGAGGGGAGGGTAACTTGTTTACTAAAAGTAGCCTATCAACAAAATGCCTACATTGGATGATAATGATGGTGGGGGGGGGAACTGACCTCGTCCTTGAACCTCTTAAACCTTCAAGACTTAGAAGCACAAGATACGGTATATGGTGAGAAGCTGACATTTTAATTTATCTTAATGTTGAATTCAAAGTGTGTTGATAGAGGTCCAAAGGTGGTGACTCCATTTATAGCAATCAAGCAACAAGTAAATGATATTACTGAGAGATCCACCTTTCGATAAATTTAGGAAAAATGTTGGGAAGCCTGATTGAAAGTGAGGCTATGGAGCATTTGTATCCTCAGCTACCTGCCTTCAACGTTCACCATTCCTCTACGAAACTCAAAGTTATTCTCGGGAGAAAATGACCTGAGCTATTACAGACCTAGGTACAATAGATGCACACAGAGACTGGCCCTTCTGAGGCAGCGTGGAGCTAAAAATGAAGGGTTACGCGACTGAACCATGGGGTTTCAGATTTCTTCTCTGTTGCTACTAATAGAACTTAGAAAACAAGCATCATCAGCTCAGCCAGAGGTAAGTAACAGCAACAACAACAACAACAATAATAATGATATTGATAGAAACAGCACATATAAAAACAATTCTTTTGGGATAGGTGTGTGAATTTCTATATCTGAAAACAGATATTTTACTGTAGATGACATTCTCAAAATAACAAAGAAGGACTAGGAAAGAAAGCAAACACAAACAAAAACACAATGGAAAATTGGATCTGGTTCTTATTTGAAAAAGAAAAATGTAATATTATTTCAAAAAGCATAAAATTAATATCACAGATATATACATATATCAATTTCATGCACCACAAGATGTAACTATTAACATTTAAAAATAAGGCCTTTCATTTCTATACTCACTCATTTCAGATGCAATGAATTGTGTAATGATGATTAAGTCAATTCATTTTATTCAATGACAATGGAGGTTACAGAGATAATAGGGTTTTGATAAAGATTTCTAGATGGTTTTCTAACTGAAAGAAGTCACATGCTATCTCTAGACATTAATAAATAACCAATTATAATTATTTAAGACTAGTTCGATTCATCTGCTAGTTCAAAATGTATGAAAGAATTTTTTCCATATTGACTTGCATCATTTCAATGCAAACTAGTGCAACAAATCACTGACTCGTGTGAAAATGATATTTAGTACTGTGCTAGCCTGAATAATGGTACCTCAAAAAATAGCTACATCCTAATCCCTGGAACCTGTAAAAGTTACCTTATATGGCAAATGTTATTAAATACATATGTGTTTAAATTAGGGATTGTAGGATGGAAAGATTATCCTGGATTATCATCAAGGTGGGCACTAAATGAGGTCACAATGTCCTTATAAGAGAAAGGCAGAGGGAAATTACAGACAGAAGAGAGCAAACTATGTGACCATGGAAGCAGAGATTGCAGGGATGTGACCACAAGTCAAGAATACCAGCAGTGACCGGCAGCTGGAAAAAGCAAAAAGGAATTCTCATGTAGAGCTTCCAGAGGTAGCATAATCATGCAAACAACACATCAATTTTGATCCATTCAAACTATTTTTGTACTTCTGTTTCTGGAACAATACAAGAATAAATTTCTGTTGATTTAAGCCACTAAGGTTGGTATAACTTTTTTATAGAAATCATAGGAAACTAATACAAGTATGTTTTGGTACAATTCTGTCATTATCTCAATTACTTTGACATATTATATTGTCTTATACTCTGTATTCTTCTCTATAAATAGCTGAGTAGAATACAAGTCTTGGTATCAAGACTGACATTTGTAATATGGTTAAAAATCTAGGAACAATGAAATAAGTAATTCATAAATTTGATATGACTTACCTGAATATAGTCATTTAGAAAATTAAATACTGTTATTTTTCAAGTTTAAGCTCAATGTCCAATACATTTTATTTCAAAACCAAGTCCAGAATCTCACTTAACCAGTAAAATATTTGCTTTATTCTTGTCTGACCGTTAAAAAAATTCCTTTTGTTTTACTCCTAAAATTATTAATCTAGTATTATATCCTCAGAAACTCATAACCATATTTAATAAATAAATGCATTTTTGCCATAAACTCTTTTTATCTATTTAACAAACAAAAGATAATAAATTCATTCTTGGGAAAAATATTTACGAGTAAGGAGTGGTTAAGACTTCCAGCAAAATTTTAGAATTTTTCACTTGCAAATATGCAAATGATGCATTCAAATGAATGAGTAGATTTGCATCCTTTATCGTTGATTGTCCAGCACATCACACATGAGTACTCTAAAGCAATTGTGACAGTAGATTTTACATAGGTATAAATTGACTAATTCACTTTTTTACATGTCTCCTAAGTTATTCAGCAGCCTCTAATCTAGTCTCCCTGACATTTTCCCAAAGAGCGTGAATGCATATATAAACCACTCCTTTTTCTGTCACTTACAATATGAAAATTATGTATAGGTAGCAGTGACAGGAAGTTGCATTTTAATAAACATGTAACTCAGTTGTGCTCCTCAAAAGGTAAAAATGTGTTTTCTTGCAGAACGATAAAAGAGCCCCGAATTAAAATACTTCAATTAAGTAAAAACAAATATACTGAATCATTTTTAGATGTTACCACTGTGCTATGCACTGGGGGACACAGATGAATGAGGAAAGGAAAAGCAGTGTAAGCAGCTCAACTGTGACTTAATATATGAATCACTGCTGCAAAATGTGCTATAACAGAGATGAAAAATCCTTCCTATAGAAGGAGAACTGAGTAGCAAATCATTTGATTAGGTGGAAAGCAGGTGTAGAATGCTCCTAGAGAATGTGATGCTTGTGTGTGTGTGTGTGTGTGTGTGTGTGTGTGTGTGTGTGTGTGTGTGTGTGTATGACACGTCCTGAGCCTTTTTAGTAATCTGACATAAATAGAATTCGAGAGACGTGGGTTTGCTCTTCCAAGGAAGAAAAAGAGAAGTAATCTGCAGATAGATTGCCAAAAACTGTGAAGCTTATGATAAATAATAGTAAATATAACTGAAGTGCTGTTATTTGTTTTATTACTGCATTTCTGAGTTTCTTAATTGAACTGAATAGATGAGTAGTTCCTCTTGTGTAATTTAACATATGGGTAGTCTTCACTTGGGAGTGTAAAATTGATGGTGTGAGCTAAAAACCGAGCAAAGCTATCTTCAAATTTTATGGGAAAAATTATGACGGTTCTGTAACCTTTAAAAACTCCTGTGAAAAATTCTCTTATTGTCTGTTATATAATTATAGAGGAATGAAGATGTTTTAAAACTAATGTTTACAGAGCATACACTATATTAAAACATGATAAACACTGACAAAGTATTTTCTGTCTTTGTAAAAACACTGATAAGTACTTGAACACTGCTTTCTTCCCCAACTCCTTTTATAACTTATAATATGGAATAATCTTTTTTCTTTTTTTTCTATTACTCAGTGAATTGTTATTCTTCCTTCTAAGTTTGGGTCAGCTTTTGATATCTTATTCTTTGTGCTTTCAATGTTGTGAAGCACCTCTGAGAGTTCCATTAACATGAAATTTATTTTCTAGTATCACTTCCTCTGGGATGTTTCATGAAACCCACATTCCTCATGTGTGCTGATGAGTTCACCTGCACTGTTTCTCTGCCTGCTTATCTTGAGTCCCCTGAAGAGGGCAGCATGGATATTTCCATGGTCAGCAATATGCTAATCACATCCAGTTTCACTCCCAGTGTTATCAATTTTTGTTTTTTGTTTTTTGTTTTTTTGCTTCACCTTCATCTTTCTTGAACTATTCCACTCTTTCAATGATCCATTTTTGTAAAAGATTACTTGGGTTTATTCCCAAGAGACAAGGTAGCAATACAACTACATGCTTTTCTGTTTTTATGTGAATTAAATAATAGATGCACAGTGACAAATCTCTGACAGACTCTGAAAGAATTAGTATGATTGGTCTGTGATCATGATGTGCATCCCTTACCTATGTAGTGATTTGTGAAGGAAAGAGCTAGCAGCAAGCTTGTACTTGATGTAAATATTCACAGTTGACATGCCTGGGTCACTTTATTTGCACTGTGTTATTAGGGAATGGGTATTATTTAAGTAAATCGTGGTAATTAAAATCCATGTATGTCAGATCCATGCAAAGCAAAGGCCTATATGCTAAAATAGAAATAAGATTGCTGAAATATATTAAATGTAAAATATAGGTGAATTCAAGTATCAATATACAGTCATTATTAGATACAAAACATAACTTTTTAATATATTCAACACATTCCAATGTTATTAAAAAAAGAAAAAAAAAACTGACAGAAAAAACATGAAAATGGTAACCTTGGCGTGTACCCAGAATGTAGTTGCATTTAAAATTCTCCAGCTGGGAGTCGTAGAGTTACTTGGCACCCTTTCTCTCACTGGACTCAGGCTGGTTGGCTCACTAGCAACTAGCCTCTCACTGATGTATTCTCACTTTGTCCACAGCGCCTGGGGACTGGCCAGCAGGGCAGCCCTTCTTAGACCACCATTCTGCCACTTGCTGGACTCTGTTTTCCATCTGAACTCACCAGCTTAAGAATGTCCTTAAGCACATTCTCAGATCCTAATCTAACCCCATCCATTCTTTCATCTAGTTCACATGTATAAGTCCCTATCTCCTAGAGATCGAGAAAACAAAACCCATGTGTCCATCTTGAGCTGGCCTCTGCTGCCTTCTTGGGTTTTATATCCTCCTGCTGTTTATTCCAGTCCCCTCATGACTATGGCTTCTACTCTGGACATTTTCACCTCCGTGCTTTTGGGGTTCCCATTGTCATCCAGAGCACCCTTCCTTTGTGCCCCTCTCCCTACAGCATCCCAGAGCAGGAGGCCAGTTCCCTCATCCCAACCCAGGCATCCCAGACACCGTGGAGGAGATCAGCATCTTTGCCATGCCCTGTTTGAGGTCCAGAAATCTGGGGAGGTGCTACTGTCCCCCAGTCAATCTGGGCATCTCATCCATCTCTCAGTCTGCTGGCCTCCCCAGTGCTCAGAAACGAATTCTGGGATTCAATATTCCCATCTTCCTCAGGCAGGGAAGGGCATGGATCGACAGTCCACCTCCACCCCAAGCCAAGCTCCTAGCATGTCACCCTCTCTTCCCTCAACAATACTCACCACTCCCACAGTCAAGCTCCCAGCCCTTCCTGGGCATCCCACCGAAGCGCTTAAAGGGGCTGGCCCCTGAGACCCTTCCTGTTAAGAGAGCCTCTTGGACAAAAGTGATATGATGGTCCTGCTGAGAGGCCAAGAATTGCATGTCTTGTTTTTATTCTTCCTGTTAAACACTAAAAAATTTCACCTACAGAACTTGTCAGTTCATTCCAGTAGACCCATAGCTTCCTTGGCTCTTCCATCAAAACCTTGGTTTCTACTCTCCTGGGATGGAAGAGGTCACGGAACCCTCTCTGCACTTGATTCACCCAAACATATGGTGGGGAAGGCCAGTCAAAATATTAATAAATATCATACTATTTATTTATACAAACAAACAATGTAACCTGATTACCCTACAAATCATGTTTACTTCAGCACATCACTTGAGACCCACCCTTTCCCCAGGATAGGTTTTTTTTTTTCCAAATAAAATGATCTCAGTCTTCATAATTCTAAGAATAATTAAATCTCAAACATAAATCTTCAATACTTCAAAGTTAAGGGTGATATATCTTTTATTTAACTAGTTCTGATTAAATTTATGAATTTGGAAGATTTTAGGTAAGATGTCAACATAAAAAAAAAAAGTTTTAATTTCCCCCTTTCCTCTTCAGACTCTGACAGAAATGTTCAAAGGAGAATAAAAATGAAATAGGGGAGGCAGGGGTCTTAATATATGTTAAAAACAATGGAATTAAATAAAGCAGATTGTTCAAAATCCAAATAATTTTTTCTAGATATATGACAGATGATTACAAAGTGAAGGGAACTAATAAGTATTAACTCCTATACTACCAATGACAAAAAAGTTGTGAGATGTTACATCAAGTAGAAAAAGGCTTTGTGACAAATCTCATAAAATCAAATAAACTGTAGGGGTAAGTGTCAAAGGTGGTGACTAACCACAAATCCTAATGGCAATTCCTGCCTGTTTTAACAACTTTTGAATTCAAAGGCTGCACTGTTTGAATGTCAAACACTGGGGAGACACATGTTCTACACTAATTCTCCACGGAAGTGCTGCCTCACTTAGACATGAGGGAAAGATTCTGGCATCAGATGAAATTCCTTAATTTTGGAATCAAATGTGATTACTCAGTTCTAGGGAAAGAAGGCTACAAGAGAAGAGAATGCCAGCAATTGGAAAAGTAAAAATTACTCTACCAGAGACAGAGAAACGCAATATAACAATATTTAGATTCAAAAGTTTGCAAAATACTTAGGAAAAAGTTTTAAGCCGTGCAATTGAAGCTTCTATATATTTGGTTATGCAAATTAGAATGAAGAAATCACTGTTTCACTGGCACAGCTGGAGGAAAAGAAGCACTGTTCTCTTTTTCAGTGTTTAAAAACTGTATACAATTTCCACAAAATAGCCTCTGGCAATGACGGTTTTAGAGTTTAGCCCTAACAATTTCAAATGCTGACTGTGCTCCTTCTGGAGTTCAGAGTAAAAGGGCAGAATATTTCAGATGCTAGATTGTTTGTAGGGGTCTGGGAGAGGTAAGTCTCCTTTGTGTTCACCACTTCTATCAAGAGTCTTCATATTTGTAAATAATGTTCTGCACTATATGTTATACAGAGAACTAGGGGAAATGGCTACAGCTCTACTTGCTACAACATTGAGGCTAATTCTGTCATAGAGAGATTGGATTCCTTCAGTAAGTATGATGCTTTTGAGTTTTTGAGATGGATATCACCTAATAGCAACATGGCAGGAAACACCAGTCATGGATAAACCTTGGAAGACAGAATCAGATTTTGGCCCTTGATTATTTATATTTATCATAAAAATTAATTTCTTATATATATTACTGTTATTTCCTATGCAGATATCTATTTGTAATTTTCACTGTTAATTAAAATGATTTAGATATAATTGGATGAATAAGAAGGATTTTTCAAAAAACAAACTTCTCATTGGAATATTCACCTAAAAACAATAGATAGAACAGTGAAAAAAAAATGTAGATATGTTCCCTGGATGGTTACATGTAAAATCACTATATGCAGCCACCATTATACAGTTAATATAGTTGAAGCCCAATATAAAAACAGATACAGATTTTGGATGTCTTTTGAAGTCATAGCAAAGCTACGTTAGGTAGAGACATGGTGCTGCCTTGGGAAGAATCCTCATACCACGTGTCAAGGGCCTACCCTTGTCTTTCTTCCTTTTTTCATTCTGCTCCCTACTTTACAATTATTTTATGAATAATCTATATCTAGGATGGATAGATAGCAATACAGGTAATTAGTAAATCAAATGTATAATTTTTAAGGCAATTAACAGTTTTTTTCCCAAAGTTTAACTCAGAAAGTTTGTGTGAGTTGAATTTCTAACAAGAATATTTTGCCGAAGCACTGTTATATTGACTAATAATCATCATCTTTGCTCATTTTATATACCAAAATTATTTTTGAGAATTGCTATAATTTTGTATATCTGTTGTTTCCTTATTTTCTGTTCTTATTTTGTTTCTTGTTTTGCTCAGTTTTAAAATTATGTTTCTGCAATAGTGCCATCTGCCACAAAATGGATGGATCTTGAAATTATTACGCTAAGTGAAATAAGTCCAACAGAAAAAGTTGAGAATCATATGATTTCACTGATATGTGGGATATAAAACTGAAAGCAACAAAGGAACAAGACAGACAAACAAAAACTCATAGACACAAACAGTAGTTTAGTGGTTACCAGAGGGTAACGGGGAAGAGGGGTGGGAGATGAGGGTAAAGGGGATCAAATATACGGTGATGGAAGGAAAACTGACTCTGGGTGGTGAACACACAATGTGATATATAGATGATGTATTACAGAATTGTACACCTGAAACCTATGTAATTTTATTAACCATTGTCACCCCAATAAATTTTAATAAAAAAATTACATTTCTGAATATTTATGCATACCTGATGTTAACATTTTATGCATTAGGCTTAG
Source organism: Rhinolophus ferrumequinum (assembly GCF_004115265.2). Taxonomy (NCBI): domain Eukaryota; kingdom Metazoa; phylum Chordata; class Mammalia; order Chiroptera; family Rhinolophidae; genus Rhinolophus; species Rhinolophus ferrumequinum. Next base: position 31,548,143 of record NC_046287.1, read on the forward strand.
TGTTAATTTTTTTCACTATTTTTGCAGACATTTTCAATTCTTTAGTTTTCTATTTGCTCTTTAAATTTTTTTAATAATTATTTCTGTAGTTCTGAAAAATTGTCTCTATTGTCTCTTCAATGTCCCTTATACCTATAGAACTGAACATATTTTTTACTCTGCATATAGCCACACAACATTTTCTATAATTGCTTTCACATGACAGTCTCCAAATCATATTTTAGATCAATTTCTATCATATCAGAAAAACATTTTGAGCATTATGGTAAATTGATTGCCAAAACTGCTTCTGGTCTTTACTGTTCCTGTATCCATTCTCTTACAGTATGACTTTACAGCTCCTTCTGTCAACAGTGGGAGTCTGTTTTCTCAGTCCTGAATTGTAGTTTGTCCTTGTAACTCACTTGAACAACAGAATGAGAAATGATGGTGTGCCAATGATGAGTTTAGGCATCAAGTGGCCTTGGAAATTTCTGCTGTCCTTTATCTGTCTTTTGTCTTTATGGTGGGAGATGCTAAAGCTATTCTACTGGAGGATGTGACACGTAGATATGAGCCATGTCAGACCTGGCTTCCCAGACCAGTATTCAGACAACACACCAACTAAGAAAGCAGCAAAGACCAGCAGAGTTGCCTACTTGAACTTCTTGTGAACACAAACACACAGTGAGCCTTCCTGAGTCCAGCTCAGATCAGCAGAACTAACCATGTGACCCAAAGACTTATTGAGTAAACTAAATGTTAATTGCTGTATGCTATAAATATTGTGGGTTTTTTTGTTTTTCTTGTAATTCTGTGGCATTTTTGGGGTGATAAATAACTGATGCAAGCAAACACCTGAAATGTATACGTTTAACTATATACTGTTCATGTGTTTTATTGCACTTCTTTAGAGTGGATTACACAACATGAAAAACATATTGATAAAGGACAATAGGAAAATAAATGTAAATTAAATTACTTACCACATACCCATTTTGCAAAATTTGTATCTAAATTCTCTAATGTATCATTTTTTTCTTTTTCTCAGGGAAGCTGTTCCCATATTCTGTTCCATACATTAGATGACTCTGAGGAAGCGTCTGTTTATCCTATCTAAGCATCCATAACACCAGTAATATTTTCTTATCTCTATCTCCTCTCTAAATTGTAAATCTCAAGAAATCAGGATCTGTGTCTATCTCCTACTTGGCCGTATTTAATGCTTAGGAAAATAAGCCTTCAATAAAATACAGCAAAGAGTAGTAATCTACTCTTATATATGATCAAAGCTATTGGGTTTTCCACTGTGCTTTTCTTTACTTTTTAATACTTATATATTTTCCCAATTCTAAAGGAAATATATTTTATTTTATGTGTTTAATATATAGTCCCTAGTTTTGCATAGCATTTATAAATCTCTGTGAAACGTGTAAATACTTATTTTCTCAGTCACATATTGAGTCATCCATTTCTTCCATATTGATTTTCAATGCCAAACATACAATTTAAAAGTTCTTTGCATAACACCTATACTCACTGACCAAAACATTCAAATGTGTCCCAGTATAGCATATCCCTAAACCATTAAATAAATAAATGCAATATTTTATGACAAACCAGTTTTTAACCAATCATAATTATTTGAAAGAAACAGAGATCTGCTTAAATGGGCTAGAATGAGGTACATATAAAAAATGGGTCCCAGAGGGTCCCAGAGACTGCGTTTAGTCAGGATTCAGAAATTATAGGAAGAGAAATCTGCCTAGACCATGTATCTACTCAGTGTCCAGGTTCTTCTCCTCTCCAATAGGTCATTCTGGTTTATAAAAACAATACCATACATAACACATCATGTCCTTTCTGCTTCAGCTATCACTACAAGCAACTGGTCAGAGTTTCTACAACTTAATTTATAGTCCCCAAAGAGTATCTGACTGGCTTAGATTAGAGCAAGTATCCTTCCTGGACAATGATTCCTGTCACCTAAAATTTATTATTTTTAAAAATAAATTTTAAAAATACCCAGGTTATTTTTACTATTGATAACTAAAGGAGATAGACTAGAAAGAAAATATTTCATAAGTATTCACTATGCCAGATATAAAGTGGGTATTAAACAATTTTATAACAATAATTTTACAATTTAACATAAAATATGTTAAACTATTTGCAAATAGTAATAATTACTTTTAAAATACTATTGAAAAAGAAAGTCAAAATAAATAAAGGAATTTTAAAAGAAATGTTTCTCATAAAATTGAAAATTTTAAACTCCAGCAGAACTGTACAACAGAAAAGACATGAATGGCTCTGATTAGAGCCACTACTAGGCGGTGAGGTTGCCAATTCTTTCAGGTTAATTCCATTTATATTTGCAGAATTTTTCATTCACTGTCATAATTGAATTTGTTTTGGGAATTAAAAAAAATAACAGTGAGTTTTATCTGAAAGAGTAATATTTAAAAATAAAGTTTACTTCTGAAAATGAAACATAATGAAGAGGACATTTGGGTTAAACAGTAAACTGCATTTAAGACTATAACATTTAAAATATACTATTAATTTATGCATAAATAAGTAAAATAAAATAAATTACTCTCAAAGGAAAAGTTTTGTGTATATATATATATATATGGAGGTGCAAAAAAAATGTATACAAGTGGACACTTTGGTCCATGTTGCTCAAGCAGTAGCTCACCGTAATCAGAAGTGTCTGGACGCTGATGGTAACCACTTTGAGCACCTCTTGTAATTGCAGAAGTCACATGTGACTTGTATTCACCTTTAGTTATTGGTATATATTGAGTATTATAATACAATTTTAATAGAATTTTCTTTTCTTAAAAAATATATACAATTTTTTGGCACCCTCTGCGTGTGTATGTGTGTGTGTGTGTGTGTGTGTACACATATATATTTATATTTATGATTATAATAAAAGAAAATAATTCAATAGTTTTTGAAAAAAATAAGAGCATTATTAATGATGTGAACAACAAAAGAATAGTAAAGAACAAGAACTCTTCAGAAGAGCAAATTCAGCTTGTAAATAAATACACAGAAAATGAATTAATTAAAAAGTACAAAATAGACATACTTTAAAAATCCCAGCTAAACATAAATGATCAGAACAAAGATTTAAGTGGAAACCTAAGAAACAGAGTTTGCAGATTGATTTCTGCTCTATTGATTGACTGCTCAGTAACAGAATACATTGTCTTCAGAGGACTAGTGTTAAATCCAGAGTCTCCACAGTGTAACATTGACAAGATAGAATTCAACATTACTCAATAAAAGGGACAGTGTTACATGTTCTCAGTAGAAAAAACGATTAACAGAATAACTCTAAGATGTTCAGATGTTAAAATGAGCAAACATGAATGTTATGATAGCTATCATTACTATGCCCAATGGCATAAAAGAAACATACTTTCAATGATAGAAATGATATAAAACATCTGCAAGTAAACTATAAAATTCAACAAATGAAAATTTTATAACATAAAAAAGTATATATGGAATAAAAAAATTACTAGAGATTTATCTAGAATGGTAATGAAAGAATAGAGCCAGTGAATTTGAAAATAAATGAGCTAAAACTATCTAATTTGAAGAAGAGAAAAATTATTGAAATCAAAATACACAGTGACTTAGTAATCTTTAAGAAAACATATAAAAGTGTAACATATGGGTAATTGAAGTCCTAGACAAGAAGAAGGATAGGGAATGGGACAGGAAAAATATTTGAGAAAATAATGACGAAAATGTCCATGATTTGATGAAGGATATAAAATTTCAGAATCAAGAAATTCAGGAAACTCAAAACAGTATGAATAGAATAAACAATGCCCTGGCACAAAAATGTAATCAATTTTTAATTAAAAACAAAAATAAAGAAATAATGTTGAAAATGCTGAGAGGCAAATACCGTAACACATAGAAGGTAACAAAAATTTTACTGATACATTTTCATCAAAAATTATGGAGGCTAGAAAAGCATAGACCAACCTCTTTAAAGTGTTGAGAGAAAAAAACTGTCAACACAGAAGACTATATTCAGCAAAAATCTCCTTCAAATATAAAGTAAAACAAACACACTTCTAGATTAACGAAAGTTGAAAGAGTTATTACCAGATTTCCAGGCTTATCTTAGGTCTGCAGAATAAAATAGAGATCATCAGAAACCATCTCAATAAGTGTGAAAGACAACATTTTTCCTTATAATTTCCTTAAAGTCAAAAAGATATTTAAAACAAAAATCACAGTAGTCATTTATTTCTAACATAAATAGGGATTTCTAACATATGTAGATATATGCTGTAAGATAACTATAGAATGAAGTACAGGGTAGGAGTTAGTTAATGGACCCAAAGGTTTCTTGTATATTGTATAATATGGTACAGTATTTACTCTAAGTAGACTGTGAAACGTTAAGGATGATTATTGTAATTCCTAGATCAATCATACACACACATGCACACAAATCGAAATAGCCAAAAATAAAAAGCCAATGGATAAAATGGAATTTTAAACTTGTACAGATCCTTTGGAAAACAATATGGTGGTACATTTTAACCTATTTTACGATTCCTATTTGTTAACCATCTAGTGACTGGCACTTAAAAATGAATTATATTGCAAAACTGGATTTTTTAAAACAGAAAATAGTGGAAGAAACTACTGACAGTGGTTGTTTAAGCATATCATTTTGTATATTTACTCAATTTTTACATGTTCAAGTTGTATACCTTTTATTGTGGGGATTATTATTATTTTATTAGATAACTACACCAGAAGTTGTAAAGACTATCTTTTAATTATTCTCTCCTTTTTCTTCCTGTCACAAACACAAACATCTATGTTGAGTTAAGGCTTCTGAGTTTCTTTCAGTATTGTTTGCAATAATGTTATTGCATTTCTGTCTCAAATAGCATTTATCAGTACTACACAGTATGCTCAAGAGATTGGTTAAGAGAACAGATAGCAGCAACCTTCAAGTACTTTGAGGTTAAGTGATTTGACCTAGGTCATAGGAAAGATAAATGACAGTTCTAAGAGCATGATCTGGCTACATGAAAAACTTGTTTTAAATCTATTCTTCATTGTTAGTTTCAAAATCAGACATTTTGTTTTGCAAAGCAAAGGGAAATTAAATAAGTAAAGGAATAACTCGAATTAAAATTTCCATCAATTCAATTCTGTTTCTCATATATATCAATTTTCCAAAATGATATATTTTCATTACATTGATGAAATAAAATGGATACTGGACAGTGTCATTCAATAAGCATTTATCCAGGTGGGGAGTGAGAAAAAAATTATTTGAGAACCATAGTCAGTTAACCCTCTCAAATGAAAGAGGATAGAATCTTTGAAAATTTGCTCTAGAAACAATACTCAATATTCTCCAGCTCTAAAGATACAGTGAAATATTGCTTAGTCTTTTCATCCAATCATTCAATTATTAATTCATTCATCCATCCATTCATTCATTCACTTATTCTAACAAAACATACTTTAAATAAGAAATCTGTTTTCTGGAAATGAGCTGAAATTAAGAATAAAATGTGGGAATCACAGAAAAGGGACTCTTTTTCTTAGCCTAGAAGTGAGAACCAAATGAAAACAGAGCATGTTATAGTTACTGTTACACATTTTGACTACCTTCTTCCTTTAGAGTGAGGTTTCTAGAATCGATTTTGTGGTTGGTCCAGTACACATTCACCTGTGATAAACACACTCACCTCCACAGTCTAACTCAAGGGGTGGTTAGAGAAGAGTAATTAATGTTCAAAAGATTTTCAAAAACCTTATTTACATATAAAAATACTACAATATAATTATAAGTAAGAAAATAATTTTCAGATATTTTCTAAATATATAATTTTTGTTTTACTCTAACACTCCATCATTGATCTTGGCTGTTTTACAATGTGTGGTTTATACTTCCCACCACAGAGGTCAAGGGGATCTGTAAATCCTTCATTATTTTATTCAGAGGGTAGAAATGTGACCTAGCCAGGCAATGCTCTCCCAGAGCAAGTCGGCAAAGGGAAGGGACACTTAAGTTTTCATTTGTACAAGAAGTATTAATGATATCCTGAAGTTAGGGGTGTTATGTTGCCCGGGTTGTTTCTGCCTCCTGTTTTTTTTCCTTTTTTTTCTTTTTTTTTTGTTGTTTGTTTGTGTGTGTTTGTGTGTGTGTGTGTGTGTGTGTGTGTGTGTGTGTGTTAATCCTATCTTGTTTCCATGGTTTCAACCTGTTTCTCAAGGCTGATTCTCTAACTCATTTTCAGTGTTGCAATAAATTATTTTTCTGTTTAAGGTAGACACAGTGAGTTTTAAGTTCTTGCAATCAAGAACTTTGATACAAAAAAGAAACAAAAAATCTTTATTAGGTCAGTAAGTACGGATTTGAGAACTTTTCATATCAATTTTTGGATTTTAAAATGGTGTATGCAGCGGTTCTCCCCACCTCCGGACCCCCTGCCACAGATCCTATCACTGTTTATGAGTCATCTGGCTAACTTTTACTTATTTTTTAACTTCTGTTTTGTGAAACAAAGAAGTATCCATTTGTTGGTTTCCACGATTAAACTTCAAGTAGCCAAGGACTTTTACCTTCCTTATGTAGCACAACATAAGTTATAGATATGGATATTTGTTAATGTGTTGATGTTTTTAGTACCAGTTGGTAAAAAAAAAAAAAAAAAAATAGACACCCTCTGTGAAAGCCAAAGGATTGAATAGAAAAAGACTGCATAAAAGATAGAGAAAACTCGTCAATTATTTTCACATTTCAGAATTCCCTTCCTATTTCAACTAAATTAAAACACGTAACAACTGGTACTATCACAGAGGAATTAATTTGTTACTTTGATGTTTACCCTTAATTAGGAGGGCTTTATTCTTGGAGAGTTCCTTCTAACTTTATCTTGTGATCTGTCTTTTCTTTACATTGCTATATTAAACTTTACACCTTAGCTTCAAATTTATTTCATTCTCTATCTAGTATCAATAAATCAGAAAAAAAAATATATTTTAAAAAAGAATATATAAGTTATCAACTGATAATATGATTTAAGCACAAGAAAATGTTGCATGATAATAGGTTGTAATATTTATTATCTAATTACAGGAAGGAGCTTGAGAGTATGAGTAAACAAAACAACTCTGCATCAGTTTACAGCCACAGATTCAAGGTCATGCTTGAAAAGCAACTAAATTCAATATGAAACCAAATGCAGCACACATCAGGCAGGAGACAGTCTACATTTTAAAAATAGACATAGGGAAATAGATCAGTGACATTTTAGAGACAAATTTCTCAAATAACGCCATTCCAGGCATAGCTGTACCTTTCTTAGTATTACTTTACCAATAAAGATGTGTTTATTAAGGAGGATGCTAAAAATTAAGGCAAATATATTAAGGATAATGATATATTTGTTACAGGAAGACGATTTGTGGACAAAATAAAACAGAGAAATGGGAAATGGAGTCTCTCCATGAGTTTCCTCCTAAAATAAAATTCTGCACTATTAAAGTGGTAGCGTATATTTTACAGAATAGCTAGTAGTCTTTGATTTAGTGGAATATGTATTTTGTAGGAAGTGTTTAAGGGAAATAATTCTTGTAAACTCATTATTATAATGTATCTTTATGAAAAATTAGAACTTAAAGAAGTATTCAAATATTTTAAATGTGTATTTAATGCTTTATTTATTTTTTAATTGTCTTGATTGTTTTTCAAATATAAGCTAGAAAGTTGACATATTTCAATATTGAAATAAATTCCTAAGCTGTTAATGGAATTCATTAAGCACAATTAATAATTTAATGAACAGCATTTATTATTTATGTCAAAATATATGGATTTATTAACAAAACTATAGATACTATTTCGTTATTTCTTAATACTTATGAATTAATATCCATGTGTGAATTTATCCTAAAAGTCTTAAGTAATATATCATTTATTAAAGAAATATCTATAATTGTTTGAAATCTTTTCTATTGAAAAGATTGGCCAGATATGGATAGGCCCGATCAGTCCCAACAGTATTGCATAAGTACAAGTTGCATAAGGAAATTTTGAGAAATGAATAATTTTACATCCAAATAACATAGAGTGAAGATACACATAACCTTAAGGGCATATTAGTATGAACCTCTCATTTAACTCCATTAGTCTGATATCCATCATGGGACATATTGAGGAATTAAAAGAAGAATAAATTATATTTTTACAAGGAAATTACAAGCTAGTAGAGAAGTATATGTATAAGATAGTTAACTAGAAATATAAAGTAAATATGCCAAAGCTATTTTATTAAGATGATTCTAAGTGCACTTGAATACCTTGAAGAAAGACAAAATGAAGTGTCTAGGCCTAAGGTAAGCCAAGCTGTATTGGGAGGACCTATTTAAAGAAAGGAGGCAGTCTGTCCTAGAGCAAGGCGAACAACACACACACACACACACACACACACACACACACACACACACACACACACACAGACACATATACACACACTGGAATATTACACAGTAATAAAAAGAATGAAATCTTGCCATTTGCAAGAACATGGATAGACCTAGACGCTATTATGCCAAGTGAAATAAGTCAAGCAGAGAAAAACAAATGTTGTATGGTTTCACTTATAAGTGGAATCTAAAAAAAAAAAAAAATGAACAAAACAAAACGAAACAAAATCAGACTCATAAAAACAGAAACTAAAGGGATGGTTTCCAGAAGGGAGGGAATGTGTGGAAAAGGTACAGGGGAATATAGTCAATAACATACATTGTGATAAGTTTTCACAGTGATCGATGATTACTACAATTAGTAGGGTGATCACATTGTAAGTCATAACCTAAAACTAATATCACTAATATAATATTGCATACTAACTCTGCTTAACTTAAAACAAACAAAAAAACATAGTATCAGTCTTTCTTGTGTAGGAAGAGTTAGACAGCACAATTGTAAATGTGGTTTCCTTTGTTTATAGAAAAAAAAAAACCTTCAAAGAGTTATTTGTCATTTATTTATCATGTAATGCCATAGAGGGGCATAAAAGAGTAACTGAAGAATTAAATGTCTGCTTCACTTCTAATTTTCCTTCTTTTGAGGTTTTTGCCTGACCTTTACGACTGTCTAAATATAGCTTTCATGGTTTAATCCCAAATAATTTGGCAATTCAAAGACAAAGGCATGATGTATTTTTTTCTAAGCAATAAAATACATTCAAAGATACCAACCTTTAACAGAATATAGCAAGGGGTTGAGGCTTCTTCATTATCTGGTGACAGCACGGTGAATTAAGGCAGTGCTTACTGAGATACCCTGTTGGCTCCAGACACAGGAGGTCAACTTGGATTTTTTTCATTCTCTTTTATTAGGTTCCTTATGAAAAACTTTTCCACTCCTTGAAATTGTTTTATTAGTTATATTCATGTGCTATAGATATATCCTGATAAAGGAGAGCATATTTAAAGGAGACATACCTTAAAAGAGTTGCTTTCCTACCTGGTCAGTTTAAAATTTATGGAAGCTTGAAGTCACATTACAAAGATTTTTCTCAAAAATAATTAGATAATGCAGGAGAAATACCTTCCTTACTTGAGTATGTTCACAACAAAGGTGGGCCACTGAGACAATTAAAAGAAAAGAAAAAAAAATCATTCCAAATATCTGCAGTGTTTTTCAAAAACCCAGCTCAATGTATGTTGTTCTTTTATAATGATGTAAAAATTATTTGATATTTAATATCGCCGCCTACTTTCTCGAAAGAGATCCTACAAAAAGCTACTTGGTTTCTGAAACTCAGAAACTCCTCTGTTGAATAACTAGTAACATCATTGAAGCAAATATAATATTTTTGCAACTTAACTATGTGGCAGACATTGTCATAACTGTTTTGCATGGATTATTTCAGACACACATACACACACACACACACACACACACACACACACACACACACACACCCCACAAATAAATCTCTCGAGAAAAGAATTAGTACTACCTCAAATTTTTAAATAAACTAATACACAGGAAGATTACAGTAAGTGGCAGAGCTGAGTTATGAACATAGTTTTTCATGCTCTAGAGTCAATGCTGTTAACCATTAGGTTAATATAGTAATGTTTTGTTACCCTGTGTATTTTTGTAACAACTTTAGTGAGCTATAATTGACATACCATACAAATACCTGTAAAGTAGACAATTCATTTTTTTAAAATTATATTCACGGAGTTGTTCAACTATTGTCACAATTAATTTTGGAATACCTTTATCACCCCTAAAGGATACCCTTCCCAATTTAGTTATCTGCCTTTCTATACTACTTAGGAAACCACTGCTCTGCTTTCTCTCTATAGACCCTTTTGTGGACTTTCCCATGAATGAAATTTCATTTTCATAATATGTGATCTGTTGTGACTGGCTTCTTTCATGCAGCATGTTTCAAGATTCATCCATATTTAACCATGTATCAATACTGCACTTTCTGCAATTTTCATGGCTTAGTAATATTCTAGTATTATATGGATATACCACATTTGTTTATATATTTGTCAGTTGGTGGGCATTTGGAGTATTTCTACCTTTTGACACTTATGAATAATGCTGCTATAAATTTACATTTTTTTTAAATGTGGAGATACCTAGAAATGGAATTGCTTGGAAATATGGTAACTGTGTTTGTTTGAGGACGTGTGAGACTATTTAACAAAGTAGCTGCAATATTTTATATTTCAACCAGCATTGCATGAAGAGTTCAACTTCTCCATACCTCTCTAACCCCTGATATTACTTGACTTTTGGATTCTAGCCATCCTGGTGGTAGCACTGTGCTTTTGATTTTCATTTTCCTCTTAACTCAAGGCTGTTGAGCATTTTATATGTGTGTTGTTGGCCATTTGTATATCTTCTAGTGATAAATGTCTATTGAGATCTTTTGGACATTTTGTAAAACTAATAGACTATTTTTAGAGCAGTTTTAGGTTTACAGAGGAATTGAGCAGAGGGTAGAGAAAGTTCACATATAATCCTCTATAGAATTTCCACTATTAACATCTTGAATTAATGTGGTATATGCGTTACAACTGGGGAAATACATTAGTATTAAGTCCATAATATTATAATTTATTATTTGTGTTGTACAGTTCAATGCATTTTGCTAATATATAATTTTACAAAATAACAGTTTCAGTGCCCTAAAAATCCCATGCTTCGCCTTTTCAACTCTCTCTCCCTCCCTCCCCTGGCAACTACTGATCTTTTTCCTATCTTTATAGTTTTGCCTTTTCCAGAATGTCATATAGTTGGAGTCATATATTATGTAGCCTTTTAAGATTGGCTTTTCCTACTTAGCAATATGCATGTACTGTTTCTCTATGTCCATACATGGCTTCATAACTCATGTTATTCCAATTTATGGATGTTCTGTACTCTGTTTATGCATTCACTTAGTGAAGGGCATCATGGGTGTTTCTAAATTTTGAAAATTATGAATATTTGTGCACGAGTTTTTGTGTGGACATAAAATTTATTTAAAATTTACGTTGGATAAATACTTATTGTGCAACTGCTGGGTCCATTGGTAAGATTATGTTTAACTTTCATAAACTGTTAATCTGCCTTCCAATGTTGCTATTAAACAAACCAAAAACATGCATTCCAGCAATAAATGAGAGTTCCTATTGCTCCACATCTTTGCTATTTCAAGCTGGCAGTATTTTGGATTTTAGACATTTTTTCCCATTTTTTTTTATTTGTTATTTATCTTTTTATTATTGAGGCATGAATTACTTAGATATTCTAGCTACAAGTTCTATTAGATTTATGATTTGCAAAATTTTCTCCAAGATTTGGTATTTCTTTTCAGTTTCTTAATGTGTCCCTTGAATCACAGTTTTATTTTGGATGAAGTCCATCATATATATATATTTCATTTATTGCTTGTGCTTTTGGTATCATATCTAAGAAAACATTGCCAATTTGCAAGTCACAAAGATTCGGGCCTATGTTTTCTTATGAGTTTTACATACTTTTTTCTATTACACTATGTCTTAGATTTGAGATAATCTTTGTACATGGTGTGAGATAGGAGTCTAACTGCATTTTGCACGTGGATATCTAGTTGTTTCAGCACTTTTGGTTGAAGTGTATTCTTTCCCCCATTGACTGTCTTGTAATCTTTGTCAAAAATCAATCAGCCATAGACACATATGTTGATTCATGGACTCTCAATTCTATTCCATTCATTTATATGCCTATCTTATATGTCTATTGTATGCTAGCACCACACTGCCCTGCTTACTGTTGCTTTGTAGTAAGTTTTGAAAGCACGACTGCAATTCCTCCAACTTTGTTCTTCTATGCCAAGATTGCTTTGGCTATTTTATGTCCATTAAGATACAATATTAATTTTAGAATCATCTTGCCAATTTCTACATTGAAACGAGCTGGAATTCTGATAAGGAGTGCTATCTTATCAATGTTAAGTTTTCAGATCCATGAACATGAATATCATTCCATTTATTTAGATAAGTCCTTTCAATCATGTTTTGTAGTTTTCAGAATATAAGTTTTGCACTTATTTTGTTAAATTTATTCCTAAAGGAGATGACGTCATAGGAATGGCAGCAGTGAGGTGGACTTCTTGAGTTCCCCTCCAGAACTTACCACAAATTGAACATCTATAACCCATCAGAGGACTCTCTGCTCATCACACACACACACACACAAAACACAGCTAAGAGACTCATAGGAGGATTACTTGAAGGTGGGCAATCTGGGCTTACAGGGGAAGAGGGAAGGGAGTGGAGTTGAGACGCGGCCGGCATCCACGGCTGTGGAGATGCAGGGGAACCCATGACAGAACAGAGACCACAAGAGCCAGGAGGTGGGCTCTTTCCCTGCATCCCACAGCTGATCTGTCCTGCCAAGAGAGCAGCATATCCAGTTTTCAAGGCAGTAACCTCAGCTGAGATCTCCAGCTTGGCCCTAGGTTGGACAAAGGAAGTCAACACCATACCTGGGCCCCTCCCACCAACTCTCCCATAGCAATCCTTTCCCTGCTCTTCTAGAGACTCAAGCTGGCCCTGGAACTGAGAAGCAGGGTCAGATTACAGAGGAGCTGTAGTGCTCAGAATTTGGGAAGACCCAGCTTGTAGCTCTGACCCAGGGAGGAGTCTGGGAAGAGTGTGACCGCTGGGCTGGGAAAGAGAAGACTCCTCCATCCCCAGCCCCCACCTTTTCTGGCCTGCCTAGGACAGGGCAGTTACAACTGTGGAGACACACCCAGGGGTCAACAGCAGGTGGCAGAGGCAGCTCTGGGCTTTCAGCAGCTCAGAAATCTCATGTCCTACACACACACACACACACACACACACACACACACACACACACAGATGAAATGCCCTAAGACTCAGGAGACCTGGATAAAGGCCTGGCTGTGTTACTATCAGTGTGCATATGTGCAGGCAAGAGCAGAAACTGCACTGACTTTGTAAAAACTACCATCCACACCCCATAGCCCCACTCATCTAGAACTGCAGTGCCAGAGTCACTCTGGGCAACAGATGGCCGGCTCTGTCTACACAGGACACAGAGGACTCCTTGGTACAGCAGAAGACAACCTGGAGATTACTTGGTGGGCTTAAGCCAAGACTGGCACTGCTTTCTTTGTTTTGTTTTGTTTTGTATTTTTGATATTTTTGCCTGTGTTGAATATGGGTCATCGGTTGTTTTTATATGTGAATGTATTTGGTTTTTTCTTTGCTGTTGTTGTTGTTGTCTTTGTGCTTGGTGATTTGCTTTGTTCTGAAATTGCCTTACACTAGGGCCCAGCCCAAGAGGCACAAGATTCAACACACTCAGAGGCCAACTCCAGACCAAACCAGAGTATTACTGGGTTTAACCTACAAGAAACACACCCAGAGGGAATTGTCTACAGGCACAAGAGCCCATAGAGGCCAAGCCTTATTTGAGTGGTCAACCCTCACGCAACAGATCATCCATTGTGGGCAGAGCCAAGTCTCACAACTAGTCAGCCTAGGAGTCAATCCCACCTACTGAAAAGCCAAAAGCAATTAAAGCTCAACTTTAACAGGACAATATACACAACAGTCACCTTTGGCGCACAAGCAGAGAAGAAGAAGGAAGTGGTGCAAGTCAAATATAAAGGACACATATTACACAAGATAACCCAGCAAAAAACCAGGAACACTAGGGGATCTACCTAAGACAGCAAAGCAAAAACAGGAATCAACCAGAATGGGGAAACAAAGAAACATGTCCCAAATAAAAGAACAGAAGAAACCTTCATGATTGGAACAAAATGAAATAGAGGTAACCAACCTATCAGAGACAGAGTTCAGAACACTGAGGATAAGCATGTTTAAGGAGCTTAGTGACGACATAAAGAAGGATAGAGAAATCTTAATGAACAACCAGTTAGAACTTAAGAATACAATAACTGAAATAAAGATTACACATGAAGGAATTACCAGCAGGTTAGATGAGACAGAGGATCGAATCAGAGACTTAGAAGACAAGTTAGCAGAGATCACCCAAGCAGAACAAATAGAAAAAAGAATAAAAAACACAATGAAAATAGTTTAAGAGACCTCTGGGATAACATCAAGTGCAACAATATGTGCATCATAGGAATACCAGAAGGTGAAGAGAGAGAGCAAGGGATAGAGAACATATTTGAAGTAATGACCTAAAACTTCCCTAACCTGTTGAAGAAAACCGACATACAAGCCCAGGAAGTGCAGAGAGTTCCAACCAGGATAAACCCAAACAGGTCCACACCAAGACACATTATAGTTAAAATGGCAAAGGTTAAAGACAAAGAGAGAATCCTAAAAGCAGTAAGAGAAAGACAGTCGGTTACATACAAGGGAACTTCTATAAGACTATCAAATTACTTTTCTACATAAACTTTGCAGGCCAGGAGGGAGTGGCAGGACATACTCAAAGTGATGAAAAAGAAAGGCCTACAAACTAGATTGCTTTATCCTGCAAAGCTATCATTTAAAATTGAAGGAGAGATAAAGAGCTTCCCAGAAAAGAATAAGCTAAAGGAATTTATTCCCACTAAGCCAGCATTGCAGAAAATATTAAAAGGGCTTCTGTAAGCAGAAGAAAGATGCAAACAATCTAACTACAAATAAAAAAAATGGCAATAACTATGTACCTATCAATAATCACTTAAATGTAAATGGATTAAATGCTCCTATGAAAAGACATAGGGTGGCTAAGTGGATAAGAAAGCAAGACCCTTGCATACCCTGTATGCAAGAGACTCACCTCAGATCACCTGATCAACATAGGCTGGGATAAAATATTTCAATTTTTTTTCCATACAGAATTTATCTAGAGCTCCTCCTATCAATAGGACTCCAAGAACAAAGATGACGCCAACTATCTTAGCCTATTCTGGCTGCTATAACAAGACGCCCCAGCCTGGATAGCTTATAAACAACAGAAATTTATTTCTCACAGTTCTGGAGGCTAGAAGTCTAATTTCCAGGTTCCATTATGGTTAGGGGAGGGCCCTTTTCTGTGTTTCAGGCTTCACATTGTATCCTCACCTGGGGGAAGGGCTAGGGAGCACTTTTGGGACTCGTTTATAATGGAATTAATCTCATTCATGAGGCTCTGCCCCATTATATCATCACATTGAGGGTAGGATTTCAACATATATGAATTTTGGGGAAACACAAACATTTAGCCTATATCACCAACAAATGTCTCCTCCATGATTACATGCTTTACAAGGTGTGGGGGAAAAAAAATCATATATATCACTGAGTGTACCTTAGGAAATTAGGAGGCTTTCTCCTTATACTGCATTTCCCCGGAAATAAGACCAGGTCTTATATTAAGGTTTGCTCCAAAAGATGCATTAGGGCTTACGTTCTGGGGATGTCCTCCTGAAAAATCATGCTAGGGCTTTTTTCCTGGTTAGGTCTTGTTTTCGGGGAAACATGACATCTTTGTTTTGACCTTCCATTTTCCCCAAGTCAATAATTCAGATGCATCAGGATTTATTACTAATTGCCCCAACTCTGCCTTGGCCTGCAAGGGGGAAGTCTAGGGCACGGTTATCATCTATAACCATTCTGGCCAGTGAATTAGGTTGAGCTGAATGCCTTCGAAGCCAAGGTAGTGTCACTGATAATGTAAGCTATCATCAGGGAAAAATTCTCACTACTTTTTCTAACTGGATGACCCTTTCATAGCAATAAATTCCCTATCATAGAATAAATTCACTGTGGGAAGTTTCCCCAAGTAACGAAGG
The DNA here is from genome assembly GCF_004115265.2 of Rhinolophus ferrumequinum. NCBI lineage: Eukaryota > Metazoa > Chordata > Mammalia > Chiroptera > Rhinolophidae > Rhinolophus > Rhinolophus ferrumequinum. Next base: position 31,564,447 of record NC_046287.1, read on the forward strand.
GTCATCTCATGTTGGAGAGATTTGTGGAGTTGTCTGAGAGTGACCAATGGGAATTCCTTAAAAATCTTATGACCACAATAATATGCAATGTGTCATGGCTCTGGGAGCAGGAATGTTTATACCAGGCACAGGAAGTACACACAAAAAGTATACTCCTGAAGGTACACATGGTGCCCCCAGAAAGAAAGCATCATTTACAGTCATTGGGGTTTCCCCCAATAGGAATTTCTTCAGTTGAGAGAGGATGGATTCTAAGTGGTCCCATCAGAGACCGTGTCCTCACCATGAACATCTGCATTTGTGTCACTTTCTGGTTTGCAGTACGGATGTTTTTCCTACAGTGTACAGCTTCAAAGAGAAGTCTCCAATCTGCCAGGGGGTCGTCTCCCAAACGGCAGACCAGGCAGCTAGGCTACGGGCAACAGTCCAGGAGATAATAAATATATTCCAAAGTTCATTGAGGGAAGTGTTGGCCTCCTATGAGCACTTATTTGACTTCCATCAGCTGAGTGGAAAGACCATATTGGCTTTTGGTTATGCATGGCGGGTGCTGATTTTGCACAGATGGTTTTCCATAGCAATACAAGGCATGCCATCATATTTCAACATAGATGAGAAATCAGTGAACCAGGCCCAGGCATTTAGGGAAATCTCTGGGAATGCAAAGCCTCATTGAGCAAGCAGTTTTGTTTAAGGCAGTGAAGTGACCCCAAAGAAGTAGCTTTCACTTTTTAATGCACATCTAAGATGCTTCCAAGGCCAACTTGGCTGCTCTCTTGAAAACACAAGAATAAATAACACTTACCTTGTTACTTATTGAGACTAAAGTGACCCACCACAGATTTCCGGTCAATGGCAGAGTAAATGCTATGCTCACCTCCTCTCAGGACCACATCAATTACAACTAAAGCACAGAACAACCATTACTAAGAATCACCGGAGGTCTCATTGTATCAAAGCTCCACAACTATGGACATACAGAATAAGCCACCTCCAGACTCTAGAAGAGCAGACACGTGAAACCAGCTGGTCCCACACTCACGTGTGAGCATTAAAAATCAGGACGGAGATCACAGCTACAGAGGTTTCCCCACTCCCCTGAGGAGTGAGGGGTTCCAGCCCCTCCCTATCCCAGGATTTCAGCGCCGGGGAGAGAAATACCCATATACTCTGTCTGTGAAAACCAGCAGAGATTGTGGCTCAGTGAGACACAGGGTGGCTGCACTCCTAGGAGCTCCTCTAAAAGGGCCTGTGCATCAACTTATCCTTTAACTGACTCACTTGATCCGAGCTCCAGGGCTGGGGCATCAGCTTGAAAGGCACCAGGGACATACAGGAAAAAAACTGATTTGTCCAAATTCAGGGTGAGGGCTGGAGGGGCAGCTTTCTCCCAGACAGAGGAGATGGTGGCAACAACTATTTTTTTATTGATCCCTCCTCCTGCCTGCGTGTAGATGCATGTGGAAGCCAATCTGAGTCTGCATCAAACCAGCTATAATATTTTGTCAGGCATGCTGTGGGAACAGAGCCAGGAGTGCAGTTTCCAGACTCTCGGCCTTACATGGAAAGGTACTGGCTCAGATAGTAAATGGACATCAACTGTGTTTGCATGGCCATCAGCTGTGGCTTGTTGGCCGTCAGCTCTAACTAGTGAGCCATTGGCCACTAATATAACTGCCGTGGCTATGCTACCAGCGAATGGGGTGAGCAAGAAGATGGTGGTTGAGTCTGCAAGTGCTGCAGTGAGGGTTGCGAACAGTATGGCTGCTGCTTCCTGTGTTTCCAATCCAGCCTCCAGCGAGAGTATAGTGGTATGACTCCCCTATCTATGGCTCCGTAGGTGTTCCTTTTTGGCCTCATCCTGTCCTGCGTTCTTATGTGGGGAGTGGGAGCTGATACCCTGCAGGCCGCCCCGCACAACACACGCCCTCCTTGAGACCACACCCCACCCAAATTTCAAGCACACTCAAGCTGCTTCCAGTGGCTTTTTCATGTAAATGGCCTCCCATGACTCATGCTGCAGACTGTGCTAAAATCTCTCAAAGTTTCACAAAACCCAAACAAGCAGCATCTGGCTTCAATGTGTCCTGTACCTCTGGCTGAGCAACCCTAAGTTCAGCACTAGCAGGAACCAACCTTGGTTTATGCCTTGCCCTCTCAAGGAAACTCTAAGCACAGTGTGGGCAATGGCTATCTCTGGATGGCTTTGCAGCTCATACCAGGTGGCCCTGGAGATGGCACAGACTGCAACTGAACTTGGCCTGCAACAGGTCCCTTCCCAGGAGATCCTGGGTCTGACAGGCCCAATTGCTGTCTTTTGACTGAGACAGACCATCAACTGGCCACCTCCAAGGATAACATATCCAAAGGGCAGACTGGGCAGGCACCAGAGCCTTGCTAAAGTGAACCCAGCTCTGGAAGGTCAGCCCTTGTACAACAGCTCCTCCACTATAGCCACAGCCAATCTTCACAACAAATCAGCCTGAGGTTCAATCCTTCTCATTGATGTCCAAACAGCAACTAAGGCTCAACTATAATAGGAGTGCACACACAACCCATAATAGGGACACACCTGGAGCACTGAGCTCTGGTGACAAGGGAGACTGCACCACTGGGTCTGACAGGACACCTACTACATAAGACTACTCTATTAAGATTGGGAGGCATAGCATCTCTACATAGAAACAAACACAGGGAGGTAGCCAAAATGGGGAGACAAAGAAACATTTCCCAAATAAAAGAACAAAACAAAGCTCCAGAAAAACAACTACACAAAATCAAGACAAGCAATCTACCAGACACAGAGCTCCAAACACTGGTTATAAGGATGCTCAATGATCTCAGGGAGAACTTCAACAAAAAAATAGAAAACATAAAAATGGAGATAGAAACCATAAAAGCAGTCAGAAATAAAGACTACAGTAATTGAAATGAAAAATATATTAGAGGGGATCAACAGCAGATTATATGAAGAAGATCGGATCGGCAATTTAGAAAGTAAAGTAGCAGAAAATACCCAATTAGGATAGCAAAAAGGAAAAAGAATCCAAAAAAAATGAGGATAGTTTGGGGGGCTCTGGGACAACATCAAGCATACCAACATTTGTATGATTTGGGTACCAGAAAGTAAAGAGACAGAGCAAGGAACTGAAAACCAATTTGAAAAATAATGATGATGGAATATTATTCTTCCATAAGAAAAGATGACATAGTGACATTAGTGACAATATGGATGGATCTTGAGATTATAATGCTGAGTGAAATAAGTCAGACAGAAAAAGTCAAGAATGATGTGATTTTGCTGATACGTGATATATAAAACTCAAAACAACAAAGGAACAAGACAAACAAATTAAGAAACAAAAACTCATAGACATCGACAATAGTTTAGTAGTTACCCGAAGGTAAAGGGGAAGAGGGGTGGTAGAAGAGGATAAAAGGGATCAAATATACTGATGGAAGGAGAACTGACTCTGGATGGTGAACACACAACGTGATACATAAATGATGTATTACAGAATTGTACACCTGAAACCAATGTAACTTTACTAACAATTGCTACCTAAAAAACTTTAATTAAAAAAAAGAAAAAAAGACAAAGAAAAATAATGTTGAAAAAACTTCCCTAGTCTGGTGAAGGAATTAGACATAGAAGTCAAAGAAGTGCAGAGGGTCCCAAACAAGACAAATCCAAAGAGGCCAACACCAAGACAGGTCATAATTAAAATATCAAAAGTTAAAGACAAAGAATCTTTAAAGTTGCAAGAGAAAAGCATACAGTTACCTACAAGGAAGCTCCCCCAAGACTGGCAGCTGATTTCTCAACAGAAATTTTGCAGGCCAGAAGGGACTGGCACAAAATATTCAAAGTGATGAAAAGAAAGGACTTACAACCAAGATTATTCAACCCAGCAGAGCTATCAATTAAAAATTAAAGGACACATAAAGTGCTCACCAGGCAAGAAAAAGCTAAAGGACTTCATCAACACCAAACCAATATTACAGGAAATGTTTGGGAACTTTGTCGCGTCCCATGCAACGTGAGTTGTGGGGAGCGAGGAGTGTGGCGCAGGGTTAAGAAAAGTCAGTAGTCAATAATAGATTATAAACAGGGACAAGGGACCCCCTGTCTCAAGGACTGGACGCCCCGAATCGGGCCTATGAATTAGCTTTTATTAGTTAGGTGGGGAAGTAAGGGAGATAAAGATTGTCAGTCTCAAGATCTGTGAATCCTATACACCATAATAGGAAATGGATTAAAGCCAATCACCCTTGCCTGCAGGCAGCTGAACCTTAAGTCTCAGGATGTTTGTACTTCCCCAAGGGACAAAACCTTTATACATATGAATAGATGGAAAGCACATCATTGAATCATTTCCTTTGCAGGTTTTGGGAAGGAATGCAGCCACAGAGGCAGAGGCTTTTCTTAGCCTGGGGAAAGTGGGGGGCTGTGCCCACCTCTACGAACCCCGTGGGTTCTCCTGTTGATCCTCACTCAACTGTGCCTGGCTTGAGTTGTACCCCCCCCACCCCGTGGGGAATCTTACTCGTCATTGGCTGACCAGCCATCTTTTTGGGACCAAACAGGAAATATAAGGTGCAAACACAAAGATGAAGCAAAGTACCTGAAAGTATCTGTCTCACAGACTCTCCTTTCTTTGGGGGCAGGTACAAGGAGACAGACAGGTAGGCTGCTGCGTGGCCACAGAACTTCTTTAAGAGGAAGAAGGAAAAAAAAAAAGAAAAGATAAAAAATATGGATAACAAAATGGCAGTAAGTACATATCTATCAATAATTACTTTAAATATAAATGAATTAAATTTTCCAATCAAACGATAGGGTGGCTGAATGGATAAGAAAAGAAGACCCTTATATTTGCTGCCTATAAGAGATTCACTTCAGATCAAAAGACACAGAGACTGAAATAAAGGGATAGAAAAAGATATTTCATGAGAATGGAAACAAACAATAACAAAACAACCTGGAGTAGCAATACTTATACCAGGAAAATTGAACTTTAAAAACAAAGGCTATAACAAGAGACAGAAGAACCCAGTAATCCCACTTCTGAGTATTTATCTGAGGAAACCCAAAACACTACTTCGAAAGGACATATGTATCCATGTATTCACTGAAGCATTATTTACAATAGCCAAGATATGGAGGCAACATGATTTTCCATTATTGGATTAATTGATAAAGAAAAGGTGGTAACATATATACAATGGGATATTACTGAGCCAAAGAAAATAATGAAATCTTGCCATCTGCAGCAACATAGAAGGACCTAGATGGTATTATGCTAAGGGAAATAAGTCAGACAGGGGGGGGAAAAAAAGTATGAGTTCACTTATATGTGCAATCTAAAAAAAAAAATAACTGAACAAATAAAACAGTAACACACTCATAGATACACAGAACATTTTGCTGTATGTCAGATGGGAAGGGGTTTAGGAGCTAAGGGGAAAAATGAAGTGATTAAGAAGTACAAATTGGTAGCTACAAATTAGCCTCAGGGATGTAAAGTATAGCATAGAGAATATAGTCAATCATATTGTAATAATTGCGTGATATCAGATAGATACTAGATTTATTGGGGTGATCACTTCTCAAGTTATATAAATGTGTAATCACTATGTTGTACACCTGAAACTGATATAATATTGTATGTTAACTGTAATTGAATATATATGATGCCATATATATATATATATATATATATATATATATATATATATATATATATATATAGAGAGAGAGAGAGAGAGAGAGAGAGAGAGAGAGACAATGCAAAAAAATTGTGTAGCATTATTTTGTGCATTGAAATTTAATTTTTATCTCTTATGTGTCATCTTGGTGAACTGATAATTATTTAATCCTAATTATTTAATTTAATAGTAGGTTGGACCCAGCGGAAGAGCTCATTAGAAGATGGAAAAATAGGAGTATAACCAAAAACGTATACAAACTGAAATAGAAAAAAGGAAAAACAAATGACAGAAAAATCCAGAAAAGAGTGTAAGATATATAAATAACAGTTAAAAGTCCTTTACACATAACTGGATTTCCAGAAGGGAAGGACAGAAAGAATGGAGCAGAAGCAATATTGAGAATATTCCCTATTAATTTTCTATAGTTTAAATTACACAGATTTCTGCCATGTAATTCTTCAGGATAAGATGTGTGAGTTTTCAATCAAAGTTTATTTATCACTTGCGGCTCCAACTGTAGCCTTCCTTTAAGATAGATCCAAAAAATAAATGTGGTAACTCACCCAATGCCTTATTCTTCTTCCAAATATTGACTCTCTTCCAGAACTGTCTGCCTTTTTTTAATCTCTAGTATCTTCAAGTAGTTTTATTTTTTTGTAATTGTCCAAGATTTACATGAGTTTATATTATTATGTACCGTAAGTCTGTGGTAGCGCTTTACTTAAAGAAACTCAAACTAAACCCCAGCCATACAGGAAGTAGATTCACTAACTATTCTAAAATATGGGATTTATTCTATCAGACAAAATTACAATTGTTGGGGTTAAGAAAAAATGAAACAAGAAACAAGATTATAGTTCTTGAGAACTCAAAGAAAATCTTAAAAAAATAATTAAAAAATAATTGTAATTTATTATAATAGGTGCTAAGAAAAAAAAATGTTTTAAGTGTTATAAAAACAAAAGAAGGACCATCTAAGTAGAGAGGGCTCAAGGATGTCTTCTCAAGCTTATTTTTGAGATGAGTATTATAGCACCAAATAGGAATGACTAATACGGAAAAAGATGTGCAAGATAGAAACCTAGAATGAACTAGAACATAGAATTATAACAGTGTGATATTTACACAAGGCCTTAAGGAGTTGGTATTACTGGGTTGAAAATTATGAAGAAATTAATGTTTGAAGATGAAGTTTGTCTTTGGAGTTCTAATGTGCCATTGGAAGTAGGATATACTTCTTTAATGGAATATGGAAAGAAATACAAGGGATTTAACTAACTAATAATATAACATTTTTTATTTTGACTTTCTCATGCTATCTGAAATGTGAAAGGCAGAAGAATTTTAAAGTGGTAAAACTCATCTTAGGAAAATTCATAAATGATTTCCATATTCTCAGTAATAAATAATACACATTTGGATTAGTAGAAAAGGTATATTAGAAGTTGTAATGAAAAGACAGAAAAAGGGTCAAGTGATATTTAGGTTATAAAATGAATACAACAAAAACTTTTTTAGAAGGCCGGGAGTCGTTGTCATGATGAAGATTCATTGAGGAAATATGAACAGTTTTGTAAACATCAAAGTCAACGACTTGAATGACTGAATACATGATAGAAACTTTAACAATGATTAGTATGTTTAAGGATTCTATAAGAGTAGGCAATTCTTTTCATTCAGGTGTTTTTGTGGGGTCAAATGAGTGAAGGTGAAGACATATTTGTAAAGCATACAATGTTAACTATCAAGAAGTTATGAGCATAACCAGGGTATTCACAACAATGAAAATATGCCCATCCAAGGAGAGTGTGTGGAGGAAGGACAGTCATGAGCTATATCTGAGGCACTACATTGCTAAGAAAGAGGTGGAAGAAAATTGTTACCCTCTTTAATATGTCCTTCTTCAAATATTTGCATAGCAATTTCTAGGCACAACGGTATTGGTTTGTTGGAAGAAGCCTTTCTACTTATCCCGGTGAGTAATAATTCATGGAAATAAAGTACATACTTATTTAAAATGAGAAATCTTCTCCAAGTTAATAGGGAAATTTTTATTTTGAGTACCAGAACTAGAAAATTTAGAAACATAAAAATACCCTATGCAATACTTGGCTAGATTTTAACTTTTGCAGAAAGTCTGAAGGCCAAAAAGAATGTAAAAAAAAAAAAAATGCAAAGTATGCATAAGGCAGAAAAGTTAATGATCCAAGTCTTGGAACTATAAGATATGAATAAAGCTCAAAGGAATGATAATTAAGTAGCTTGAGAGAAGACTGCTGGCAGGTGACCTAATAACTCGTATTCTGTATAAGAAGGGTCATTACATTTTTAAAAATGAATCCTTATTGAAGTGAGAGCAGCTGTATTTAATTATGGCAAGATAGATGTGTTTCACTGAATGAAACCATTTCAGCATTTGGAATACTTACTATTAAAAAATGAGTTCTTGAAAGTCCTTTTTTCTTTAAAAATTTAGTATAATACTGATTTGGGATAGGTGATATGCAAGTTAACTTTCAGAATTAATATGAAATGTTAAAGGGAATTAAAAATATGCAATTTAGAAAGTAATTGTGTAAACTCAATTTAATATTGAAGTTATTGCCATCTCAAAAGCAACTCTAATCTCCAAACTATGACAATTATAATAAGACATGTGTGTGTGTGTGTGTGTGTGTGTATACATATATATATATATATACATAAATAAATGAATTATAAAACATAACCCAACAATATTTCTGTGTCAAGTATACCAATACCCTTTTTAACCTGACAAACCATTTCTAGAATTTTATGTCTGATAAACAAAATTACAAGAATCTGAAAATATCTACATAAGAATATTTATTGCCATGCTACAGAGGCAAAAAGTTCCAAGCAAAGTGAATGTGTATCAAACATTATGAAATTATTGTATGTACCAATTGACACATATTATTCAATCAAATAAATTTGAAACATATTAGGAAAAAATTGCAAATACTATTGTTGAGACAGAGAAGCAAATAAAGAAACATGCGTATATAATAATGTCATTTTACAAAAAAATCTGAGCATGGCTATAAATATGTGCATATATATGTTTGAAAAAGATTACATGAACATGGAAAATATATGGAGAGACTGTTACTTCTCGAGATGAGTTGATGGAATGAATCGTGGGGAAAACATTGGGATTGAGAAGCCATGTTAAAAAAAGAAAAAAAAAATTGTGATGATTACCAAAAAGAAAGAAAAAGTTATTATCTTGATACATTTAGGAAAATTATGTATACTTTTAAAAATAAAAACATTTAAAATGATATTAATGATATAATATATACCTCGAATCTTAAGTTGTTAGCATGATGATGAAAAGAAACATCCCATGTATTTTGGTGAGATTGACCTAAGAGCTGGGCAATACTGAGAAAAGGGACAATAAGGCAAATATCCAATTTTCCCAGAGCATTGGCATTAATGTTACTTGACAAACTCAGGTGTGAGATAAATGTTCCAATATTTATTAATTAAATGAGCCTAAAAGTAGTTGCTCTTTAAGTAGTTCAACATTGGTCTTTTGTGGATAGTTAATAGGGTTTTCCTTCCCAGGAATTAAATAAGAATCTACCCAAAAGACTTGGACAATGCCTGAAAAATAGGAGTAATCATTTCATTATCAGTACTGCTGAATCTCTGTGATCTAGCATTTCCATAGTTTAACAAAAACCTCAATTCCCCTGCCCAAAAAAGAACACCCTCAAAAACAACGACAACAACATTAACAAAACCAAACACACACACACACACACACACACACACACACACGCACACACCAAAGACATAGTATTGGAAGTCCTAGCCAGAGCACTCAGGCAAAAGAAAGAAATAAAAGGCACCCAAATTGGGAATGAAGAAGTCAAATTGTCATTCTTCGCAGATGACATGATTCTTTCTATAGAAAACCTTATAGACTCCACCAAAAACTATTAGATACAATAAACAAATATGGTAATGTTGCGGGTTACAAAATTAGTGTACAAAAATCCATTGCATTCCTAATACACTAACAATGAGATTTCAGAAAAAGGAATGAAAACAAATAAAAACAATTCTTTCTGCAATTGCAGCAACAACAAAAATAAAATACCTAGGAATAAACTTAACAAAGGACGTGAAAGACCTACACACTGAAAACTACAAGACATCATTAAAGTAAATTAAAGAAGCAAAGAAATGAAAATCTATTCTATGATCATGAATTGAAAGAATCTAAGTAGTTAAAATGACTGTATTACCCAAAGCAATAAACAGATTTAATGCAATCCCACCAAAATGCAAATGACTTTTTAAAAAAGAAATAGAACAACAACAATAACAACAACAAATCATCAGATTTGTATGGAATCACAAAAGGCCCCAAGTAGCCAAAACAATCCTGAGAAAAAAGAACATGGCTAAAGGTATCATACTCCCTGACATCAAACTTACTACAAAGTGACAATAGTCAAAACATCACGGTATTGGCCAAAAAACACATACACAGACCACTGGAACAGAATTGAGAACCCAGAAATAAACACACATATATATGGGCAGGTAATTTTTGACAAAAACATACAGTGGAGAACATAAAGCCTCTTTGATAAATGGTGCAGGGAAAATTGAGAATCTATGTGCAAAAGAATCAAACTAGACTGCTATCTGTCACCATCTACCAAAATTAACTCAAAATGGATCAGAGACTTAATATAAGACCTGAAACAATAAATTACATTGGAAAAAATATAAGTAATGAACTTATGGACCTTGGTCATAGAGAGGATTTTATGAATTTGACCTCAAAATTAAGACAAGTAAAAGCAAATATAAATGACTATATAAAACTAAAAAGCTCTGTACAGAAAAGAAACCATCAACAAAACAGGGACAATCAACAAAATGGTAGAAGACATTTGCAAACAACACTTTCAATAAGGAACTGATATCCAAAATATATAAAGAACTCATATAACTCAACAACAACAACAAAAAATACAAACAATCCAATTAAAAAAGGGGCAGAGGACCTGAACAGACACTTTTGACAAAAAGACATACAAATGGGCAACAGATATGTGAAAAGATTCTCAACTTCAGCAACTATTAGGGAAATGAAAATCAAAACCACAATCAGATACCCGATTAGAATGTCTATTATCAACAAGAAAAGTTGGAGAGGCTGTGGAGAAAGGAACCCTCATACACTGCTGATGGGAATGTAAATTGGTACAGCCACTACGGAAAACACTATGGAGGTTCCTCAAAAATTAAGAATAGAATTACATATGATCCAGATCCTTCTTCTGATGATCTACCCAAAAATCTGAAAACATTTATCTGTAAAGATATGTATACCCCTATGTTTACTGAAGCATTATTCATAGTGGCCAATACATTGGAAACAACCAAAGTGTCCTTAGATAGATGATTGGGTAAAGATGTTACATATATACAATGGACTATTACTCAGCCATAAGAAAAGATGAAATATTGCCACTTCTGGTAACACGGATGGATCTTGATATTATCATCTTTAGTGAAATAAGTCAGACATAAAATGTTGAAAACCGTATGATTTCACTCATATGTGGTATATAAATCTGGAAGCCTCAAACGTACAAAAACTAATAGACACAGACAACAGTTTAGTGGTTACCAGAGTGTAAGTGAGGAGGGGGTTGGTAGAAAAGGAAAAAGAGCGTCAAATATATTGTGATGGAAGAACTGTCTGAGTGGTAATCACATAGTGCGATATATAGACGACGTATTATAGAAATGTACACATATGTGATCTTACTAACCAATGTCACCTCAATAAATTTAATAAAAATTTTAAAAAATCCATTGTATGTATGTATGTGTGTATATCTTCTTTATCCATTCATCTATTGATGGATACATAGGTTGTGTGTTTTTTTGTCTACACTATTGTGAATAATGCTGCAGTGAAAATGGAAGTTCAGATATCTCCTTGAGATTGTTTTAATTTCCTTTCAATATATACCCAGAAGTGGGATTGCTGGATCATATGGTAGTTCTATTTCTAATTTTAGAGGAGACTCTTTACTGTTTTTTCATAGTACCCTACTGCTTTACATTCCCACCAAAATGCACAATGGTTCCCTTTTCACCACATCCTTGAAAAGACATGTGATCTCTTGTCTTTTTGATGACAGCTATTCTAACAAGTGTTAGGTGATATCTCATTGTGGTTTTATTTGCATTATAATGCTGATTAGTGATTCTGAGAACCTTTTCTGTAACTGTTTGTCATTTGTATATGTTTGGAAAATTTTCTGTTCAGGTCCTTTGCCCATTTTTGATCAGGTTATTTGTCATTTTGCTATTGAGTTCTGTTATTCCCTATGTACAGAGGGTGCCAAAAAATGTATACACATTTTAAGAAAGAAAAACTGTATTAAAATTGTAATGCTCAATATATACTGATAACAAAAGATGAATTCAAGTCACATTTGACTTCTGCAATTACAAGAGGTACTCAAAGTGGTTATCATCAGTGTCCAGACACTTCTGAATATGGTGAACTACTGCTTGAGAAACATTGACCAAAGTGTCTACTTTTATACGTTTTTTTTGGAAACCCCAATATTTTGACTATTAACCCTTTATCAGATAGATGGTCACACATATTTTCTCCTTTTCCATAACTTGCCTTTTCATTTTGTTAATTATTTCTCTTGCTATGCAGAAGTTTTTAAGTTTGATGTAGTCCCACGTTTTGATTTTTGTTTTTGGTGTCATACCTCCAGAAAAAAAAACAAAACTGCAAAGGTCAATGTCAAAGAGTTTTTCTCCATGTTTTCCTCTAGGAGTTTTTCAGTTTCAGGTCTTCTTTTAAGTCTTTGATCCATTTTCAGTTAATTTGTGTGAATGGTGTAAGATAGTGATCCAGTTTAACTCTTCTGCACGTGAATATCCAGTTTTCCCAACACCATTTATTGAAAACATTATTCTTTTCCCATTGGTTATTCTTAGTTCAGTTGAAAATATTAGTTTACTGTATATGCATAGGTTTATTTATGGGCTCTCAATTTTACTCCAGTGGACTACGTGTCTATTTGTATCTGTTTGCCAGTAACATACTGTTTTGATTACTATAGTTTTATAACATAATCTGATATACATTTTTTTTTAACTGTGAGAATATCTTGTGAGTAGTTACAATTAATTTTTAGATTCAGAAGTGAACCATTTATTTTAAATGTCAAATATGAGCATTGTGATGAGAACATGCATAAAATAATCTTGTACTATATGTTTCAATTTCATCTTATAAATTTCTATCACATAAATTGTGATTTTACAATTTCCAAACACAATATTAAGATCTATACATGATCCCTTACATTTACCTCTATAAATGTTAATTGCTGTTCTAGTATGAAAAGGACAAGCTTAGCAATGTGTTGCTCAATTTATTTAAAAACTTCTTAACTTATTCAAATATTTTGCCAATTGAGATATTATTTTGATCTATAATAAGAAGAATATGGACATTAGATTGTGAATTATTTTTAGTTATTCTTCACCATCATTTTATTTACTTATTCTAATTTATTTTTATTTTATTGGAATAAGATGTTGGTGCATATTGCAAGTAGCTCTTTTGATTCAGGAAATAATAATTTCTAATATTTAAAAAATATTTTAAAAATTTAAAATTAAAATAGCCAAATAAGATCAGTGATTTTAAGTTATTGCAAAATTATCAACATATGGGGATATACATATGATTTATATACATATATTATACACACACACACACACACACACACGCACCAAGTGTGCCAAAAAATGTATACACATTTTAAGAGATGTTATCTATGTATTACTTTTTGAAGTTAAATTGAATTACAGTACCAATGTGTAATATGACATTTGCACAAAAGATGGTGTGAATCAAATGAAAGTGTCACCATACAACTGACAGTGTAGTCAAAGAAAATGGCGGAGGCACAGTTGTTGTTTGAGTCGTGTAAGACAACAGAGATGTGAAAGCTTACCTTGATGAGAATTTGCCAGGACCATGGCTGGGATGAAGAGGTGTGGTTGAGTTTCCCCCACATTCTCCTGACTTAATTAATACTCCTTGACTTCTACCTATGAGGGACCTTAAAGGATGTGGTATATCATAGAAAACTGGCTATACTGGCGGTACTTAGGGAAGAAATTGAAACAGCATGAACAGTGACCCAAGTGGACACTTTAGTCAACATTGCTCAAGCAGTAGTTTGCCATAATCAGAAGTGTCTGGACGTTGATGGTAACCACTTTGAGCACCTCTTGTAATTACAGGAGTTAAATGTGACTTGTGTTCATCTTTTATTATTGGTATATATTATTACAATTTTAATTCAGTCTTTTTCCACTTTCTTAAAATGTGTACACATTTTTTTTGTCACCCTCTGTGTATATACATCTACACAATAGTAAGTTAAGTCTGGGTATTGAAAATCCAAGGCAGGTTATGTTCGAAATTTTTATGGTTAATTCTTCATATGAAGGGCACCTTTATTTTTCTTAAATCTTTAATTTATGTAGCATTTTGTTTAAAGTAAATGTTATTGTATCAATAACAGTCAATCAGTATCCTTACTGAGTGTTTGAGAATGCCTGTAGGTTAAGATACAATGTGGCCATAATGATATTCTAAATGATGACCAGTACAGAAAATATCCCATGTAATTCTGTATTGATGTAAAAACTATAATGTCTATTTGTTGATCCTATGACTCATATTAACATATATAAAGCATGTGCTGCCAATTAAAAAAAAGACTCTGAACTTCTAGCCAAAATTATCCTGCTGCTGAAAAATTAATTTTTTATCACCATCTCTCTTAAAGCCATAAACTTAATACCAAAGGCAATCTTTTTTAAGTTAATGAAATAATACTCAAATTTTAGTTCTTTATTTGAAAAATGTGACTGTGTTGTATTACAGTTATTAAATATAAAATTATTCACAATTCTGGTATTCAATATCATCCAATTGTCAAAGAAAAGAATTAGTACCACTATTCACATATGCTATATCTTTCAATCTAGATAGCTATGCTGATATTAATTATTTCATATTTCAAAATCTTTCCCAGCCGTCATGTTCAATGGTTGTAAATGTCATACTAATTGAGTGCCTCTGGAACTAAGAAGTAGAACACATAGAGAAGCAAAAAAAAATGATGCTTGGCACTATTGGAAAACAATACATAGCTATGTAAGAATCACTGAATTCATGCAGTCTAAGAGGAAAGATTTGAAAAGGAAAATCGATTATCTTTTCTCTTCTACTAGTTAAATTCTCCCTGAATCCTGAAGCAGTATCTGTCTCCATTATCAGCAGGGGTACACCCTAATACTCTTCACCACATTCTTAAGAAGTCAGCATTTGATTTTAGGACTCAGAACAAGCAATGCAAGGGAATGTTTTTTTCTCTTTACTCTTGACTGTGTATGTGGAGGGGTGGTTGTGGTGGTGATGGCAGGGGTGGTGGTGGTAGTGGCAGTGTGTGTGTGTGTGTGTGTGTGTGTGTGTGAGAGAGAGAGAGAGAGAGAGAGAGAGAGAGAGAGAGAGAGAGAGAGAGAGAGAGAGAGAGAGAGAGACGTGTGTTCTATTTAGCTTGGGGTCTATGTAAGCAGATCAGCAGATGTTCTTGCCAGACTCTAAAAGAAGTAATAAATGGAAGAGACTGGACTGGAAATACAAATATCAGAAATTTAGCATATGCAACTAAACAGTATCATTGGTTTGGAACTCATGTCATTACATATGAAGAGTGAGAAGAAAACCTAGGTTTGAATTTTGGTAGGAAATAAGAATCCAATAGAAATTATAAATAACAACAATAGAAGTAGGAGGAAAGAAAATCTTTGATCACAGACCATGAAGTGGGAGAATTTCAATGAGCTAAACAAAATAAATGCTGCAAAAAGATGTAATCATGTAGAGTATGGAAATAAATGTATGCTGGTGAAAGCTATATTAATCATCTACCTGATAGCATTTGCCTACCTGTGTCTTTGCCAAGGGGATCTCAGTATGAGTATGTAGAGAAAAATTGGAAGCCCATTCTTCTCTGTTCAAGCAATACATGGGCAATGAGACATAACAGAAAATTGTTTGGAAGTTTTCATGGGAGAAGTTTTCCATTCTTCAATAAAGAGATAATATCCCTACTTCATGTGACACTTTCTGGAGTTAACTATTGATACGATATCTGGAACTGTGGAAGCTAGCATTTGATCTGAAGGAAAAAAACAACATGTTGATAGAGCCCAGCTTTGGTATTGTTGTGTTGGTTCACTTATAACAGTAACTACCTGTCTCCAGGCTCCTTGTAAAATGAGGCTAAGGAATGTAGAAAGGGAGTAGAACATAAAAAGAAAAAAAATATATTAAAAAAATTAAAAAAAAATAATGATTAGTATAAACTATAGTGAGTCATTTTTATTGCAACAGATAAAAACATCTAAAATGTTACATATGATTAACAATTAGAATTTAAGATATCAGTAATTTGGGAGAAATGTAACCACAGACTGTTTTGTGGTGGGTTGAAAAATAAATTGGAGGATAGAATAAGAGGGAAATGAGGGTAAGACACATTCAATATTATTTGATTAGGAAGTTTGATCAATATATAAATGTATGAGCGAAGGAAGATATTATTTTATTTATTGGCTTCATTATATACCTTTTAAAAGATATTAAAAAAAAAAACCACAACAGATTTTGTTATGGCAGAAAAGTATTCCATTGGGTATATATATCACATCTTCTTTATCCAATCATCTATCTAACAACACATTGGTTGTTTACATGTCCTAGCCACCGTAAATAAAGCGGCAATGAACATCAGAGCACATATATCTTTAAGGATAAAGGTTTTCAGATTTTTTTAGGTACATACCCAGAAGAGGGATTGCTGGGTCATTTGCAACAACAGGATGGATCTTCAGATTATCATGCTAAGCATAAAAAGCCAGATCAAAAAAGTCAAGAATCATAAGATTTCAGTGATATGTGGGATATAAAACTGAAAGAAACAAAGGAACAAGACGAACAATGAAACAAAAACTCAGACATAGACAATAGTTTAGTGACTAGCAGAGGGTAAGAAGGGAGGGGGTAGTAGATGAGGGTAAATGGGATCAAATATATGGTTATGGAAGGAGAACTGACTCTAAGTGGAGAACACATAATGTAATATATAGATGATGCATTACAGAACTGTATACTTGAAAGCTGTGTAACTTTACTAACCATTCTCACCCCAATAAAACTTAAAAAAATGCTATCAACCTCCCCACCCAAAAAAAACCCAGATTTTGTAGACAGATAGGTTTAGATCTAAATCCTGGTTCCACAACTTCTATTATGAAATTGAGCAAATCACTTAATTTCACTAAGCATAAGTTTCCTCACCTTTTAAAAACAGATTTCGATAAATTTAATATTTTTCTATTGATTTGGCTGAAAAATCAACAAATAAGTTCTGGTTAATGCTAATGTTTAGGCTCTTTTAAATAAATCACATTGCCCCTGAATTTACTATTGTACTTCCATGAAAATGACCAATATGATGATTATTGATTGCAACAAGCTAACTCTCAGTTAACACTTGAAAAAAGTATGCATATCTTCTCCATAATGGTAGATAATAGAACAATTTTGTAATACATAAACAATTAATTTTTGGAACAAAGAGGTCACTAAAATGTTTAATATTTATAGATAATAAAATGAATAAAAACCTTTATGATAAATAAAACAATAGGGAAAACATTTATTTCTTTACTGTCAATTATTTTAATGATTAGTAAATTTTTCATAAGGAATATTATGATGACAAAAAAGATTCTTAAAGGAAAAAGTTTTAAAAATCTGGCTGATGTCAGTTTGTTTACTACATTAGTCATGTATGATTTCTTATTCTCAACGTAAACATAAAGAATTCAAATAATTAGTGAGGGTTGAACAGAGCAATGTTAATTAATTGAAAATCTAGTTTTGGATGGGATGTCATAAAAATGGTGGTGTAAGTTGAGCCTCTGGAATACTCCCCTGGAATTTACAACAAATTGAACAATTATAACTCTACAAAGGACTCCCTGAGCAGCAGAGAGGCAAGACTAAGAGGTTCACTACAGAAATCACCTAAAGGTGGGCAAATTGCCTGAGCTACGGAGGAGGGAAGGGAGAAGTGAGGAGACGGGGACGTGCAGGCGCAAGACGCAGACCTAGCTCAGTGCTTCAAGATTGCTGCATTCCGGAATTATTGCAGCTGCAGGAGAGTGAAGAACTCAGGCAGCTAGGGCTCTGTTTATGGCCCACAGGGCTGAGGGGACAGCATATAACACAGCTGAACCCAATGCTCATGGCAGAGACCTCGGAGCAAAGACTGAGGGAAGAAGGCTGAAAACGGTGGTTTAAGTCCTGACTGCTGAGCAGAGAAAGGAAGACTTAGGCACTGAGACTAGCCACCCTCTCCTTTCCCTCACAGAGCTCAACCCGCCCACACCTGCCCAATGCTAGACAGAGCTGCTGAAACACATGGACTCTGAATCTGGGGCAGGGAGAGCTCTGCAACTTCAGAAGATCTCCATATTCCCCCATGGAGGCAGCGCCATATGACCAAGGTAAACTGTTCACAGAGGAGAAGCCCGCCTTCCAGGATATCCCCCCCCCCATTATGTGAGAAGCCAAATAGTGCAGAGGAAACATAACACTACAGTGTGAGAGAGAAAAAAAGGCTGCAGTAGGACAGAAGATAAAACATTCTACCAACACCTACTGAAAAACAAAAGAAAGACCTCTTTCTATCAACCTGTTGCAGAACCAATCCTGTACATATCTAGGAAGTGAAATAACAAATCATTAAATTGCCACGAATAAACAAGGCAACAAGACAGCTCAGAAAGAAAATGTAAAGTCTCCAGAAAATGAACTTAAATATACAGAAATATATCACTTAAATGACAGAGAATTTAAGATTACAGTTCTTAAAAAAACTCAACAAGACGCAAGAAAACACAGACAGGCAGTTTAATGAACTCAGAAACACAATCAAAGAACAAAATGAATGTTTTACCAAATATATTGAATTTTTAAAAAAGAACCAAATAGAATTTCTGGAGATTAAGAACTCAAGAGAAGAAATTAAGAATGAAATAGCCAGCTTAGGTAGTAGAATTGACCAGATGGAGGAAAGAATCAGTGACATTGAAGACAGAAACATGGAAATTACACGGATGGAAGAAGGAAGAGACTTGAGACTTAAAAGAAACGAAAGAACTCTACAAGAACGTTCTGACTCCTTCAGAAAGAGCAATATAAGAATAATGGGCATACTAGAAGGAGAAGAAAGAGAGAAGGGAACAGAGAGTATATTCAAACAAATTGTTGATGAGAACTTCCCAAACTTGTGGACAGAACTGGATCCTCGAATCCAAGAAGCAAATAGAACACCTAATTACCTCAATCCCAACAGGCCTTCTCCAAGGCACTTGTATTGAAGCTGTCAAAAAACAACGACAAAGAAAGAATCCTCAAGGCAGCCAGGGAAAAGAAGATGGTAACCTACAATGGAAAGCCCATTAGAGTGTCATCAGATTTTTCAGCAGAAACTCTACAAGTCAGGAGAGAGTGGAACCAAATATTCAAACTATTGAAAGAGAGAAACTGTGAGCCAAGAATAATATATCCAGCAAAGATATCCTTTAGATATGAAGGAGAAATAAAGACCTTTCCAGACATACAGAAGCTGAGGGAATTTTCTAACACATGACCTGCACTACAACAAATACTGAAGAAGGCTATTTGACTAGCATCAAGAGGGATAATTTGTGGCAACCAAAACATAAAAGGGGGGAGAGTAATGGCCTGAACAAGAATATGGGAATGGAGAAAGTACGCATGCTGAAGAAAATGGAATACTCTAAATATCAAACTTTCTTTTACATAAACTTAATAATAACCCCTCAGAAAAATCCAGAACTGAAATATATAACATAATAAAGAAGAAACAGAGTGAAAAATCATAGAATACCATCACACAGAAATAACAAACAACAACAAAAAGGCAAAAAAAAAAAAAAAAAAAAAAAAAAAGACATAGCCTTACCAGAAAACTAAAGACAGAATGAGAGAAAATCTTCACATATCAACAACCACCCTAAATTTAAATGGACTGAACTCACCAATAAAAAGGCACAGAGTAAAAGATTGGATCGAAAAACTAGACCCAACCATACGCTGCCTCCAAAAGACACATCTCAGCTACAAGTACAAACATAGACTCAAATTGAAAGGGTGGAAATTGACACTCCAAGCAAATGGTAACCAGAGAAAATCAGGTGTACCCATACTGATATCAGATGAAACAGACTTCAGGATAAAAAAAAGGTAACAAGAGACAAAGATGGACATTTCATAATGATAAATGGGCCTATATAACAAGAAGACATAACAGTCATCAATATTTATGCTCCCAATCACAGAGCACTGAAATGTATCAAGTAACTACTAACAGAACTAAAGGGAGAAATTGACAAAAACACAATTATAGTGGGGGACCTGAATACATTATTGACAGTTATGGATAGATCATCCAAACAGAAAATAAATAAAGAATTAGCAGCCCTAAATGACACATTAGGTGAAATGGACATACTTGACATTTATAGAGTACTTCATCCTAAAATGTCAGAATATACATTTTTTTTTGTAGTGTACATGGAACTTTCTATAGGGTAGACCCTATTTTGGTACATAAAACTAGCCTTAGCAAATTTAAAAAGATTGAAATCATACCGGGTGTATTCTCTGATCACAAGGCTTTGAAATTGGATATCAACTGCAAAAAGAAAGCAGGAAAGAACACAAATACGTGGAAATTAAACAACATAATTTTAAAGAACAACCAGTCAAAGAAGAAATAAGAGGAGAGTTCAAAAGATACATAGAAACAAATCAGAATGAAAACACATCTTACCAAAATGTTTAGGATACAGCGAAAGCAGTTTTAAGAAGGAAATTTATATTACTACATGCCTATCTCACGAAACAAGAAAAATCCCAAAATAAATAACCTCACACTACATCTTACAAAACTATAAAATAAAGAACAAATGAAACCCAAGGTCAGCAGAAGAAAGGAAATAATAAAAATCAAAGAGGAACCAAATGAAATAGAGAACAAAAAGACAATAGAAAAAATTAATGTGATAAAGAGCTGGTTCTTTGAAAAAGATTAATAAAATTGACAAATCCTTGGCTAGAGTCACTAAGAAACAAAGAGAAAAGACGCTAATAAACAAAATCAGAAGTGAAAGAGGGGAAGTTATCACGGATGCCACAGACATACAAAGGATCATCCAAGAATACTATGAAGGACTATATGCCACCAAATTCAATAACCTAGAAGGCATGGACAAGTTCTTAGAAACATATAGCCTTCCTAGGCTGAATTATGAAGAAGTGGAAAATATAAATAGACCAATCACCAGTAAGGAACTTGAATCAGTCATCTAAAACCTTTCTCAAAGCAAAAGTCTGGGACCAGATGGCTTCACTAGTGAATTCTACCAAACTTTTAAAGAGGATCTAATACCTATCCTACTCAAACTCTTCCAAAAAACTGAAAAAGAGACAATACTCTCTAACTCATTTAATGAGGCCAGCACCCTGATACTAAAACCTTGTAAAGGTAACACTACAAAAGAAAACTACGGATCAATAATCTCTGATGAATATAGATGCAAAAATCCTAAACAAAATTCTAGCAAATCGAATGCAACAATACATTAAAAAGATTATTCATCATGACAAAGTGGGGTTCATCACAATCAAGCATAGGTCAACATATTCAAATTCATCAATGTGATAACATTATATGAACAAAATAAAAGACGAAACACTTAGGATTATATTAATGATGCAGAAAAAGCATTTGACAAGATACAGCATCCATTTATGATTAAAACACTCAATAAAATAGGTATAGAAGGAAAATAACTTAATATAATAAAGGCCATATATGACAAACCCTCAGCTAATACCATGATAAATGGTGAAAAACTGAAGCCCTTTGCTCTACATTCAAGAACACAACAGGGCTGTCCCGTACCACCTCTGCTTTTCAACATAGTGTTGGAAATCATTGCCAGAGCAATCAGGAAAGACAAATAAATAAAAGACACCCAAATTGGGAATGAAAAAGTTAAATTGTTACTCTTTGCAGACAACATGGTGGTATATATAGAAAAACCTAAAAACTCCACCAAAAAGCTATTAGAAAGAATAAACGAATACAGTAAAGTTGCTGGCTACAATATCAACACACATAAGTTCACTGCTTTCCTATACACTAACAATGAAATCTCAGAAAAAGAAATTGAGAAAAACAATTCATTTTGCAATAGCAACAAAAAGAATAAAATTCCTAGGAATAAACTTAACCAAGGATGTGAAAGACCTATCTATATGCTGAAAACTATAAAACATTTCTAAAAGAAACTGAAGAAGACACAAAGAAATGGAAAGATATTCCGTGCTCGTGGATTGGAAGAATCAACATAGTTAAAATGTCCATATTACCCAAAGCAATATACAGATTTAATGAAATCCCCATCAAAATCCCAATGGCATTTTATAAAGAAATAGAACAAAAAATCATCAGATTTGTATGGAACCATAAATGACCCCGAATAGCCAAAGCAATCCCATGAGAAAAAGAACAATTCTGGATGTATCACACTCCCTGACTTTAGCTTGTATTACAGGGCAAAAATAATCAAAACAGCATGGTACTGGCAGAAAAACAGACACATAGATCAATGGAATAGCATTGAGAACCCAGAAATAAACCCACATAAATATGGACAATTTTTGACAAATAAGCAAAAACATACAATGAAGAAAAGACATCCTCTTTAGTAAATGATGCTGGCAGAACTGGAATGCCACATGCAAAAGAATGAAACTGGACTGCTATCTGTCACCATGTACCAAAATTAATTCAAAATGGATCAAAGACTTAAACATAAGATCTGACACAATAAACTGCATAGAAGAAAACAAGTACTAAACTTATGGACCTTGGGTTCAAAAAGCATTTTATAAATTTGACTACAAAGGCAAGGGAAGTAAAAGCTAAAATAAATGAATGGGACTATATCAAACTAAGAAGCTTCTGTACAGCAAAAGAAACCATTGACAAAATAAAAAGGCAACCTACTGAATGGGAGAAGACTTTTGGAAACAGTGCCTTCGATAAGGGGCTTATATCCAAAATATACAAGGAACTCATACAACTCAACAACAAAAAAACAAACAACCTGATTGAAAAATGGGAAGACGACCTGAAGAGACTTTTCTCCAAAGAGGACATACAAATGGCAAATAGACATATGAAAAAATGCTCAATATCACTAATCATCAGAGAAATGCAAATAAAAACCACAGTGAGGTATCAACCTCACCCCAGTTAGAATGGCTATCATCAACAAGACAAATAGTAACAAGTGTTGGAGAGGCTGTGGAGAAAAAGGAACCCTCATCCACTGTTGGTGGGAATGCAGACTGGTGCAGCCGTTATGGAAGGCAGTGTGGAGGTTCCTCAAAAAATTACGAATAGAATTACCATATGACCCAGCAATCCCTCTCCTGGGTATCTACTCCAGAAATCTGAAAACATTTATCTATAAAGACAAGTGTACTCCAATGCTCATTGCAGCTTTATTTACGGTGGTCAAGACGTGGAAACAACCAAAATGTTCTTTGATAGATGAATGCATACAGAATTTGTGGTATATATACATAATGGAATACTATTTGGCGGTAAGAAAAGATGAAATAGGACTATTTGTGACAACATGGATCTTGAGATTATAATGCTAAGCAAAATAAGACAAAAAAAATAGAGAACCACATGATTTCACTAACATGTGGTATATAATAAACTGAAAACAACAAAAGAACAAGACAAACAACTAAAGGAACAAAAACTCATAGACAGAGACAGTAATTTAGGGGTTAACAGAGCGTATGAAGGGAGGGGAAGCAGGGCTCTAGAATAACTTAAATGGGGTCTAGTATTTGGTGATAGAAAGAGAACTGACTCTGGGTGGTGAACACACAATATGAGATATAGATAATGTATTAAAGAATTGTACTCCTGAAATCAATGTAACTTTACTAACAATTGTCGCCCCAATAAATTTTAATTTAAAGAAAAAAAAAGAAAAACTCAAGCTAGTATACAGAATGGTTATGTATAAAAACATATGCATTTCAATCATGGACTATGATTTCTGTATATTCCTATAGATGATTCTGACATACCTGGGATGGGTTTGGGAAAAAAGAAATAAAAAAATAATGTGTGTGTGTGTGTGTGTGTGTGTGTGTGTGTGTGTGTGTGTGTGTGTATTAATAATGGACTTTGTGTCAGGTGACATAAAAGGCACTTAATATCCCAGTAAAGACTCACAACAATCCTCAGGAAATGTTCATTTTATAGAAGAAAAAAAATGAAAATCAGCGAGATATTATAATTAGCCAATGCATTAACGTCTAATGAATAGTTCCTGTGTTTCCCCGAAAATAAGAACTAGCCAGACAATCAGCTCTAATGCATCTTTTGGAGCAAAAATTAATGTAAGACCTGGTCTTATATTACTATAATATAAGACCATGTATAATATAATATAATATAATATAAAATAAAATAATATAGTTCCAGGTCTTATTAATTTTTGCTCTAAAAGGCACATTAGAGCTGATTGTCCAGCTAGGTCTTATTTTTGGGGAAACACAGTAATGACAAATCTATTTGACGCTCTGTCTTTCTGTCTCCAACATATTTAAATTTATTTTTATCATGTTAGATTTTATATAATAACATTTTATTCATACTAGAATTTTTTTTTGAAAACATTTATCATTTTAAATGAACATTATTCACATGTATATTTAGGTGAGCAAAATTAATACTCATACAAATCAGAACATAATTTATAACATTTAAAGGTAGAAAAAATGATGCTAATATGTAGAGTACAGAAAACTGAAGAATGGTTGAAAGGGATGACCTGTGCTTTCATATATTTTGTTCACATTCTACTATTTCAGGTTAATATAATATTATACAGTATAATATAATTGCTGTAAAATTGTTCAGGGTACACACTGTGGCTGAACTTGGCCTGCAGGAGGTCCTTCCCAGCAGGCCCCAGGGTTGGCCGGCCTAGTGGCCAGCTTTGGACTGGGCTGGAGCATCACCTGGCAACCTCTAAGGATGAAACACAAACAGGGCAGACAGAGCAGGCACCAAAGTCCCATAAAAGTGAACCCTGCTCTGTAGGGTCAGCTTCTGCACTACAGCTCTTCCCCTGTAGTCACAGCCAGTCCTCACATTAATCAGTCTGAGGATCAATCCTTCCCATTGATGTGCAAACAGTAACCAAGGCTCAATTACAAGAGGAGGGCACACACAGCCCACACAAGGGCCATACTAGGAAGAAGGAATTGAAAACCAATTTGGAGAAAAAATGACTTCCCTAACCTGGCAAAGGATATAGATATAGGAACACAGAAAGTGCAGAGTTCCAAACAAGATAAACCCAAAGAGGCCAACACCAAGACACATCATAATTAAAATGGCAAAGGTTAAAGACAAAGAGAGAATCTTAAAAGCAGCGAGAGAAAAGCAGTTAGTTACCTACAAGGGAGCTCCCATAAGAATGTCAGCTGATTTCTCAACAGAAACTTTGCAGGCCAGAAGGGATTGATACAAAATATTCAAAGTGATGAAAAGCAAGGACCTACAGTCAAGATAACTCAACCCAGTAAATCTGTCATTTAGAATTGAAAGACAGATAAAGACCTACCCAGATAAGAAAAAGCTAAAGGAGTTCCTCACCACCAAACCCATATTACAAGGAATGTTAGAGAGACTTCTTTTGATGAAAAAGAAAAAAAAAATAATAAAAATTATGAATAACTAAATGGCAATAACTACATAGCTATCAACAATTACTTTAAATGTAAATGTATTAATTGATCCAATCAAAAGATAGGGTGGCTGAATGGATGAGAAAATAAGGCCCTTACATATGCTGTCTACAAGAGGCACAGTTCAGATCAAATGACACAAACAGACTGATAGTAAGGGATGGG
Source organism: Rhinolophus ferrumequinum (assembly GCF_004115265.2). Lineage (NCBI taxonomy): Eukaryota > Metazoa > Chordata > Mammalia > Chiroptera > Rhinolophidae > Rhinolophus > Rhinolophus ferrumequinum. Next base: position 31,590,383 of record NC_046287.1, read on the forward strand.
AAAAAGATATTTCATGAAAATGGAGGTAGGGGAAAAGCTGTGGTAGCAACATTTATGCCAGACCAAATAGACTTTAAAATAAAGGCTATAACAAGTGTCAAAGAAGGACCCAGTAATCCCACTTCTGGGTAACTTTCTGAAGAAACCCAAAACACTACTTCAAGGGGATATTTGCATCCATATGTTCATTACAACATTGTTTACAATGGTCAAGATGTGGAGTCAGCCTGGGTGTTGGTGAACACAGGAATAAATAGAGTAGATGAGGGTAAATGGGATCAAATATATGGTGATGGAAGTAGAACTGATTCTGGGTGGTGAACACATAATAAGATATACAGATGATGTACGAGGTCGGACAATGAAGTTCGTGAACTCATCCTAGAAAAAGTGCTACATACCTCATTGCTGAATATCACTACCGTCACCTTCGAAGTACTCCCCTTGGGATGCTATGCACCAATGCCAGCGCCCAGTCCACCCTTTAAAGCAATTTTGGAACTCTTTATCTGGAATGGCCAGCAGAACTGCAAACATATTATCCTTGATGTCCTGAATATCATCAAAATGTCTTCCTTTCAATATTTCCTTTATCTTTGGGTAAAGCAAGAAGTCATTGGGGACCAGAGCAGATGAGTAGGGAGGGTGTTCCAATACAGTTATGTATTTACTGACTAAAACTCCCTCGTGCCGTGTGAGCTGGTGCATTGTCTTGATGCAACAGCCATGAATTGATGGTGAAAAGTTCAGGTCATCTAACTTTTTCACATAGCATTTTCAGCTCTTCAAAATAGAAAACTGGGTGAACTGTTTGTTCAGTTTGCACAAATGTATAATGAATAATCTCTCTGATATGAAAAAAGGTTAGCAAAATTGTTACAAGTTCACAAACTTAATTGTCAGACCTCATATTACAGAATTATGCATTTGATATCTATGCAACTTTACTAACCATTATCACATTAATAAACTTTAATTAAAAAAAAGAAAAAAGAGTAGGTGGGACATACATACAAGGGAATATTTCTCAGTAACAGAAAGGAATGTATTCTCACCATCTGTCATGGCATGGATGGACCTGAAGGATATTTTGCTGTTTGAAGTATGAGACAGCAAAAGACAGATGAGTTATGATTTTGCTTATATATGGAATCTAAAGAACAAATGAAACAAACGAACAAAACAGGAAAAAACTTGTAGATACAGAAAACATTTTGATGGTTACCAGAGGGGAGGGGGGTGCGGACGGGTGAAAAACAGTGAGGGGTTAAGAAGCACAACTTGGGTGTCACAAAGTAGTCATGGGGATGTAGGGTATAGCATAAGGAATATAATCAATAATATTGTAATAACTATGTATGATGTCAGATGGGTACTAGATTTATTGGGGGTGATAGATGGGGGGTGGGGGCAGGGTGAAAAAGGTGAAGGAATTAAGTACAAATTGGTAGTTTCAAAATAGTCATGGGGATATAAAGTAAAGCATAAGGAATATAGTCAATAATATGGTAACAACTATGTATATATAGTGCCAGGTGGGTACTAGACTCATTTCTAGTTTTATCACAGACTTGAATTTCTTGATACACAACCATGTGAAGCACTACAGACAAAAACCTTTATTTTCTTACAGTAAGCAATGGTTTCTGCTCACTGGAAAATTTGATTTCATTTGAATATTTTAATCATTTGGCTATTAAAATGATAGCCCCTTTAACAGAAGACTGCCAAAATTGAAGTGGAATTAAAGAGTATCTTCAGATATTTAATAATGTCAGCAATCTTTATATGGTGATAATTCTGTTTTTTGAAAAAAACAAAATTTGAGTGGTTATATGTTACTCACTTTCCCTACAAAATTTTGGAAGGAATGTAATTGTTTTCATTTTGGCAAATGGATTGTGTGTCCCACTCCTTCCCAAATTCAAATATTGAAATCTCAACCTGTAAACCTCAGAATGTGACCTTATTGGGAGAGAGAGTCTTTACAGAGGTAATGGAGTTAAGAGGTAATGGAGTTAAAATAAGGTCATTAGGCTGGGCCCTAATCCAATTTGACTGGATACATTTTTCTTAGAAAAGGGGAAACTAGAACACTGAGATAGATTTGCATAGTGGAAAGGAGATATGAAGAGACAGAGAGTACAGGACCATCTATCAGCCAGGGAGACAGACCCAGAATAGATCCTTCCCTGACAGTTCTCAGAAAGAACCAATCCTTCCAACACCTTAATTGCAGACTTCTAGCTTCCAAAACTGTGAGACAAGACATTTCTACTGTTTAAGCCTCTAGATCTGTGGTCCTATGTTACAGAAGTCCTGGTAAACTAATACAAATTTTAGTAGCAGCAAGTGGGGACTATTGCAACAAATAACTAAACATGTGGAAGTGGCTTTAGAATTGGAAAGTGGGTAGGCTGGGAGAGGTTTGAGGTGCTCGACGAAAAAATCCTAGATTGCCCTGAAGAGGCTCTTGGCAGAAATATCAACATTAAACAGATTCTGTTGAGGACTAAGAAAGAAAAGAGGAGCACTACAGTGAAAGCTTTTAATTCATACATATTTCATCACGAACAGCATGTTGCTATAAATATGAATGCTAAGGTTGCTTCTGGTAATGTCTCAGATAGAAATGAGGAACATGCTGATGGAAAGCATAGAAAAGGTGACCATTATAAAGTGGAAGAGAACTTGGTTGAATTGGCTAATTACACACAAAAACACACATGAACACACACACACACACACACGCAGGGTAGCTGAACAAACCTATATCTAAAGGTGTGCTTTTGGGAATGACATATTATATCCCTTCTTAATAAAGAGAATTGCAATAATGGGCTTGAACCAGTGCAATTCAGTGGTCTGAGTACTGAACAGTGGTCTGAGTACTGAACAGTGGTCTGAGTGGTCACCTGTGGATGATAAGGAGTCAGTATGAAACATGATGAAGATGCCTTACGAAGCTCATGTGTGGCTTCAGCGGAGAAAGACCACAACCCATAAGTTTTGGGGTACTGCCCTATAGGAGGAGGTATCCGTATTAAATGAGGTGATAATGTAAGATGCTTCTTTTTCCACAGCCAGGAAATTGTCAATGAAAAGTACCAAAAGTGAATTTTATAAGAACACTTAAAGGCTAAAGTCTTGGCCACCCTACGAGATGACTACTTGCTGCTAAGTTACCACCTGAGTGGAAAAAGAAAAGAAGCTGTAAAAACCAATATTGCCTATTTTGACGATATGTTCAGATGCAGAAAAGAGAAATGAATTAGCTGTCTCCCTATTTGTACCTTTTCTTTAATTCACCCCCCCCATTTTCCATTACTGTGTCGTACTGTGTAGGTTGTGTTGTAGGTTTTCACTTTATAAATTATTTACAAGTACAGCTATTTTATTCTTAGATGGGATTTTGACTGAATTAAGTGAGGAAATATTATCACGCAGGGCTGAAATGTTCAGTGCAATTTCATGTCTTTAGAGATAGTTCCATTTTTTTAGTCAGATGATACCATTTTGAAGTTCAAATGTGACAAATGTTTTTGTGTGGATGTTGTTAGTAAAAAAAGTGCTTGGACTGTGGTACACACTGCTAACAATTTTTTAGCATCTATTCCATTATTTTACTAATGTTTATACTGCAATTTAAAGCCCGGGCAGGTGAAAACTACATTTCCAGGATTACTTTGGAGTTAGGATTCTGGTATGTTTGAGGCTCAGTGAATCAGATGTATTCACAAGATTTGGAAAGCAGACGCGAGGCAGAAGCCTGATTTCTGTTTCAACTCCCCAGCAGTGTTTGCATTTGGGGGGTTTCAACATCGGCATTAGTTGTCTCAATGTTCAGATATCTGTTTCATGAGTGTTGAGAGGCTATATTTGGACCAATCAATGTGCTGATAACAGTTCATAGCTAGTAATGCACAGTTCTGCACTAACAGCTTCCTTTTCTGATGATTTCCGTATTGTCAGGCCCTCAGCTGACCTGGGAGAGAGTGAGCTGAGCTATCAGATGTCAGAGTAGCCAGTTAAGGCTACAAGGCAGACATAAATGACTTAAGCCTCTAATCATTTACTGAAATGAGTAATTCTAAAACTGGACAAAGTGAGGGCTCCCTGTTTCATTTTTCCCCATGTATGGTGTACAGGTCCAGGGTCAGATGGATCAGCACAGACACATGAGTCCTCTGTCTGTAGGGGGAACCCAGAACAAAAGACTCTGGCAGTTTTATGTACCCCGGTGTTGGGGTGATACAAGGAGAGAGGGCCAGGAGTGTAGCAGTACTGGGTACTGAGTCAGAGTAGGAAAAATACCTCCAAGATTTCTCCCTCCTGCTCCCAGAAGGAGGTATCAGCAGAGTTGCCTGAACATGACCTTGGCCCATGGACTCATACACAGAGACCTAGGAATGAAGGCACCTGGTTTAGGAATGCAAAAAGGAGAGCATGCCTGGCCAGGGTGCTGTGTGTCCTTGACTGTAAGTCCCGTCCGAAATTGCAGTGCACAGGCTGTGCACCAAGCCTGTTGGGGCAGGCAGCTTTCCCCTGGGGACTGTCAGGGAAAGCCTTTGTAATTACCAATAGTCAGGCCTGTGAAAGCACACATAGTTTTTTAACTAGAAACTGGCCACCTTATACATCTGAGCTTCTTATTACAGCACTTGTTATGGATGTTATCTAGGGGCTTCTTGGTTATAGGACAAAACTGTATCATGGCTCTCGGGGTCATTCCTGAAAGCACAGCTTTGAAGAGTTTTGTTCAGCCATCCTAAAGACTCTATCAGCCACTCCTACTATGTGTTATTATTTTTCTCCTTGTAAGAGTTGATGCATTTTCTATAAAAGATATCAACTTTCTCCCTCCAAATATTTTAAAAACCTGGTGCCCCAAAAGGGAAAAAATAGGAAAAGGAAAGAAAAAAATAATAATATTGTAATAACTTAGTATCCCATAGAAAAAAGAAAAAAAAAGTCAGGACTCTTATACTTGAGAATAGTTATAATTGGGAAATAAGTTACTTTGTGTGAATAGGCTGTTTTGTTTATTAGAAACCTCCATGATAAGACTGCAATTAAGAAAGAAGTCTGAGAGTATCTGAATATCAGAAGTCTTGCTTTACTTTCATATAGTAAGACCCAGAGTGAAAAAGGAAACAGAAGGTAAACTGCATAGTAAAAATGGAAATAAGTGTTTACTATGATTGTGATTTTTTAATTTATGATTTTTGTAAGTTAATTATACAGTTAGCTGCATGACAAGTATATTACAGGGTAATGTTAGTCTCAACACACTGGCTTACTTTATAAAAAGACAGTCAGTTTTCCCTCTGGCTTTAATCTTTTAGTAATGTGACCAGTCTAGTGAAGGAGCTCTACTCTATCTAAATTCCTACAGAAATTACTCTTTGTGAGTGAACTTCTCTCCTCTGCATTCATGTACCTCTCATTCCAAAGTCAAATCTGTGACATAAAATAGCTATCTTTAGATTGTTAAATTTTTAATCCTACCCAAAGTTGGAAAATATATTTTCGCCCACTTCAAAAATAGCTTTTTTTGTGTAATAGGGCTGAGCTTATGAGGTGGCATTATTTTTTAACTAGTATAATTTCAAGATACTGTGGAAAAGCCCTTCTGCTCCCAAAATAACTCTTTTCACAAAATAGTTGGGACATATATTACATATCGATTTATGTGGGTGGGTTTTAGAGCATGAATGGTTTTCAAGAACTATTTATATAAAGTCACACACTCATGCACTATTAGGACCTAACACACTTTTTCAACTGGTACATGGAGCTAGGCCATATCGGGCTCGGCAGATGAAGTGAAGCATCACAAAATGGGAAATGAGTGCTAACTCAGACTCGGAGGTGAGGATTTTAGCAGATTAGACTCAGGAGAATCCTGACATGCCAAGGCTCTCAGAAACAACTGATATTTTCCACCTAAAAAAACCCACAATTACATTTCTTAAGATGAATAATAAATTCTACAATTTTGTTCTTACCCTCCAAGACAAATGAAATTTGAAGAAAATATGATGCTATCTAGCTGACTGAGAGAGGAATGGCTAAAGCATGGAGAACAATTCCAAATGCACAGGGATAAAATATATGTCTGCTTCTAATCTAAAAACTCTGTTTAGTAATACTAGTACTAGCAATACTAGTAAAAATCGACTAACACTGTAAGAAAGCAGCATTTACCAAGATACGACTTATCATCAACATGGATTTAGCTGATAAAGTTATACAGACTCAACAGATGACTTTGTGAATCTGACCATACAGTACAGCGGAGATGCTTCCAAATGGCCAAAAGGAGGTCAGGGAGGACACTGAACATAGAGAACTTCACAGAGGGTATATTTGAGGACATGCAAGTTGGCTAACCAAGCAGATAATGTCACCGCCTGGATGGCTATTCTTTGCTATCTAAAAAGTAAAGTGAGATATAGATTTTTCTGATCTGCCTTTGTCCAAATGGTAATTTTTATTGCAGTCACTCCTTTTTCTATATACCATTTTATAGTCTGCATATTCAGAATTCATTTGTTAGTCATAACACTACCATAAGGTGATGAATCTGGAACTGAAAGATAAGGTTAATATTCTCCAATAGGAATGTTGGAGTATTTTCTTCTGGGAAGGGATGAAGAGGTTTTATTTGGTGAGAATGATAGTATAAGTGGATGTACAGGAGAGAGCAGAGGTATGATTTTGGTTTGCCAAAGAAATGAACCACTTATCCTTAACACAAGCCATTCCCCTTTCATAGAAACTATGGTGTTTGGGGAAAATTAATCTCTGGGGCTCAGAAGTGATCATATGAACATAATGGGTTAGGAAAAGTAATAATTTTCTTTCACTAAAATTTTGATAAAGTGATCACAAATATAAATTATATTTCCAATTACAAATAAAAGAAAATCCATGGCCAACTGGATTAAATAGCAAAGAAAAAAGTGGGCCACACAATTAACTTAAAAAAAAATTGCAAAACGTTGTGGCTTTGATCATGTTTGAGCAAGGCTTAAGAGGCTATTAGAGCTATGGTTCTAGCTCTCACTGACTTCTATTTGCCATTCTCCAAGAGTCTCAGCCTCTTTACTTCATAAAAACAATGCTATGCCCTTCTCAATACTTGGTGATGCAACCATCATAAAAGATAGCAGAGAGGACTGTTACTTGTCCAATTACTCATATCTGCTGTGAACTAGATGATTTAAAAAAAAATGTTCTCAGGTTTGAGAATTTCTATGGGAAAATAGAGGATATTCACAATTGCAAATTTTTGAATTTGGTAAAACTTTCCAATTGTTTCATAATTTCACAGCCATAATTTCTGTTAACCTCTGACTGGATTAGAGGGAGGAAAAAAAACAAAAACAAACAAACAAAAAACACTGGTATTCCTTTTATTTTTCTCTTCCAAATGAAATATCAATTTCTGAGCATAATTTTGTTTTGTTCTGCACTCTTACTACTTATTTGACAGTGCACACAATATTAATTCCTTTTTTCATGTATTAAATATTTCCAAATTAAGACATGTCAAGGGAAAGTAGGATAGACCAGTAAGTCTCCATTTATTTCAAGGAGTGGTCCATATTTTTAATATCCTGACTACTACATGGCAATCATTTAACAAATGAGCCCTTCATTGATCAATCAGTTAGAAAGTAGTTATTGAACATGAAGCATGTCCCAAACCCTAGGCCATATACTGATCATACAGTATGCATCATGAAAGACCAGGTATTTCTCTTAAAGGGCATAGGAAAATTTCTATTAGATGGGTTTTATAATGTGATTTCATTCACAAAAAGAAATCAAGTGTGTCTTCATCAAATATAAATATTCTACTATAAAATAACTCATATCAAGAAAGTGACTTGCTAGATATTTACTACAATCATTACTTTAATTGTTAAAGTTAGGCAATTAAAATGTAATTTGAGTATTTGGGGAGAAAAACTTTCTTAGTAATTTCTCCGATTTCTAATGAGTGAAAGAATGTTGAGATCAATCAGAAAACATTATCACTGGTCTGAGTTCTAATATTCATTTGTTACCATGTTTGGCTATAGTTATGCTGTAACTGTATTAGACAATTAATTACAAAATACATACACCTAAAGACAATGAAATAACCACTGCTGTGCATTCAATACATATCACACAACATTCAACATCACATTTTAAGCATGTTTTTAGCAAATTAAGGTATTCCCAGAAAAATAGGTATTACAATTTAAAGACAACTGTATCTATGACTACCTGAACAGTTTCTGTTAATTTTGAATTATTCAACTTTACTCTATAATGTATTAATGTTGATAAGAAATGACATTTGTTGAATGAAGAAGCACATAGATAATTGCCAGTTATATTAATTCATAAATCACAAACACCTGGATACTAAGTAAAACTCCCCAAAGTTTCTCTAGGTTTGTGTGTGTGTGTGTAGGGAGAGAGAGAGAGAGAGAGAGAGAGAGAGAGAGAGAGAGAGAGAGAGAGAGAGAGAGAGAAAGTGAAGGGGTGGAGAAAGTATAGGAGGAGAAGGAGAAGTGGGAGAAAGAGGAAGAGACCTAGAATACGGTGAAATCTGTATTCTGTTTTCAGTTGTTTGCTTTTTTTCTAAATTTTTATTTTAGCATCTACTTGATGTTTTTCTATACAATAGGCATTACTTCTGTTATTGCAAATTGTCTTTGTCCCAGTCCTAAAAAGAAACAACCAAAATAAATCAGTAATTCTAGGAGAGAGATGTAGATTTAAAAAATGTTGAGAGTGTAGGAAAACCAGAAGGCAAAGTTCAATAACATTGAACTAGGAAGTTTGGAAGACACTAGGCAAAAAAAAGAGATTATGAAACAGTGGAAACAAAGCTGCCTTATACAAGCTGTGACCTTTGGTTGATAGATGAAGCCAGTGGACGGTGACCTTATAGGGACTTGACTAAAGGAGTCAATAACTGACCTCCTTCCTCTCCTCCTATTGTTCACCCTGTCTGAACTCCACCCATCTAGAATTCCAAAGGTAAAGGATCTATTGACAGATTTCATTCAAGTTAGGCTACCAGGGCAAAGAGCATCGCAGTGAAGGAGGAAGGGTACTTCTGAAAAGGTAAATGCATGATAGTCAGCCCAAGGCAGAAACTGAAAAAAACAGGCATACATAAAATATACAGAAGATGCCAAAAAATGTATACAAATTTTAAGAAGGGAAAACTGCATTGAAATTGTAATTCTCAATATACCAATAACAAAAGATGAATACAAGTCACATTTGACTTCTGTAATTACAAGAGGTGCTCAAAGTGGTTACCATCAGCATCCAGACACTTCTGATTACAGAGAACTGCTGGTTGAGCAACCACACTGTTAACTTGTATACATTTTTTGGCACCCCGGGTATATACTTTTTTCTTTAGTAAATCTAGTGGAAGTTTTTAAACCTAGAGGCATGTTTTCCACTGTTCACAGTTATACACACAGCACTTTTGCACAGTAAATTTTAGAAACACAGTGCATATTTTTAAAATGAATGTATGCATGAATAAGGGCGCAATAGCATGTATTCTTAAATTATTTAAAAGCAGAATATGAAGTAGTCTTGCTCTATTTTGCTCCAGAGAATTAAAATTATGACTAAAGGATTATACAAAGAAGGAAGCTAAACAAAAGAAAAACATTTTTAAAAACTAGAAATTGTCTGCTGAATAATGAAATGCTTTATTAGTGCTGAACTTTCTGCCAATGAACTCATTCATATAAAGACAGGGCCTTTAGAAAGGCCAGAGTAGAATGAATACAGAAATGGAATAGGCTCCTGGACTAGCTCCACACTAAGATCTCCCCCACTTCCAAGATCCTACCATTATAAGGACCACAGGAGACATTTATTTCAGTCTTAGTATCAGGAGAGCTGTGCTTCCCTTGAGGAACTGTTTGGTGTTAGCCCGGAGGGACAATTCTAAATCTATACAGATCTTAGATTTGGCAGTCAGGAATTTTACAAATTTGTGGTCCATTTTAGCCAATATGTAGAATGTTTCAAGGACTGTTGTATTTGCATATTAACACTCTGGCCTTTCTTATGTTACATTTATGCACCATATATCTAATCTATTTTTTAATCTTACTGATTAGTTCTTATTTATTCACATGCATTTTAGGAAAAGAGCAGGATATAAACAGTTCCCTATTCTTCTGTTGTTTAAAAGTTCTAAATGAATCCAAAGAGAAGGGAAAAAAAAGTAGCTGATAATTTGTTTGAATTCTCTTCCAAAACACACGTGACAGAGATTTTTTGGCATTGTAAATTTTATACCACTCTTTCACCACTTAGCAGGGAGATCTCTAACTTGCAGCAGAGGGGCTGATATGCATCCTTTAAAGCAAACTCCGTAAAGAGAAAAATTTTATCTAACTTCTCTCTTTAAGTTTGAGATTATTAAAATATCTCTGATACTTGTGATAGTCTCATCAGAGATATGAATACAGGAAAAAAACCAGGGAATTCCTTGAGGTAATTACTTCATATGGAGGGAGTTTCTGAAGTGGAGGGGCAGGTTCAATGACAGGGCCTCCACCATGGTAAGGTAGATTGTCTTTGTATCACATAAATGTAATGGGAACTCTCTCCAGAACCAACAAGTGGAGAAGGAGGAATATTTATTGAAGTTAAAGACTGGGTGTGAGAAAAAAAAATGCATAAGCAAAATAATTTGGAGATCAAATATAAAATGGCATGTGTTGAGATCATTTAGGCATAAGATGACTTTTTTCTCTGCTTTCCCCTCACCCCTCATCCCCAAACACAGAGACAGACATCAGAGGACCTTCACCATGAGTAGGGTAAAAAGAACTACTACCACATTTGAAAGGGAACCAACTATAGGAGGTCTAACAATTAACTTCGTGAACTTGTTGTAACGATGTTGCTAACCTCTTTTGATAACAGAGGGATTATTCATTATGAATTTGTACCAACTGGATCAACAGTTAACCAAGTTTACTATTTGGAAGTGCTGAAAATGCTGTGTGGAAAAGTTAGATGACCTGAACTTTTTGCCAACAATTCATGCGTCTTGCATCACAACAATGCACCAGCTCACAGGACACTGTCTGTGAGGGAGGTTTTAGCCAGTAAACAAATAACTGGATTGGAACACCCTCCCTACTCACCTGATCTGGCCCCCAATCTCTTCTTTCTTTACCTGAAGATAAAAGAAATATTGAAAGGAAGACATTTTGTTGACATTCAGGACATCAAGGGTAATAAGACAGCAGATCTGATGGCTATTCTAGGAAAAAAAATTCCAAAATTGCTTTGAAGGGTGGACTAGGCACTGGAGTTGGTGCATAGCTTCCCAAGGGGAGTACTTCAAAGGTGACTGTAGTGATATTCAGCAATGAGGTATGTAGCACTTTTTCTAGGATGTGTTCGCGATCTTAATTGTCTGACCTCGTATGTGGCAACAACTGCAAATTTCCAATTATGTCTGTTTGATGTTTACAATTAGAAAGCACCCTGCAAACAATGCTTTGAAAGTAATCATAATTCAAAAAAGTGTGCACGCGTGTGTGTGTGTGTGTGTGAGCGAGCATGTGTGTTCCTAGTTGAATAGGACATGCCAGGAATATCTATACTGACCAAGCTGAATTTTAGTGTCAAGTAAAGAAAAATAAAAATTGTATTGGCATTATTTGATTTTCACAAAAATCAAGCGAAATAAAAAAAAAATACTTTTATCTCACACAAAAAAAATAAGCTCAGTGGGTTCATGGACTTAAAGATGTTAAATGGATATTAATTCAAGCCAAAGTTGGGATTCAAACCCAGACTTTTGTAACAACAAAGTTTTCACACCAAAAAATTATTAGGACTTCCAAGCATGACTTATTTTCCACTGATAGGGAGCAGTTTTACCACTCCAAAATACGCCTTTTTTGTTGTTGTTATTATTTTAAACTGATTAGTTTAAAGAAACAAAAGACTCAGGAAAAACCTTTGATCTTCCACCTAATTATCTAAAAGAATTTAGAGAGAGGACCTGCCTCAGAGAGATGTCAGAACAGGTAACTGTGTTTTAATATGAATTAGGTGTGACAGACATGGAAAAACCCAGCAATGATCCAAGTCTTCTCTGTGTCCTATTGTTAAAAATGGTCCAGCCAATATTTACCACACATTTGCTTTTCCATCTCCATGTGAATTGCCCCTTTGAAGTCCCAAAATTCAAACCCTTGTCCCACTTTCTCCTTAGTTCAAGGTAGCATCTAAGCCTTTGCAACAATATGGGACCTAGAGAACATTATGATAAGTAAAATAAGTCAGATGGAGAAAAACAAACACCATATAATTTCACTTATATGTGGAATCTAAACAACTGAATAAATGAACAAAGTAAACAGAAATAGTCTCAGAGATATAGAGGAAAAACTGATGGTTGCTTGAAGGGAGGGGGTGGGGATGAGGGAGGCGGGGAAGGGATTAGACGGCATAAATTGGTAAATATAATATTGTCATGGGGTATGAAAGACAGTTTGGGGAATATAATAAATAATGTAAATATTTTGTAGGGTGTCAGATGGGCACGTCTTATTAGGAAGATCACTTCATGGCCTATGTAGATGCCTGAGCACTGCACTGTACACCTGAAGCTGAAGCTGAATAATATTGTATATCAACTGTAATTTAATATATACACACATATATATGTGTGTGTATATATATATATATATATACACACACATATATGTATATATGGTCATGGGGTATGGAGTAGAGCATAGGGACTAAAGTCAATGGAATTGTAATAGATATACACGACGTCTGAGGGGCAATAGGTTGGGGGCGGGGCATTATCACTTTGTGAGGGATAAAATCTCTATTACATTGTTTTGTACACCTGAAACTAATAATAATAATAATAATAATAATAATAATAATAATGATAACAATAATAAAAATAAAAAACCAGCATCTAAGCTACAACTGCCAATTTGTCCGATGTTCCCAATTTTTATGGAACTCCTGTATATACATACATAATAAATTTGGTTATTTTCTCCTATTACTCAGTCTCATGTCAATTTGATAATTAGACCAGAGAGAAGAACTTACATGTGTAGAAGGAACTTTATTTCTCCTTCTCTACACCACCAATAGAGGGTGCTTTGACATTTAATTTTATTTTTAGAATAATGTAAAATAAGAGAGCCATGCGCCCTGTTTTGTGGACACAGTATAAATTCCTAAAAATAAACATGCAAATAGAAAAATATTTCCCTGAAAAAATCTATGGCTAAAATAAAGAGGTAAAGCTACTTAGTTGACATCAGTCATTTTTAAGAATTACAGCACCAATGAAAGTGACTCTTGAAAAATTTTGGAAAAATCTAGGTTCTAAGTACATTTGGTTAGCTAAATTCTTGTTTCTATTCCACAATGTTTCTGAAAAAAATTCTTAAGAATTCCATTTTGGAAAATATAAATAGGTTTTCACATTCCTACATTATTTCATTAATTCACAGTGTGACTTCCCTTGGAAATAATTTAACATTAATTTTCAGTTGAAACATTTGCCAGTACACTTTTTTTAACAGAGAAACAAAGTTTTGCATGTACTCATGCATCACGATATTTGAATGTACCTTCAGGAAAGGAAAACAATTTTCCAAAGCTATTCTACAGGAATTTGCCAAAGTATCCTCTAAAATATTAGAGGTATTATTATTATTTTTTTAAGTTTGGTTTTCTTTTTATTTTAAATATTAGGAACTAATATTCAAAAGTAATCACATTTTAATATTTTGATTAGGTTTCAACATAATAATTTGTCATTTAATAAAATACTTTATTTAAAAGTTTTTTCTCTTTTTGCTATCAATTCTAAAACAGCTTACTCATTAAGTCTCATCCAAGGATTCTCACCTTCCAATAATAATCTTATTACCATTGTTGTCCCTGAGATAATTTATTTTAAGTCTCCAATAATAAAAGAAAGAAAATGGGTTCATCTTCCCCAGCACATAATTGATTAGTATGGTATCTTCTCACACCAGTTAAATGTTTAAAAAATAGAGGAAGGACCATGTCTTATCAATCAAGTCATCTTTTCTGTAGCTGTTACAGCCTGTGGTTCTTGTTACAAATTTCTCAATTGCAAGAGTAGAGTGCAGCAGGGCATTTAATTGGAATTTGGATATCCTAACATTCTGTCTCCCATCAGAGTGGTTTGAATTCTTGACAAATGGTATGTTGTATTAAAGTAGTCATCAATACAGGAGTGCTAGTTTTAAAAAATAAGACTAAAATACTGAAAGTGAAGAATTGCAAATTACTAAGTGACCTCTTCACATTTCAGATTTCCATGTCTTTCAAATGCCCAAAACCATTAGCCTTATTCGAGGTACTATGAACCAATGAAAAATAAATTTAGTAAGGCTATGTTAGGAATTCCTTGAATTTCCTATTGAAGAAAAAAGTGAAATATGGGTGTTCATTACAAAGAGAGGGGGAAGCATAAAGTTTTTAAAATAATATCCAATATGAATATTAAAGCCTAATTTATTAAATTGCCTGAGATCAAAATCTTTATTTTTGAATTTATTAAAAGTAAGATTGTTAAAATTCTACTAGGAACTTGTGAAAACAGAAACATATTTATTTCATTCATATGACACACATACACAAACTGTTGCTTCTTTTATATTCTGACTTGCATAAGATAGAATGGTTTGATATATTCGGTAACTAACATGAAAAAGGATAGATCCAGCATGACATAGGATGAGGCAAATAATGGAATATTGTTCAGTCTAACTCCATAAATTTGAACTGGAAAATAAGAACAGCTTGAAGTTGCAATTTAGTCCATGATTAGCATTAGTCTAGGATCAGGAAATCCCCCAATGTGGTTATAATCCTATTGCTATTTTATAAAAAGAAATAATTTGGACAGAATTGTTCATCTGTTACTAATTTTCTAATTTCTTAAGCTGTTTCCAATTAGCACATCTGTTCATGGACAATAGTGTTTCCACTTAGCACATTGGGATGGGATAAGGTTCTAGCTTCAGTCCACACTCCACCATGTATTTTTAAGTTTCCTTACACTGTTCCATTCTTAAGGCAAGGGCAGAATACATGAATAGGAACGGAGGAGGATTCTTTCATACTAGGCTTATATAACACTTTTGATGGGTAAAGAAGAAGACCTTCAATCCAAGGTAACATAAGCATCCATGGGTTCTTTCTATGTTCAAGTTCTAATTAGGAGCAAAAGACTGTCATGAAGATTGGTAGGAATGTGCATTTTTCATATCAACAGATTAAAGAAGATAAATTACAGTTCTTAAAAATACAGAAAACTTATTTAATTTAAAATTTCCAGATAAATAAAACATTGTGCAACTACCTAGTAAAAGAGACCTCAATTTCATAAAGTCTTAACATGGAAAACATTATGATTCATAGCAGACTTAATATCTTTCAAATTAAATGATATGAACACTGTTTTCATGACTTCTATATAATACTATACTGAAGGGCCAAGCCAAAGCCAAACAACCACTAGTATACTGCTAACATACTATTTTACTTTATAAAATCTAACAGAAACAAATTATAAAAGAAAAAATGTACATATTCACAATGATAATAATAGTAATACGGTTTCCAGGGATGATTTTACAGCAATTGTACTAGAACACAGTGGAGAGAAGCCTGAATACATTACTGAAGGACACAGTGAGAGACACAAAGCTCATGAAAAGATGCACTGAATAGTGTGAAGAAAACAATTCTGTGTATTAGTTAAGATTGGAGTTGATGGCATATGGTATGTCTGTGTTCACAGTAATATAACAAGACAGGTAGAGAGATAGAAATGGATCCCAAGGACCTGTTCAAGGAGGACTTTAGTCTTATTTTCAATGTCTAAATTTACACGAGGAGAATGTAGTCTGGTATTTTGAGAGAAGTAAAATAACTGAATACAATAGAAAATAATTTTATGTATGTCAGAGATAATAATATTTCAGAATATGATCTCACAATACAATTTTTGGCTTCAAAGTAGAGCACTAGAAATGCATATTTTAAATTCATAGTCAAGTAAAATATTATTTAAATGATTGGTATAAAAGCCATTGACTACAGGAATATTTATCTCTATTCTTTGAGGTATTATGGTGTGTTCTTTAATCCTTTGGCTTTGAAAACCCTAATATTGATTTCTGACTTTACTCTGCCATTCTATCAGTGTGAACTAGAGAAAGGTATTTACTATCTCCAAGAGAAAACGGGGGAATTAGATCGCTTCTCCTTAATATGACTGTCATGAAGTTTAAATGCTTTCAACTGGGTGAATGCTTAGAAAAATGCCTGAGACACAGTAGCAATTCAATAAATGTTAGCTATTATTATTACTCCTTAAAACAACAACAACAACAACAACAACAACAACAACAAAACATAGATGAACAAAGTGGCTATGTCCTGAAGGTGCACTTAAAAGGAAATTCATTTTGATAAAATCATAAGGGTTGTTATTTTTAGGTTTTATCTGGAAAAAAAAAAGAGGCATGCTTTGAAAAATGTTATATATGCAATATTTGCTATTCCCTTTGTATATAATCTCAATACGCCAAGAATATTATCTCTGCCTCTAACAATTAATTCACCTTAGTACATCTCCACACTGAGGAGCAAACAAAATATGCTTCAAGTGACTGATGATCACCAAAGATGGAGGATATTATTCCATTAGTTTATTTTTTGGAATACTCTTTACTTTCCAAGTCTCTAACTACAGGAAAACAAACACAAAAAAGAGGTGGTTCAAATCTTCTACTGAATGATTAAATCACAACTAAATTATTATTATTTTTCAGTCAGTAAACCAGAGAATAGTAAAATTCTTTTTATGGCAATTAGAAACAAAACAAAACATTGTTTTTTTAATGCAGCCATAATTAGTTCACTTGAAAATGTCATAACATTATTCCAAAGAATCATGAAAAACTTGGATGAACAAAAATTTAAGCCAGAATTCCAAATCCTAGTTAACGGAGAATATCAAAATATCATGATCAAAGTTATTTTTGATATTTTGATATTCTCCTTAACTAAGATTCAGAATTCTGGCTTAAATTTTTAGTCATCCAAGAAACTGAGAGTAATATAAAACAACCATCTTACAGGCAATATATGATCTAAACTTAGAGGTAATTTCTAAATTGTATCTCAAAATGATAACAATTACAAACATATTTTAATAGCAATAATATGTAGAAAATTCAATAAACAAGAAAGTGGTTGTTGAATATTAGCTTTGCTTCTTTTTTAAAGATTGTTTTTGTCACTATCCAAAATAGTCAATTAAGATGATAATGTTTAACTCAACAGGTTGTAAAGGAAGTACTGAAAGAAAACCTATATTTTATTTTCCAAAATATGAGACTGATACAATCTTTGCAGTTACATGCTGAAAGTGTCTGAGTTGCATTTATTTTTTTTTCAAAAATATGTTCACTTTACATATAATTTAGTCACATTGTTTAAAGTTTGCATAGAAAATTGTACTATGCACGTAATTCTCCCCTTTCATTGTTTATAAATGTTTAAAACACATCCAATTCACTTTAGGCTCTTTACTAAAATTACAGCTCATCGTCTCAAGTTCTTTCCTTATTTGAGTTTTATATTACAAGAGCCTCCACAGCAATTTACCACTTATAAAACAGAAAGACTTTGCACTTACAGGAAACTGACAATTCATTGCTGGAAATTATGTCCCATCTGTCACTTCAACAAATTTCAAGTGCTTCTTTTTTTCAATATTTTAATGCTATATAATTTAATTTAGGATTATTTCTTTAGAAGTCTTGAGTTCTCGGTAACTATGGAATATGCTCTAGTGATTAAAAAAAGCCCATAGAAACATTTTTTCCTTTTCGTTTGAACATTTTCAATAACCAGAGATTCTGTTCATATTCTTGAAAACTACTTTTGTAACCACTTAAAGGAAAATTTTCAACAGACGTGTAATTAAATTTATTGGAAGGACTTTGGATTTAGAAACAGGAGACATCAGTTCAAATACCGACTGTCTTAATAGTTCTATGTCTTTGGGGAAAGTCTATAGCCTTGATTTTTTTTAATCTTCATTTGTAAAATCAAGATCCTTGGGAAAAAAAATCAAGATTTTTTTATCTTCATTTACCCCACGTTTGGGATAATTTATTTTATATTTATTCCATCATAAATTATTGATCTCCAGCATGTGCCATTAAATATTCAACGTGCTGCAGATACAATACTGAACCAAGAAAAATATTTGTTCTCAAAAATCTTAAACTGTTTGCTAGGGTAAGGGGAAAGGGAGACCTAATAACAAAATGAAAAAGTAAATGAATATAATAGGTTAGAACCTATCGATTAGACAATGGCATTTATTTTGAGAAAAATAACAGAAAATAAGAAACAATAGGTGGAGGGGAGTTGTCCATATTTTTAAGTTTGTTATGACAAATTATAAGAAAATTTCATGTGAAAATCTTACTAATTTACAGCAGTAAAAACATTGACTTTCATATCATGTATATATAGTTACATTATACATTCTATAGCTTAAAGAAATATATTAATTAATAAAGGTATAGAGACCTGCCTCCCAGCTTATCTAGTTTAATCACAGCTGGGAGCTGGGTGAATGAAAAATAGCTCATTTCCTTTTTTTCCCCCCTTAACTTGGACACTTACAAAGTATTATTTATTTAGCTAAGACATAGAACTTATAATCAATTTTAGGCAAATTTTGAGAATTTGAAGTGAATTATGGAGAGATGGAAGACTAAAATACACAAAAAGCAAAATTAAGAAAATTAAGAAACTCATAAGAAGCTTTACAGAGATGCACGAGAAAGTGGAAGTGAGAAAGTACATAAGTAAAAGGCAGATGAATACAATATGTTTTACAGAGAAAAAGGACAGCATAAATAAAGTGGCATTGGAGGCATAGCAGGTCATTTTGTGTGTTTGTGTGTGAATATACTTCTAATATTTACATTATTTATGTAAACTGGAGATTTTGAACCATCAATTTATCACTAGAAAAAAAGTGGTAGTATTTTCTTTACCAGTTTCTTCTTTTTTATCATTTCTTAATATTCTAATGGACTCAATGTTTCTATATCTGATTAAAGCTCAATTAATTTTTGAAAACTGTTTTCAAGTTGAGAAATGATTGTGAATTTTCTAGCTATAAATTTGCTTCACATATAAATTTAACTGATTTAGAAGAATATGTTTTCTAAGAGATTAAAATAGTTAAACTATATAACTGAAAAAATTCAATTTATATTTTTCTCTATTTTTGTTTTTATTCTTTCTGTTATCCTCTAAATGCTATTGCTATATACTTGTCCCCTTATCTCCTATTTAATCATTTACAATAATTCAGCATTGTATATCCTTTTGCAACTAACTTTACAGAACATAGATCCATGTTGAAAGAGCCTAAGCTTTTAAATGAACTTAAAGAATAGGAAAAAATAAAGTGTAATTTTATTTTAACTCAAAATGTTCTGTCAAATAAATAAAATATGTAATCCCATGCTCCAGAATAGAAATTGAGTTGCTTTTGTTAAGCCATGAAAATTTTGAAATAGAAGCCAAGAGCACACTTCCTGTTTTGTTTTCTAGACTAGAATGAGGTTATTTGGTCACTTCTAATTGGAAAGGAAATAAAGAAATTGAGTGTCTGGCAGAAGGGATGCTATTTGCCATGACAAATTCAGGTAAATTGTGGTTGAATCCCTTCAGGTTTAACACTGACACTAATTAAAGTTGCAAGTATTAACTCAAAATATTTATCATTTTTTAAGTTATTATTCTGCTAATTTAAGAGATTGCATTAAAATAAGAAATGCTTAAACTTTATCGTAATGTTTTCAGGAAATTCTTGAGAGTGGGCAATTAGTAATGCATGAGTTATAATGTCAAGTGCTACCTTACTGAACATGTATACAATTTAACCAATGGATCACTTCATGAGTGAGTCTTTAATTGTAATACTTAACACAGTGTATAATTTATTTGAACTTAAATCCCAATTCTTAGCAATTTGTTTTGCTACAGATTAAATACTGTGCACCTTTATTTGGTTTCCATGTTTTTGTTTAACAAGGATATCTTTGTGAATGATTTATTTAGTACTTCCACATAAAATAAAGAGCCTTGGAAATATTAGTCATAATGAAAGCTGCTCAGTTGTATGCTTAAGAGCAAATGCATAATTTATAATCAATGAAAATCAATGAATGATTTAATTTATTCTACTTTTGAATGGCTTCAAAACAATTTTAATAAAATGAGAAGAAATAAATAATCTATGAAATTCTTAAAATAACCTTATTTTCACAATCAGCATTTGGGTCTATTAAATTAATTTCTGGGACTCACCATCAATAGTAAACAGCTGGTCAAAACTTCATCTTAAATATTAGTAGTGTACTCCTTTCTCTTCACTAGAAATAAAATAGAAGGAAATTACGTTTTAAGAGAATTGTCAGTAAACAAAGTTGTATTTTAGACAACTGTATGTGTGAATCACTGTAAATTGCTTCCACAATAATTCAGGCATTAATTTCAATTTTCATTTGCAAGCACCTAGTTACATTACAACTTCCTGTAAAGCCCATTCTAGCTTTCTGTCACAAATCATATTATGTATATCATAGCTGTTTATGGCAGTCACCACATGATGCCAAGACTTTCAGCTCATCTCTTCTGCCCCAGACTCTCTTTTCTGATCCTACTTGTCACCAAACTCAGCCCTGATACTGTTTCATAGCATCCTCATTTACACATTATTCAGCAAAATTACCTGTATCCACAACCTTTTTTTCTAAAAGTTTCTTTCATTACTGCTCTGATTTGAGCATGGCTTTATTTGGAAAAAAAAAAAAAAAAGCTTCCCATGCCTTCCCATCAAATGGTGGCTAGTTTTCCTTACATACGCACATCTGTCATGATTATTGGCTATATTAATATTCATATAGATGTTTCTTCTAACACTTATGATATCTCTTCTTCCAATATGCTTATACGAGTATGTCTCCATAATGTACATTATCACTTGTTGTGTTATACCTTAGACTGGGCCATTACAAAGGACATCTCAGTAATCTCAATTTAAGCATCCTATCCTCCAACCATCAGTATGTTATAACTCACACTCTCTGTTACCCTAATTCCTACAGTTTTACAGATTTTGAGAACCTGTAATCAATGGATCAACTATACCCACAGCTCCTCTGCAAGACTGCACTAGATTTGCCCTCTTTAGGACACTCTTTGGCAGTCCTCCTAGCCATCTTGCCTTCTGGATCACACACTCCCATAGCTTCACCAGTTTTCTCAGGGAAGATTTATTTAAAAATTACGTTTAAAATAACCTGTGTTTTAAGGTCCATTTTTGGGGACCTCAGTGTAAGCATATACTCCTTTTCCCCAAAGATTCATCACAAGAAAAATTCATCCACAATATTCTATGCCTTCAAATCGGTGCTATTGTATTATTCATTCTGAAAAGTGCTTGTCTGTCAAAAAGGTTATCAAAGGATGGACATGATTTCCAGTCTTTAATTCCACTCTTACCATTTCCTCTTGAATTCACTGCAATCATGATTTAAAACCATTATGACACTGCATTTTTCAAGGTCAACATGAATGTCATGTTACTTAAACCGATATCCACTTCTCTAACTCCTTTTAGTTGACCTGTCAACAGCGTTCAATACTGTCAATCCCCAATGCCCTTGAAATACTTTTTTTCTCACTTTGTTTCCAGAACTCAATACTCACTTTCTTGATTATCATCCTACCTGACTGTTAGTTCCACCTGTGTTTTGTTTGCTTCATCACTTTCAATGTCCTAAGGCCAAGTTTCCCCACTTCTCAATCTTCTCTATTTTCTGTTCTATCAGCTTTGAATGTTTGATGGCATAGAACCTCATGGTTATATTCATAATAGATTATGGTTATATTCAATATAGATTCTATTCATAATCTATAAACTGGGCTTTTCCCTGAATACCAGATTTAAATATCCAAATGCCAATTTCTGGTTTCTGGTCCTACATGTAAAAAGCTTGGAAGTTGTCACTCTAACAACAAAAAAGGTAAACAGACTGAAAGTAAACAATTCTTCTAATATCCATGAGAGAATTGGGATAAAACGCAGAACACTTCCCAAAATTGTGGGAAAAGAGGCAGATGGCAAAAATTACAGCTTATCAGGAGCAGAAGGCCACTGCAGAAGCCCAGTGCTGGGCCCAATGTTTCTAGCAACACTTAAATCGTAAGTGTGAGTTGCCAGAGGTTCAGAGAAGTCTCGATTGAGAGTTCAAAACTCTGGTGGCACAGTCTTAGGAGACACTCCATCATTTTATGAGATTTGCCTCCAGGAGAACGACTAAGTTCTCAGAGTGAAAAAAAAAACAAAAATTCCCTTGTACTTCTGGAAGTGGAGCATGGGACTCACATCTTTAAAAGAAGCCAGGAGCAATCTGTTCTCCTTAATAATAGCCTGACCTCAAAGGAAATTATTTTACCAGACTTGTTTTTTATCAATACAATTTTTATAGGTATCAATTTTACCAGATTCTGACAGACTTAGAGGAAGGGAGATATTCAACCTTGTCCTCTGCAGCTTTTAATGTGGAGGAAGAGAAAACTTAACTACATCCTTCTTTAGTCTTCCTGTTTCACCTAATGCAAGTATGGAAGCTGAGAAGCACTTGTGAAGGTCACAGCTTAGGGCACAGGCTACTAAAAGACTGGCATTCTTTTATCGTTTTTTTTTAATTAAAACTTATTGGGGTGACGATGATTAGTAAAGTTACATAGATTTCAGATGTACAAGTCTGTAAATCATCAATTTATCACACTGTGTGTTCACCACCCAGAGTCAGTTCTCCTTCCATCATCATATGTTTGGCCCCTTTAACCGTCATTGTAGGAATATAGAATGTTTCCCCTACACCATGTTACTTCATATCAATCCACCCCTTGTAAAACAACAGTAGATTATAGCTAAAAAACGGTAAGGTTCAGACCCTATCTTCGAAAGGAGTCCCTAGGGAAACCTGAAGACAACAGGGAATACAAAAACAAGGACACTGGAGGAAATTTTAGCCACTGATGCTTATTGCCTATTTGCTATGGCAAACAGTAAACACAAATTGACATCTGGCCAGATAAACATAAAATTTCACACTAAAGTCCTATTAATCTCAGAATCATTTGCCAAATACATCATGTCTAGGCTTCAACAAAAATTTACAAATAATTCCAAAAAAAATTAAAGAGACAAATCAAACATGCTCAAACTCCAAACAAACAAAGAAACAAATGCCAGGAAAGGGAGATTTTATTGCACTTGCACATGCATGTGTTTGTTTCAATACTCTATTGCAAATACTTTTATAGTGACTGATAGACATATCTGCTGACTCTGAAGGATAAAAGACCTTTTAGTAACAACAGAGATTGATAGAACACTGCTTTTTAGTTTCCTTAAAAAAATTAAAAATACATGCACACACACATACACACACACAAACACACACACAACTCTTATGTGACACTTTGATGTGTCACATAAGAGTTGCCTCCTAATATTTCAATACCTGAAGATAAATAGAAATCTGTCTAAATGAGGTTAATCCACCACAATAAAAGCATATGGATTCAAAGAATAGAACAGTCTTAATCTACCCTCACTGTATTTTCATAAGTCATTTTTATCCCACTTTCCATATTTACTTCTTTTTTTAAACTAGTGCATATTAAAATATGGAAAATACTACTGGGTATTCTACACACATTCATGTATAGCATTTGAGAATAAAGACTCTTTCAGAACAGTAGCATGCATTATCTATGGACGTTAGAATGCTGATGTGTTCAGATTGTGCCTCGTACAACAAAATACTACTAATTCTGCTTCCATTTCTATAGGAAATGTGATAAATAGGTGTATCTGGCATGACTTAGAATTTTTATAAGAGGAGAAGTTCTATAGCAATAGAGTTCTGAGAAATTCAGTTACAGAAATTTTTCAAAAGAAAAACTGAGGTAGATTTATAAAACAGGGTCCCTAAAAATCATCATATGTCATTAGGAGAAAAGAAAAGCACTACACTTTACTAATGATACTAAATCACTTTTTTTCATTCTGAATAAGTGCATATATTTCACAGAATTTAACATGTTCACATCAATAGCAAAAAACGTACAAAAATAAATGTCTGCTAGTCAATCAAAGCTTAGACACAAGTACTCTGGTTTTAGCTGTACAGATATTTCTAAATAACTCAGTATTAAACAAAAAGAAAATATTTGATTTTGTTTCAGTAAATAATAATTAAAAAGGTTTATGTTTACATAATGTGATATATGTAGACTTTGAATATATAGCTTTAAAATAAAAAGTGTGACACCATACCATGTAAATTTAATTCATTTTATGAAAAATAATCATTTTAATATGTATTTGATGTAATTAATAACCAGTTCTATATAATTTAAATATCTATCATGAACTATATTTTAACAATTCTTTGTGAAGAACACATTTAAAGTTTATAAGCTTCATTCATATTATAAAACAAACAGGTAGTTAATGTCCCTAAGTAGAATAACTGTACATAATTTCAAGAAAGATGTAGGGAATATCCAGTAACACGTCATGGATTTATCTAATAGTGAATCTCTCAGTAATATCATTTACTTGTTGATTGATTGCTATAAACGGAATCACCACCTTTGGACCTCTATCAACACACTTTGAATTCAACATTTAGATAAATTAAAATGTCAAGTTCTCATCATATAAACATAACAGTGGGTTCTGAGGGAAATAGTTTCTGACTGGAGGTCAAAAAACAATTATATAACGACAGTACAGCTGTCAGACGTTGATAGCATAGGAGAGCAATGTAGAAAATAGAATCAGAGAAAGAAAATCAAGGGATAGAGAGCAATAAGAACATTTATTCAGAATTGGTCTTAAACTGAAAGTTGGAATTTAGTCTTCAACAATACATAAACTAAATATTCATGTCACTATTCACTCATGATTATTTAGATGGCTTATAAACTAGGACGTTCGAACCAGAATAGGAATTCTAATGGAGGTCACACACCTCATTTGTCAGATACAGAAACCAGAGCTAAAAAGCAAATTACTGAAAATCACATAATCAGTTATTGGCAATCACAATTATGAATGCAATATTTGTTATTTCCTTCATGGTGGTGTAGGCTACATTGTAAGACAAAAAAATTCTGTGATTATCTCTACCAATTTTGTGTAAAGATTCCTGGTATAACAGAAATAAACTAGATTTGAGAGTATCATAGCCTAAACTAGATTTGAAAGTATCAAATTTAAGAAATGCTATTATGTGTGTGATCTTGATTACATTGTTTAAATCTATAATTTATGTATTTTATTTGAAAAGAGAACAAGTTCTAGTGTCTGCAGAGATATTATATGCATTAAATGTCATCTACAGTTAATTCCTAACAGATAGCAGATTTTTATAATCTCTCAATTCCTTCCCTGTTCTGAGATCTCAATAGGGGGCTCTTAGAATATGTTGATCAGTGTATAAAGTCACATAATTATGTTTCTGACTTCTCATAGAAACAATGCTACATTTCTCATTGCTGAATATCATTATGGTCACCTTCAAAGTGCTCCCCTTGGGAAGATATGCACAGATGCCAGCACCTATACCACCCTTCAAAGCAATTTTGGAACTTTTTTTTCTGGAATGGCCATCAGAGCTGTCATCGTATTACCCTTGATGTCCTGAATGTCATCAAAATGTCTTCCTTTAAATATTTCCTTTATCCTAAGGTAAAGAAAGAAGTCATTGGGGGCCAGATCAGGTGAGTAGGGAGAGTGTTCCAACACAGTTATTTGTTTACTGGCTAAAAACTTCCTCACAGACAGTGCCCTGTGAGCTGGTGCACTATCGTGATCAAAAAGCCATGGGTATTTGGTGAAAAGTTTGGGGTGTTTAACTTTTTCATGTAGCCTGTTCAGCATTCCAAATAGTAAACTTGGATAACTGTTTGTCCAGTTGGTACAAATTAATAATGAATAATCCCTCTGTTATCAAAAAAAGTTAGCAACATTGTTACAACAAGTTCGCAAACTTAATTGTCAGACCTCATATAACCATGCTTTTGCAGAGTAAAAATTCACATTTTTCTTGCTGTAAATTATTGTAGGGAATTAGCTATCAATATTAAAAATTTCAAATGGTACCCCAATTTAGCCAAATTTTACATTTCATGATTAGCCTACAATTGTTACTGTAAAATTTAAAACTGTGGCTTTTCCTAAGTTAGAATTTTTCCTCCTCTTGAAAATTTCTAGTTTGAAAATGCTATTTCATGTCAGGAAACCAAGTAAACAAATTAAGAGCTTAGAATTTGATATTTTATAGAGTTAATTGTCATTCCTGAACCAGGTCATTTATTATCTGTATGACCATGGGTAGGTTAATATCATCAAACTTTATTTTCCTCTATGAGAAAATGGGAAAAGAAAAATAAAGTAAAAAATAAAGAGAAAATAACTCGGACTAGCCATATCATAATGTATAAAGAGGAGTCACTGGGACAGCTGAAGTACCTGAAACAATACCAGTCACAGTAATAAGCTCTTAAAAGTAAGTATTAGTCATTTACTATATTCACAGGTATATTTGGTTTTAAGAGTCATACTAGTTTACAAGAGCTCTGTAATTCTAAATTTCATCCACTGAAGAACCATCTACACACACACACACACACACACACACACACACACACACACACACTCGATATCCATTGTGACCGTTCGCTGTTTAGGAAAGGACTGATTTGTTTAATGGTACTTCAAGCTGATTACATGGAAAACATAGAACACATTCTATTGGTGATGCAACTGCATACTACTTAAGAATATAACTGATAGGACTGGTTTTGTATCAAGAAATTGAGCTTAATATAAACGTATGAATATAGGTGCTTGTTACCTAAGTGATAGCATAATGTGGCAGTTTTAACACAATATATTGAGAAGTTTGTTATTTATTATTGCTTAGTGAAAAAAACTCTACTTCCAAACTATTTTATAACATTTATATATATAGAGATATATATAGAGATATATATCTCTATATATATCATACTATTTATACATATATTATATTCAGTTACTGAATGCATAATATACAATAAAATTTTAATCTATCTACTAGGAACTTTTGAGTGTTAAACAAGGCAGTCATGATTTCTGATCTCATATAGTTCATATTTAGTTGAAGAAGACATAAGTTAGGACTTAAAAATAAATTTGATTAATAGAATGATGTGACACACTTTATGGGTATGTCAACAGGTGATCCAACTAGACTTTAACTCATATTGATTGAAACCAGAATTATTTTGAATTAGTCAGATGGAGCAATTTGGGTCGTGGTCCAGAAAGAGCAAACAGCATATCTGAAGTCTAGGATCGAAGAAAGAACATGCTACACTAAAACATCTGCTAGAAAGTCTGGAATAGGCAGAATGTGTGAGAAGTCGAAGATGAGAGAATGCAGGAAAGGATGGCACAGTAGTATTGTTAAAAGTCTTTTAAACAAATATCTTGGACAGTAGTACCCTAAATTCAAAAGGAAGAAATGAAACACTGCAAAGAAGGGATGTGGCATGATTTGCATCTTTGCCTGGAGAACTTATAATTTGTTTTAAAAGGAAAGAAAATGTAGAAAGTGAAATAATTTAGAGGGTATTGCAGTATTCCAGTGAAGCATAGGTGGTGGGCACTACTGATTTTCATTGTGACATAAAGGATTTACATATTTGAAATATAATTAAGAGGTAGAAAGTTTTGATTGATAAATTAATGTACGTGGAGAGAGAGATAGAGAGAGACTATGAATTCCTCTTATGTGTATGGATATCTTGGGCTAATGCATGGGAGGTAGTGACTCACACAAAATAGGTTGTCCTAGAGAAGACATAGATATTCCCAAAGAGATAATTACATTATTTTGGATATGGTGGGCTTTGATGTCTGTGAGGTAAACAAAGAATCAGCAGACACAAAAATTTGAAAGTGGATGATATTTTCTGGCAAGTTATGAGAGATTGAAATGAAAAAAGATTAAAACTTAATTTGATTGCTTTCAGCTAGAGGAAATGTAGATGTCAAAAAATTCCCCAAAGTAGCTACAACAGTAGTAAGAAAACATAACAAAAATGACACGCCATGAGAGTCAAGGGAAAATAATATTCTAAAAGGAGAGAATGATCAGAGCATTAACTGCTGCTGAAACAAAAATAAAGCAAATTAAGTAAGCAAAATATGCCCAGGGGAATTAGGAACATTTAGGACACTCATGACCTTGGTTATACAGGTTAAACAACTTGGACAAAACAGGACTTCAAGGTGAAAATGTTTCAATAAATTGAAAGTGGTAATTTAATCAATATCAGAGTTATGAAGACCTGATTACTAAACAATGTGGTAAACTACATTGAAAATTAAATGTTTGTTTTAGCTCCTAATTGGAATACTAATTTGACATGAGTTTTGTAGCAGCTAAATGGGAATATTCTTGAATGAAGCACAATATTGGGTTTAATATTTAAAAAGAAAAAAATTGTAATATTGCAAAATGGCAGGATGAAATTTCTGATGATAAGGTCAAGCAGGAAATGATTCCTTTTGTCAAAAGGATTTTTAAAGCCATTCCTCACTGACATAGTGCCCGGAGAATGTTGGTGATGTAGAGGACAAAAATGGACATTAAATCACACACATCATCCTTAAAACCATAAGGAAAAAGAAATAGCAAAAGCCAGGCCCGCCGGAAGGTGACATTTGTAATATGTATAGGATAAAACCCAAATGCTTAAAATAATTTGTCAAAAATCTATTAAGAGCTGTTTTAGAAGAAAGATTGAGCAAGACATTAATATAGAATTTCAGAGAAAGGTTTTGCATAAAGAAATGACTAACTCAATGGAAGGTAGTTGAGATGTATGAAAATGCTGGAGTTCCAAGAGGACCCAGAAGAATGCTTCATGGCAGAAGACAACTCTGACTATTCACTTAAAATCGGTTTAAATATTCATGCCAGACTTATCTGTAAGATAATGCTGGAAACATTATACTCTTGGTAATTTGTACCAGAATTATGTTCATTATGATAATTAACATTTTGGTTAAAACTATTATTAATTAAATTAGAAAAAACCTAATAATAAAAGAATCCCAAATCTAGGCAAAGACACGGGAGATGGTAGAGAGAAGGTAAGAGAACAGAAATATGATCTAGTGGGTTTACAAGCCAGATAGCCACAGACTAATCCATGTGACATGATCCATCAACAGTAGCACATTAAAAATGACAATTTAATCTTTTAATTATTTTGATTAGTGGACTTTTGTAGATACCAGTAAGAGAATCGAGCTTAGTCTTCAGGTGGTTAAGATGGAATTGAAGCGGTCTGGTTGGACACAGGAGAGGAGACACTCATGACCATGGGGAAGAAGAAACCTTTAATTCATTGGTCTTGTGGTTGTGTCTGTATTCTCAGAAGCAAAACTGGAGGGTTTGAGACAAATTTACCTAAATCCCTGATAGGTAGAATAGATTCATTTGTCCAATATTCCTTTATCTATGTTAGTAATAAGGATTTATAAATTATCATCATAAAAATGTGGTATAATGTTAATATTATGACATATACAGACGGTGCTAAAAATGTATATACATTCTAAGAAAGGAAAGCTGTATTAAAATTGTGATATTCAATATATACCGATAACTAAAGGTGAATACAAGTCACGTTTGACTTCTGCAATTACAAGAGGTGCTCAAAGTGGTTACCATCAGCATCCAGACACTTCTGATTACGGCAAACTACTGCTTGAGCAACGTTGACCAAAGTGTCCACTTGAATACATATTTTTGGCACCCCCAGTATATATATATATTTCATATATATACTTCATATATATATACTTCATATATATACATAATATATATTTCATATATATATATACTTCATATATATATATACATATGAAGACTTTATATCATGTGTTCACTTCAATATGTTTTTAAACAATACATTATTATACATTTTAAACATACATTGTTATAATGTAATTTTTAATATATAATTTTTACTTTAAAATTAAGACCTTTATTAACTTTAAATATAAATAATCTTTTCAGGTTTTTAAATATATACATAGATAAACATGTAAAAATAAATACAAATACATAAAAAGATTTAAATATCAATTGACTAATGCAACCAAGATTATAATAACCAGATTTACCAAAAACAGATAAATGGCATTGCTTTCAAGATTTGTTTATGTCTAGTTATTCTATATTTTACATGATCATCAATTAGAAATTAGACTCATTTAATCAAATCAATGTTAAAATATTATTCGAAAAAGTACATATAGAAAATTTTTTCTGTTGCATCTCTGTGGGATGTCTACTAGTAAGGCATCAGAAGAAATATATAGCACACTGAAAAATAAATTTGAAACATTAGACTACCCTAGATTCAGAAAACAGTACTATGGAAAATTCTCAAAAAAAAAAAAAAAAAAAAAAAGTGCTGGAGGGAAAAAACAAAAGAAAACCCAAGAAAGTTGAAGACTAAAAGATTATAGAACAATAGAAACATAGCAACGTATGTGGGAATGCAGTTATGGATTCTTCTGAATCTTTGACCTTAATTCTCAGCTATTTTGAAATTAAATGAAAGTGTTTTATTTTCCTTATTGGTAAAATGAACGGATTGGATGAGTTGACCTTGAAGTAAGCCTTCTAACTTGATTTCTTATGCTTCCAGGAATTGAAGTTAGGGACCATTAATTATCATCATAATAAAGGAAAATGTTAAATGATGATAAATATCAGAAGCTACTTTGGCAACTGTTTCTGTGAATAAAGTGCATACTCATCCATGCTGATGCACTCAGTAACATCAATCTCAAAAAAAAAAAAAAAACTCCTTGAGAAATTATGTAACTCTGACCTGTAACTCATTTAATTCCTGGATCTATTATTACATTTGTAAATGCCCCATTGCCCCCAATGAATTATACATACTTACCAAGTAATGTTTGTTGACTAATCAATTAAACATATTTTTCTTATTTATTTGATTTTATTTTCTCTTCCACTCTCAACAGGTATATATTATAAATACATAGATATATATATAGATATAGATATAGATATCCCGTGTTTCTCCAAAAATAAGACCTAGACGGACAATCATCTCTAATGCATCTTTTGGAGCAAAAATTAATATAATACCTGGTATTATATTATATTAATTAATTATATTATATTAAATACCCAGTCTTATAGTATAATAAAATAAGACCAAGTCTTTTATTAATTTTTGCTCCAAAAGATGCATTAGTGCTGATTGCCTGGGGAGGTCTTATTTTAGGGGAAACACGGTAGATGATATAGATATAGATAGATATAGATACAGATATAGATATTGAAAGAGAGAGAGCGAGAGAGAGAGAGAGAAATACTGGGGTTCTGCTTTTATTAGGGTCCAAAGTAGAAGCGAGAGTCAAACTGATGATTACTGAGAGACAATGGCCTTACGTTTGATAAAAGTGGGCCATATTATTGCTACTATATTAGGTACTAAAGACAAATTATTAATTTTAACCTCAAAATATACTTCAGGATGATATTTTATCCCAAATTCTGAGGAAAATGCTACTACTTCTGAAACTTAATTGACTCAGTCTTTTTTTGTTTGTTTTCCTCATTAAAACAAGGCATCCCATATTTAAAAAAAAATACACTTACGTTGTATTTTCGATATATCTGGGCACTCTGTTTAAAGTTTCCTTAATCTTCCAATAAATGTTTCTATGTACTCTATTTAACTATGCAGTCACCAAAATAGGTCAGTCACTATTGTCATTGAGCAAAGGTTCATTGAGTGAAAGGCTGCTGGAAACTGGGGATTGGATTTGGGGATATCAATTTGCCCTACAGTTGCAGTTCTAGGAAGAAGAGCTACTTATTGAAAGGAGTGAATTTGAGGGGGCAAAGAAAATCCAAATACACTACTGTTGACAAGCATTAATTTTGAAAGAATTTTATCTTCTATGATAATCTATATAAACATAATAGTCAAGAAATAATATCTAAACCTAAAATTTCAGAACAGGACAAATAAAAACAAATAGGGCCAGAATGTTAAGATTACATATGTTGAAAACTGCTTTTAATTCATGATTAAAAACAAAATTTCAAGAAAAACATGATCAATTCTAACAGAATGTAAGAAAATAAGTTCTATATGAAATAGACATAAAGTAAAATAAGGATAGAAAGAAAAAAATAGAAATTAGAATAATATGAAGATGATTACAAAAGTTTGCAAGAAGCCCAACAATGCAGTTTAAAACAATTACTTTTGTGAAAGAGGCATTTTCAAAATGTGTCCAGATTAAAGAAACAAATAAAAAACACAAGATTACTATGTAAAAATAGAGTAAATATTTGGTCAAAAGGGAAAATATTATGTACTATATCTGAAAGAAAAAAATTCCCACACAATTAATAGCTAAGTATAAAGTAAATTAAGTACCTGATAAAATGATTTGATGTATTTAGACTGAAACAATTATTTTATATTTCACATAACTTAGAAATCTAAAGAAAGCTTCAGTTTACATATTTGTAAATTATTTTGTTAAATACGATACACTATAATTATTCAAATCAGAGTGAAGAATAATAGCTTCTCTATCAAGAACAATTATAAAATTTCATAAAAACTGATCCCAGAAAAAAATATAGAGACAAGTTTACTTTTGATGGGAAAAACATTTGTGACTGACTAAAATTTTTAATGTCTTTACAACAAACCCAGGTGATGTACCTTTTGGAAGCAAGAGAA
The DNA here is from genome assembly GCF_004115265.2 of Rhinolophus ferrumequinum. Lineage (NCBI taxonomy): Eukaryota > Metazoa > Chordata > Mammalia > Chiroptera > Rhinolophidae > Rhinolophus > Rhinolophus ferrumequinum. The sequence goes on from NC_046287.1 coordinate 31,623,440, forward strand.
TTCAAATTCAAATGTACTATTGACTGCCTGCTATGTGTCATTAAGTTGTTGGTGATTCATCTGTGGATAAAGCAGACAGAGGTACCTGGTGGAGTTTACAGTTTAGCATGGGAAATCAAAAGCAAACACTAAATGACAGAGGGAAGAACACGCACTAGTAAAGTTAAAAGGAAGAGGTGATAGGTTAGTGAAAAATAAATAAAAGTAGAGCAGGATACAGGCTATTCAGATGCTTGTAGAAGGTATATGCCATTCTGGCGATTGGACTTGGAGCGGGGCTGCGCCCTCCACAACTAGATTGAAGGACTATGACTTGGAGATGATGGGCTCTGGAGAAACACACTGTTGTCCAATATTCCCCAACAAAATTAAAAAAATAATAATAAAAATAAAAACAACAAAGAAACAAAACAGAAATTACTTAGGTACTTTGTTATTAATAAATACTACCCAAAGTAAATTAAAATATTTGAAATTCTAAAATCCCAGTAATTCCTGAGTAAACAAGAATGGTCCCAATTGCTCCTATAGACTAAAAGAAAAAAATTTAAACAGAGAGGTCTACTTAAAATAATTAGAAATTAGGAAATGAAGTTTTGGTTAAAGGGCTCCAAAGAGAGCAACAGCATTTATGAAAACGAAAGCAGAGAGAGGGAATCATTGAAGATGAAAGGTTTATTAGTTTCCTACGGAGCTGTAACAAATTATCACAAACTTGGTGGTTTAAAATAACAGAAATGTATTTTCTCCCAGTTCTACAGGCCAGAAGTCTGGAATCAGGATGAATGTGTGAAAATGAATGTGTTCGCTGTGGTGCTTTCCCATTGGAGCCTCTGGGGAGAGTTCCTTGCCTGTTTTAGCTACTGGCTGCTGGCATATGTTGGCTTGTGGCCACATCTGTCCAATCTCTGCCTCTTTTTTTTTTCTGTATGTGTGTCAGATCTTCCTCTGCCTCCCTCATATAAAGGAACATTCCATTTGGGGCCAATCCTGATAAATTAAGATAATCTTCTTGAGATAGTTAATTACATCTGCCAAGTCTTACAAATAAAGTGTCATTTACAGGTTGTGGGATAAGGACCTGATTTTGCTGGCAGTCATTTTTCTGTCTATCACAAAAGGCAAGTATTATTATCTAAAATTATTTTTACTCAACCTCCAAATATCGTTGAGATCACTTTTACCAAAGATATATTTTCTTATGAATTCTAATATATTTCATAATATAATATATTATGAATTCATATATTTCCATTATGAATTCTATTTCTTTAAAATTTTTAATCAGAAATTATTTTATGTCCTTTTTTTAGTAATTTTTTAAATTCATATTTTTGGGGTGGCATTGGTTAGTAAAATTATATAGGTTTCAAGTGTACAATTCTATAACATATCATCTATGTATCACATTGTGTGTTCACCACCCAGATTCAGTTCTCTTTCCAACACCATATATTTGATCCCCTTTTTCCTCTTCTACCACCCCCTTTCCCCTTACCCTCTGGTAACTACTAAACCGTTGTCTATGTCTACGAGTTTTTGTTTCTTTGTTTTTCAGCATTTTTAATACACTATTTCTGATTAAATAACTGACCAGGACATATCAATTATTTTAAATGTACACATAACTTTTAAACAGAAACCTCACTTCTAGCCTTGTAGCCTGAAGATAAAACCATGAATGTTATACAAATTTAGTTTAAGTGCAATACTGTTTTTAATAGTAAAAATTGCCAATGATCCAAATGTTTCAAATAGGATAACCATTAAATAATTTATATTCTAAACAATAGAATACCATGCAATCATCAAAAATAATTGGATGAGAATATGCAATGCCAGTGTTCATATAATAATAATGCATTTTTATTATTTATTTATTTATTTATTCATTCATTTATTTTAAGGAGGGCACAGCTCACAGTGGCCCATGTGGGGATGGAACTGGCAAGCTTGGTGTTATTAGTACCATGCTCTACCAACTGAGCTAAAAAGTTACCCCCTTATAGTAATACATTTTTAAAAGCATGATATAAAATACTGTATGCTATATATATATTTATATATAAGTATGAATGTTAAAATATAGAATACACTTAGAAATAACTGTATAGGATTAAAAAACCATTACTATTGATTCTATCTGTTTTCCATTTTCTTATATGTAGTGCCTTAACATTTTACAATGATCTTGTGATAAGAAAAAGCTTTATTTGTAATTATATTTCATTTAAATTTTTCCATCTATATAATATTAAAGGCCTAATTAAAGGACATATAGAAATAGAATAAACAAACTAGGCATATGCATATATTTATAACTAAATACTCCTTATCTTACTATAATTTCCATATCAGAGATAGCTTTTCAAAGTCAAAGGCGTTTTCTTTTATTTTGAAAACACAAGGCCATAATACTTAAATTATATTGAATTGAAACTAATATATCATGCATATTACTTTAGTAGAATTTTTTTTCTAATTTAGTGAAATGCCAGAGTATGAGTCAGGTATTTCACAGAAAATTACATGGTGGGGTTATTTTTTAATTAGTGTATAAATTGAGGCTAGAAATGTTGATTCACTTTGGGAAGTTTAAATCAATTAATACATTCAAAGTATTTGTGTACATTTATGGGGGATAACTATTTGTGTTCACATTTTCATCAGAGAAAGGAGATTGGATTGTGGTCATATTGGGTATAAGATATGTTGGGCAAGAGGGCAGCCGGGGTTTTTATAGTATGTTTGTTCTTTATTGGGCAACATTTGTTTGTTGTGCACATGCAAACACAAGCAACTTTTCTAATACTACAGAAAGAAGAATGATAAAAAAACTAAGGTTAGCTGCAAATATTTAATCCAACTAAGAAAATATCAGAGATTCAATTTTTCTTATTAAGTGTCTGGTAACAGTTGCTTGCCAAAATGTGAGATTGTGATGTTGAAGTATTTGGTAAAGTTTTTTTATGAGATTATTTCAAAAACTTTCAAAATTCTAATAAAGTCCAAAATACTTCACGTTAGATATAAATATGGAAAAATTTTCAGCCTTAATAAATTTATTTATCACCATAAAATAAAAACCCAGAAAGATATTTAGTTAGGCTATGTGAAATACTGGTAAACTGATTGTATTATGTTGAATTATATTAATATTTATCTTAATATACTTTACTTATCAGATTGTATCTTTATACCTTTCTAAACATTTAGTTTTATATAAATTATCTAATTATGTTAATTACTAAAATTACATTGAAAATATTAACATTAAATAGGTAAAATTTATAATTATTTAAGATTTTGTTTCTCATACTAACCTTAGAATGAGTCTCATACACACACACACACACACACACACACACAACCCCCGCAGGTGTGCATACACTCACACAGAAAAAAATTATTAGAATCTAAACAGGCTCACAGTACGATTGTAGACAGATACCTTAATGGAAAAATAGAAGTACAATTATGTCTAAAAGTCAATTGGGAGCTTGTATTATCTCTGAGAATCTAAGGATTACATTAACGGTAGACATTATATAATACTTACATGTAATTTCAAAGCTTAAGTGGCTATGACACCCACATAGGCTACAAGAATTTTTTCCTAGGTGCAGTACTATATGGTCTCTTTCTCTTTTAGCCCTTCAAATTGTCACAGTCATATGGCAGATGGATGGAAAAAGATAGAAACACTTCCGAAGAAGATGAAAGGAGTCAGTGTGTTTCCCTAACTTAGGTATAGTTGTTTTTCACTTTTCTATTGTTTCTTATGAATTCATGCTGTCTTATGTTTATTACCACACAGCTTTAAACAGTAAAGGATTTTTGGTAGACATATCAGTACCAAATACACAGATTTGATTTTTTTCTTTTCCCTAGCAATTAAGACACATACATTATCCAGGGAGAAATACCAAATAATTTCAAGATCTTAAAAAGTGACCCTAATTAACAGCTAGACTTAGTCATCAAAGGCAGACAGTTGGCTTTCACAGTGTCTCATTTAAAAAAAAATGTAAAGAGAGAGAGAAAAACAGTAAAGAATTAGTATATACACATTGATACATGGCTTCTTCTTTGCGTTGCAAATGTTGGCACCAGTAGTTTAGAGTTTTGTTGAGACCGTTAGCCCCAATCATTCTCTTTCAAGATTTAAGAAGTGGTTTCTTTCTATATTTATATAATGAAAAATAAAATAGCAGCATATCTATTATTAGCTTAAAATACAACAGTTATTTACTTTATAAATATGTTATTTGATCCTGATTAGCAATAATTCTGTTTTTACATATTTTTTGTATATTAACTAAATATGAGTGTGTTTAACAGAAGAAGCTAATATTATTAGTAAAAATTTTGTCTTTCTAAACAAGCAAAAAAAATGAATTTGTGTTTCTATAGGTTATTTAACTCTATCTGTAAAGATAGATGACACTATATGTATTAATTAATGAGGAGAATATTGGATAATCTCAATATGCACTTTGAAGATTATGAAACATTTAAATTATAATTATATGTAACAGACTTTTTCACTATAATTTTTGGAAAAAATTCTAAGCCTGAAAATATATAATTATTTCCATTTTGAAGCTAATCTCTTTAAAGACTGCTTTCTAAAAAAATAAATACATATATACACATTTTTAAATACAATGTATAAAAATATATGCATCATGAAATTAAGAGAATAAACTAAAAAATACATTTTGGAATTGTAACTTCAGTAACTTAATAAAATTCAATTTGTCCAATAATTTAAATTACTCAATTTATTCCCCATTATATTAACATAATGATCAGAAAGTATCTTAAAGTTAGGTTTTAAATTTATTTGAACTATTTAGAAGTTTCCATTGCTATGAAATAGAACTAATATGAAATTCATTGTTTCTCCATGGAAATCCTATTTATCTCAGAAAACTCTCATTCAATTTATTTTTGTTGTATATGAAGTATACATATTAATTTATCATCCACAAGTAAGTTTATTAAATAAAATTATATATCACTTTACATTGGGAAGAATATGCAGCAACTGAGAATTCATAACTGTGCCCGCATTTGGGCATTTTACTAACATTTATGCACCTTACTGATCACTTCACTTATAATTACAAGGTTTTTGGGTTTTTTTTTTTTTCTTTACCCACCTGTAATCATACTTGTAGTTGGTTTTCTGGTATATGTAACTCATATTTTGTGATTTTGATAGTCTAGGAAAATATGCAACCTTTCTTCTTAATTTTCAAAGATCTGAACACAATCTCATAAAGTACCTCTATGAGATAATGATTGTATTGGAGTGAAATGCTATGAAGAAAACCTAGAGATCTAATTAAAAGTGGTTTTGCTTCTTTCCTTAATACTATATCAATAAAATGTCCTGCTTCTCCCTCACCACTCTCTTCTTTCTCCTCCTCCCCCTCCATCTTCTTTTCTTCTTCCTTTTCCTTTTCCTACTCCCCTGCCTCCTACTTCTCCTCCTCCTTTTCATCTACTTTGTTTTTTTCTAAATCAATATAGATCAAATTTTCTGAACTTCAGCACTAATGAAATTTCGGACTGCATAATTCTGTTGTGGAGGCTGACCTATGCATTGTAAAATGTCTAGCAGCATTTTTGGCCTCAGGAGCAATTCTCCTGTCATGACAATCAAAAATATCTTCAGGTAATACCACTGATATGGAGGATTAACTACTGATGGCTTCATTGAAAGATCTTGGCAGATCTTTCTATACTAGATGGGTTTATTAATTTTAAGATGTTAACTATTTTTTTAAATGCAAGGCCATATGCTAGATTCCTTGTATTACAAATTGTTAGGTCATATTGAAAGTTGTAGAGAAAATATAAGAATAAATATTACTTAAGAAACACAGAAATTAAAAACTGTGTTTAATGCAGTCATACCTAGTGAATTACAATTTCAGCCTTCTTGCAGCTTCTGCTTAAATAATTTTAATTGTATGTATGACCAATATCCCACACTCATTAATATGTCAAAATTAGAAATACCCTACTTCTCTTCCACATCCTTGTTTTTATTGTGTGTGTCAGTTAAGTAACTTATACTTCCTACTTCTATACATCTTTGATGTAGTAATAATTTCATAAATAGTTCTCTCCTTTGGTTTCAAAACATGTTGGTAAGATTTTATTTTATTTTTTTCTTTGTAGGAATTTTCATAATATTCTTTGTGTTCAATTCTTAGTCTACATTAACTACTTCACTGGCATGATTATCTCACTCCTCAGTTTTCTGGAACTCAGACAGAAGCTAAACGTAATACTATTGACAGAAAATAGTCAGAAGAGAAGTATAGAGGGATGCTGGATAAAAATCTACATAATGTCCAGGAAGCAAAATTGGGCAGTTGGTCACAGGGACAGAAAGGTCATTCAGGGGTTAAGTATGGGACATTATGTGATACTCTCTACCAGAATTCAAGAGGGAATATTTTCCCCAAATACAACATGATAGTATTTTCAGCCATGATTATATAAAGTGTAAACTTGATCCTCTCCTTATAAATTAAAACAAAGTTAAATTCTTCATCTTTTCTAAGATAATATTTGGGTCATTTGTGAGATCATAATAGCTACAAGGTTTTTAATTCTTTCTCTTCTTTAATTATGACAAAAAATGACAAGACAAAATCCTTATTAAATTTCTACCTAATATTGGTGTGTACCTAACTAAAAAACAAACAAAAACCTGGACACTGTTTTTCCTGATACCAACATAGCTGGAAGGAACATTTGTGAGGGATAGAATAAAACTCTGCTAACACCAGTGAATTGACAGGGTTACAAAGAGACCATTAAGGAAGGAATAAAAAGTAAAACTTTTTGGTGATGCTTTTTCATAGCAGAGAAAAGTACATAACAAGCAGAAAGCCAAAGCAGTAAAACTGGGGAAAAAAAAAAAAAGTCTATTGAAAGATATATAAGACGACTACCCTAAAGGATTGAAGAAATAACTTTCTTTGAACTAGATTTATTGTTCAGAGCAGAACAGGAATATATAAAATGTGTGAGTCATATCCTCAAAAAGAGTAAAAAGAATAATTTCTTCTGAGAAAGTAGAGCTAGCTTTCACAGGCAAGGACACATATAAAATAAAAACTATCAAATGTTGTTTAAAAGCAAAGTTGCCAAATTAAAAGTTGAGACACATGCTCATTACAAAAGAATACCATGAATTGTATTAAGCAGAAACATAAAATTGAAAGAAAACACAACCACTAATAAATATACAATGGCACACACCCCAACTATTCAGAAACATATATGCATGTAGACACAAACAAAAACACACACATACACAAAAACACACATATACGAATTCACATATATAAAAATATACATATGTATATGTATACAAACATACCAGATGTATAGTCAGTCACGCTTACATATATATATGCATATATATATGCATACACAAACACATTTCACACATACAACATGTGCAGACACATATACATACAGCAAATATATATATATATATATATATATATATATATATATATATATATATATATACACACACTCACATACATGGCCAAACAACACACACCCGTATATGATCACATGATACACAGAAATACACACATACAGTGAGATAACATAAATATTTATAAAAGTTTCTAAGGAACAAAAATCACTGCATTAAAAAAGTATATTTATACATATACACAAATACTAGAATCATAAATTCCCCGAGGAGAAATTTAATAATCATTGATAATTATTTCCAAACACATGAACATGAAAACATAAATACAAAATTAGATTAAAAGGAATAATCCCCTGGGAGTAACTTAATGTTTCTCACTGACATTTAGAAGAAAGAGAATGTCAAATGTATTGATTTTCAAACTGTACTGGTTTAAAGATTTTAAAAATTAAAGAGGTCTCCATTTTTCTGGTCAAGATAGCCGAATAGGTAAATGCTGTATTTACCTCTTCTAACGACAACATCAAAATTACAACTAAACTAAGAACAGCCATCATTGAGAATCACCTGAAGTTTTGCTTAACCTAAGCACTAAAACTATGGACATACAGCCACCTCAAGACTGGTAGGCGGGGCAGAGACACAGAATGGGTAGGTACCACACCAGCCTGTAACCGTTAAATGTCAGAAGGGATATCTTAGCTGTAGAGGTCCCTCTGCCCCGGGAATGATGGGTCCCAGCCCCATAACATGCTTCCCAGTTCAGGGTGTCAGTGTTGGAGAGAGAAGTCCCCATAACCAACACGTTAGTTGTGAAAAACAGTGGAGATTGTGGCAGAATTAGATGGAGGATGGCTACAATATCAAGGGCTCCTGTTAAAGGGCCTGCACACAGACTTACTCACCGACAGACTCACTTGGTCTGAGCTCCAGCTCTGGGGAAGCTGCTCAAAAGACACCAGGAACATACAGAGAGGAACTGAGTTGCCTGGTTGCAGAGCGAGGGCTAGAGGGGCAGCTTTCTCCCTGATGGAGGAGCCAGCTGAAGCCATTGTTCCTTGTTGAGCCCTCCCCCCACCCTGCATGCAGACTCAGGTGGCTGCCATCTCTGAGTCTCCATCAATCTGGCTAGCATGGTGATTCTGAGGCCCTGCTCCACTCAACTTATGGGCCCCCCCAAACTGCTTCCCAGTGGCTTTTTTGTACAAACAGCCTGCTTTGTCTCATGCTGCAGACTTTCCAAAATCTCTCAAAGGTTCACAAAACCCAAACAAGTAGCATCTGGCTTTAGCATGTCCTGTACCTCTTGATAAGCAGCCCTAAGTCTAGCACTAGCAACAGCCAGCCTTGGTTTGTGTCTTGGCCTCTCAAGGCACATCCAAGCACAGCATGGGCTATGGACATCTTTGGATTGCTTTGTGGTTCATGTCAGGTGGCCACAGGCAGGTCAATCCCAAATTTGTTTTAGACAAGTATATATTTATATTAAAGAAATTTATTTTAAAAATAAGCAAATTACCCTCATTTAGCTTAAAAAATATCACTGGTACATTCGTCCTTTTTTTCAGTTACACCACATCCTTTTTCTCTAAATGCATCTGTAATCATGATTTTTTTTGTGTTTGATTAACTTGATTTTCACCAACACTTTATAATATAGGCTAAATGCAATATTACCTGAACTCTGTTGCTCCCTATCTGCTGCTTCCACTCATATTACCATCTATCCTCAACATGAGAGCAGTGTATCCCTTATTTTCATTATAGTTATATGACATATATGGATATCTTATGTTTTTTGATCTTGATGGTATGAAATCATATTCATTATATTTTTCTATGACTTACTTATCCTGTATTCAACATTGTTTTGCCTCATTCTTTTTGATGACTATATCATTGATAAGTGATATTTATAGCATGGATACATCTATTCATGTCTTGATGAACATTTGGGTTGTTATTTGTTATGACATTCTACAAGCATCCTAATAAATGTCTCTTGGATAAAATGAAAAATCATTTGTCTATACTATCCTAAATAGTGGATTTGCTGAATCATGTATCTTCAATGTCACTAGTTAAAGTCAAATGAATTTATAAATGATCATAACAGTTTTAATTTGAACTGGCAGAAAATGAAAGTAATTGTTATTCCACTTCCTCAGTAAGAATTGGCTCATCAAACTTCGTAAGCTTTAGTAGTATGTGGGTATAAAATAATAACTGGGTATATTTTGCACTAATATGATAGCTAACGTAGTTTGTATTTTTTTCATACAATTATTAGCCATTTCCATAGATGTCTCTTCCTATTCAAATGATTCTTTTCTTTTTTCTATTATTATTATTATTATTATTATTATTATTATTATTTTAATTTTCTGATGGATTTGTATTTTTTTGTAGTCTAGAAATAATGCCATTTATTATATGTTGGAAATATCTAATTACAACATTTGAAATATTCTGTTGCTTTCTTAATGGAATTTTTAAAGAATAGAGCCCTAGATATTAATACAAAAGATTATCAATAAAAAATAAGTGGTTCAAATATATGGTGATGGAAGGAGAATTCACTTTGGGTGATAAACACACAGTGTGATATATAGATGATGTACTATAGAATTGTACACTTGAAACCTATATAATTTTACTAATCAATGTCACCCAGATAAGTTTAATTTAAAAAGTATGTATCACTCCAAAGTTTATATTTTAGGATATGTTTACCTGAAAAATCCTACCTTGAGATCTTAAATTGCTCTATATTTTGGCAAATATATTACATTTTTTTTTAATTTTTGCAATTAAGTCATTAATCAACCTGTAATTGACTTTTTAAATCTAATACAAAGCAGTAACATAAACTATTTTTTTCAAAGATAACCAATTATACCAGTCATATTTATTAAATAGTCATATTTTCACTAAAAATCTAAATTGACAGTTCTGTCACATTTCATGCTTACTTCTGTGAGTGCATCCAATTCTAGTTTTACTTTCTGTACCACTGATCTCTTTGCCACATCATGTGTTAATTACTATAGCTTTATAGTAAATTATGTTCTTTAACTGGAAATGTAATATAGAGACTTATTTAGGAAAATTGAAATTTTTATAATATAAAAATTACTAACTGAAATTATGTTATAGTATATATTATAAATATACTTATATATTTTTCTAATTTCTTTCAGCAAATATATGTCTCTCTATGAAAAAACAGCACTGTGTATCTTGTTTAGATTTTTCCTAAATATCTAATTTTTGTTTTTACTGTAAAAAAATGGTAACCCCCTCTACAAATACACACACACACACACACACACACACACACACACACACATTTACCACTTAAATGTAGATGCCATTTGCAAAATAAAACCATAAAAGGAGAAATAATAATGAAACTTCTTAAAATTAAAGATAAATAAGAAAAGAAACTTGAGAGCAGACAGGAGAAACAACCTATTCCCTCAGGGAATCAATAATTTAGATGATAGTATATTACTCATCTGAAACCACAGAGGGCAGCAGAAGAAATTGAAACAATATTTTGCAAACGGTTAAAGAAAAGATTTAACTGAAAATTCTGTACCCAGCACAACTATATTTTAGAGAAGAAGGGCAAATAAAGATATCCTCAAGAAAAGAAAAACAAAAATACTTTGTTGATAGTAAAACTTCTTCTAAAGATTGGCTAATGGAAATCCATTGAACAGAAGGGAAATGATAGAAACAGGAAATTTGGCGCATTGAATAAAGAAAGAACAACAGAAAGAGCAAAAATGTGCTTATATATAACAGACTCTCCTCTTAATAAATTTTATAAATGATATAATTGATTGAATTAAAAATTATAACACTATCTGATTCTCAAAACTATGGTACTTACAAGTGGAGAAGGTAAAGGCAAGTAAATTGAAATAAGATTTCCACACTACACACATACACACATACACACACAAACACACACACACACACTCAAAATGGAGAAATTCTGTTACCAGTAAAGTCTGATAACTCACACATATATATTTTAAAATGTAGAGCTACTACTAAAGAAACATACAAGACATATATTCAAAAACATCATATAAAAGTCAAGATGGAATACTAAAAATATATTCAAGTAATCCAAAAGAAAGGCAAGATGAGAAAACGGAGTAATGAGAACCAGAAGAAAGAAAGAAAATGAGACTTTAGCTCTAACATATCAATAATTACCTTTAAAGTAAATGCTCAAAATGCATCAACAAAAGGCTAGAATGGCAGAGTGGGGATAGAAAAATATAAACTGACTATGTTGTCTGTTACAAGACTTACAACTGATTATAATAAATCATAGCAAGGTATTTCTTCATGTCAACAGAATTTTTTATTTAGCCTTGGTGCTGTCATCTGACCAGGAAAACTTGTGGACAATTCATGGATTCAAAAGTATCAATATTCCCAATAAGCAGGAATGTTGTGATTTTGAGGACTCTTAAAGTTCACCCTCACTTTTATTCCGTATTTTATCATGAAATATCTTCAGTGTTTTTTTGTTTGTTTGTTTTTTGTGTGTTTTGTTTTGTTTTGCTTTTCCTTTAGGAAAAGAATGGTTGGAATGGTTGGAATTATTTTTACATTGTCAATTTCTTTGTCTTCAAAAATCTATTGATTGTTTCACCTGTAAGTTTATATATAAAGAGTTGGTTTATATACATTTACATAGTTTTCTCGTCTCAGATTCTCTCCTAATTTCAGTAAATGTCTCCACCATCTACTTATTTGTTTACAAAACAAAAATAAAGGGTATTTTTGGCCTATTAATCACCTGGCAGATTTCTACAAGATCCAAAAATAAGCTTTGTTGATTTTTACATTATTTTCTGTTTATATAGCCTCCACTCTGATTCAGGGCATCCTTCTTAGGTTCTTAACTCTCACTCAGACTATCTTAGTCTTGTAAATGATCTTCCATTTCAACTCTTGCCCCATTTGATTAATTTTCTGCAAAGAAAACAGAATTATCTTTGTAAAACCTAAATTTAACTTCTTGTTACTCTGTTTAGAAATTTTATTGTCCTCATATTTTCTTGGAACAGCTGTGACCAGTTCTAATACAGCATAATGATATGAGAATTAATTTGATCTTCAACAGTCCTTATTCTTTATACGTTAACAAAGTTCACTTCCATTGTTGAATGAACAGTTTATTCCGCACATCTACACTGATACATCTTCTTTTTACTAGCACTTATTTAAGTCGTATTTCTGCCACCAGTATGCCTCTGAATATCTCCTAAGAAAATTCCTTCCTGTGTACAAACCAGTTAGATATCTCTCCCTTCTTATGTTACTTGCAACATTTGCAACAGTTAAGAATATTGACTATTCACTTTCTTTTAGAAACTCGCTCTCCTTTTGACCTATGATAATTCTGCTCCTGTCTCCCCTGCTACATTTCTGTACATACATTTTTGGTGTCCTCATTTTATTATATTATTTTTCCACTACTGAAATATTTAAAATTATTAAGATTCTACTCTGTCTTTAATTATTACTATTATTATTATTATTATTATTAGTGTTATTTTCATTTTATCTTTACTCTCTTTTCTTTGTCAGAAGTTCTCAACCACAGGGACATAAATAAGTACCATTTTAAGATTTATTATTATGTACATTCTGGGATACTATTCCAGAAATTCTCATTATACTGGTCTGGAATGTGGCTCAAGTATTCTTATTTACATTATGTTACACAGACACGTGTATATATAACAGTGATTGAGAATTCTTGCTATAGACAGTATGATTCACTCACAGTTTAAATGCTATCTTTGTCTATGTATTCCAAAATGCAAATATTTAATTTATCTTATTTTATTGAACCTCAACAACAAACTGGATGTCTAATGTACACCTCAAATAAAACATTACCAAACAAAATACATCAACTCCCGTCCCCTACACACTCTCATTCACACAAATATACACACACCCCAAACTTAAACTTTTTGTGTTTTCCATCTCTTTTTGGTTGGGCTAGAGGTTAACTGGTTAACCAGTTTTCATTATAAAACAAAGAATCATGTCTCAGAGTGTTTAAATATCATAGGCACTACCTCAAATAGTAGGTTGAAGAGTTAAAAGTCACTTCAAAGTCTAGGCTTTTTTCCCCAGTCCCAGATAATCTGTGAAGTGATTAAAAGGTGATGTTTTTATAAAATATTTTTTCTCCATTCAGATTATTTGATTGTGGTTTAAGTACCCATTAATTTTAAACGTTAAAGAATCAACCAATTTCAACAGATAAAGTTCAGGGACTACATAGGATAAGTGGTAAATTTGAAGCTTCACTTAGTGTCCAAGTAATTTAAGAAAAAATAAACATTTTCCCTCTTGAATTTATTTTGAGGCAAGTATTTACTATAACTCAAACCAAAAAATTGAGAGAGAGAGAGAGGCGAATGGACAGACAGATAGATAGATGGGTAGACAGACAGACAGAATGATAGATAGATAGATAGATAGATAGATAGATAGATAGATAGATAGATAGATAGATAGATAGATGAGAGATAGATAGACAAACTGATAGATAGATAGATAGATAGGAAGAAGAGAGACAAACTGGCCGTAAAACATTAAGTGCTGATTTACTAGTCCTAATATATAGATCTCCTTCCTAGTGACAGCTGTCTTGCTACTGATGAATTTAACTGTTTGAAGAACCTCATTCAAATAATTTGTTGCTATTTTTAAGTTACTCAGTGATCTTGTTGTTGAAAGTGTTTGTTTCTTATAAAAGAGAAAATAAATCATAGTGAATATGTTACCTGTATGTCTGCATGGTAGTGATTCAATGCAAGCACGATGTTCTTATATTTTTCTACATTAAATGGAGGACATGAGTGGGATATAGGAAGTACATAAATAAATATGATAACTTCAAAAACAATTATAGAACACTACGGGGGATTTAACTCATAATGAGACTGTAATTAGTAAACCATAACATTTTAATTAAGGTTCTAATTTGGATTATGGTTGGTTGTTCACAGGGGTCTTTCAACATCTTTGTTATTATAATTTAATTAATTGACCTAAAGTAATAGTTAAAATTACTTTAGCTAATTAGCCTGATAATTTGAAGGAAAATATCATTAATGAGATCATGGGTTAAATAAAATTACTACCAAAATATTAATGTAAAATTTTATTACAATTGAGATATATCCTGTTACTAATGCACTAAATATGGAATACCATTTTGAAAAGGAAAATTTTGTGCTTAATTGTGCTACAGATAATAACTTCATAATATTTTTACCTTTTTATTTCTATTTAAACAGGTGTTCTCTCAATCCCTCCCACTTATTTTCATAGACTATCTTTATGTTACTATTATCCATTTTGATAGATAATTTGGAGAGCTCACATTTGGAAAAAGCATATTTTGTTTGTATATTCATTAAATTCAAATCATTTTTAGTATACTCTTTATTTGTTGGAATATTCATGGAGCATATGAAAATTTAATTGCGGAAACAGAGAGACAATAATAAAGTTAAGAGTTTAGTATTCATTAAAAGTTGACTGTACATACGTTTTTTTTCCCCATTATATAGCAGATATCTAAGACAGGGATTTATTAGGTAGTGAATGAGGGAAGTTGATGTGGGCAGAGGATGGAGGACAATGTTAATTCAAACCATTTGAATCTCAAGTCAGAATATCCTCCTATCTAAAATAAAGACAAGGGCCAATAAAATAAGGTCTTCACCATTCCTTTTTCCTCTTGGCAGTTCATTTGGGGGCTATCATAAACATAAATTCTTGGCTATGAAGAACATATTTGAACATAATTATAATTTGTTCAACTGTTTTAAACACAGATGACTGAAATGCCAATCACATGTTTATCAAGTTAAAAGAAATAGTGTGTTATATAAAATGTGTTCACTTTTCATTTGCTTAAAAGCATTATGTTTGCTTTATTTTTAATACCTGTTAATCACTTCTTAGTCATATAATATTTTTTATAACTCAGATTCATTTCAAAATCCATTCAAAAGAGAAGAAAAGCAAATCAACTGAAATTATACTTTGCAATATTCCGTTTCCAGTGAGTTTTATTTCTCTGCATCTGGAGAAGTACAGATTAAAACTGACAACCAATGCATATTAAAGTGGATTACTAACTGAAATCTGAAGAATATATAATGAATTTTGACTTATTGGTGGCTTCCAGTCTTCTTTTGAATAGAGTTTAAAGAGCTAAAAGAGAGTGGCTGTAGGAAGAAAAAAACATTAAGAATTAATTTCTACAATGATAGATCAATTTGCTAAAAAAGAAGTATGTGTGTGCATATTTATTTATACATGCAATATTTTCAATTTATACTCCATTTTCCTTCATTTCTTCTGGAGTGGAAGGACATGGCATAAAAGTAGAAACTATCCAGTAAAAAAACGCAAAGGTATGAATCATTTCAGATACATAATAGTCCCCCTTATCTGCAGGTGATATGTTCCAAAACCCGCAGTTGATACCTGAAACCCTGGCATACCAAGCCTTATATACATATACTATGTTTTTGTTATATACACAATCCTGCGATAAAATTTAATTTATAAATTAGGCACAGTAAGAGATTAACAAGAATAATAATATAATAATTATGGCAATATGCTGTCATAAAAGTTAAGTGAATGTGGTCTCTCTCTCACACACAACAGATCTGATAATCAGGTCAGCTATGAAGTGAGTAATGGGCAGGGATGGTACGCAGCATGGATACACTGGAAAAATGGGTGATTCACATCCCAGGCAGGATGGAGAGGGTGGGCGTGAGACTTTAGTATGCTACTCAGAACGTTGCACAATTTAAAATTTATGATTTATTTATTTCTGGAATTTTCCATTTAATATTTTTGGGTTGCAGTTGACTATGTGTAATGGAAACCATGATAAGTGAATCTGGTTCTTGTTAAATACAACTACTTATTTAACAAGAACCAGATTCACTTTTAAAGGGCAACTGCTGGGTTCATATGGCTTTCACAGCAATTAGGTTAGTGGGTAGATTACTGAATGTTCTCTATATTGCTGAAATCTGTAAGGTATGTGAATAAAACAGCATTAAGAATGAGTATACATAGTAAAGTCTTTAATAAATTGGACACTTTTGTATAACGTGACAATTAGGCCTTATAGCCAGGCAGTTGTTACAAACACTTCTTTTGGGGGCCGATTTTATAGGTAATATGAGAACATTAACATATATCTTGTGCAGATTACCCTTCCCTGAAATGTATCCTAAAATATCACACAAAAATCCCACCAATTACAATTTCATAGGATTTAACAAGCCAATGCCAACCTCCACTCCTCATCCCCACCCACAGAGCAGTGCCATCCAGAGTCAGGGTCAAGGCCCTTTGTGAATTCAGACCAGGTTCAACTAAGGGGTCAGAGGCTCTCAGCTTAACTGGGGCTGGCAAATTATTACAATGTATTTAACAAGAACTCAGCTACAGAAACCATAAGTGGGCAATTTACATGGAGTGCAAGTAGTTAGGTAAAGGTGCCAAATACAATTTTCAAGCACATTGTACTTTGAGAAAAGGTGAGTGTTGGGGACACATTCTAGTGGAGGATATCCTCGGGTAGTATGAATATTAATGATACCAGATGCTTGAGAAATTCATCTACAAGGTAGGTTTCAATAGTTAAGAGTGGGATAATGGCATATAAGTAATTGTAAACAGTAAACTTGAGTTTTAAATTTATGTTAAGGGGCCAATGAGGTCTAATAACGGCTTTTTAAAACATTTTCTGATTCCCAGCTCATAGAAATCGCTCCCCTTACATTCTTTCTACGCCATAAGAATGCATCATTCTAAGCTCATATTTGAGACATTCCTTCATCAATCTATTCAATTAATACCTATTGAGAAACTTTCGTGCATCAAATACTGTCCTAAGTTCCACAGCGATAGCGATGAAAAAAATGAGTGATAAAAAAATATTGTTTTCCTCATGGAACTGATATCTAGTGGGAGATGTTATGACAAATAATTAATCTAGATATGAAATGGAGAAGGTTTTTCAGGTCACTCTACCCATCTGGGATACAGATGGACTCTGTAACTTCTGAAGAGTGTGTCAAAGAGAGAGAGAGAGAGAGAGGGAGAGAGAGAGAGAGACACCTGAGTGTTACAATCGTGTCATAGTCTCTGAAAGCTCAGCAAGATTTAATTGCATCTTTGAATTTATGGATTAACACAAATATCCCTCCTCCACCTTGGGGAAATTCTCTCTGTCTTAACTATTAGGGTCAGAGATGGAGTGAGGGGTACACGTTTAGGACAGGAGAACGTCTGAACAAGAGTGCTCCTTTTAGGTTTAAGAGGCTGCCGTCGGCTCTGGCTAGTGTTTACAGAAATCCTTCCAGCAGTAGAATTTTAATGATTCTGGATTAAAAACAAAACAACACACACACACACACACACACACACACACACACACACACACACACAAAGAAATAAGCATTCTATTCTTTGTAGTTTCTTTGAAGAAAGCATCATAAACCATAACAGGATGCCCATCTTGTCGGGTGCCCTTAATACACCTGGGCACCTTAGACAAGACACCTGGGCCTCTCAGAAGATGTGTCTCATAAGACAGAATAGTCATGCCTCACCAGGAGGTGCTGAGGATCATCAAGGATCTGGAACCAGGTTCACTGATGGGGTCAAGGGTGCTCAACTCTACCTCTGATACTCTGTCTGGCCTAAAGGTAGCCTACACTTCTGCTCACAAACTTCAACTGCTGCTTTTATTACTCTCGCATTTATTACTATATTGCACAACATCAGTGTTTGCTCATTTTCATTTTACTCTGTTATATAATAACAGGCACTGAGGGATATGCCATTTTCCATAAGCCTTCAATGCATAATGAATTTAGTTTCTATGATAGAGGTTTTGTTTTATATCTAGCAATAAGTTACTGGAGTACTTCTGTACATCAGATAAACTTACTTTGACAGAGTTTATTTGGGATCCTGATTCAGCAGTACCTTGGAAGATATTAGAAAGAAAATTTAAAAATGAAGTTTTTGCCACTTTTCAAGTGCTTGTGTTTATCAACAGGAAAAGCATTATTGGCATGTGTTCTTAGTTTAGCCAAATTTACTTTGTTTTTATAAAGTATGCATATTACTCAGATATACTTACAAGGATTTTTTTTTAAGTTTGTTTACATTTAAAAATTTCCTTGACTATAATTTAATTTTAGACTAATCATTGGGTAAATACAAAAGGATATACCTCTTAAATACATATTGTATGTATCTTGCTTTTAGTTTGCCAAAAAACTATCAGTCATATATTATTTTTCTTTTAAAATACAGTAATTTGGATGGAAAAAGTATTATTCTTATTTGGCAGATGAGGAATTTAAGCTATGAAATTAAACAACTTTTGAAGATGAAAAAGTATTTAGTGTAAGATTTTAGACTAGACTTTATTTTCCCAACATTAGATTTTTCAAATTACAAATATAGAATGCAAGCTCAGTAATAGTATTGACTTAAAATATAGCATATATACTTTAGTAAATATCAGCTTTCTCTATGGTTAAGGGTGATAAGCCAATTCATGACTTATTTTTTGTAAATAAAAACAAAAACGAAACAGAGCATTTTTGCACAAGATATTACACAAGAACTTAGGTGAGATAGCTTAGAATAAATACAGTGAATTGTTCTCATCAGCATTCCAATTTGCTATATCTTGTTCACCTTTACTTTTTGTTCCTTTGACACTATTTCTCCTTTTTATAGCCTATTTTTTTTCTTTATATTAAATTTCTCCAAAGATTTCTCTACACTACTTTCTTCATTTTTCTCAATTGTTTTTTCTACCAGAAACCCATCTTAATCAGACATTTGTCCCTGGTGAAAATGCTCTTGTCAAGGTCAATACAGTCACTTTGGTAAGTCCCAGCCGTCCATTGCAGAAATCTTACTGTTCAGCAGCTTTTCAAACTGTTGCTTCCCCCATCTTTCTGGCTTTTTGATATCAGGAAAGTACAGTTTGTGTTTTTTCTACATCATTTTCAGTCCCTTCCTGTTCTTCATTGTTGTTCTTGTATGTTCTCTCTGAGTTATAAACACTGAAGTGCCTCTAATTTAAATCCTTTAACATTTCTTTCTATATCTATACTTGATCTCTTGAATTTCTCAATCAGTGTCAGCACACTGTTTTCTATGTATATGATGAAAGACTCCTGAATTTATATCACCAGTTCTGATATTTCTTTAAACTGTAGACTTTGGCTCTTAAGCCTGATATATTTCAAACTGTTCATATGAAAAGCTAAAAAAGTGTGTCCTTCGATACGATAGATGATTGGATAAAGAAGATGTGGTATATATACACAATGTAATACTATTCTGCCATAAGAAAAGATGAAATACTGCCATTTGGGACAACATGGATGGGTTTTGAGATTATCATGCTAAGAGTAATAAGTCAGACAGAAAAAGTCATGAACCATATGACTTCACTGATATGTGGAATATAAAACTGAAAGCAATAAAGGAACAAGACAAACAGATAAAGAAACAAAAATTCATAGACACAGACAATAGTTTAGTGGTTACCAGAGGGTAAGGGGGGAAGAGGGTGGTAGATGAGGGTAAAGGGGGTCAAATATATGGATGGAAGGAGAACTGACTCTCGGTGGTGATACACAGATGATGTGATATATATGTGATATATAGATGATACATTACAGAATTGTCCACTTGAAACCTGTGTAATTTTATTAACCATTGTCACCCCAATAAATTTTTATTAAAAAAAGAAAAGCTAAACAAATTATTTTCCTCCCCAACTTGCCTTCTTCATGTATTGCCCATTCAGTTAATAGTGACTGTATCCTTCCTGTTATACATCTTTAAAACAAAACAAAACAAAACAAAACAGAAAAACAGTGGTTGTTCTTGACTTTTCTCCCTCTTAAGTCATATTTGCTATTTCAGGAAATCTGGCTGCTTTCTTCTTCAAAAGTTATCCTGATTTCAAACTTCTCACTACTTCCACTGCTATGCCCTGGTCCTTGTTATTATAATTTCTGACTGGATTCTTTAAAATGGCTCCCAATTGATCTCACTGCTGCCAACCATAACCCCGCTTTTTCTTCTATTGTCAGTATAACTCCCAGAATAATTATAAAACTTAATGCAGAAAATGTCACTTCTTTGCTTACTCTGCAATAGCTCTACATTTCATCTAGAACCAAGGGTCTTTAGCAATGGCTTCCCTGCCGCCACAGCGTCATACTTCCTTCTTTTGCTCCCTGATCTCATACCCTTTTACTCTCTCGATTGCTTACTCTGTTCTACCACACTGGCCGTGTGTCTGCTCTTCACACTTTCTGTGCAAGCTCATGTGTGGGCATTCTCTCTGCCTGAAACTCTCTTTCCCCACAAATCATTACAATTCCCTGATCTTTTTCAAATCTAGTATCACTTTGCAAAAAGCTTTACTATGATCACTAGATTTAAATTGCAAATCTCTTTCCTCATTCCCTGTTACCATGAGCTATTTTTCCCTATAGAACCTATGTTCTTCTGACTTATGTGATAGTTGCTTATCATATTTATTGATTTGTATATGTATATCTGCATACAAAATACAAGGTTCATAGTGGAGAGTTTCTAACTGCTTTGTCAAAGGTTTATCCCCAGTGCTTAAAGCAGCTCTGACACATATTAAGTGCTCAGTAAAAATTTGTTAAATAAAGTAAAAATATTACTACGTATCAGTGGCACGTAATGACTATTCCCCACTGCTCTTCTTCGGTATAAATTTTCAGTTATGCAAGACGAGTACATTCTAAAGACCTGCCATGCTACATAGTGCATATAATTAATACAGTACTGTGAAGTTAAAATTTGTTAAGAGGGTATATCTCATGTTGTGTTTTTACAAATAAAAATTAAAATTAAAGAGGTACAGCAAACTTTTAGAAGTAAAATATGTCTATTACCTTGATTGTAGTGATGGTTTTCTGGTTGTTTGCATATGTCCAAACTCATCAAATTGTATACATTAAATATATGCAGTGCTTTGTATATCAATTGTACCTCAATAAAGCTGTTAGAAAATATCATTGTTATGTAGGACTCATCATTGACAATTCCTAGTTGTATAACTATGACTATGCTTTTGTAGGTTAATAACTGACATATGACTGAATGTCTAGGATTTCTTCTAATAGCAACTATCATTTTTTTGTAGTAAAGTACATGAAATAATACTATTAAAGACACTGAATATGTAACTTCAGAGAAAACAAGAGCTATCTATCAATAGATGTCTTCTCTCTTTTCTTGATATTTTCAATTTTTGGAATTTTTAAACAAAATATGTTCACCATTACCACATTGAATAACCAAAGAAACATATTACAAGTGTCAATGGCATTTCTATTTTTAACGTGTCTTGGATTTTAGAAGAATATTGATGATGTATACAAAATAAAAAGTGATTTGACTATGACTAAAATGTTACACATTTTTCTTTTTCTTTTCTTTTTTTTTGCATCATATCATAGAGTCTTATATAGTAACAATAATTTTGCTATCCCAACTAGGTATGAATTATAAATTCTTATTGCCCAGAGATAAAACTATGAATCAGAGTTTTTGACATTGACAAGATATTACTGACAACCAATAAACAAGCTTCAACACAAACACTGGTGCTCTGAAGTCTGTGATAAACCACTCCTCTTTCTACTAAACCACTGATTCTCAACACATGCTTTTTCTTGGAATATATTAACACGAATCTTGGTTCCCTGAATTAGATGATTTCACTAGAGACTAGTTTAGTATCGTATAATAGAAAACAATTACCCAACCTATAAACAGTATATTGCATTGGTTTATTGTCATCTCTCCCAGCTTGCTTCAGTGTCTACTCTGGTGAGGCAGAACATATAATGAACAATGAAATCAAACAAAATGGGGTCATGAGTGCCACAGAGGAAAATGATGCAAGGAAGAAGGGTGAATAGAAATTGAAAGGGAGGATTCAAGATTTTGAAAATAATGGAGGTGTTTACTTATCAAAAGTTGATTTGTAAGGGATGAATAAAAACAATTAATGAAGCTCTGCTCCATAAACCTTCCTAAGGAAGCATTACTAGGAAATATATTCAGTAGTTGTGTTAGGCAACTAAGTAGTTGTATTACCACCACCACCACCATCACCACCACCACCACCTCCCCAACCACAACCAAAGATGTCCTAATCCCCACAACTTGTGAATTTGTTATCTTACATGGCAAGATATTAAGGTTACAGGTGGAATTAATGTTGCTGATCAGTTGATTTTGAGATGAGGAGATTGTCTGGATTACCACTTGGGCCCAGAATAATCACAGGGCCCTTGTAAGTAAATGAAGGAGGCAAAAGAGTCATAGTTAGAGAAGTGGTCATGGACGCAGAGGCCAGAGTAATGTGATTGTTGGCTTTGAAGGAGAAAAGGGTCATTATACAAGAAATATGGGCATCCTACACACTGACTCAGCCCATTGAGACCCATCAAGTTTCTGACCTTTAGAACATTAAGACAAATTTGGGTTGTTTAAAGCCATTACATTGGCTAGTTATAGCAGCAATAGGAAACAAATAAAACAGCTTTTGGTTTTGATTGTGTCAAATTTAGATTGTATCAAAAATTAGAGAATATGAAAGTAAATATTTAAACATTAAAATGAGGCATTTAGACATTTATTTCATTATCTTAGAGAAAATTATTGCCCGTAATTTATTCTGTTGTGTCATTTATCATATATCTATTTATCTAACATTGCTAATAGGACATCTTCTATCTTTCCAACTTACAACAATTCTCTCTCTCTCTCTCTGCATATATATGTGTGTGTGTACATATATATATATATATATATATATATATATATATATATATATGAAAATTAAGATACCCAACAAACTCACTAACAGGGAGATTTCAAGACCAAAAGTGGTATAAAGCTCAGAAGAATGACATTAATGGATGGCTCATAAAGTAGAGATGAGGAAGTTGTTTACCTTTTTCGACAATTAGTTATTGCAATGGGGATTTCAGAAGGCAGGGGATGGGTTAAAAGTGATTATTGTATATTACTTTAGAAGATAACAAATTTCATTTATGATTCTGAGAGGCATTTAAAATAAATTAAACGTATATTTAGTTTTGTTCCTGTTCATGAAATGAGCTAGATTAGCTTTTGGTTATGTGGACTAACTGTTTCTGTCTGCTTGGGGGATGTTCAAAGCCAGTTTCCATTTTATTTTACTTTAACAATATAAATATAATTTTCCCCATAATTATGTCAAGTGAAAAATTCTACTATTATTATCTCATTATTATTTTAATTACTTTATAATATCCCATACTACTGTGTTTCCAGGAATAGAAAATCAGGTCTTATATTAAGGTTTGCTCCAAAAGACGTATTAGGGCTTATGTTCAGGGGACGTCATCCTGAAAAATCATGCGAGGGCTTATTTCCCAGTTAGGTCTTACTTTGGGGGAAACACAGTATACTTATACTATATTTATAAGCATTCCTCTCCTGCCAAAATAATTATTTTACCTATTTTTCATTATAAGATATGCCATGAATAATTTATAAGTTGAGAGTTCTTAATATTACTAATGTGTTATAATTATCTTATGCCATTCTTTTCTCAAGATATCAGCATTTTAGCATTCAAAACAAAATGACCTTACAGAAACAGATCAACAAACAAACCTCTAATATTTATGGCAGAAAAAGGTGGCTAGATCAGTCACCATTTGTTCCCATTCTATCAGATTGGTCTATAAGAAAAATACATGTGTAAGTCCCTCTCCTGACATTTATAGGAAATAGTACATCCTACTGAGTGCTTTATCTTTTCAATCAGCATTCCTTTACAGACTTTCTTCCTTCATCAAATTAGTCAGCAGTAGTCTCTGATGAGGAATTGCAGATATTAGTTTTCTTTTATTTGAGCTCAACAGGAAGATAATACATTTATGTAGCTATTCTTTGGCACAGGTCATTCACTGTGGGTGATCATAAAAACGTTCGTTATTATTATTTGATATAATAATCTGGCAAGCTGGGTTCATGCACTTTCTTGCAGGCCATTTTTATATCTATAAAAGGACTAAAAGTTATTTCAGGAAACTAGGGCACCATTTTATGCATTAAAATAAAATTGGCATCTTGAAAAATAAAATTATATTATATCTGTGCGTAAGTAATTTTGACAGATTAAAAAAGACATTGACTTTAAAATTTTCTAATATATAGCACAAAAGAGAATAACCATGTTGCTCTTTTCAATTCTGACTGTATTTTAATTGTAATGACAAATATTTTAAACAGATAATCTTTAATCTGAGTGCTGAAAAGTGGACAATAATATAGATGCATTTTGAAAGTGTGGAATGGGGGAGTATTTGTATTTTCAAATTACTTTGGTTTTATTGTTATTTCTCTGATCCTTTTCTAATAATTTTGTGTACATTTACCAAACCTTTTTTTTGATATACCTTCTGTTTCTCTGAGTTTATCTAATCATCAAACTAAGAATGTGTCCTCCAGGTATATGCAAACATAAAATAAATTTAAACAAAGTAAAATGCTCAAGAGCATTTCACCTTCTCCCCAGTGTTCTATAATCTTAGGGTTCGTAAAACACAGAGGTTCTAAATATGTCTGGGTGAAGGAAGGGTTCCTGAGGTGCATGATGACTGTGGCATCTCTTGTTCCATGATGGCCCCTAATGAACTATAACTTCTGGCATTCATCTCCTTTTCTAATGTCTTAAAATTGACCTGGTCCTGAGACTCACTTTAACCCACAGTAGTGCCAACTCGGGGACTATCTGTTAAGACAGCATAGCAGGGAGCTTCTGCTTTTGTCCTTTGGGGATCCTTGAGCTACCCAATTAAGAAATTCAGCTGCTTTGTTGTAGACACATGTGGATAGAGTGTGTGGAGAAGACAAATGGAGAAAAGTAGCCCTGAAACTACATGGAAAGAGATCCAGCCATCGCAGCCTCCCAGGTGATCCTAATTTTTAGCCCATCCTGGCTCAGTGCCAGGCAAATAAGTAGAGTCATTTTGGAGACCCCAGTCACCATTTGATTGCAACTGCATGAAAGCCCTAAACAACAAAACTGCTCATTGAGTCCAGATACTAATACATTATTGTTTTGAGTCCCTAAGTATTGTTGTGGACTCACCAACTTATAATCAAAGCAGTGAGCCATGACAACTGCCACAGTGAAGGAAGCCTGGTAACATAGACTCTTGGCTCGTTACATAGCTTAAATCATTTTATCATTTAAACAGACCTATCACAGAGCCACTAATAATACTGTGTTTCTATCAGAGATAAAGAAACTGAATATTGTTTGTGTGTTTGTTTGTTTTTTGTATAATATATTATGTAGACGTGTTCAACCTTCCAGTTACAGAAGACACAGTGAAACTATTCACATAACGCATAAAGCAGAAGAGATTACGTCTAACTCCGGCTTAAAGTTTCTCAGTGGATTTCCTTAACACTAACATCCAGATCCTCACCTTGCCTTGTAAGATTGAATGATCTGCTGCTCTGCAACCTCTCTGACTTCATTTCTAGTCTGTTCCCATACCCCATGCCCCTTTCTAGCCCCATGAAATGCCACTAATTTCCTTGCTGATCCTAGAATAGTACACTCCTGCTTTAGAGTTACTGGCTCTTGCTGTTTCCTCTACAAATAATAGCAACTGATCAAATTTCTGAGTACTTAGTAGGTGCTAAGCACTGAATTTTAAGCTATTAATCCAATAATACTCAAAGCAATGAACAAGATATTCTGCCCACTGCCCATGTGGAGAAAGTGATGTAGAGAAACTTAGGAACCTCTCCAAGGTAACACAGCAAATGAAAGAACCGAAATTGATCCCAGACTCTCTGGCACACAGTATCAATGTACCATAGCACAGTTACCTAAAACACTCTTCTACCAACTATACCAGGGGTGCCAAAAAAAATATGCACATGACTTGTATTCATCTTTTGTTATCAGTATATATTGAATATTACAATTTTAATACAGGTGTTTTTTTTTTTTCCTTTCTTAAAATGTGTATACTTTTTGGGCACCCTCCATATACATAGATAGCTCCTCAACCTCTTTCAGGTCCTTGTAAAAAAAATCATCTTATAAGACCTGTATTTCCCCTAACTTTTACAAAATAGAATATTTGCCATCTCTATACATTTAACATGCTTTATCTTTCTTCATAGTAGCAACTGTCATTTGATATATATTTATTTGTTCATTGTCCATCTCTTTTCTAACTAGAAAGTAAAAGAGCAGGACATTTTTCTTTGCTAGTCACTTCTGACTTCTACTGCCTAGAAAAGCACTGGGCAAATAACAGGCACTAAAAAATATTTGTCAAATGAAAAAAAAATAATAATAACAAATAGAAGATTCAGGATTTGAATCTACTTTGCAGTCTGAATCTAGTTTGGCCATGATTTGCTCCTATGTTTATCTTCTATCACTACTGTGAATTGTTATTTAAATAACAATTAACATTTATATTTTCAGGTGCAACGATTTATCTTTCGTGGTTCAAATAGGTTTTAAGACCCTTGAGTACAGCAAATAACTTCTTACTTTTTCTATATCCATACATCATGCATTATGAGCAAATAAATATCTCAAATATATTTGATTATCTTTAATGAACTTTGAATTAAATTATGAATTCTGGTAGAGTCAGATTGCAAGGTAGGTCTAAATCCTGGTTCTGATATTTAATAACATTATCTAACACTGCTACCATTAATCCTCTTATTCTAAAATGGCACTGTGATATATATATCGTATTCCTTCATTTGAGTCATGGTAGGTTATATCATGATATAGTAACAATACATACATCTAACTCAGATACACACATACGAGTATTCATGCCATCCAGAGGTTTTGAAGAATTAAGCATGTACACAGGAAACATGATCAGAACTTGGGAGTCACATAATATATTTCATAGAAAACAATTTTAATTAGCAATTGCTCTAACTTCTAATAGTGGAGGGCCTTCAGACACAAACACACAAATCTTGACAATTATAAATAACTCCACTGTTGAAATGAAACAGAGCAATCCAAAGAGGTGAAATGCCTCTTGAGAAATTTATCTCATGACAATAAAGTAGATGTAAAAGTAGACATGGGTACTTAACCAAAGAAGGATAAAAAAGAATGATACATGTACCTTTTAAAACAATGTCGTATGGACTCACTTTAGAATAATAGATAATTTGAAGTATGTATCTAGTACACAAAATCTCTAATGAGTCTAAATAGGAATGTGTCATTGAACGTATTTTAAATAAGCACATATTAAAGTATGCTTGAGACAATGTAGGCCTATTCACATGTATTACTTCTCTACCTCCACCAAGATAATAGATTTTTAATTGGCCAGTATGTTGCAAACGGCCTAAGTAAAAAACCAAAGTTAACAACAACAACAAAATAAAAATAAGCAATGTTATAACGGAGGGGGTGGGGAGAAAAAGAGAGGGAAAGAGAAAAAAAAAGAAGCAAATTGAAAAACAAAACAAAACAAACTTTATTTCCAGTATAAAGGCAGTTGTTTTTGGCAGGACAACAGGACCTGATAAAGGTTTCTGAAGGACTGATGCAAGGAAATTACCTGAAATATAAAGTTGTAGATCATGTTGGGACTTTTGAATACAATTCATTTGGGATTATCACCTATGTCAATTGTTCAGAACTTAACCATTTCTCTTATCAAAGGTATATAACTCTGAAGTAATCTTTTAAACAGATTTTCAAATTCTTCATTAAGATTATTATTATTACTTTTTTATGACATTCTATCTGTTGTTAAAAATTATAGAAGGACTACTACTTAAGTAAATTAAGAATTTTTGTATAATTTTTAAGCTGTTATATAAGTTTCTCTTGAAGCAAGGAGAGTCGAGAAAGCAAATATGATAATTGAATGTGTCACTTTGATTTCACAGTAGTTTGTCAAGCAGCAAAAACTCAAGATAGCAAACCTGCAGGAAAGAAAAGCTAATGAATTCATTCATTATTTACTTATTTACATGTCTATTATTGATTTTATTTTCTTTTTCAAAATATTTTTTTTTACCTCTTAAAAGCATTAATGAGCAAATGGAATATTCTTGACTTGCTAGAGGTTATTCCTTTATTGAAGTTTTCATGGTTTTAAAGATAATAAGATAAATATTCATTGTTTCTCCCTATGATGTAACAAAAGCTTAAGTTTTATGTAAACTAACAAACAATGTCTGTGTACTCCTTAATAGAACTACAAATTAAACTTCAATTAATATAATTTTTTTTACTCTTTCCAGCTCTAATTCAGTTGATGTTCAGTAAGTAGATCAAATTAAAGTTTGCATGGCCTTTAAGAGTACTTATTTACATTCACCCCCATTTTCTAGTTTAATTCTAAGATTTCAAGTAATTTGGTTCTAATGTCATGATGTTTTTAGGTCGCAAGTCCGGGAATGTAGAACTTTTTGATGGTAAATTCTCACAACTTTGCTTCATGGTACATAGGCACACAAAATACTTAAAATTCAAAATTAGACATTATTGCTATTAATATTTTCTTACCCACCCAGCCACCAAGGTTCTTTGCAACTGTTCATGTAATGCTAGCTAACCCCTTCTTCCAGATCCATTTTCTCAATTTTACCCTCACTATCCACACTTCCCATTGTCTTTTCAATTAGGAGTATCTCTATGGTTGTATAACTTAAGAGTATCCTCCCTAACTCCAGAGAGTCTCATCTTTATCTCCAATGTATTCATTAAGATTTTTATCTTAGATATAAATTCAGCTATCACCCCTAAAACACGCTACTGGGTGTAAAATCTTGTAAATATCTCTTTATAAGCAACACTAAAGTAATTGTTAGTAGCTCTGTTTTACAGATATAGAATACAAGATTCAGGAAACTTACACAGATAAAGTCAACTAAAAAGGAAAACTTTTGAAATAACTGGTATGTCTCATAGGTAATCTAGCAGAATAAGGATAGGTAGGTTGCACTGAGTTTAGAAATCGTGTTTTTTTATGAGGAACTCGTTGTCATACCTGTGTGGTTTTCCTACAGTTGTAGAAAGCAGCCTGGGTTTAGGTGTGGAAAGAAAATGGCTGGATTGAGCCAGCACTGGAATTTTGCCGGGCAGGTAAACCAGGCACAGTGGTATAGGGAGTTGATGAAAACCCTGCCAAAGGAGTGGAGAAAGTAATACATACTACAACCAAAGAGTGGGGGAGAAAAGTAAAGACTGGTAAGAAAAAAACACAAAGATGTCACAGAGAGGGTAGAAACAGGGCATTGGAATGCTTGATAAGATAAAATAATAGATTTAGACAAGTAACTTAATTTACAATTTGGACAAATTGTACGTTTTGCTTAAAGGCCACAGAGGTTTAATTTAATATTTCATAAATAGATCAGTTGCTTCTAATGATAAGGTCTAAACTACCACTTTAGATTGGGTTTACCAACATATTCTAGAAATTTAAAAAGATTAAAGATGAGAAGAGTAAGGAACTAAGGGCCAAGATATTGCATATTTATTGTGGGTAAAATCAGAATTGCTAATTTATTCTGGGATACTCATCTCATTACAGTTAAAATATTCTAGAATTAAGCAATTATGGATAATTTCGTCCTTCACATTCTTAATATTATTACAAGTACCTTAAGTAAACCTTTACTTTTTTTTTTTTTTATTCTGACAATAATTGATCTTTACCTTAATTTCCATTTAAGATCTCTGTATTCTGGGTGAAATCTCAGGTAAAGATGCTTACTTTGGGGACTATGCTGTGAAACAAAATAAGCAGTTGACAGTCACAATATGCTTACAGGTACAAAACAGAGATAAAAAAGGAACATTTTTACAATAAAACTATGATAGTAGTCATAGCAAATAACATCCATTATTAGTTGTCCTCAAAGTCCATTTCCAATACTTGGCTATTTCACAAGTGCAGAAACAAGAAAGGTTGCCATTTGCTTTCCTGAAAGCTGGGATGTCTTGACATTCTACTCTTTACATAAGTAAACTGGTTGTTTAAACCACGGAATTTATCCTGGTTCTTATACCAAAGTATTACGGTAGAAAGGAAATTTTCCCTTGTATTCCTTGTTTACTTTTTAGATTTTTGTAATCTTAGCTCTTGTCTTTCCTGTTTAGACAAGAGGGGGATTCCAGTTAATGCTACATGGGCTAAAGTTAATTATGGACTCATCCTCATTAGTTAATTATAGACTAATTCCTACCTCAAAGCTGGTTTATTTATCTCTTAATGGTCCCATAGAAATTGTTGGAACAACTTTTTGTATGTTTGGATGTACAAATATTTATAGCATCTCATATGATCTTGAGTAGCTGAAGTCAAGTTCTACAAATATAATTAAGTCAATTCAAATATGTCATAGTAGCCAAGTTAAGGGAACTTACTCATCATCAAAGTCCAGGGATCAGAATTTAGTGTACTAAAAATAAGACTTTAAGAAAGGTATGTCGTGATAGATTTTAATTTCAAATGGACTCAATTTTTCATGTGTCCCTGCATTCTTACCTTTCTTTGTGGTATCCTACTCTACTAATTATGGGTTTAGGCTTATGATGTTCTTTGACCAGTAGAGCATAGCATTGACGTAAACAGAGGCTTGAAAACTGGTTTTATGTTTTTGCTTCCTTCTTTGGATCCCTGCAAATGCCATGATAAAAAGCCTGAGCTAGTCTGCTGCTGTATGAGAGACCATGTGGAATAAAGCCCAGGCATTTCAGTCAAGGCCATCCTAGTCAAGGGTTTCCAGTCCACCCAATATCTGATTGCATATTCAAAAATATGCCCAGTCAATATCAGTAGACCAGATTTGGGACAAATAATAAATGGTTATTGTTTTCAATTTAAAAATTTGAGAATGGTCTCTTAAACAGCAATAGCTAACAAAATTAAAGGATGCTTATAAGAGACAATGGTTTAGGACATTTGTAACAATGTATCATACTTCCTGATAATATGTCCCTTTCATAACGGAAAGCTGTTACAGTACTGAGGGGAAGGTGCACCAAGAATGAATCTGTGAAGTTCTGGAAATGCAACAATAAGAGACGGACTTTTCCTTAATGGTTGATGTTTTACTGTAAACATCCACTATAGAACTAACTACATTCAGGATGTCTATTTCCTGACTGCATGATTCCCAGCCAAAAATCAGGGAATAAACTTAAATTTACCCAGCTACACTGGGTAATTTAGAAATGATCTTCAAGTCAGAAACAGATGAATCACCTTTATTTTCAAATCTTCCTGGGTGGTATCCAAATTAGGATATTAAGGAAGACTGAGTAGTAGATCTGATCTTTGAAGAAATAAGTGACATAGTCTTGATTGAAAACATTCAAAAGATTGCAGGGTTTTAGAGACAAATATGTGGCTCAAAGCCATGAGAAGAATTGCCCGGAAATGTCTTTTTCAATATAGTCTCAGATTTCAAAATAAAAGGTATAGTGAGTGAGAGTGCATACAAAACTTCAAATCCATGTAATGAGAATAGTATATATACTACTATTATATATGGTAAGTAATATATATATATATATATATATATATATATATATATATATATATATATGGTAAGTAGATTCAGGAAGTAGAACAATAAACATTTTCTTGGAGAAAAGAAGCCCAGAGAAATATGAGGAGGTCATATGGGACAGAATAGATAGTAGCAGGCATCTGTCTATTTGATAGTGATGTAGTATGAAGTCCCTGCTGAAATTTGGATCCAGAGTCCTGATCTTAATGTACTACACTCTATCACCTGCAAAACTTGGGTCCAAGCTCATCTCTGCCACTTGTTGTCTTAAACAAGTAGCACATTTTATTTTTCTCAGTTCCCTCATTATTATATACAACAGTGATAATTCATAGGTTATTTTGGGGGACTAAATAACATATCATGTAAAATAATAGGTCAATACTCAAAGTAAAATAATACGCCAATACTCAAAGTAATTATTTGTTAATTATTAAGTATATATGTACCAATTTCATGGTCTACATAATTCCATTCAAAATATAATTATTAATTGTTTACAAGAATATCTCATCTATTGCTGGACCACTCAAAAGAGTTAAAAAAGGAAAGAAATTTCAAATTCTTGAATGCTTAGAATCTACTATATATAAATAACTGTGTTGACACTATTATAGTTAAATCCAACATGAATATTTTTATTAGGTAATAAATTATGATAGGGTGTGTAATGACTTTGAAAATTGTAAGGGAAAGTAGCATACAATTTAATTTGTATAGGAAAGAGTAAAGATAAATGAAACATTGACATTTCTGAGCATAAGAGAATTTAAAAAAGGAAATACAATCAAATAAGCCTCTGAAAAATTATGGATTTTGAATAAAATAATTCTTTTTACTACATTGTGAATTTTGAAATATAGTTGAGGACAGTTAGATATGCTCTTCAATAAATCTTTCTTAAAGTACGTAATCTAGAGGATAGCATCTCTAGCTTAACCCACTTTATTTAATTTGATCACGCAAACTACTATTAATAAAAAATAAATCAAAGAAACTACAGTGTAAAGTAAATCTAAAATCCTGTGGAGCACAAAATTAACTGACTGTGTTATTGAACCTGTAGTTTTAATGCAAATATTAATCTTTCAAATGTTGAAAATCACTGCTGTTCTCAGGGAGCAAGTCATCAATATAACCTACACCTAGTAGAAAACTGTCCTACCACATCATACATAAAGCAAAAATGAAAAATTCATCTGATGTTCCTACATATTTCAAATCATAATCCCTGATTTATTATTTTAATTTGGATTGGTCTTTGATAGCGATGTGTTTTTGTTTTCTGTTTACTTTTTTTTCAATATTTAGATCCTGGGTTCCAAAGCAAAGTAAAATCGAAGAAAGTGAAGTTTACAAAGTGATTTTATAAAATTTTTGCTTTGAGATCATTTGAAACCTAAAGATGTCTTGTAAGGTTATCCCCAAATTATAGTCCTCACCAGATTACCCAACTGTTACACTGTGAGGTTTCCTTAATCATTTTCATTATCTCTATAGAGGCATGCATTTTGGAACTATGAAAATATTCTTCTGGTTAATCTTCAGCCCACAAATTTTAATTAACATTCATAGATAGTTAATGTGTAAATAAAGCATTATTACTCTGATTTCAAAAAAAGTTATTTTTAATGCCAGTCTTAGTCTCTTAATAGTTGATGTTCTACTGTAAGGGAAGCTGTTCTTTGTCTCTTATGTATGTATCTATCTAATTTCCATTTATTACTTATTTGTTCTATTTATTATCTGTATGGATTCATGAGATTCTTTCTTTTAATCTTAGTGGATCATAATACTAAATGTCACTATTTCCTTTTACATTCAAATTGTCTTAGATTTGTCTAAGTGGAGGCCCTTCTAGCTCAATCTCATGTGTCATTTTGACAATGCCCCATAATTTTTTGACAACTCCCTTACTTTCCGGCACAACAGTATGTGCATTTGTAGCTTACACTTTCTCTGCTTGAAATCTAAACTCACCATTTATCTCTCTAAGTTACCTTGGTTATTTTTATTAAGGAATGATATTTAGATATTCAAATCAGGGTCCAGGTATTCTCATTGCTATTGGCACTTTTGGATGGCATTGTTTCTAGGCCCTTTCAGCAAACAGAGTTATGATACATACAGGTACATATACATACTTGTATGGATACATATATTATACAAAAACACACATATATGTTTACATATGTATCTGTATTCAAGTCATGAATTATACTGAAACTCTGATTTCCATATGCCATTATTTCCCCCTATTTTCCTACAATGAGAAACTACCCCCCTAACGTCATCCTACAGTATGTAGAAAGCTTTTATAGAAATTCTAAATAATACTGTAGTGAGGATTATTTTTATAATTACTATTACAGTTATTATTTTGAATAGTTGTGAAAGCAATTGATTGTCCTTTTTCACCCCACTTGCAAATATTCTTTAGTTTCAGTCCAGTACCTATGATTAATCTAGAAAAATAGTTTTAAGGCAAATAAAATCTAGTTATTGAACAAAGTACAGTTGTCTGGAAACATATGGATGCATTTCCTAACTACAAGTGGGAGGAAGAGAAAGCAAACACAAAGAGTACACATGGTGTGATTTCATGTATATAAAGCACCAAAACAAGTAAAAGTGACCTACAGTGTTAAGAGATCAGGATAGTTGTTACCTTTGAGGGCTGCTAGTGGTAGGCGGGGAGCACAAGGGAGCTATGAGATGCAGAACAATGTTCTGGGCCATGACCAGAGTGCTTGGGACATGACAGTGCCCAATGGAGGAAACGTAGTAAGCAGACAATTTATGCATGATTTACTTTTGTGTATAAAATTAAAATATTTAATGAAACAGTTAAAAGACAATGTATATCTTTTTTAATTAATTTTTATTCTTTCCAAATATATTTATATCTAACTTAAGAAATTCAACATACCATGTTTCCCTGAAAGTGAGGCCAAGCTAGACCATCAGCTCTAATGTGTATTTTGGAGGAAAAATTAATATAAGAGCTGGTAATATATTATATTATATTATATTATATTATATTATATTATATTATACTGGATATTATATTAAATTATATTATATTATATCCAGTCTTATATTAAAATAAGACCAGGTCTTATATTAATTTTTCCTCCAAAAGACGCATTAGAGCTGATGGTCCAGCTAGGTCTTTTTTTGGGGGAAACACGGTAGTATTGGAAGTCCTAGCCAGAGCAATCAGGCAAGAGAAAGAAATAAAAGGCATTCAAATGAAGAAGTTAAATTGTCACTTTTTGCAGATGACATGATGCTATATATATAGAAAATCCTAAAGACTCCACCAAAAACTTATTAGAAACAATAAACAAATACAGTAAATTTGCTCGTTACGAAATCAATGGTACAAAAGTCCATTGCATTCCTACATACTAATAATAAAATCTCAGAAAGAGAAATAAAAAATAAAACAAAAATTCCTTTTGCAATTGCAACAAAAGGAATAAAATACCTAGGAATAAACTTAACCAAGGATGTGAAAAACCTATATACTGAAAACTGTAAGACATTTTTAAAAGAAATTGAAGAAGACCCACAAAGAAATGGAAAGACATTCCATGCTCATGGATTGGAAGAATCAGCATCATTAAAATGGTTGTATTACCCAAAACAATATACAGATTTAATGCAATCCCCATCAAAATCCCAATGACATTTTTTAAAGAAATAGAACAAAAAATTATCAGATTTGTATGGAACCACTAAAGAGCCTGAATACCCAAAACAATCCTAAGAAAAAAGAACAATGCTGGAGGTATCACACTCCCTGACTTCAGCTTGTACTACAGGGCAACAGTAATCAAAACAGTATGGTATTGGCAGAAAAACAGACACACAGACCAATGGAATAGAATGAGAACCCAGAAATAAACCCACATAAATATGGACAGATAATTTTTGACAAAGAAGCGAAAAACGTACAATGAAGAAAAGACAGCCTCTTCAACAAATGGTGCTGGGAGAATTGGAAAGCCACGTGCAAAAGAATGAAACTAGACTGCTATCTGTCACCATGTACTGAAGTTAACTCAAAATGGGTCAAAGACCAAAACATAAGACCTGAAATAATAAAACGCATAGAAGAAAACATAGGTATTAAACTTATGGACCTTGATTCAAAGAGCATTTTATGAATTTGACTCTAAAGGCAAGGGAAGTAAACGCTGAAATAAATGAATAGGACTATATCAAACCAAAAAGCTTCTGCACAGCAAAAGAAACCATCAACAAAACAAAGAGGAAACTAACCGAAAGGGAGATGATTTTTGCAAACAATGCCTCCAATAAGGGGCTAATATTCAAAATACATGAGCAACTCATACAACTCAACTACAAAAAAAACCCCAAACAATCCAATTTAAAAATGGGCAGAGGATCTGAAGAAACATTTCCCCAAAGAGGACATACAAATGGCCAATAGACATATGAAAAGATACTCAACATCACTAATCATCAGAGAAATGCCAATAAAAACCACAATGAGATAATCACCTTACAACACTTGGAATGGCTATCCTCAACAAGACAAATAATAACAAGTGTTGGAGAGGCTGCGGAAAAAAAGGAACCCTCATACACTGTTGGTAGAAACACAGATTTGTGCAGCCGCTGTGGAAGGCAGTGTGGAAATTCCTCAAAAAATTAAGAATAGAATTAACACATGACCTAGTAATCCCTCTCCTGGGTGTCTACCTAAAAAATCTGAAAACATTTATCCATAAAGACATATGTGCTCCAATGTTCATTGCAGCTTTATTTACGGTGACCAAGACATGGAAACAACCAACGTGAACTTCGATAGATGAATGGATAAAGAAGTTGTGGTATATATACACAATTGGATACTATTTTGCCATGAGAAAAGATGAAATAATAGTACCATTTGTGACAACTGAGATGGATCTTGAGATTATAATGCTAAGTGAAATAAGTCAGACAGAAAAAGTAGAGAACCATATGATTTCACTGATATTTTGGTATATAAAACAGAAAACCACAAAAGAACAAGACAAACAAATGAAGAAACAAAAACTCATAGACACAGACAATAGTTTAGTGGTTACAGAGGGTAAGGGTGAAAGGTGTGGGAGATGAGGGTAAAGGAGATCAAATATATGGTGATGGAAAGAGAACTGACTCTGGGTGGTAAACACACAATGTGATATATAGCTGATGTATTACAAAAGTGTGCACCTGAAATCTGTGCAACTTTACTAACAATTGTCACCCCAATAAACTTTAATTAAAAAATAAATAAATTCATAATTGTAAATGCAGCCAAAAATTTTGGATATATGTAAATTTTTAGAAAGAATATGTAGACAATGTAAAGGTAACACACTTGATAACCTTAAATCAAAATCAAATTTTTTATACTTTTTTATGAATGTGGATAAATTTGAGTCTCCTTTTTTAGATTCAGTACTTTCAAAGTTTGTATTCATCAGTATAATTGACATTTACTTCCTTAAGAGACGAATGCTAAGATCTTATTGGCTCATAAAAAACAAAGTATATTTCTCATTAGAGAAAACTGGTTTAGATGGGGATTTTGCAAATCGTCTTTATTCTATGTAGTAATTGTTCTTTCAGAGTATTTTACAATTATGGTTCCACCATCGGCACTGCAAGGAGAAAGCAGATAGAGGCCAGATATTATGGTTTTATTTGTCTCAGCCTGGAAGTGATACGCTCACCTTCCTTTAGCCACATGAACTTGAATGACTTCAAACTAACAGAGAAGGATACTGGAAAATGTAAAGGAGCTCTGAAATGTGTGGTGAGCACTTGTGGCTCTACCATAACCTGGCCGTCTGGCACTCAATAGGTCTTTACTCCTATTCCCTCCCGCCCCCAACAATTCTTTCATAAAGCAGTGAAAAAAAAAAAAAGTGTTTGCAGTCACTGTATCCAAATAATTTTTTACACAGCAATAGAAACGAAACAGTTGATAAGGAAGTTTAATTGTAAGAGAATACAGAAATATTAGGAACCCTTAAACATTAGTGAAGCCAATTCTTGATTCAAAATTAGTCTCTAAGCAGAGGATGTTCACACCTGTGATTCCTTTTTTTTTTTTTTAATCTTAAGTTATTTCCTTTGTGTCTCCTTTAATTAAAAAACTGGAAAATGTGGATGAGACTTCAAGGTCTTGATGTTCCAAAAAACCCAATGATGACTGAGAGCTAACTTTTAATACTAAGTCAATGAAAGTATAATTTGTAACAATTGCATGGTGGTAGTTATCTACACTTTGTCAGTTTGTTTATCACTCAGTCCTTATAACTTTTTGATATGTCTTTTTTAATATAGTTCTACTATGTTCCTTAAGAAATGTTGCAAAATTGGATGTAAAATAAAGTGTTGGAATATTATATATTTCATAAACCAGGTGATTCAACTGCCAAAAATGATTGGAGTCTAGAGAAAAGGGAACAGATGCAATTCACATGTGTCTATTACCTCTACTGATATGTTTTTATTAGAGTTCAGAAGAGAGGACAACTCTAAAATTATTATGTGGAATTTTGTTTATGAGCTATTTTTATGGTCTAGCTGAATTTAGGTATAGGTCTGGGAATTGATATGATTCTTCAATCTGATGATTCCTCTATATTTTCAGGGCCACTATCTCTTTAAATGACTCCTCTTTCATTCTATAAATTTATTACTTTTTAAACTATTAGATGTGTGTTAGATCTTCTCATTTTTTCCTACATTTATCTTAACTTCTTTTGACTGAGTCCTAAAGATCTAACATTAGCTTCATTAATTATTTCCATAAGTTTTCCTATGGAAAAGCTTTATGTTTTCTTAATTCATAATTATAACTTTTATTAATGAGCATGTAGAGTTTATGAAGTAACTTTAAAATGGTATTTCAAGATCATAATGGTAATATTTGATAAAACTTTTCTGCCCTCTAGAAACCTCCATTTATAGAAATAATTTTTAAAAGTATTTATATTTATAAAATGCTTTACTGATTTAGATTTCTGATCCATTTTTGCCTCAAACCAGTCATTTATATTATTTATACATAAAACAGCATAACGTTAAAAATACTCTTTTTTTCAGTGTTTAAATAGCTGGCTATTAGACTACCAGCTCATGTTTCAGTAATACCTCACTTTGACTTATAACCTGTCTTTTTTGTTCTCTTATTTCTTGTTTTCTTTACTCGATCAAGAATGTCACAGGAAATTTAATTTTCCTGGTCTTTATCTTATCAGTTTCAATATGATATTAACATCAGAATAAGTAATGCTAATCATAATAATGCTAATAATAATGACGTTAATAAAATAATTACCATCATATTTACTGTTCTCACTCACTACCATGTTAGGCTTTTAGTGAGTGTACCACCTGTAATGTCGGAAGAATTTATACAGAGATTAATACATGAAATAATTACTGCCTTTGGGGATTTGACATCTCAGGCCAGCAAGCAGGATAATATAATACAATAGATAAAGTAATATTTGTTATTTTAATGCATTTACGTAAGCAATATAAACAATGTTTCTTCAAGTTACACTGTATCTTGGTTATTAGTATTTTTATTTTCTCACTCTTTTTCTCTCAAGCTACTTGCCTTGTTTTCTTTTATCCAGTAAGGAGAAAAAACAGGGAAGGAAAACGGCAGCACAAAGAGAGAGGCCAGAAAAGCAGAGCAGGGGGGTAAGAAGGCACAGTGGAGGATACTGACAATGAAGATCTTCCCATAAACACGAGTGCAGGGAAATGTGGTTTAGGAGCATTATAAGAGACAAAGGGATTTCTTCAATGCCCACTGTAGAAAGATGAAGGAAAGTGTGTCTTTGACCTGTGAACACGATTTACTCAGTGTTTTGAAGTGTGGGCTAAGGAAAACGTAATGGAGCAAATATTCTTCTGGTGAGACCAACATAATAAAGCTCCACCTGCAAGGGCTAAAAGTTGTTAAATAGCTTCATCTCCAGATTTATGTTCTTTACAGTTCTGGGACGAGGCACTTGAATCCAACTACTACGAGTCATTTTTTTTTTTTTAATTCTAAGAGTTTCATAAACTTTATCTCTCTAAAAGTTAATATGAGGTTTTAGGATATTAGATGAGAAATTCTAATACTGGCAGAATTTTCTTTTGCTAAATAAACAATATTGTATGAGAAGAACAAAGACTGAAATGGGAATCTAAGTTACTTACCAAAGGGTGTGGTTTGTTATTGGTTGCTGTTTAATTCCTTCTCAATTATGTTAATAACAATGAAATGAAAATATACCACAAGACCCAAGAGGCTAATGTTGATAATTAAAAACCAAATGTAGATGAAATGACGTATACAAATAAATAACCACGTATCCCCTGGGGAAAACAAAAAAAAATTTTTCCTGATCACTAATTCATTAATGAAAACCTGTTCTGTATAAGACCATACCAATTTGCATTACAAAGGAAGTACTGCACTAACAACAAGTCCTAAAATGTATCTTACCATGGTCTGTAATATCCAGCTAATTTAGGGAAAGAAAGTTGCCTGAAAAAGGAACCTAATCTTAGCAACCTTTTATCTCTTTAAGAATACCTAAAAATAGGAATTGTGTAGGTGTATGGGGAGTTTACCCACATTTTGACATTTATTCTTTTTTTAGACTCTCACATTGTTCTTTATTAAACCTAAATGTTGCTGAATATTTGTGCACGATTTTCTCTTTGGCATTTTCCTGAGACTGTAATTTACTACTTGACTTTCAAGATCCATCATTGTTCTAAGAAGAACATAATAATTTCACTACACTCTGGCTGAGAAACCTGATTATAACTTCACTTAAAATATACAAGTAAATGGGTTTTGTAGCATTTACGATGATCCTTATGTGCATAAAACAGCATGAGAATTTTTGTAGCATTACATTTTCAAGCTATCATAAATTTTGAGTGTATTTGAAATGCAAATAATCAACGTATTATTAATTACAACTGTCCACAATAAAATTTCAGAGTTAACACGTAATTTACGACTGTGTATATTTTTATGTTAAATCTTGGAACCAAATTAATATGAGCCAGATAAGTCATAGTATATTTGCTATTTGTAATTTTTCTTTTGCTGGAGACTTTTTCATTGTTTTCTTTTTAATTGTTATCTAAACATAGCATGGATTTCTCTGCTTTATGTTCTAAACTACTCTATTTCTGCAAGAATTATTTATTGTTTTATATTAATATGATTAAGAATTCTTGTACTTTGAACAATAACATAAGCAAATCTCTGTTCTCCTCCATGTACAGAGCAGTAAGCAAGAGCATGCT
Organism: Rhinolophus ferrumequinum; assembly: GCF_004115265.2. Lineage (NCBI taxonomy): Eukaryota > Metazoa > Chordata > Mammalia > Chiroptera > Rhinolophidae > Rhinolophus > Rhinolophus ferrumequinum. The sequence goes on from NC_046287.1 coordinate 31,665,018, forward strand.
CTTCAAAAACCTGAATAGAAAGATGAAAGGTGAAAGCAGTTTATATTCATTAGAGCAGTTTCAAGAATTAAATAGAATTTTAACTATAAATTATTTAAACATAAAAGTGATGCAACTTATGTTAATTTACCATTTTGTTTTCATTGCCAATAATAAATTGATAGTAGATTGTTTAACAACATAATTTAAACATAAACAAAAAGAGAATTCCTGAATCATATTAAAAACAAAAAGATTAACACATAAGGACTGCCACAAAGAAACCAAATGAATCAATGAGATATTCATGCAAGCATTTTATTTATATAAAGGTTCACAGTTCAATTTTATTGACATGTTGTCATAACATATGTATAGGTATGTATGGCCCTGTGTGTGTGTGTGTGTGTGTGTATACATATACATAAATATACACACACATATGTGCGTTTATGTGTGTGTATACATATATACACTATGTATGTATGTATATGCATATTATATATATATTACAGTATATCATATATATAAGATTCTATAGTTTGTAACTAAAGGTATCTAAATTTAAAAAAAAAACCTATAAATTATACTCATATAAAAAGATATTTTCAGCTTGATTTAAATGCTATTTTACACATAGTTTTTAACATAAAAATTCAGAGAATTTCTAAGGCTGAATTTCATTGCATTTCCATGGATGCACACACAGAGACTTAACTTAATGTTTGCTGTGGATGCATCTTAGGCAACTCTCAAAGCAGAGGCCTCAGGCTGCAGTAGCAGCAGGAGGATTCAGGCCAGGTTCACCTGAATGCAGTCTTGTTCTTCCTAATAAAAGCATGACCCAAGAAATCTGCTAGCACAGACTGGGAACACAGTACAAAACAAAGCAGAAAAATAAAATAGAAAAAAAAAAGAACAACCTAAATATGAATTATTCAATTATCTTATGGTATATAATAAGGAGAACCCCACAAAATCTAAGAAGAAAATAGCCTTGAAAGATATTTATTAATGGAAACTACAGTAAATTTGTATATATTCATTTTACTTCTGACCTGTATTAAGAAAGCCTATTATGTGAAATAATACAGAAAATTTAAGAAGACATTGAAAAAATACATTAAACCTAAAATTGGGCCAGAAATATCCAGTTGTACATGGCAGTTAGTTATATGTACTATTGTCTCTATCTCTTCAAACAAATAACAACAACAAAAAAAGTCACCAAGGAATGGGAAAATACAATCTAAGGGAAAATTACCTAAAATGGAAACAACAAGAAATAAGTGATACAGTAGAATTCTAAAAAATAGAAAGTGGATGGTAGGATAGTAGACTGGTAATAGACTTAAAAGAGCAGAACATGTGGACTCAAAGGCCTAGAGCTGCAATGAAGGACACCTATAAGAGCAGAAACACTTGCATGTCACAGGACGAGACTTGTAGAAGCAGACATACAGCATGGTTCATGGCTTTACATACTTATTAGAGATTAAGGATCCACATCTGAAAAGACGAAGTGAGAACGTATGATTCACTAAAAAAAAAAAAAAAAAAAAAAAAAAAAAAAATGAACCATAATGCAGGCTGAGTAAATCCTTAGCCAATCCCACAGGGAGTTCTGAAACATGCATAGGCAGTCAGAGATTTCCTGTAGTGGGCCAAAATTGCCAGGTCCCATTTTTTCCCCAAATAGTTTCCCCAAAACTATTTTAAATAGTAAAATAAATTTCCCCAAAACTATTTTAAAAGTTTTGGGGAAACTCCATATAGTTTTCTATAGCAGCCGCACCATTTTGTATTCTCATTGTTTTCTGTGATTCCTCCAAAATAATTGAATCAGAATCTCAATGATATCTGCACTCCCATGATAACTGTAGTATGCTCACAATAGACAAGATGTGGAAACAACCTAAATGTCCATTAACAGATAAATTGATAAAGAAATGTGGAATATTATTCAGCCTTTAAAACAAAAACAAAAGAAGGAAAAAGTCTGCAATATGAGACAGCATGCATTAATCTTAAGGACATCATTGTAGGTGAAATAATGTATTTAGACACTTAAAATTGGTTAACTGGGTAAATCTCAGGTTAAGAATTCTTACCGCAATAAATAAATTAAAAAAAATAAAAAGAAAAAGAAAAAAACTTAAAGAAGAAAAGCTGCTTAAATATTGCTTTGGTTTGTATTATTCTCCCTTGGGGAGGGAGAAGGAATGTTATCATGGGGCAGCGAGCCCACCCAAAAAGCAATATGGCTACAGCTACTGAATGAGGGAGTGCCCAAAGCTGATCTGTAACTTTAGGTGCATCAGATTGAAAATCTGTTTGGGGGAACTATGAGCAGCACTCACACTACTTAAAAGTTGAAAGTAAATGTGCCTTGCTTACTGTTGCAGAGTTGCTGTAGTCCACACACTGAAATCCCCCATCTCCCAGCCCTTTACCCTTACCTCAGCTGCTTTAAGAAAAAACACAGGGGTGAGGATTAGGTCTTCCAGTCCCAATGAAGACTGAATACCTTTATACTTGCCCAAGTGTACTGAGGAAATAGGGTGTGGGGGGACCAAAACTTGTATGCCTTTATTAGATTTAGGCATGGAAGACACCATCCAGCTTTTTCCTGTGGGCAGAGGAGACAGCCAGATTCAACTTATGTGTTCTGTGCAGGGTTCACAGGAGGGGAGGGAAGAGAATGTGCTTGATAAATGGCGTCCTAAGGTCAAAATCAATCTACTGATTGGGCTTCTACAACTGAATATATAGTAGGGATTGGCTTGTCATATGCCTGTCCATCTTTATCCCAAAAGCACCAGGGATAAACATCCCGGTGAAGAAATAGCTGCAGGTAGAGAAGTCCTAGTGGGGTAAATTTCCCTGCCACTAAATTTCCCTGCCACACTTTCTACCAGTGTGTGGTCAGTGAGAAGTTTTCACCATTTGCAAAGTTTTTACCATGTAGATGGTCTGTACTACGACAAGGCAGAATCCTCATGACAACTGTCCTGACTATGCCATTATTACAAGTCCTTCAGCAAGGGTGGGTGATAAATTCTGACGAAATCAAAGAGCCTGCTTCTGCTGTCATAATTTCTTGAAATTACATGAGCAGATTCCCAATTCTCAATGCTTACAGCAATCAAGAACAAAACTATTGTGTCTTTGGCCCTTAACCACACATACACAAAAAGAGACATACCGCATTATTTAACCCATCGGATATTAGAGAGATTACGTGTCTCTGTGACTTATTTTTTTGCTGATTGGAACTCCAGGTTAGAGAAGCAGCCTACTTCTAAAGGCACTCATTGAGATTGTGGACTCCTGTACCCTGGCATAGCTCTCAGTTTGACCCTTTTCCAAAAGCAGCTATTATTTTTTTTTCTCAGGCTTTTGTCAAAAACGAACAGCTGATTCATCAAGGCATTAAGGCTTTTAGGCTTGATATTCACATTTTAGGATTGGCCAACTCAGACTCTATAAATAACAAGGTGGGAAAGACCTAATGAACTTTGTGAAAATGGAAATGGTAAATTTAAGAACACAGGAAGATGGGCCCTACTATAAATGAAAATATAGCAACTATGCCTTTCATGAGAAAATTCATCTCTTACGACAGCACATCGAAAAGCTGCTGGCTTAATGGGGTCCTCAAGAAATAGAGATTCCCAGAAATGCCTGGGCCTGGTTCACTGCGGTCCAGCTAAACAAAAACTTGAGAGTATCCATATCCACTGGACTGCTGCAGCTATCAAACATCACCACCACTTCTGCACAACCGAAAATGGAAGGGATCACTTCAGTTGGTGGACAGACTGAGGGCTGTTAAGACTCTCTCCAATACTCTTCTTGATGAAACCTATTATATTTTTATGGACTTTTAAGATGCTCAACCTAAAGCCCCATTTCCTGATGAAATGCACATCAAGCTGCTATTGCAGCCTGCACCAAGTAGATTGTCACTATTAATGGCTGGATTCATCATCATGAAACATTCACCATCAAAAAACAGGTGAAAAGTAAAGGGCTCTATGATTGTCATGCAGAGGCTGCCACTGGATGTCATAATGGTTCATCTGCCAAAAGCTGGCCTGTCTGATGTGCAGTGCGACAGACTAGATTATGCAAAGAATGGTACCTATCTGCTATTGACAGATTGACTACATAGACTTCTAATATACCCTTTTGATGCTATCTATGGTGTCTAACCATTGTGGACATTTTTTTCTGGTTACCATCAGCTGACACCGGCCACATCATCGTGGCCTTCAAAAGTAATCTGTGCCATGTTTCTATTTTCTGGCATATTTGCAGTCTGACAACAGTGTTCCCATTATCACAAAAGCCACTCAACAATGGGCTGATAGTCAAGTTATTTCACGGACCTCTACTCTCCGTACTACTATCTGGTATGATTGAGTAATACATAGGCATCTGATATGGTTGAGAGTTAAAAGATCCACCTACAATAAAATAGATATACCGGTATATATTTTCTCATCCTACCGTCCTCCAAATCTACAACATTTAGTAAGGCAGTTACTTGGGTTATTGAACATAACCAACCATTCCCGGAAAAGGATCATCTTTTTGTTATCATTTCAAGACCCATTCTGACTAATTCTTGGCATGGCATGTCTTTCTTCTAAGAACAACCCCAGACTCGTCTGGTTGAAACATTCATTGGGTAGAAGTCTCACTCAAAGGGAGTCTAAACTTAATAGACAAACTTAATAGACAATATTAACAAACAAACAAAATATCAATAATCCCTTTCCCCATCCTCTGGTAACTAACATTCTAATTTCTGCTTCTACAAGTTTCTCAGACCAAAACTTAATTAAAGCTGTGGTAAGGGGTAATTTTTCATTGAAACAAACAAACAAAACTGTATTTCTCCTTTGGCCCAAATAAAATGTTACAGGGGCAGAATACTTAATTTGGTATTTCCTGTATGCAGGATTTTGTTTCTCACTTCTGTCTTATTCCGTGTATTTTAGGATAGTCTAATGGTCAGAAGAAATATATCATATCATTGTGTCTCCCTTCTTCATTTGGCAGTTTCAAGGATTATATGAACTAATCCATGCCACATGCTTAAAAGAATGTCTAGTATTTATCAGGTATTCAATATATGTTGTCATTTATTTATTTCTAAGTTATCACCATCATCATCAACTTTTTATTGACAAATTTAAAGCTGAAGTAAGGATTTTCCTGATATAAATTCTCTGCATTAGTTTCATCAAGATGATTATTTGTAATAGTATTATCATTGCCATTTTCCTCACAATCTTTTTTGGTTTTGTCCTGTTTCGTTTTCAACATTCTATGAGAGAGAGAGAGAGAGAGAGAGAGAGAGAGAGAGAGAGAGAGAGAGAGAGAGAGAGAGAGAGAGAGAGAGAAGAGCTAGAATAGTTTATTAAATGTCAAACATTAAATAAATGTAACCCTAATTTTCATTTGCAGATACTGAGATGATAACAATCAGCAGACAGATTGGTAGGGGGAGCAAATGTGTGAGTTTCAATATATGATGTTTGCCATGTCTATTAGACATCCAGTATGCACTTCTTAGTCCAAGTTTAGATTCAGAGCACATAATAGCATATAAATAAGATCACCTAGGAAATTAATGTAGACAAAATAGAGAAGGCACGTTGATTGAGCCGTGACTTCTCTGAGCACTTAAAGACCTTAAAGAGAATTGAGATGGAATGGGCATTGAGCTGGCATGGAGAGCAGGAGTATGTGTTGCCCTAAAGTCAAGGACATTTTTCAAGTGGAGAGAAAAATAGAAATAGCTGAGAAACAGTTATTGAATTTGGAAAGATGAAAGTTGTTGATCATCTTAACAAACATAATTCATTTGTGTTTTAGAGTCAAAAGACTGACTATAATGGACTCAAGGAAGAAGGAGAGAAGGGTATGTTAAAAAGAGAATATAGATGACTCTGAAGATTCTAGACAGTAGCTAGGGATGAATAAAATCATATATTCCCTTCACTATATTGGTAGGCCCACTTAATATATAATATATTGCTATATATTCAATTATTTTATTAATTAAAATTGTAAATTTGTAGGAAATTTTAATATATTCTTAGCTACTTTTTCAATTGATAGCAATCATTGTCATTAGGCAATTACATAGAAATAATCTTCATAAGCATGCTCCCAAATCAATAATCTATGCATTGATAATCAGTGTGGTTATCTAACAATAATCTATCACCATTAATTTCACATATATAGGTTTAGCATTGTCAACCAATTAATAAAACACACAGAACAAATATAGAAATCCCATGCATTTAAAAAATGCAGTATTATTCTGTTCTTAGGCAACAGATACAAGTTTGTCTAATAATTATTTCTATGTCAAAAAAAATGGACAAAACATAAAATAATCACTCAGAGAGCACAATTTACCTTAAAATATATGTATTAAAACTTCTAATATTCAATTTCCATTGACTTTCTTTTCACATTGTATTAATGATCACATCATATTTTGCACTGATTTTAATTGGATCATATCTTTATTAGAGTATTTTAAATGAGTTATTGATTAACTAAAAGTGCTTTTTCAATATCATTAGGTCAGACACAAAAAATAAATCATCATGTAATTTAACTTTGTTTTTTCCCCACAGGATTGTGTTTTGAGTAATTTTGAAAGTATTTTTTTCTCTTCTGATGAGGAATAGTATATTTCATTGCAGAAGAAAAAGGTCTATTTTGAGAAAGACAAACATATTAGAATTCTACTATAAAGATATATGAATCATTGTCTTTTACTATCATAACATCTATTCCTTTATATAACAATGGTTGCTTAAGTTTGCTGGGGCAGGTGTGGGTGAGTATATTAGAGGTCAGATAAGCCCAGCAGCAGTAAAAATATTTCACATTTGAGAACAAAAATATGACAAAGATAAGAATTATTTCACAATATCTCAGAGGTTCATGTTACTGCTTATGAATCTTCTTTTATTGTTTTTGTTGTCATAGACTTTTATGTCGTATCTTGAAATTTTAAGGTATCTTTCTTTAATGATCAGTTTTATTTTTTAGAGTACCTTTGGTGATATGGTTGGGAACAAGTTCTTGTCACAGAACAAAATTACTTTTATGTTTTAATATTTATTTGAGAGAAAGTTAAATGGAATTTGAAAACACTATTAAATATTTTCTAAAGATCAGAGGCAAGGACTATAAAAGTTTTAATATAAGTGCTGAACAGATAAGTACTTAAAAAATATAATTTACCTAAACATAAAAAATATCCACTGGTCCTCTATTATTTGCAAGGTCCTTAAGTAAGTTGGCCATGAAACAGCATTATAGAGAACTACATATGGTATTCCCACCAATAAAAACTTATAATTTGTTGATACCTTGATCTCAGTATATTCATGTGGGGTGATTTTAAGAGTAAATTGAGTACAAAAGGTCTCCAACTTATAATGGTTGGACTTACAATTTCTTGAGTCTAGAATGGCTCAAAAGCAATATGAATTCAATAGAAATGGTACTTCAAATTTTGAGTTTTGATCTTTACCTGGGCTCGTGACATGCAGCATGATACTCTCTCAGGATGCGGGGCAATGGCAGTGAGCCTCAGTTTCCAATCAGGCATGCAATCGCCAGAGTAAACAACCAATACAATACCGTGTATTGTATTGTCAGTGTTTTGGGGATATTGCGTTCTGAGAACATTCAGGGTGGTCTAGGCTAAGCTATGATGTTTGGTAGCTTAAGTGTCTTAAATGAATTTTCAACTTATGCTATTTCCAACTAGGGATGTAACCCCATCAAAAATCAAGGAGCAGTTGTAATCTATTTTGTATATCAGAGTGTGATGATAACAAGAAGAAAGAATAATAACAGATGGTCAGAGGCTTAGGTAAATGAAGATGATATTGGGAAAGTGTCTATGCATCCTAGAGATATAAAGAGATTAAATATTCAATCAAAAGAATGTGAGAAAATAAATGATAAGAAACCTAAGGACAAATAAAATAGGGATGGCATTGTTGGAATGGAACACAAAATATAAGTATGTTGGCTGAAAAATATACCATATTGGAAAGTTAAATTGGTCTCCTTCAAACTGTTAAATAAGCTCATCTGATGTTCAGATCATTGCTACTGAAATTTATTTTTGGGAGGAGGAGGATACAAAATTCCTTCTTTTTTATCTCTTGCACAAAATATTAAAATGTTTTAATATTTGAATTCCTAAACTAACCTAAAACAAATTTAAAGAATGTATTTATAGTGCATATTCTTATTAAAATATTTTCCAAATCATAATTCTTATTTTGTCTTTTAGGTATTGCTGACATGTCTCATGTTCTATTGAATTGAACAACATGATATAGGTTTTTAAGCTAACTGAAGTATCAAAGAAAGATATGTCTAAATGGGCATGCAATTAAAGACAGCAATTAAGAAATAACCACTATTAACATTTATATGAAAAGAGTAAAATTCAAGAAAACTATGGTTTAACATACCTGTCTAAAAATAAATCAAACAAAAATTTCCATAATCATAAAGAAATGGAATTGGGAATTAATATCTCCAATTAAGAAAGGTGAAGATATAGATGTCTTTATAGCCAAAAACATATGATCTAAAAACAGATTATCTCAAATATTCATATGTGGGAAAATTTTTTTTCAAGAAAAAGATATTAACTTTCAATGACTCTATGAGCCTATGTGAAAACTTCTTATATAAAATATTGGAAAACTGATCAAGAAATATATAAAAAAATACCATATGCAGATTGATTTGTTTTGATAGAAAATTATGTTTTCTTTTCTACACAATACAAGTAGCAGCCATAGTGTTGTTTACATAAATATATGCCCTTTACTTTTGTGCTATGACACTAACTGAGCTTGTGAGTAAATGGTAAAAGTATACCTCAAAACAACTCTTACATCAGTGTGACTAGCAATAATGAAACTACAAATTAGAGTCTATGGAGCTCATGAATACTTATGGAGGTGAGACACCTCTCACTAGGGGTATGTTTCAAATGTATTATTGTTTGTTTGGTTTTGTTTTTCATCTTAAATATGAGAAATAGTATCTTTTTTATTTTAACCACGTGATCAATTTTTCCATAACTTGCTCCTCTAGTTACAAAGCTGATGAAAAGTCACTTGGATCTTTATCATTACTGTTACAGAAGCATTAGAAAAAAATGATTTAAAAAAATTAAAATTATCATTGTATAGTTTCATATATTTTAACCTGATATTAAAGAATACATTTTAGACCATATGTTTGTTAAAATTTGAAAGAAAATTATACATTTAACATGATTATAAATTTTAAAATTAAAAACCTCACAAAAATCAGGAGAGAGGAATAGTAGAGACAGAAGGAAGGTGTTAAAAGTCATTTAATATATTACAAAGATTTATTTTCAAGCAATGATATTCTGGTAAATGTTTAAAAACCTTCCTGAGAGGGGGAAAAAATAACCTTGATTTGTGGCATTTGCTATTTCTATGGTAAAGCTACCCCTATTATAGTTATTTGCAAGCAACTAACATAAAATTAACTGGCTCCCAGAATTTCCAGATATTTAATAGTGTTCTTTCACCCTCACTGGTATGAAACAACTCTAACATATTTTTGAAATGTACATGCATTTTTTTGTTAAATTACACTAAATATTTATGCTTACTTCAGTACTGCAACCTCAGCACACATTTAAAGTGTAATAAAGTTAATGCATTCGAGTTTCTCCAAGATCAGGGAATCCTCCATGTTTCTGTATATCACCTACATTCTATACATTTTTTGAAAATATTTAAAAAGGCAGGTAACTAAACATATATTGTGATAAATTTTCCTTATTACTTTAAAAATATGATTCACCATAAATTTATTCATAATGGTGTCTTCTATCTCCTGCTTTTTTCTTTACTTATGTGATTTTACTTATTAAAATTTTTGCATGGTTTTGGAAGAGTTCTAAACATGGTGGCTTGACTTAATTACAATATTTAAATATAGTTAAGATCTAAATTTAGGGATTATACATGGAATTAATTTACATTGTTCTCCCTTTCTCAATTTCTCAGATAATTGGCAGACAACCACAGATGCAGTCAGGATATTCACCTTTTTATCATAAAGATAATGATGCCAACAGCAGTTTTGAAATTTCTTCATATCGAGAATTACATATGCAGAGCAAAAAGACTCTGCTGTCACTTCAGTATTATCTCATCAGTACCCTTGAATTCCTCAGCAGGTATGCCATCTGCTATCAGGTTTTGATTCTTTATAATTTTAAAGATTCTAATGCAATTCAGATCTTGATCATTCTTTTAACTTAAAAGAAACCTTGCATCTTCCATCAGATGGAAGACAAGAATATTATGCCTTTTGAGTAGACATAATATTAGTCATAATATCAGCTTTGTATTATCATACTTTTTCAGACTTTTAAAATATTTTCAATAATTTGTTTATTCAGTAAATAGGGTATTAGCAACTGCAAACAAATAATGATCAATTAAATGTGTGGGATACCCAAATTGTGGTAAAAGCTAAAACATACTTCTAATTAAGAATCAACTGATATTGAAATAATAAACAAAATCAGAAATGAAAGGAGGGAAGTTACCACGGATGCCACGGAAATACAAAGGATTATCCAAGAATACTATGCAGGACTATATGCCATCAAATTCAATAACCTAGAAAATGGACATGTTCTTAGAAATGTATATTTTTAAGGAGGAAAAATATTCCCTACAAAACTTGTGTACTCTCATTTGTATAGGAGACTCTTAAGAACTTGATTGACTGTATTTGACTGTTGACCATCTACTCAGAGAAACGCATAAACAGAAAAGTTTTGATTTACTAAGACCCAAAAGCCATCTATGAACATTAAGTGCGAAACATTTGCACAATAATGTTTAGCATTATGCTATAGATTTAGATTAAAATAATGTGGATTTACTTTCCCCACAGTTAGGATATTTTGTCACTAGGGACACAGAAATAATGTTAATATAATATTTCAGTGTGAAGATAATGTCATGAGAAAGGAATTTGTTTTACAAATTTAAAGAATTGATTTAAATACTAATTTTAAATTCAACGTATTGGAGTTACATTGGTTAATAAATTTATACAGGTTTCAAATGTACAATTTTAAATACTAATTTTGAAAAGTTCAATCTAACTTAGTTGACATTCATTTAGAAACTAATCGTTGAAAAACAGCGGAAGATATGATATGGTATATGGTGAAAAGAACCATAAATGCCTCTCCACATGTGACCATTCTCATGTAATTCTCACCTTAACAGGGGAAATGAAGTCCCCGTTCATAAAATCTGGGCTAGAACTGTGATTTGATCTAGCAATTAAAACATAGTGGAAGCAATAGTTTGGACTAGATGAGTCCTTTTATGCCTGTGCTCTCCTCTTGGAATCTGGCTAATTTGCCACATGAACAGCAACAAAGATAACCTTCTGGAGAATGAGATGCTACAGTAAGCAGAAATGAAGCATCTTAGCAGAACCATCATATGTAGACAAGACAGCCACGAGGTGATCTAGCCCTGAACCCAGTCAAGGTCACCACACCTGGCCCAGGTAATCAGAATAACCCAGTTTATCCCAGTCCATTGTTGACCTCCAAAACCATGATTTAAAGAAACAGTTATTATGTTAGATTTTAAAATTGTCTTTCATTCCTTGAAAGCTAACTTTAAAACCAAATAAAAGTAAAAAAAAAAAAAAAAAAAGTATTCATTGAATCTCTGAGTAAACAACGTATTTCCAAGCGAAGTATGAGCCAGTAGGTAATTTCAACAACCATTAGCACATTTTGTATTTCTACTTCCCTTACAAGTTACACTCCAATATTGTTTTCAGTGATATATTTCCTTTGGTCATATCTCTTTTTACTAAATGCATCCAGAAGATACTATTTCCAGAAAATCAATACTGTTTAAATAGGGTGGGGATCTGCCTATGTTTTTCATATAGAGTTTTTGTACACTCAGGATACACAGGGAAATGAGAGGATTTCCAGTATTTACATAAAGACTAAATTCCTGTATAATCTATGTGGATTGAATTTTAAGAAGGAAAGAAAGAAGGGAAAAGGAGGGAGAGAGAAAAGAGGAGAAAGGAAAGAAGGAAGGAAGGAAGGAAGGAAGGAAGAAAGGAAGACTGAATATCTTTCCAAACTATACTCGTTTTGGTAATGAATGGCTTATGTTGAATTTCCCAACCCATCCCCAAATGACAGATTTGTATTTCTTTGATATTTTTATGCCAATATCGGGCTTATATCTGTTATCAAATAGAGATTATTTAATATAAATTTAAATATTAGATTGACACTATAACCCCAAAGAATTATGCATCAGTAAAATAGGTAATCAATAAGAAAATAATAGTAAGGAATGCAGAGAAAGAGAATAGAGACAAAATTGATGAAACAGAACACTGTATCCCCATGGAAGAGAGAGATGGTCTCACATACCAATGATTCATGTGTTTGAATAAGAAAAATGAAGAAAATGGGCAGAAGCAGTAAATAAAAATACAATATAAAGCAGTTTGTGTTGAAGGAAGCTGGTTTACACATTATATTCAAGGCAAATTCATGAAAATACACCATCAAACTTACTCATCTCCTAGTGAATACTACACCAACAATAAGGGAAGGATGTCACTGTACTGGTGGGGTGAGGTTGGCAGGTGGAACATGAAATAATTATTGGAAAAATATATGAAATATCATTTTGAGCTTTCGACAAGTTATAGAAAACCAGAACTATAGCAGCTTTGCATTTTTACATACATATTAACCTATAACTTCATTTTTTTTTTATTAGCCTGTCTTATTTTACAATGTAGTAAGCAGTCATACTAAATGTAGGTTACCAATAATCAAGCTTGCCCTGGGTGCTGCCAGAGGAATTCTTAATTTTAAATAGCTCATTAAATACCATTAGTGAGCCAATCCTTATCGTGACCAAGACTCAGTACCAATGTTTTAAGGATCACTAGAGATAAGCAGGACGTTGTCCCAGATCCCCTGTAAATGAACTCTGCCTTACATAATCCATTTTGAAAACTCTTTCTGAATTGCTGGCTATCATTTTTATGAATTCTTTGCACTATTTATAAAACAAAATAAACAAAAGAACAAATAGCAATTATCTGTATGCTCCAATGAGGTGTAGATATTGCTTTAAGGATGCATTTCGGTTCACCAAACAAACATTCAAACCTAAATATTTTCATGATCATGCCCCAGATTGACTATTCTTTTACTTTCTTCCACTATAAAAATTTGAACTTTATGAAGAGTTGATTCAATATAACAATTAAATGATTATTACTTAACTTCACTTCCTGGTTTGCCCAATTAGCTTCCACTAGAAAAATGTCCTGTGGGGATTTTAATTCAATCTCTCAATACATTTGTTCATAAAGAGTATTATTTATTTTGTTAAATCAATCAAATTAATCTTATCAACTACAACAGAAATATGCATACACACCTAATAGTAGTCACATAGGAGTTGACAGTTGACTGAAATCACTACAAAATACATTAGTTTTTAACACACTAATATTTTTTTGGCCTTTCAAACAAGAGTGGCCCTCATCCATAACAGTTTTTGTCCTGGATTTGGGAATAAATCAAGGACAATACTCACTTAAAATTCAATCCCAAATCTCTTGTGGACATAGCCACATGTACTGTTTATACTGCCTGGTTTTACAGAAATAAATTTCTATATGGGCCTCCTGCCACCTATTGTCTGACCAAGATCTTCTATTAGGCCATATGTAGCTGCTTTTATTACCTAATGATCATGTTAGTAAACAGAATGATTGTTAGTTACATTGTGAGCTTCTCAAAAAAATTGTGAGATACAATTTTTTCTACCCATGGAGGCATTTCTTCAATTCCTGAATGGTCACTTATGTTAAGATGTCTCCATGGGACACTGCCCAGTGAATGAAGGCTTCCACTTGCTGTTTTCTATCCCTTTCTAAATTTTAATGGTCATCAACACAATCATTTGATTTCTCTTTCTATTTCTACTCTATTCGATTTTCTCTTTTCAATTCCATAATGCTTACCATAACAAAGTACCTGACATTTTCATCAATTAGTGACTACTGTCCAAGAATCACAAAAAAACCCCACATATCATTACATTGTTATTATTTAGTTTTTCTTAAGCCTCAATAAACACCAATCTTACTTATGCCCATTGTATGAATCTATGTTTTCTCTTTCCATTCAAAGATTAACTATCAGTAGTTTACAATGCAATTGCTTTTCATGCTAAATACTGATTATCTACATTTGATCTGCCTCTGGAAGCCAAGCTCATTATTTCGCATCTTCCAACAACTGATCATGGGAAGGGGCCCCTTTGGTTATAGAATTAGGTAACTCCTGAGGGGAATCTAATGTTGGCCCAGCCAAAAAGCGTGGCAGCCACCAGTTCATGCAGTCCTTGACACTCCAGTGGTGACCAATGTCATGGATCCTTGAATACATCGTTTCTACTTAATGAGGGAAATTTGCACATTCTCATTCCTGTGGGAATGGAATTTGTCATAACCCAAGACATGAGGGTTCTTTCAGTTTGAAATATATGATTCTGTAATAGAAGACATTTCAATGAAAACTCAGTAACAAGCCAATAAATCCCATTTAAATGATATGTATCTTGAAAGGGCGTCAAATTCAAGCAGTGGATGGTGAGTGACAGTCACAGTCTTTTCCAACAGGCTTCCTTCAGTAAGGTGTATGTAACAATTTCCTGTTGTTACTTCTGGCTAATTAATTAGCTGAAATTTTCTAATTGTCACTCTCCCCTGTTCCAACAGGTATCCTATATTGTTTTAAATTTACTACTTGAATGGGTATTATAATTTCAAAGGTTCCCATTTTGCATTCTATATTAAAGACAAGATGAAAGAAGATATGCACTATTTCCTTTTTGCCAACAGTTTGGTTAAAGGAAGACTTCCTCATTCAGACATGCCATTCATTTCATTCACATAATAAATTTTGACGACGGTCAGGCAACAATTGTATGTGGCTTTCTAAAAAATAACTGTGAGATATATTTTCGTCTTTAAGTTAGTTGTCTACACTTGTACTACTACATCCACATAATTAAATTAAATTTTGTGCTACTTAATTTGATTACATTAATCTTTTAAATATTCATAAGCAGGTTTAGGACTAGTTTTTCTTTATTTTAAACCTGCTTGGAATTCTTTGGGCTTCCTGATTTTTGTTTTTTAACAATTTTGGAATACACATACACTATTATTTTTTTGAATACCACTTCCTCCCAAGTCTCTACCTACTTTTACCAGAAATTATTAGACATTTAAAATCCTCTTCCTCTAAATATCTGGGCCTTTCTCCTCTCCCTTTAATAGTTTCCAATTTATATTTTTTTCTTTACATTTTGCATCATTATTTCTTCAGTTTTATTGTCAGGTTTACTAATTTCATTTCCATTTGTGATCGATCTCCAGTTTAAGTCATGTATTTAGTGTCTAACTCTCTTTTTCACATTTGTAAAAGTAGAAGTTTTACAATACAGCACAGAAACAAAAGACTGCCTGTCTTTTGTTTGTGTGCTGTATTGTGATCAGATTTTTGATCATTTTTATGTCTTTGAACATGTTGCACTTATGTGTTTTATGTGCAGTAATAAACTCTTCCATCATCTTTATTTTTTTGGCAGTCTGATTTTGCTCTATGCTTATATAGCTATGATTTATATTACTTCTAATTTTTGCACACAGTGACATTTAAATGAATATTAAAATTTATTTTTCATTATGCAATCTGTCACTTGGTACTGCCTTATAAAAATCTGGAAATACGTTTTATCTCAAAAGAATTACTTGTGTTTACTGCTGCAAATTACATTATAAATTGAAGTAACTATAAATTGAGTTCATTTAAACTGCAATCTACGCTTTGAAATTTTAGGTCACTTAGGTCATTGTAATTAACCTTTAGAATTGTTGGACATTGTGTCGTTTACGTGAATGCTAGGCTTCTTCTGTTGTCCCGTGCAACAAATCTTGCACTATCTGTGCGATGCAGTAAGCATAGTTTCAAGGGCAGCAGACACTTATAGGTATCCCGTATTCAGTGATCACTCACATCTCTGAACTTGTGATTCATTTTGTTTCAGGCTTCCAAGAAGATCCCATATTTTCCTGCCAAAAGTGAGGATTTGTAAAAAATAAGTAATTATCTAGCATGTTGGGTGTTTTGTTCTGGAATATTTTTTTGATACTTCTCATGTATCATATGTTAAACATATTTTTTTTTTATCACACCCTAAGAAATTTAAGAAAAGAAAAGAAAAATGTTAAAAAAAAAATTATGCAGCACTTAATGTCATTCCTGAAAGAAGCACTGTCCAGAATACTGTTTATTAAGTGTCATTTAAAATTATGTGCTATTACATTATAGGCAATTTTACTGTAATGTATTTTAGTTGCAAACACACTCAGATAGCAGAAAACTATCACAGTCAGATAGGACCAGGAAACTCTGAAAATAATGTCATTTATTTAGTAATTTCATATATTAACCTCTTGCTTTATAGAATGTACTTCTCTATATCCTACAAATGGAAGTCAGAGTGAAACCCAGACTTACATCTCGTCTTTTGGGATGTCTTCCATGATCATCCAGAGAAAAATTCAACCAAGTACATCTCCTTTACACCAATATTGTTTCTTATAGATAATTATCGTAGGAGTCATCATATACTAGATGTATAAAAATTAGGTCTTTACTTCTTTAAACTCTTAAGCACAAAGCATGGTGCTTCGCATGTGACGTGTGTGTGTGTGTGTGTGTGTGTGTGTGTGTGTATGTATAGCAGCTCTCTAGTTATAATCCTTAGAAAATAACCACATTGTGAAGTAAGGCAAATGTAAGAAAAGTATAATCCCTTAAAACTGTCACAATCTTACATGTTAATGAAAATTATATTTGCTTAGTGGTAAGCTAAAACATTGAAGAATAGTTGACTCCATGTATCAAATGCATTATCAAGTATTTTACTGAAACAACTTGTACAATATTAATTAAATTAATGAAACCCTCACATATGAAAAGTTGCCACACCATTTTTAGATATAACTGATGAATTAATACTCAAAATGCTAATCCTCTACAGTCAAGCTAAATTGAATATGTACTATTCAAAGGCTTTTAAAATTCATTAAAATCCTTATTATAAATGAGGAAATACAAAATTAATTTTGTTTTAAGAGATGATTTATAGCAATAAGTTATTTTTATGGTGACTAACACACACACTCTTTCCTGAACAAATTGAAGAAAGAAAACTGCAGATAAAATTGTCATTTAGATAAAGTGTTTGCAATGAGTTTTTGTGTGTACTAGAAAACTGTTTTATATATGCCTGTCATAATGCTGGGTTTGCAGTTCAGTAAATGTATGGTTTAAGCCAAATAACTGTGTCAGCAGTTGATTACAGATCAATATCTTCACAGTGCTGCTGAGTGCTGAATTAAGAGAAAAAAGTTCTGTTTCAGAGATGAATAGCAATGATGACTCAAGAAAACTTGCATTCAGGATATATATCTGATATTGTATAAAATAGTGTAGCATGTAGCATATAATAACTGTACGTTTAAATCACTGCCCATTCATTTCTAGTCATTTGTAAAATTTTATTTGATTAAACTATTATATCAAATATATTTGGATGTAATTTTATGTACTATTCATCAGTTATAATCAGTCACCAAAATGTAAATCAAGATGCAATTCCTTAATAACATCACTTATAATTCTATGATTTCTTTTTTTAATTTCGAAGTTTTCAATGCTGATATGCATAGCATCATAATTCAATTAATTTACCAACTAGTGTAAAATATTTCTTATACTACACTTTATCTTTGTGGTTCAACTAGCTAGGCTTCTTAAATTTTTCATGAAACAAGAACAAATTTTTTGCAACTTTACTCTATTGAACTTTCACCTTAAAGTATTATGTGAATAATTATATCAATAAAGCACAACATGCTAAATTCATATTTGAATCATAATATGCTTAAATACTGTAAATATTTTCATTTAAATAACATTTACTATATTAGTAATTATGTATTTATTCATAAATAATTTATCCTTGTGAGTATAATTTTGTTTTTCCTAATGATTTAAAGGGAAAAAGTTCCTCAGAACAATAGGTCTTTAATTATTGAAATGCTCTACAGTTTTATATGGCTTCCTGATTATTTAGCATAACTTAATGAAGTTTATAAATTATTCACTAAATCATTTGACTCTTAACACAAATAAGAGACTTTGGAATGATGATAATTTTTGCAAGAATAGAAACTTGTCTGAGATGATCAATGACTTACATGAGGCCCTGATGTTAATAGCAACAGAGGCAAGATTGAGATGAGGTCTTCTGACTCCAAATCCTATGTATGCCCTTTTCACTAAATTTAACTCAGCAAAAGTACTTGAATTTGCATTTTTGCCATAGGATGCTACCAGAGTCAGCTTATAGGAAATGAATTATACACAAAATAATGGCATAGACAACTTGAACATGCAATTCATCTGTCATGCTTTGCAATTAGATTCAAAGACATACCTTTTGAGAAAGCAGTGGTGTCATATATATAACTATATAAATATAAGATACATTTATATAGTGATAGATATTATTTCTTTTTCCTTCTCTCTCATTTTTTAGGGAGAAGAAAAGTACCAAGTTGCACTGAGCTGTAATTTAGGAACATTCTGTATAATTTATGACACATGTCTATACTTACAAAACTATATCATTTTACGGATGTAAGAGAAAATGCCTTTTTATAAAATTTTAATTCCTGGAAAAATATAAGAGAAAGCAGTGGTGTTGAGGGGCATGCAGCTGATGTATGAGATTAAGAATATGCATATTGTGATCTTATGAATGAAAACGCACAGGCTACCCACACAGGGTTGGCAGAGAGCTCCCTTGGCATCTGAGCTCCCATTTTGGGAAAATAAAAACCCAAGGGCCGTAG
Organism: Rhinolophus ferrumequinum; assembly: GCF_004115265.2. NCBI lineage: Eukaryota > Metazoa > Chordata > Mammalia > Chiroptera > Rhinolophidae > Rhinolophus > Rhinolophus ferrumequinum. The sequence goes on from NC_046287.1 coordinate 31,684,128, forward strand.
TGATTAAAAGCAGTTTCACTACACTCACACAATGGAAGTAAAGTCACACTGTGTTTTACACAGCCAGACTCCAGTGAGGGAGTGTGGTGGGGAAGAACGCTGAGCTGGCGAACCGCAGTCCTCTGTCCCCAGTCATGAGCGAACAAGAAAGACAGCAGGGCAACTTAGCACTTACTGCATTTAGAAGGTGGTTGGGCTGGAGGTAATTAACTTTTCCAGGGCTCAACTATACGTAGTTATTTTAAAAGATGTCCCAGGAAAAGCAAAGCAGGAATCGAGGTGGGAGTACTGAGCTCAGGTCTTTACCATCATGTTCAGACTCTGGGTGTGAGCAGTGTTGTCATACTGTAAAATGCGGAGGCAGCAACTCTAGATAGATGTTTGCTCATCTCAGCAGTGGAGAGTAAGGATCTCAGGCTTACAGTGTTAAAGAATGGATGGGAGTTGGTAGGATGGCAAACGCTCTTTTATTTTCAATCATTCCTATCTTCCATTATTTCTGTCCTCTTCAGGATTGGCACATTTTCACTGGTTTTATAACATGCTTGAACAACTGAATGTTTTCTCAAGCTTGGAAAGGCTGAAAACTAGAAAGTTACTAGGAATCTACCTAGCTGACCCATAATATCATTCTCCTATTAGGGCCTTATCATCTATCTTACTTGCTGCTACCAATGCAAGTAAGCCTCCACTGCTCTGGGTCCCAGAGATCTCTTTTTCCCAGCAAGTAGAACCCTCTTTTAAGGTAACCCTTTCTTTCCAGATTTTTTAAAGTTAGTTTTCCAGTTTCGAATTTTTATTTCTCTCTTCTATCTCAGATGGAACCTGGAAATGTTAATAGGATGTCATACAGGTAATTTCTGCTTCTTGCCCTCCCACATACTTTCCCTGAGACAATGGAATACAAAGACTAATAGTGTTAGGTGAACAGAAAGTGATAATATGGACTGGATAAGGAAATGGTCAAGTGAGAGAAGGAAAGAAAATAAATACACTATCACAAAGTGTTTTCAGCCATAATCTAAATGATAGAACCAATGTGCTGTGAAAAACAATGACATTTCTACTAAATGCCCTTACCAATATCTAATCATTGTTGTTACAAAATATGTTAGAAACATACTCAGGTCTAATTAAATTCCCTTATATCTTTCTGACTCTAAATTTTATATGTTATATGCCTTGCTGTTCACACTATTAATGGATACATGTTAGGTCATGAAATAGGTGGTTCTCACAATTTAATCATTAATGAGTATGAGTTCCCTAACAATTCTCATTCTCATCATCTTGGATCTATTAAAAATATCTATCCCCAAATATAAATGTCCAAGGATATTAAAACTAATGGCTGTGTCCTTCAAGGAATTTATATAATAATAATAATAATAATAATAATAATAATAATAATAATAATAATAATAATAATGCCTTTTTATAAAATTTTATAATAATAATAATAATTATTATTATTATTATTATTTGTGAAAATACAAAGCCAATACTAGTTATAACCTGGGTCACTAGGTATAATGTACATAATACATCTGGATATTTATAGAGAAAATAACACTTTTTATAGTCTTTAACATTTAATCATTCATGAGTAATATATTTGTATTCTAAAAGTCCTAAAGTTAAAAAGATATGAAAAAATATTGAGCAGTAATATTTCCTTCAAATACAGTTTTTAAATTACAAGACAGAAAGTTCTTGGGGCTTCACTATTTTGTCGTGGAGGCTGGCGTTAGATATGAACATTTGAAAATCAGAGAGGTTTCACTCACAGCCTCTGGAAATTTATGAAAGAGCTAACAGAAATAGAATATACATCCCTTTCTATAACAAACAAAGGTCCATTTATACAACAGGTATAGTTAAATAAGGCAGCCAGGGAAATCTTAACAAAGCAAAAAAAAAAAAAAAAAAAACACAAAGAAACAAAAAAAAACAAAAAGAAACAATATAACTCCTCTGCTTTTTATTGTTTTTTTTTGGTAATTTCTTCCTTAGACTGAACAGCTAAAATCCTCAACAAAATTAATTTAAAAAAATATACATGTTGAGAAAGATCATAGTGCACACTCATAGTATTACTTACCTTTGTGAAATTTTATATCATCAAATATAAAAATATGCTCAAAAAAGAAAGAAAAAAGAGGTAACTTAAATAATAATAAATATGATACTAGCCTTGCGCTTCTTAAAATTAATGTATATCCCTAGAAGGCAATGAAGTAATAGCTAAAATTCAGTTACACAATTGTTTTGAATTTAGAATCCTGTTTTCAACCAAGCTACCAATGACATGTGAAATATAAATAAAGACATTTTTAAGCATCTTTTTGTACCTTAGGAATATCATTTGAAGTGATGATTAATGTGGGAGTTAAGTATGAAAGGTTAATACACGAAATGCAGGGATTAGAGGATCAAACCAGGTAGAGTAGTAAAGGGTATTCCTGATATAACTGCAGTGTTGTGGAATAAAAACAATGCATCTAGGCTGGAGGAGCATAATAATAAAAGCACAGTTTTGTAATATGAAGAGAAAAAATGAATCAAAGACGATTATACTCTGACTATAAATATACAGAAAGATATTATCAATTCACATATCAACTTTAAAATAATTTTTAAATCATAAGATAATGCTTTACAAAATGAATTACTGTGAACAGATGGTTCTCTTCAGTGTTAAGAGAAAGATCAGGTATTGTTTACTAGTTACAAAACAATCATCACTCACAAAATGTGTTTTATAATATTACGTTTTCTAAACAAATGCCTTGCCTACAAAATTAAGCACTTGTTCTTCTTGTGCATTGAGCATGAGAAATTTCATTAAGGTGTACAGACTGGAAAGAAAGATCACACCCTTCTAGATTTTTACCCAACTGATTTAAAATGTATGTGCATGAAAAAACTGCACACAAGTGTTTATAACAGTTTTATTCATGCTTATCAGAAAGTAGAAGCAACCAAGATATCCCTGAAGGTGAATAGATGAACAACCTGATATACATTCATACAATTAAATATTTTTCCAGCAGTAAAAATAGTACTAAAGCCATTAAAAGACACAAGAAACTTAAATTCATATTGCTACATGAAAGAGTCCAGTCTGTAAATGTCACATATATATGATACCAATTTAGTTCATTATGGAAGAGGCAAAACTGGAGCCACGCTGAAAATGTTCATAGGTACAGAGAAGAAAGACCATGGAAATAAAGTGCCATTTTCATCACATCTTATCAAGAATAAATACTATCAACAGTTAATATGCAGCTTGATTACTTGGCTGGGGTACTGTTTGTCAGGTTTCTTCACTGTAAATTTACATTTTTCTCTATTCATACTGTCCCCTTTGGAAGGAAGTCTTTAGGTGTATAATACGGATACTCCTCAGGGACAGAGCACATTAATTATTTGGAATTCTTGAGTACAGTACTTCCTCTCTTCTCCCATTTATTTATTATATTACTTAATTTTGTCAGTGTAGACTCGTGGATATTATACTATTGGTTATAATCCAATATTTCATAATTATTTATTGCTCAAAAATTGCTTTTTCAGTTCCCTCCTCTATCTCTCTGATATAGCTTCATCATTACATGTGTGTGTGTGTGTGTGTGTGTGTTCTTCTTGTTCTTCTTGTGCATTGAGCACAAGAAGAAACCAAAATCTTGATACTCAGTTTGCTCATTGACACTGGGGTTTTATTGCTTCTAGGTCTGCACAGCTAACAGAACAAAGAAACGTATATGTGTATTATTATTTGTGTCCATGGGATCAGTAGTAATACCACCTCATTCATTCCTTATAACTGGTCATTTGTGTCTTTTTTTTTTTTTTCCCTTGACTGATACCTCAGTCTTGCTTACCCAAGGAACTAGATTGTTTCCTTTATTTTTTCAAGAAGTTTTATAGTTTTAGTTTTATATGTAGGTTTATTATCCAATTCAAATTAATTTCTATATATAATGCAAGGTATGTTTAAGATTCATTGTTTCTGCACTTGAATATAGAATTATTGTAACAAAATTTGTTCAAAGACTATGATTTCCCAATTGAATTACTACTGTTGTGAAAAAAATCAATTGAACACCTGTGTGTAGCTCAATTTCTGATCCTTCTATTCCGGTCCACTGATCTGTGTCACTATTCATTGACCAATATAGCACTATTTGATTATTGTAGCTAATAGTAAGCCTAAAATAAAGTACTAGAGTACACTAAATTTGTTATGCTTTTTAAAAATTATTTTGATGATTAGAGATCTTTTTGTTTTGATATAATTTTTATTTTATTTGTTTATATTTTTAATTTTAAGAGTTTATTTGAGCAAAAATCAATTTGAATCAGTCAGCAACAAACCACAAGTGATTAAGAGCGCTCCACCAATAGGATCTCAGGGAAAGGCTATTATAGAGAAAAGGTGGAAGCAAAGTAAGGAAATCACTGATTGGCTGAAGCTTAAAGCCAAGTTGGCTGTTGGTTATCCTTAGCGTTTTGATTTCTTAACCTTGAGGCGGTTATAAGCTTAGATTGTCATTTGCATATGTAGGCCACCACAGCATTAGAGTCACTTCCTTGTTTAATTTATTTAATAATTCCTCTATTTTGATCATCATTTCATATGTGAAAGATTGACCAAAAATTTGGTATTAGTGAAACTCTCAGTCACCATCACTTAAACTGTTCTTGTGTCATTTTGAAACTCAGAGATTATGTTGTCAGATCTCTGGAAGAATTATTTTGTCTTTTCATCTCATTGTCCATCTTATTTATTTTCTCCAGTCACAGTGATGTGACTTGAGAACACGTGATATAATGCTGATGGTTGTGAACATGCACTTAAGAGCTTTGATAGAACTTAGCCCACCAGGGAGTGTGCAATGATAACTATTAGGAGGATAATACCAAGGGACTGAAGTATATACTCCTTAGCCAAGGCCCTCATGAACCAAACCAGTTGGTATCAAATTAAAGAATGTACCCAAATGGAATCAACCGTTTTTATCCACCTGTTCAATTTAGCAACCTGCCTAATTTCTTGTATTTGCTGCAATACCAGAGGTGTTGATCCAGGTTGAGCAGGAGGTATTTGCTATGACATAGACTCCTCCTTGTTGAGCCAATAATCTAAAGCAATTCTATTACGTAAAACGACCTTAGCAAGAAAAAAATCTAAGGACTTCTGTTGCACAGCTGTGGATTTAGCAGATTTATCACAGTTGCCAGAGTTAAGGATCACTGTCTTCCCATGCAATAAAAAAGAGAAAAAGCTAACACCATAAAAAGGCAAAAGGAATTGTGGGGACAGAGCCAGGAGTGCAGTTTCCAGGCTCTCAGCCTCACGTGGAAAGGTGCTCACTTGAGTAGTAAATGGCCATCTACTGTGATTGGATGGACATCAGCTGTGGCTAGTTGGCCATCAGCTGTAACCAGTGAGCCACTGGCCACTAACATAACTGCCGTGGCTACGCTAGCAGAAAATGGGGGCTAGCAAGAAGATGGTGGCTGGCAAGCGCAGACTGCAGTTAGCACGGCGGACTGCGGGTTGCAGATTGCAGAGAAGTGGACAGCAGGTTGCAGACAGTGTGGCTCCTGCTGCCTATGTCTCCAAGCCAGCCACCAGCGAGAGTAGAGTGGTATGACTCCTCTACCTATGGCTCCGTGGGTGTTCCTTTTTGGCCTCACCATCTCCTGTGTTCTTGTGTGGGGAGCGGGAGCTGAGACCCTGCATGACACCCTGCATGACAGGAATAAAGGTTTCATACTGGACATAAAGTTGTTGATCTGTGATCCTGGGATGTGTGCTGTCCACCTCAAGAGGCCATCTGCTTCAAGGGAGGAACCTTCCTAGTCAATTTGAAATTTATATTTCCATCTGATGTGCAGTTACAAGAGTCTAGAGGAACCCCTTTTAATTGGGGGGGGGTCAAGTCTCTGAAGTTTGGTTGCCATCTGGGTAGTGAGGCCGACCTGATAAGGTCCTTTCCAGGAAGGTTCAAGAGCAGTCTTTGTTCTTAGTGATTCCAAATCAGAAGGGTAGGAGAAAATTGGAAATGTTAGTTTGGAGAGTTGTAGTTAGATAATGAGGAAACTAGGATTCAGGATCCAGTTTGGTTTACAGATATATAACAAAACGTCAAAGACAATGAACAGAACTAGAATTTGATATCCACACAGTTTTATTATAATTTTCTACTGAAACATATTTCTATGTAATATTTTTCAATAGTAATAAAGAATAAAATTTTGCCATTTGTGACAACATGAATGGACCTTGAGGGCATTATGCTAAGTAAAATAAGTCAGACAGAGAATGACAAATACCACATGATCTAACTTGTATGTGAAATCGAAACAGTCAAACAAATAAACAAAACCTACCAAGCTCATAGATGCAGAACACATCTGTAGTTGCCCCAGATATGTAGGGAGTGAGTGACATTGTTAAAGGATCAAAAGGTACAATCTTCCAGTCATAAAATCAATAAGTCACAGGAATGTAATATACAGCATGGTGACTATAGTTAATAATACTGTCTTGCATATTTGAAAGTTACTAAGAAAGTATATCTTAAAAGTCCCATCATAAGAAAAAAGTATAGCTATGCATGGTAACAGATGTTATTAACTAGACTTATTATGGTGGTCATTTTGCCATATGTACAAATATCACAAATTATTTCATACACATGAAACTAATGTTATTTTTCAATTGTACCTCAGTAAAAATATTTTAAATATCTTGTCAAGTTTCAACTGGTAGAAAAAATGGATATTCCTGGCTGTATTGAACAAGCCCAAGGACACACGAAGGGTCCCCAAAGAGGGCACAAAAGTGACTGCCCTCCCAAGATCCAGAGGCACTCCCAAAGACCACCAAAAGAAAAGTAGACTTAGAAAATTCCCCTTGAGAACTGGCAACAGGTGGTAAGACCTTAGTTGCATGAATTGCAATCCACATTTCTGTCTAGTAATATCTAACCACAAATGAAATGCATCCCACATTGCTGTCCAGCCATATTTTTGAGGCCCCCAACCTGAGGTTGCCAAGCCAAGATCTAAGGACACACAGTGAGACAAACAAGAATGCAATAGCTGTCCCTGGGAGAGAAGGATCAATATAACCACTGCTTTTTCCTGCCTATCTGGTGAGAAAGGGACAACATAAAATTTTCACTTCCTGTCTCAAGCACTTCATGCATGCCCTTTATCAATATGAGGAGTGCACTTCTTTTCCTTGGTTCTTAGAGTTTTTACCATGACTGTACATTGGATTCTGTCAAATGCTTTTTCTGAATCTATTTAGATGAGCAATTGTTTTCTCTGTTAATATTGTGAGATACAATGAATGTTTTCTTAATATTTCACCACTTTAATTCCTAGCATGAATCCCTCCTGGTCAGTTTGGATTATACTTTATTTTACTGCTAAACATGATTTGCTAATATTTTATAGATATTTGTTTATGATTGTGAAAAATATTGGTCTGTGATTTTAACTTCTTTTAATATCTTTGCTAGGTTTTTGTGTCAGGGTAATGCTGGCCTCATAATATGAAGTGGCAAGTAGGCCTTCCTCTTCTATTTCCTGGAAGTGATCTTGTAGAATCAGCATTAAGTCATCTTTAAATAATTTGTAGAATTATTAAGTTATTTGGGTCTCGAGTTTTCTTTTTGAGAGGTTTTTTACTAAGGATTCAATTTATTTAAAAGATGGATACATTTCAATTTATCTTTTTTCTTCATGAGGGAGCTTTAGTAGTTTGTCTTTCAAATAACCTGACCATTTCAACCACAAGATCAATCATATTGGCATATCTCTTTTTATCCCTTTAATATAAGCAGGATCTGCAATGATGTCCTCTATTTTATTACTGATATTAATGATATGCATCTTCTCTCTATAATTCCTAAAATGTCTCTTATTTTTTCTTGATCTTTTATCATTATTTTTCTTTTATTGTTTTTTTCTTGATATTTTTAGAGAATAAGCTATTGGTCTTATGATGTCTGGTCTCTGTCATGTACTTCTTTCAGTAAATGTTCAGCCAATTTTGCTAGTGTTTTAAATTGACAACTCACATTTTTGGTTTGAAACTGTCTCATTTTCTAATAAATGGAAATGATGATATAGTTTACCTTTAATTACTTACTGAGCTGAATTCCAAAGTAATTAATTATTTATTTTTTAAATAAATAAATAAACCTGTCAAATAAACCTATTTGACAGAGAAAATCAGAAGAGAAATCAGACAATTACCACTCAAACTATTGTGTGATTTCTCTTTTGATTTTCTCTGTTAAATAGGTTGTCTAGAAGAGTTTGTTGACTTTTTTGGGGGGGCCCAGAACATGGCCTACATTGTTGAGTGTTCCAAAGGCACTTGAAATTCTGCTGTTATTGTTGAATAGATGGCAATTAGGTTAAAGTGGTTAATACCATTTTTGTCAGGTCTTCTGTGTATATCCTTAGAGATTTTCTACTTGCTTTTTAAATTACTGAAAGAGGAATGCTGAAGTCCAAAATATATTTGTGGATTTATGCATATTTTTTCTTTCAGTTATTTTTGCTACGTTTTGAAGTTCTGATTTAGGTGTATATATTTTAAATTCTTATACTTTAAATATATTCTCCCTGATAATTTTTTTGAACCTATGTGTATCCCTTAACCTATGAGTTTCTTAGATAACAACCAGGTGGCACTCATCAAATATAAGCTTTATTTGGAGTATTTAGATTATTAATATTTACTGTAGTTATTCCTGTGGCTCAATTTAAACCTTCTCTATTGCTATTTTTTTCCTACTTTTTCCATCTGTTCCTTGTTCCTCTTCTCTTATTCTGCATTTTATATATATATATACATATATATATATACACACACATATATATATGTATATATATAATGGTTATATTTACTTATATAATATATTTACTATTTATCACATTCAACTTTCAAATAATTTGTAAATAATAAACTTTTTATTATACTACTACTTCGTATATACTTTAAATTCCTATCATCTTCTGTAATATTTATTTTGCGTACATTATAAACATTATAGTACATTTTCCATTTTCTCTTTAGACAGTCAATTACTTTATAGAGCAATAAAAATGTAATATAATATTTTATATTTACCTACTTTATTATTATCTTTAGCACTTCTTATCTCTGGTAGATGCAAGTGTCATATGTAAAACTTCTGTCAAAAAAATCTCTGTTAAATTTTCTTGTATCACTGATATGCTGGATTTGTATTCTATCATATTTTGCTTTTCTGACAATGTATTTTTTTAACACATTTTTTTTTCTTGTATAGAATTGCAGGTAGATAGGATTATTTCTTTTCCTTTCAGTACTTTACAGAAGTCATTTGTATGACTTCTAGTTTGCATGTTTTCTGGGAGACAGTCTGCTTATGTTTTTATCTTAGTTTTCTGTCAGCAATTTCTTTATCTCTGGCTGTCATTTACTGGGTATTCATGAGTTTGGCTACGATGTGTTTTCCTTTGTTGTGTCTAGCATTATTATCAATAATTAAAATTAACAATAACTAACATGCATTTTATCATCTCAATTAGAGTTACCTGATGTCCTTGTATCTGTGAATTGAAACCTTTATTTTTAATGGATAAACCCATATCAAGGATGTTATGCTATATATACATATACATATATATATATACACACATATATATGTATTTATTTATAAAGTATTAACTTTTAACTTTTTTTATTCCTTAGTATTTGCAAAGCCATATTCTTGCGGTTCTAATTATGCTAAGTACAATATTACTGCACTTCCGCCTTTTTAACATAGATCTGAGGACTATATTAGGTAAGTTGTCACTAGTCAAAAATGATAAATTGAACAAACCCAGACTTAAATCTTGAATTCACAGTATTAATGATCTGTGCTTTTAATCATACCGTTTGTAGCAAAATGAAGTGTTTTGATCAGTACTTTGAAAGGAGATTCAGTATTTCTTTGTTGTTCAGCAATTATCATATACCAAAGTTCTATAATCATTGTGGGGGAAAAAATTACTAAATATCCCCACTTTTGTATATATTTTATTTATTTGTATTTAAAGACAGGATATACTAATATAGGAGGCATGTATATATATACACACACACATATATATACACATATATATACGTGTGTGTGTGTGTGTGTCTGTGTGTGTGTATATGTATATACTGATATAGGATATATTTAAATATATGTATGTATTTAAATATTTTTACATGATTAAAGTAACACATATTATAATAATTTTAATTTATTTCAAACATGAAAGACATATTTTTGCTAATGAAACTTTGTCAATTTGGGTGGCAGATATACCTACTTGAAAAAGTGATTTTTAAATCTAGCATTTGTTAATAACAAAGTGATTCTGTACATTACATTTAATAAAAGCATGATCTTAAGCACTGATCTGTGTTGTAATATTTCTCTCAAATAAAACAAGATAGGGATCTTACATTTAGCATTTTTAAATTTGACCTATTTCTATAACATTTCTTATAAATTTGCAAATTTGTATAAATTTGAAATAGCACCGTGTAAGTAGATAATTCAGGATTATTAGGAGGTAAATTGTATCAATTAAAATGCTACAATAGTTTCTATTCCTTCTTTAGCTACGTGAGGAAATGGAGTACAGAGTGGTAAGGCTTTTTTCCCGAAAAATATTTTGCATTCAGTGTCCTGCCTGTTTAAAATACCTTAATCTGTGTTAATTATCTATTGCTATATAACAATTTAACCTCAGACTTAGTGCTTTAAACAGGAAACACTTGTTTTCTTGGATTTTATGGATCATATTTCAGCTGCTATGCCTCATTCTCCCTCCTGACGCTGCAATCACGATGTTGGTCAGAGCGGGACTCATTTAAAGGCCTGTCGGGGGCTGGAGTTTGAACTTTTGATGTGGCTCAGTCCCACGTCTGGCTATGTGGTGTTAGCGATTGGGAAGATGGCTCAAATTATCTCCTTCCCACACTAGCTTCTTCACTAGGTGCTTGAGAGTCCCAATAGCATGATATCCTTCTGGCTTTAGTTTTTAATCTGGAACTGTACAACTCCATTTCCTTCCCACATCTTCCTTTTTGCTCATGACATTGATGACTTTCTTGTAAAATATTCTAGAGTATGGAATTTTATGGTCGTTTTTCTTCATTTGGGGGATGTGAAATTCCCATTTCAGATAATGTGGAATTCCCATTTCATAACATCAGTTAGAAAAAATAAGTTATTAGAGTAAGTTATAAACTAGGACATTCAACCTTACAATTGATAGAGCTGAAGGAAATGAATTAAATGGGGAATAAGAGATTTTATCATTCAGCCAATGAGGTTTGGAAGGGATTATTAAAAATAAAAGGTGGATTATAGATTCTTTTCTGTTTCAAAATACACCCATTTTTAATACGTTTGCTAAATAAATATCAAATTTATCAAAGTAGCCTAAGCATTAATAGAACATTAAATATTATTTAAAAATTACCTAAATAATTGGCTTCACTCATTAAAATTAGGTAATATTCCAAATTTCAATAATGACACCTTAACAAATTATTAAAATTAAATTAATAAAAATGCTTGTAATGATGAGATTTTTAAATTTTCTTCTAAGATATCAGTCATATCTCATGTATTAAGTGAATTTCAGTGTAGTTATACATATATTTTTTTAACTATTCCGATGTGTTTTAAACAATTTAAATGCCACCTTTATTTTCCATATTATTGATACAAATTTTATACAGGATAACTCCTTTTCTATCATGAAGTCCAAATGACTTGGCTTCTTGTCTGTTGTATCAAAGTTTCACAGCTTTGGATTGGAGGGTATCACAGGAAGTTTGTGTTTTGTCTCAGAATTTCTTGGCAGATCACAGATAATAATTGTTTACTTTTTCCCTTTTAAATGGGTATTACAATTCAATGTGGCTATTGAAGTGAAGAGCTTAAAATTATTATGTTGTCAAAACTCAGTTATCCAAAGTCTTTATTAATAATACTTTTTTCTAGAGTAAGGCAGGATAAACTATTAAAATTCGCTCTGAGGATTTTCCCTCTCTGTTTTCCCCTAATTGTTAATTTCAGAGATGACCTAAATATGTTTTATTCCAAGGACAAAATGCTTTTATGCTGTATTCTTAAGATTTTCTAAGAAACCATCTGTAGATAATTGGTTGACAGCATGGTTTTGTTTACAGCATGGTCTGACACGTTTGGCAATGATTCCCTTTTGACATGTAGTAATAAGCAAAAAGTCTCCTTATTTATGAAAAGTTTCTTATTTTGAACTAGAAAAGATAAAGGAGAAATGCAAAGTAAGATCCTGTTCACCTTTTGGAAAAGGGAGAAACGAAGAGTGAAAATTCTCAAATACTAGTACTTTACTTAAATTATGGAAGTGAGAGCACAGTAAATGAGAAAGATGGAGAAAATAGGAGATCAGTAGTAATAGAATATTTCATTATATTCTACATTATACATTATATATCTCATTATACAAATAATGCCTTATTTGTATTCAAGACACAGAAGTGAGGGACAATTACAGAACAGACCCATTTCTATCTGTGATTAGAAAATATATATTTTAACGGGCTTTATAAAATAATAATTGTATTGCAAAAACTAACACACACACAGACATAATACTTGGCACTGGAAAGTGACATCTGTGATAATCACTACGACTGACTTCAAGGACAGTACTTGACAAGGCTATCTGGCAATAATCTGTTTATCAATTTGACTAATGGAAACAGATCAGATACAAATAGCTTATGATCTGTGTAGGAACTGACTGGACAATGAAGTTACAAACACACCATATTGCAGAATGGCTGTGTCTTTGCATTGGAAACAGCCTGAGAAAAGGGCTGAGGAAGTCATAGGAAAGCCCAAAGAGTTATATTTTGATAACTCAACCATTTGTTCCATTTTTAATGACACAAAGTTTTTTTTTTGTTTTTTTTTTTTAGTTACAGATTATATCATCTCTTACATCCAAGTTTTCTTTTAATATACCAAAAAACTTATTTTCAGTCACTATTCTAAAATATGCATACATTGTATCAGGCCACCCCAGTATTCAGGAAAGCAAAGGTCTACTAATATTTTCTTTAGGAAATGGGGCTCAGGTTAAATCAGCATAATCTGTCCAACGGTTTTCTAAATTTCTCAGGTTATCTATCAGCCACGTGCAAATGAGCATTTGCATCACTATTACTGGAAATCTTCTTCCCCATTATAGTAGGAGAATTCATATTGCTTTTTTAAAACCCATCCAAAGATTTATCTCTTTATTCTGCATCTTTATAACCTACTTACTTCCTTTTATTTGATTTCTTATTATAAGACATTGACTTTAAATTGTACATTTCTCTATGTATTTTGAAATAATTGAGTACAGGGCCGTGTCTTATTTACTATTGCTTACCTAGTGTTTAAACTATTATCAAGTACACTAAAAGCTCTCAATTAATGTGGATTGGATGATTAATAGTGCAAAGAATTAATCTCATTTACTCATCATTGTTTTTATTTACATGGCATAGATCTTGAAAAAACATTTAAGATATTCTTATGAATGACCTTTGTTAACTGGCCTTTTAATCTATATGTGTATGTTCTATTACTTTTCAATCTGGTTCTGTTGGCTGTTCTTACAGTGTATTTCTTAGCATATTCACCGCATCTTAATTCTAAAATGCTACCCCCATAGGATATTCAAAGGTCTTTTGCTTTGTGAATATCATCTAAACTGATAGGGAGTTAAATAAACTTGAGGACATCATCTAAAATTTTTCTGAAAACAATTTACAACAATATCCCTGCAGGACCACCAAATAACTGCAACTCTTTCTTTGAGGAAATGAGCTCAGAACTCTCTCCAATAATTAAGTAAGAAAATTCAATGCTATTACTCATTCAGTCATTCCTAAGAAGACATGATTTCCTTTCATCTTAGACTAATGAATATATAAGAACTGACTAACAAACCCCATGGATTGGAGTCTGAAAAAAAGTGAAATTAAATAATCTCTATGTCACAATTTCTTTCTGGAAAAGTTCCTTTAATGTTGCATTTCAAAGACTTGTCTTCACTTTCAAATTCCTCTTTTCTAGGCTTCCTTGTTGTAAAACAATACACCTTAAAATGTACTCACATCAAAAAATTATTTCCCATTGTCACACATTTAAGAGCTATGTGACTAAGAACATTATTTATGCCCTCAGTGCAACAGTTTTCTCAAATTTAGAACAAAGGATTTTGACATAAATGATATATATTATCATTTTTAACTTTAAAATTTCATTTTGAAGATGAACAAAATATTTTAAAGTATCTCTGAGTGACATTTAGCAGTAACTTGTCAAAATGAAATTGGATTATTACAACTTGCTTAAAACAAATTTTCATCAAGAACTCTAAAATATAATTGTGCATCCAACTGTATTATTCTGAGTCTGCATAAAATTCTATCCAGCTTTATTTAATTAAGCTTTATTGTAGACAAATGAATTTTTATTCAACATGATTTGACGTGAATAAATCAAAATAGTGAAATAGCTCCAAAAAAAGGGTAAAATTAAATATAGTTTTAATTTTACATTCTTATTATGCCAACTTAGATTCCCCCCCTCCCAATATTTTCCCAATATTTTTTTCAGATAGTTTCTGGTATATGTAGAGTATGGAATTGAGTGAATCGAAAATTAGGAGTTTCATAATCATTTAGTTTGGCATTAATATGGACAAGAAAGCTCAGTAAAATAACTATCTTTTTATAGAACACAACATAAAATTCACATGTTGATTTCTACGTCTGTATTTACTTTAGATATGCTTCATTATCAATGATTAAATAGCTTTCACAAATACAAGATTTTAGTTTATAACAGTTAAAGTATATAACATAATGTTCCAAATGCATGTCCTGGAAAATATGATAAAATGGATATGATGTACTTATATATTAAAGAAAAATTATCCTTAGACCATCAAGGCTTCTATAAAATGGAAAAGAAACAAACAAAATATTTGTTTGCAGAACTATGAGCTAAATAAACCAAACTTCTGTCAATAAAATCTAGTATGAAATGATACAATTTAGTAGCCTAATCCATTAAGTTCAATAATAATTTATTGACTATTTACTATGCAAAAAGCATTGCATTATTACAAAAAAAAAAAATTGCCTCTGCACAGTATATTGAAAGATCACTCAGTAAGAATCAGTAAGCTAACAGATGTCACATAGTGATCAAATATAATGGATAAAAAACATCCTATTGAATATCTAGTAGCCAGTGATAATAATAGTCATTGTATATATGCATGGAGTTCTTCCACTCTAGATTTTTAAGTACTCATTGAAGATAATTTCAAAATTACATTTAAGTGGCACAACACGGAAATCGATAGTAAAAGGCACTTGAAAATAGAAAAATTTTCCACTTGGACAAAAACTACTAAGAGAGTGTAAAATGAGAAAATAGATGTGCTGATAATTGGAATTCTCAAAATAATGGTTAGTGGCTTCTTCTTAACAACAGTTTAGAAGCATATAGAGGTAGATATTTTATTAGTGTGAATTGAGCAAATGAGAGTTTAGGGAGTGAAGCTGGCAGGTATAAAAATAAAGCAAAACTAATCAAGACAATAATCATAAACTTTACGGTACATAAACTGAAAATCAGTAGACACTTTAGATTATTATAGTATTTCACAGCAATTCCATAAAATATTTTATAAATCATAATTGGCTATTTTAGGCAATGTCTTTCACAATATATTTTAACTTTACTATTTTAGGTGATGATAAACGTAATTCATATCCTCATAATTTCAAACAATCTTAATAAGATCCTATGAGAGCTATTGAAAATACATCACTCTGGAAATAAATATTAGTTTTAATTATTTTCATTTAATTTTCTAATTTTATTTATTCTAAGCATATTTCATCAATCCTTTACATTGATTTTCAATACAAAAATTAACCTCTTGATTTTTTGTATTTTAAGAGTTTATTTTTTAAATTTAGATTCACAGCAAAATTGAGGAGAAGGTACAAAGATTTCCCATGTACTCTTGCCTCTGCACATGGATACCCTCCCCCAATACCAACGTCTCCCACCATGGTGGTGCATTTGTTACAATCCATGAACCTACACTGAATCATCATCATCCAAAGTTCATACTTTACACTACAGTTCACTTTTTGTGTTGCACATTCTATGAGTTTGGGCAAATGCATAATGATATGTAGACATCATTTGGCATCATACAGAGTATTTTCACTAACCTGAAAATTCCCTGTGCTCTTTTCTTCATCCCTTCCCTTCTTCCAATCACTGATCTTTTACTGTCTCATAGTTTTGCCTTTTCCAGAATGTTATGTATTTAGAATCATACATCATGTAGCCAGGTTGGCTTATTTCACATAGTAATATGCATTTAAGTTTCCTCCATATCTATACATGACTTGATAACTCATTTCTTTTTAGCATGAATTCCATTATTGGGATGTACAATAGTTCATTTACCGTGTTTCACCAAAAATAAGACCTAGCCAGACCAGCAGCTCTAATACGTCTTTTGGAGCAAAAATTAATATGAGACCTGGTATTATATTATATTATATTATGTTATATTATGTTATGTTATGTTATGTTATGTAGTGTTATATTAGACCAGGTCTTATATTATAGTAAAATAAGACCGGGTCTTATTTTAATTTTTGCTCCAAAAGACGCATTAGAGCAGCTGGTCCGGCTTTCTGTTTCAGGACATGCATTTGGAATATTAAGTTATATATTTTAACTGTCATAAACTAAAATCTGGTTTTTCTACTTGAGTTCTTCCATGAATGAATGACATAACTTGTGTAAATAAAAAAAAGTTTTAAAATAGATTTGAATGTCCTATATAATGGAATAGGACTTTAAATTTGCTGATTACTTTGGGAAAGGCGAGGGGGTGTAATGGCAAGGTGATAAAATTTCTTCTATTTCTCAGGTCTATGGCCTTTTTTCAATAAAGCATTTTTATCATTTTGCCTTCTTTTCTTTGATTTGTTTATTTTTTTTTGGTAAATACCCATAATAAAGAAGATCAGACTATATAACTAATGATGTAAAAACAATTTGTTTCATTTCCTTTATCAAATTTAGAAAAAAAGAACACAATACACATTTGACAACAAAATAAAGTAATCATATACATATATATTTCCAATCTTAAATTCCTTATTCACTAATTTTAAAAAAAATGTTTTTTGATAATTATACCTATTTTTTTAATTTAAAAATAAAACACACACACAGAACAAATCCTGTATTTACATTTGAAAGAAGATATTCTAAATGTTTAACATTTCTCTATGTTTCATACACTTTTCACTCCTCTTGATAAGATATAATTAACTTCTCAGTAAATGCCAAAACACAAAATTCAATAAAGCGATACCTTATGTTTGTTAGAGCTAGTATGTTAAGTGGAATTATTTTATTTGCACAGAATTACTCCAATTACTGAATATATGTGAAAAAGTTTTTTTCCCAAAATTCAAAAGGCTCATGGGGAACAAAATATGATATGCTAGAAAAATCTATTACTATATTTTAATACAAATAACTTCATGAAGATTTGTTTTCCAGTAAAGTTAAATAAAAAATCAAGTATTTAAAATGTTTTAATTTAGCATATCCATAAAAATAACTGCATAATTATAAATGTAATGATTATTAGTACATGTAAGTAATGATATAAATAATGTATTATAAAAGTTTATTTATTTAGTTTTTGAAACTACGTGTAATATAAGGGATATCATTTCAGTTTATTTAAAAAAAAGTATTAAATTAAACGTTATGTTATGTTACTTTCCTGAGAGAATGATACACATGTTAAGAAATACAACATTAAAACAGAGAATATTTAAAAACAGAGGTTATATTAGTAATATTAGTGACTATTTCAAAAAGCGTATCTACCACTTTTCTTACAGTTTAGGAGAAAATCTATAATGCAATATCAAATACTTTTCTTTGAAATATATATGCAAATCGTTAAAGAAAAATGTATCTCAGGCATACCATGATTCCTAAATTAATTTTTGAGGAAGGTTTGAATGACAGCTAGAAAGCTTTCTTTTTCTAGTTCTATAGATATTTCGTAAAACCTAAGAATGAAATAGACAAATTCAATTACTCTTTTGAAAATAAATGCCACTAAGTTAAATGATATGTGCAAAATATTATTCCATGTTTTAAAGAATATATTTATATTAGTTTGAACATACAAGTTAGTACAGTTTTAAATTCTTATGCAAAAAAACTATAAGATTGTATATAATACTATTTCTGCCAAAGTATTGCTTAATTCAAAAAGCATTACCCACCTAATATAAGATTAAGTATAAAATGTTTAGCTTAGTACTGGAGATTTTATAAAAATGTGAGTAATTACCTTAGCCTTATGTAAAATGTAAAATTCATGTGTTTGATTTCTGCTGTATTTTAGACATCCTTGAGGGGGTTATATGCCTAGATTCATTTATTTATCACAACATTCCCATGTAATAAATACTTGTATCCTATGTTTAAACATATGATGAAAATGAGGTGCATGAAAAAGAGTACATCTTAATGTGTGAGTTAGTAAGTTGTCCTTTCAGCCATTTTAACCTGGTTTACCACACACTAAAACCTGAACTCTGTAAAACTGACCTTATTCATTTCTCCTCTACGATACTTACTTGTTTCATTCTCTGAAGGCTGTTCTCCACTATACAGACAAATATCATTATGAGAATTCTTTATATTACATCCTGTTGTTGAGAAGTCACATTTACCTGAGTTTAGTTCTATTTAATAAATATTTTTTCATCCCTTATATATTTCAGGCAGTACACTTGATAATGGAAACATAAACAGGCATAATCCCCTTTCTCCTAAGATTTGACTCTCTGGTGGGCAAGACAAACATTCAAACATAAATTCAATATAGCATAGTAAGGTCAGTAAAAAAGGAGCTTGACTAACATTAGATTACTGAAGAGAAAAACTAGGACTTTTTGCTATTTAAACTTCACTGAGCTACTGAGGTCTGGGATTGTTTATTATTTCATCATATTTTACCCTAATCTGATGAATAAATGTAGTATTTTAAAAAATGTAATTCAGACATTAGCAAACATTTTCTGTAAAGAGCTTTGTGCACCAAATGTGTTTTCTGTCACATTTTATTATGATTATTATTGATTTACTTTTTAGAATTGTTTTAGATTTAGAGAAAAATTGAAAAGATACTATAGAGTTTCCTTATACCCTCTGCACAAGTTTCCTTATTATTATCTTACATTAATATGGTATATTTGTTATAATTAATGAACCAATACTGACACATTTTTTATTAATTACAGTTCATAGTTAATATATATTTTCTTAATCATTCCCTAATGTCCTTTTTTCTGTTCCATGATCTCATCCAGGATACCACATTGTATTTATTTGTCATGTCTTATTAGGTCCTCTTGGCTGTGACAGTTTCTCAGGCATTCATTCTTTTTCATGACTTTACAGGTTTTGAGGTATTTTGAAATATGCCCTGCTAGTGGATTTTGTCTAATATTTTTCTCATTATTAGAATAGGGATATGGGTTTGGGGATGGAAGATCACATAGGTAGGGTGCCATTTTCATGACATATCACAGGTAAACACTCAACATGATTTATGGCTGTTGATGTTAATCACCTGATAGAAGTAGTGTTTGTCAGCTTTCTACATCATGAAGTTGTTTCTTGCCCCATTTCCATATTGTACTCGTTATAGGGAGGGAAGTCAGTATGCACAGCTCGTACTTAAGGAGTAGGGAGTTATGCATCCCTCTTTTATTTTTTAAATAATATCAGTAAGTATAAAAAACATTCTTAGTTCATAGACAGGTTCCTAAAAATGCCGTGTTATGTGAATCGTGTTATACGAAACAAAGGACTAGTACAAAAAAGGGGGTTAGGCTCCATAAATTAAAAACAAAACAAAACACACTATTATATTTTTATAATTCAGAGAAATATCTTTATTAAAGCAATTTTCACCAAAAGTATAACATATTAATATGTATTAAATAATGTTTTCTTTGTCATCACTACTAAGCACCATTAACCGAGGGTGTTTTCTTTTTGACAAGATACTTCATCCTCTGAACTGTCTTCAGCATTATTTTGACTTCTATTCTGTACTTTTTGCAAAAAATTGTTATTTTAGATTGCTTGCTTTTAGCTGAGAGATCTTGATAAATTTCATTAATAGGTGCTAAACACTTGTTATGTTCTCTCTTAAACTTTGTGCTTCTGTCAGTGGAAGGATCTTCATTTAGGAAATATTGTTCCAACTGTTCAGCTGATTCTAGGCCTTTCTTTACACTTTTTAGAGTAAAGTGTTTAATTTCTTCGTTTTCACCTGTGCTATCGTCCCCTGAATTATCTGGCATATTCCAGATGTCATTTACACCAAACTTGCTTCATCAGTTTCTTCTTTCACCAGTAATTCTTGGATATCTTCGACAGTCATATCGTCAAAACCTTCCCTTCCTAGGGACTTAAAATTCTAATAAATTTTAAAATTCTGCAATCAAATCTGATATGACATCCACACTTAAATGAAAAATTTCAAATGAGATATCTTTTGCTCTTGAAAGCTTTTATTACATTCTGCGTTGTTGAGGGATTTCCCTAATTTTGAATGAGATATTTTTTGCTCTTAAAATCTCTTATTATGCTTTGTGTTGTTCAGGGATTTCTCTAATTCTCAAACCGTGTTAGAGTGAAACCGTGTTCTAGGAGGCCATGTTATACGAGGATTTTCCCCAATTCTCGGACCTTGTTATAGAGGTACAGTGTTATACAGGGTTGCCTGTACATAAAATCATGCATTTTTAGCTATCAGTTTGGAGGTCTCTCTCTTTCCATCTATCTAGCTATATCAGCACTTGCAAATAAAATATTGGACAGCATGATTTTGCAAGTCTCCAATTTATAGCCTCAATAGAAATAGGAATTTATTTTTTATTTTTTATTTTTAGGTTAGGGATTTATTTATTTAGGTGCTATTTGAGATCTGAGAGAAAATTCAAGGCAGTATGGCAATTTAAGAACTTTCATGATAGAACAGAGATATGAGAATATTTATTAAGATGCAAGATTTCAGAAAAAAATAGATGAAACTTAATCCTTGGTGAGAAAAATATGTATTTTTCAATTTATATATGTTATATTTTTAATCCTTCTATTAGTTTCTGTAAGTGTAAATATGCTTAATGATTCTATTTTTAAATATTCTCATTTGGAAATATGATCTCTACATGTTTAATGTCATCACCTGTGAAATACGACTGAAATTTTCTGGTTTAAATATTTGGTTACATCGCAAAACACCTCATAAATTGACTTCAACCCAGAAAAACTTGTGGCAAAGAGATCATATAGTGATTGATATTATCTTCAAGCTTACAAACTCAATCACTCTCAACATTCTCAAGTAACTTATAACTTTACAGTGAAAGCAAAGCTATTAAACTATTTATGAACCCAATTAATAATTTTAAGTATTTTGAAAAAAATATTTTTTTTACTTAATCTTACAGAGGTAGAAGAATCACAATTGGTAAAGGATAAGAGAATGTAAAACAAACTCCCCTCAAGTATAGGACTACAAACCTTTATGGTGATATAAGAAGTCATAGGATAGGTACTAGCTATTTTTATAGTTGTATAAAATACATAATAATATTTCAATATAAGCCAAATAAGTCCCATTTCTTCCAGTCCCTAAGCATAGATCTTTCACATATACATGAAGATTTCTTTATCAATTCTGTGAATCTGTGAAGAGCTTCACAGGGATACCTATAATTACATGAGGCAAAATAGACTTTAAATCTAAAACTGTCTCTGGAGACAAAGAAGGTAATTATATAATAATGAAAGGGTCAATTCAACAAGATGATATAACAATTATAAATGTGTGAACTTTCAACATCAGAACACCTGAATGTATAAAGCAAATATTGATAGACCTAAAAGCAGAAATTTACAGCAATACAATAGTAGGAGATTTCAATTCCACATTTAGAATAGGGTATAGATCACCCAGACAGAAAAATCATCATAGAAGCAGTTGACTTGAAAAGATGTTCAACTTCAGTAATTACCAGGAAATGCAAATAAAAACCACAATGAGATAACACTTCACATTTGTTAGAATGGCTATTATCAAACAAACAAAAGATATGTGTAGGCGAGGATG
The DNA here is from genome assembly GCF_004115265.2 of Rhinolophus ferrumequinum. Taxonomy (NCBI): domain Eukaryota; kingdom Metazoa; phylum Chordata; class Mammalia; order Chiroptera; family Rhinolophidae; genus Rhinolophus; species Rhinolophus ferrumequinum. The sequence goes on from NC_046287.1 coordinate 31,706,496, forward strand.
TGGAGAAAAGGGAACCCTGGTACGCTGTTGGTGAAAGTGTAAATTGGTATAACCATTATGTAAAATTATAGAGATTACTCAAAAAATGAAAATCAAAGTACCTTGTGATCCAGCAATCCCACTTCTGGGTACACACCCAAAAGTAATGAAATCAGGACCCAAAAGAGATATCTACACTTATTATGTTGTACATGTAAAACTAATACAATATTACATGTCAATTACATCTCAAAAAAATCATTTTCTTTTAAACAACAGTAATCCTGCCATTGTAACAACATGGATGAACTGGAACACCTTTGCTAAGGGAAATAAGCCAGGTGCAGAAAGACAAATACTGTATGACCTAACTTAAATATGGAATCTAAAATAGTCAAACTCATAGAAACAGAGTAAAGTGGTTGTTGTCAAGGACTGGATGACAGGGATATGAGAGATGTTTTCAGAGGTATAACGTTTCAGTTATGCTAGGTGAGTAAAATCTGAAAATCTAATGTATAACAATGTAGCTATTGTTAACAAAACTGTACTGTATATTTGAAATTTGCTAAAAAATAAAATAAAATAAAAAGTACATATTAAGTGTTCTCACCTCATTGGAAAAAGAAAAGGTAACTGTGAGACAATGGACATGTTAATTACCGTGTTTGTGGTGATTATCTCACAATGTATATGTATTTATGTAAATATTGACTTCATGCCACAAATTTGCATTTGTCATTGCCTTCAAATCATCACTGCCTGACCACACCAGTGATAACTAATACCACTATTGCAGGAATTTCAATCATTATCATCATCATCATCATCATCATCATCCCCAAAATGGTGAGGAGTTGAGACAAAACAAGTAGAGACTGACTAGAACCACTTTAATATTAATTTGGATTTTCAAATAGTGAGAAAATATTGCTGTGCTTTAAATTTAACACCTCATATGAAATTATTTGTTTTCATTAATAGACTTGGGAAAATCATATATGTTATGTTATTCAGAAAAAAAAAAATTACATTAAGATATTGAAATCCAAACCCAGTATCCTTTTCTCATTTATTTTCTCACTCAAATATATAACTGATTTTCTATGTGATATATTTTTTCCTGTCCCTGAGCCACCGTCATATTATTTTAAGTAGTTGAAATGGTAATACATATCATTGATTGTGGTATAGCTATTTACTTCTCATTTTACTTCACAGAAATGTTTTTAACTATTTGCAGTGATTTATTCTTCCAAGTGAATTTTAGAAATAGATAGTCATGTTTTAAAAAATCCTTTAGTATTTGGTTTGAAATATTAAATTTTATTTTAAATAAAACTATTATATATGTAATTAGATATTACCACGGTGATGAATCTTTGAAGGTAAGTAGAAGTTGTGAGAATTATGTGAAAACTTATTTGTGATTTCAACTGCAGGGTGATATTTAAACTGATATCTAGAGGATGAATATGTTATTCAATATATATATATTCAATATATATATATATTGGTCACCTAGTCACATCTAATACAGGATTAGAAACCATACTTTCTTGGTGAAACAAGCAGCTTTCTCTAGCTACATCCTTCTTATAAAGAGTTTTTGTGAAGAAATATCAAGATGGTTGTAGTGCAGGGGATCCTGCCGACTACGCCATGTGTCATGCAGGGTGTCATGCGGGGTCTCTGGTCCCACTCCCCACACAAAAACGCAGGATATGGCTAGGCCAAAAAGGAACACCCACGGAGCCATAGGTAGGGGAGTCACACCACTATACTCTCGCTGGCGGCTGTGTTGGAGACACAGGAACCAGGAGCCACACAATTCTCAATCCTCACTGCTCCACTTGCAGGCTCAGCCACCATCTTCTTGCTAGCCCCCATTCTTTTCTGCTAGCGTAACCACAGCAGTTATATTCGTGGCCAATGGCTCACTGGTTATAGCTGACGGCCAACTAGCCACAGCTGATGGCCATTTGATCACAGTCGATGGCCATTTACTACCTGAGCCAGCACCTTTCTATGTGAGGCCGAGAGCCTGGAAACTGCTTTTTGGGGCTCTGTCCCCACAATGGTGCAGTAGGAAAACACTGTGCTTACCTCCTCTCACAACCACATAAAAATTATAACTAAACTACATAAACAAGTAGCATTGAGAATTGCCTACAATCTTGCCCTACAACTAAGGACTTGCAGAAGCTGCCTCAAGACTAGTAGGAGAGGCAGAGACACAGAATAGGCTACTCCCACACCTTCATATGACCATTAAATATCGGGAGCGATATTTCAGCTGTGGAGGCCCCCCCCCCCCCCCCAGAGGAGCGAGAGGTCACAGCCCAACCCCAGCCCAGGGTTCCAGTACCAGGAAGAGAAGTCCCCATAAATTCTGGTTGTGAAAAACCAGTGGAGATTGTGACTCTGCGAAGGAGAGTGGCTGCACTCCCAGGCGCTACTCCTAAAGGGACCATGCAGACTTACCTACCAACAGAATCACTCACTCTGAGCTCCAGGGCAGGGCAGCAGCTGGAAAGGTGGTAGGGACTGAACTGTCTGGTATGGGGTGGGGACTGGAGGCACAGCTTTCTCATGGATGGAGGAGCTGGCAGAGGCCATTGTTTCATTGTTGAGCCCTCCCCCTTCCCAGCATGCAGACACAGGTGGCTGCAATATCTCATTCTCTGCCACTCATGCACCACACCCTGGCAATTTGAGACCCTGCCCCACCCAGTTTTCAGACACACCCAAGCCCCTTCCAGTGGCTTTTTCATACAAATCTCCTGTCTTAGCTCATGCTGCAGACTTTCCTACAGTCCCTCAAATATTCATGGAACCCAGAAAGCATCATATGGCTTGAGTGTGTCCTGTACCTCTGGCTGAGCAGCCTTAAGCTCGGCACTAGCGGCAGGTAGCCTTGGTTCACAGCTTGGTCTCTCCAGGCACTTCCCAGCACAGCACAGGTGTGGATTTCTTTGTGGCTTCTACAGAGTAGCCCCGGGTGAAGTATGGCTGTGGCTTAACTTGACCTACAGCGGATCCCCACCAAGGTGGTCCTCTGGCTGAATCCCCAGTGGCCAGCTTCAAAATGAGCTGGAGCATCACCCAGCTGCCTCAAAGAATGACACACCCAAGGGGAGGATTGGGCAGGCATCAGAGTCCTGCTGAGGCAGATCCTGCTCTTTTGAATGTCAACTCTAATTGAAAATTTTAAAAAGGTGGGGGGGAAGATCAACAATATTGTGATAACATGGTACAGTATCAAATGATTGCTGGACTCATCACTTCTTTAGCACAGGGAATAAAATCAATAATGTGGTATTAACACTGTTGGATGGGTACTGTTGAATAACTAAGATGTACTCCTGAAACTAACATAATATTGCATGTTAGCTGTATTTTTATAAATCTTAAAATAAATAAATAAATGGGAAAATATAAATATTGATTTTTTAAAAAAAATTTACTTTGTAAGTGGGCACTAGTGAATCTTATTTCTAAGTATAATAGATTTTCAATTGATTCCTCTAAGTTTTAAATGTAGACAATTATGTCAACTGCTGATGATGGAAATTTTCAACTCTTTCAATATGAATTAGTCAAACTTCCAGGAAATAGTTAAATCATATCAGCATCAAAGTCTTACTCTTGCCTATAACCAGACTACCTCATTGGTGCGATGCATCTTATATTCCTATACTTTATGCAGAGTATATTTTGATTTTGCATCATGTTTAAGTCTGTTAGTTTAAAGGTAAAATCTGAGTATTTCTGGTTAAGAAGGTGCAGTAGGTAAATACTGTGCTCACTTCCTCTCAGGACCACGTCAATTACAACCAAACCACAGAACAACCATTACTGAAAATTGCCTGAAGTCTAGCTGAATTGAAGCTCTTCAACTATGGACAAACAGAAGGAGCCACCTCGAGACTGTAGGATGGGCAGACAAGCGAAACCAGATGGTCCCACACCCGTGTGTAACCATTAAAAATCAGGAGAGATATTTCAGCTGTAGAGGTCCCCCCCTGAGGAGTGAGGGGTCCCAGCCCCTCCCCATCCCAGGATTTCAGTGCCGGGGAGAAAAGTCCCCCTATCTTCTGTCTGGGAAAACCAGCAGAGATTGTGGCTGAGTGAGACACAGGGTGGCTGCACTCCTAGGAGTTCTTCTTAAAGGGCCCATGCATCGACTTACCCACTGACTGACTCACTTGCTCTGAGCTCCAGTGTTGGGGCAGCAGTTCAAAAGGTTCCAGGGATATACGGGGGAAAACTGATTTGTCTTGCTTCAGGGTAAGGGCTAGAGGGGTATCTTTATCCCGAATGCAGGTGCTGGTGGCAGTCAGCTGTGCTGAAGTGTGCATCAAACTGGCTTATCGCCCTTTGTCAGCTCACCCTAGTGATTTCCTGAGTCCATGCCACCCTCAACTTTTCAGCACACTGAAGCTGCTTCCAGTGGCTTTTCCGTATAAACAGCCTGCCTTGGCTTATGCTGAGGAATTTCCTAAAATCTCTTAAAGGTTAACAAAACCCAAAGAAGCAGCATCTAGGTTCAGCATCCCCCATACCTCCAGCTGAGCAGTCCAAAGCCTGGCACTAGCTAAAGCCAGCCTTGGTTTCTGGCTTGGCCTTTCAAGGCACCTCCAAGCACAGAGAGGGTGGGAGCCATCTATGGGTTGCTCTGTGGCTCATGCCAGGTGGCCCGGGCCAAGTATAATCTGCACCTGAACTTGGCCTGCAGCACGTCCCCTCCAGGAAGCCACGGGCTGACAGGCCTAATGGCCACCTTCCTGATAAACCAGAGCATCACCCAGCCACCCCCAAAAGGCAGACTGGGCAAGCACTAGAGCCCTGCAAAAGTGAACCCTGCTCTGTAGGGTCAGCCCCTGCACAACAGCTCCTCTGCTATAGTCACAGCCAGTCCTCACAACAAATCAGCTCGAGGGTCAATCCCTCCCATTGATGTCCAAACAGCAACTGAGGTTCAACTATAACGGGAGGGCACTTACGACACACATAAGGCACACACCTAGAGCATGCGGCTCTGGTGACCAGGGAGACTGTACCACTGGGATTCATAGGACATCTGGTACATAAGGCCACTCTACTAAGACTGGGAGGCATAGCAGACCTACATAGAAATAAACACAGGGAGGCAGTCAAATGAGGAGACAAAAAAATACCCCCAAAAAAAAAAAAAAAAAAAAAAAAAAAAAAAAAAAAAAAAAAAAAAACAGAACAAAACTCCAGAAAAATAACTAAGCAAAATAGAGACAAGCAACCTATAAGATGCAGAGTTCTAAACACTGGTGGTGAAGATGCTCGGTAATCTAAGGGAGAACTTCAACAAAAAGATAGAAAACATAAACACGGAGATAGAAACTCCCCCCCCCCCCGCAAAAAAAAAAAAGGCAGTCAGAAAACAAGACTACAATAATTGAAATGAAGAACACATTAGAAGGAATCAACAGTGGATTAGATGGAGCAGTGGATTGAATCAGTGATTTAGATGATAAGGTAGCAGAAAACCACCAATAAGAACAGCAAAAAGAAATAAAATATCCAAAGAATGAGAAGACTTTAAGGGGCCTGTGGGGCAACATCATTTGCATTCTAGGGGTACCAGAAGGAGAAGAGAGAGAGCAAAGAATTAAAAACCTATTTGAAGAAAGAGTGACCCCAAACTTCCCTAACCTGGTGAAGAAATTAGATACATAATCCCAGGAAGCGCAGAGTCCCAAACAAAATGAACCAAAGAGGCCAGCACCAACACAACTCATAATTAAAATGTCAAAGTTTACAAGAAAGAGAGAATCTTAAAAGCACCAGGAGAAAAGCAATTAGTTACCTTCAAGGAAGCTCGTATAAGATTGTCGGTTGATTTCTCAATAGAAACTTTGCAGGCCAGAAGGGATTGGCAGAGAATAATCAAAGTGATGAAAAGCAAAGACCTACAATCAAGATTACACTACCAAACAAGGCTTTTATTTAGAATCGAAGGATAAATAAAGAGCTTCCCAGACAAGAAAAAGCTAAAGGAGTTACTCGTTACCAAACCAGTATTACAAGGATTAGAGAGACTTCTTTAAGACAAAAGAAAGAAAAAAAAGAAAAAAAAATGTGAATAATAAAATGGCAATAACTACATGTCTATCAATAATTAGTATAATTCTAAGTGGGCTAAATGCTCCAATCAAAAGATAGGGCAGCTGAATGGATAAGAAAACAAGACCTTTACATAAGCTGCCTAGAAGAGACTTACTTCATATCAAAGACACACACAGAGCAACATTAAAGGGATGGGAAAAAGATATTTCATGAAAATGGAAACAAACAAACAAAAAAAGCTGAGGTAGCAAAGCTTATACCTGACAAAATAGACTTTAAAATAAAGGCTATCATAAGAAACAAAGAAAGACCCAATAATCCCTCCTCTGAGTATCCGAAGAAACCCAAAATGCTGCTTTGTGTGGACATGTGCATCTATATGTTCATTACAGCATTGTTTATAATGATCAAGATGTGGAGGCAGCCTAATTGTGTATAGAAGATGGGATAAAGAGTAGCTGGTACATATATATAACGGAATATTGCTACGCTATGAAAGGGGGTGGGTTCTTGCCATCTGTGGTGGCATGGATGGACCTCGAGGTTGTTCTGCTGAATGGAGTGTAAGACAGAGAAAAACAGACACGATATGATTTTGCTTATATGTGGATTCCAAGAACAAAACAGAAACACACTCATAGATACAGAAAACATTTTGATGGTTGCCAGATGGGAGGGCGGTTGAAGGTGGGTGAAAAAAGGAGAAGGGATTAAGAAGTACAAATTGGTTGTTACAAAGTATTTATGGGATTGTCGCATAATTAATATAGTGAATAATATTGTAATACTAGGTATGGTGTCAGATGGGTACTAGATTTGTTGGGGTGATGGATGGGAGGGAGTTGGGGCAAGGTGAAAAAGGTGAAGGGCTTACGAAGTACAAATTGGTAGTTATAAAATAGTCAGGGGGATGTAAAATAAAGCATGTGATATATAGTCAATGATATGGCAATAACTATATATAGTGCTAGGTGGGTACTAAACTAGTCAGGGGGATCCCTTTTAAATTATATAAATGTCTAACCATTACACTATACACCTGAAATTAATATAAAATAGTATTGAATGTCAAAATAAATAAATAAATAAATAGTAAAAAAAAAAAAAAAAAAAAAAAAAAAAAAGAAGGCTATAAGAAAAATAAGAATGTATATAGCAATAAAAGAAAGGATTGGGGAGTTGGGTAGGGTGAGTTCCCAGCGAGTCAGTTGTATCACCAGAACAATCAGATTCAGATTTGGCCTGTGCGGGTGGGCTCAACAAAGGAAAGATGGCTCCCACTTGCCGGCTGCACAGGAGAAGGCCACCTCACAGGGAAAATCGCAACTGTCCTCCAGCCCTCTTCTGGAAGCTACACACCTCAGTCTGCCCCATATGTGCATCTGACACCCCCTGAGTCACTGTCTCTCTGCTGGTGCCCAGGGTAAGTGCCTGCGAATGAGTGAGTCTGTGCTCCAGCCATTGAAAAGGATGTCTGGGATTCCCTCCACTTTCCATCCAACCCAGATTGTTGGAATCCCCACTGATTTTCAGAACTGTGAAGGGGCTCTTCCTTCTGGCACCAGAACTGTAGGCTGGGGAGCCTGGTCTGGGGCTGGGTCTCTTGGGGGACCTCCACAGCTGAGGTATCCTTCTCAACTGCCACATGGAGTTTTGGGGCTAGCCTATTTTGTGTCTCTGCGCCTCCTACCAGTCTCAAATTGGCTTTTTCTTTATATCTTTAGTTATAAAGCTTTTGTTCAGCTAGACTTCAGATAGTTCTTCAGGTTGATTGTTCTATAATTTAGTTGTAATTTTAATGTGTTCATGGAAGGAAGCAGACAGTCTTCATCTAGTCTGCCATCTTCGATCTTTCTTGGAATGTTTTCACATAAGCTCCTGGGAGGTCCTTTGCAAACTTTAGTCCTGGTAACTGAGAGCAGTAACTATTCTAGCAGCTTATTCTCAGATTGCCTGATTCTACTGGTCTATTTTATTTTGCCAACTTCCCCACTGCTGAAACATATGATTACTTCCCTAAATAAAATTTCTGAACCCACGCCTTGTTTTGGAAGAAACCCTAGCTAAAACACATTGATAGAAAACAACAACAAAAACAAAACAAAAACAGAACAAAAGAACAAATCCTAATGATTTCCATTATACTTAAGAATACACAAGGGGGTACTATTTAGAAAATATGTGTCTAGCCTTTCATTTTAGAAACTGATATGTAACTGAGTAGGAATAGGATAAGTAGCATCTACGAATGTAGCAGATTCTTTTCTCTATATACACATTTATGTATCTCTTTCCATAAAATATATGAAAAAAATACAAACTTTCCATCCATAGATCAACATAAGAAAGAAGGTAAATATTGAAGGAAGAAAAGCAGCAAGAAAAGAACAAAAAAGTAAGGAAGGAAAGAAGGAAGGAAGGGAAGAGAAAGAGAAGACAATGAGGGTGTGTGTGTCTGTGTGTGTATGAAGGGAGACAGAGACAGAGACAGAAAGAGCAGAGAAGTGACAAAATTCAGTTTCAGATTAGGACCCGCTGAAATGTTATGATCAATAAGTTTATCAATATATTTTCAAAACCAGAATGAAAAAATGTATTCATTATGAATAACTGTGTCATGAGTAGTTTAATTCATTAGAAACTAGTTTATCAGTACATTACAATAATCATAAAAAATAGTGATACTATTCAGTTATTTTAAGGAAGCAATATAAGTCATGTGGAATGTTTACCACATAGTGTTTTTGAGCAGTTATGTATATTATATATATATATTGCTGAACAATTGCAAACCACCCCTTTATATGCAAAAAAATGTACATTATTTATGTAATTTATTACATTTCTGGCTTGTGGAATGTTTTTATCTATCATACTTATAAGTATAAATAATTTTATATTACCATGGCAATGTGAAAAATGTGTTTATAAAATAAAAATATAAACATAAACACAGACTTCAGAAAAGATATAGACACATTTTTATTTGTATTATGATAACAGATTTTTTCAAGTAACTTACCTTTCAATATTTCCCAGATTTTCAGAATGGTGTTTTATATAAATTGATATTATACTATTCCTAGTAAAATAAAATATTAGCTAGATTTGATGGTGTTTAAAGCTAACAGATACCGAGTATCATTTCTCAGATATGTATCTCATACTAATACACAGTTCACATCCTTAAATTAATGCAGAATTCAATTTGTTCACAATTCCAGTTTAATGTATTAAGTTTTTTTTTTTTTTTTTTTTTTTAAATCCAATACTAGTATGCACACATACATACATGTTTGGGAGAAGGCACTAATTTCAAAATATAATAGAACATGAGCATGGATCACTGATCTATCTTTCAAATATATGTCTTTTCAGCTGATCAAGTACATACTATACCTGATAATCTACGTTATGCAGAGCATGGATCACTGATCTATCTTTCAAATATATGTCTTTTCAGCTGATCAAGTACATACTATACCTGATAATCTACGTTATGCTGTGGAAAATCTCATCCTGAAACCCTCAATGGATGAAGTGTTCATTTCTCTCCCAAATCACATGTCCAATGTAGGAACTACGGGCCATGGTTGAGAGGCTTTTTTATTCCAGGAAGTCACCCAGAGACTCAGATAGATGGAATTATTTTGATACCAGCATCTCAATATGTGACCTCAGAATACATTTTCTCAGAGGTACAATAAAGCTTTAGAGTAGCCTACAACCATTTTATTTCATATTTTATTGGCCCTAATTGTCATATGACAAGTCTGCACTTGAATGCAAAAGAAGTGGAAAACGCAGAGTTTCAAATAGCTCCTTTGGTTAGCATTAATTTTTTAATTCATGTTTTTGTTGCTAAATATCCCTGTGTTTAATATTTTGGACTCTTTGTTTTCTTTCAGCATATAATGCACAATCAATCATCCCCAAATGAAGCAACCTAAAAACCCATTAGTCACTACATCCAGCTCCAGTTCCAGAGTTTCTGTGCTGTGTACTAATTTCAACAGCAGGTCTGGCTGTGGCCCTTAATCTGAAAAAAAACATGGGCTAAAGGACAAATTGCCTTCTCTCCACAAACTTCCAATATTCAGCGGTAAAATAATGTCTGCACTAAATTCTCCTTATCAGAAAGGGAGGCATGAAAGACGCTCAAAAGTCAGAGGACTGGCATTTCTGAAATCCTGCTGAAAAGGCATTGTGAGCAAGCCCTACAATTAATAGCGCTGGTGAATTTTCATTGATTCGATCCTGAGTCTGCTGTACAGATTTGTTCCATGATACATTGTTTTCAATGTCCCTGGCTCTGCATTCAGGGAAATGCTTCTTTTCTGTTATTCTTCTTGGCTTCCCTTGAGGGATTGTGTGCCTATTTTGGACTTATTCAACATTTTAAACTCATGTTTAATTAAAGGAATTTGGGGGAAGGGGCAAGAGTCTACACTAGTAATAGCATATTTTTATTGTTGACATTCTAGGTTTGTACTTGATTTAGCAATAGAATTCTCTCAAAGCAGAGTAAAAATTTTATCTATTTGATATTGGCCCATTGCATATGCTAGCAATATTCATACCTGTAGTTCTTATTAAGATACAATTTTCATATCTGATTACATCATCTATAATATGTATAAAGTATAAAAATGTACGTATATATTTCTAACCTCCACTTTCCAACCGTCTTTGAGTTTGAATCTGATAAATTTAACCTTGGGCCTTTGGAAAAAGTTATAGCCTGATTTTCTCTCCATCACTTCATTCAGTTTTGAGGTTTAAGTGTCCTCCATATCCTTAATTTATCGTTGGCCCTAGACACTTGAATCCTCAGAGAATTTTTGAAATAAGTCGAAGGCTACACTCTTATTTTTATCGTTGCCAAAATGCTGAGTTTTGATAGGTGCTGCCTCTTAAAACCTTTATCAAGTATCTTCTACAGTTTGAGTCTATTCATAGCATCAAAGTCCAAAGTTCCAAATGCTTTTACTTCCTATCATTTCTGCTTTTCAAAAATCAAATTATTTCCTTATCTTATCTCTTTCTGGTAATACCTGATAAAATTCAATCAGTAACAACCAAAAACACTAATATTCTGGTGTTGACCTCATCCCCTAGAGCTACAAAATAATTGGACATGGAATCAGCCTCACAAGATTTTTCAGAGACATGGTGTTATCAAATATTCTGCTACTGCTTAACAGGGACAGCTTTCCAGCCTCTGCTAATTGTTTCCTCCACTCCCAACTGATAAGCTCCTGTCACACTTGCAATTTGTTGAGACGGCACTCTACTTCTGAAATCAATGTCTGTATTAGTCAGGCAACTCAGGATCGTGCTGTGGTATCAAATAAACCTAAGATGTTAGTGGTTTAAAATAAACATATATATTTTTCATTCTTCATGTCCAACTCATGTCAGTGGTTGACTTGTGTTCTACATAGTTACTCAAAGTCCAGGGAGCCACACTAAGTGATAATACCACCATGTCATTAAGAGCTTCAGTATGATAGTGGCAAGGAAAGATACCCAGGTCATAGACTGATTTGTTCATTTGTTCATGTTTTATTGGTCACTGCTTGTTAGATGCCCTAGAAGACAAACTTCCTGTTACCCGAAGACTAAATTATAGATAGGCTTCATCTTGCCTCTAGGTTATGCAGACCTTTCATTTCTTAGAGCATTTATTTTAGAAAAAGTATAACTGTAAATTCTTTGTCTACCCCTTTGAGATGTAACTCTTTTATAAAGCCTCTTACAACCTAGGATGATCTTTCTCAAGGACCTGCAAGCCATTGATTTGAAATATAATCCTTAAAGATAATTAGTGACACTATCTCCCAGTCTACCTGGGGAGTGGGAGGGTGGGGGGCTGGATTGTAGGAAACTGATTTACTGGATAGCCTTGCTCAAAGTTATAAAAATGCCTCTTGTCATGACAATAAGAGAAAGTTTACTTTCCTTTAGGTCAAGCCAATTACCAAACACGGATGACCGAAAATCCCTCCACCTCAGACATTAAAAATTATCCAACCCTTTTTTTAGTGGAGTTGAGCTCAAAATGAGGTCTGGCTTCTGTCCTCTGTTGCAACAACATTGAATAAAGGCTTTGCTTGTTTATCTTTGTCTGGGGAAATGTTTGTTTTGACAGTGGAAACAAGAAATTGTAAGAAGGATGGAAAAAATATGAGAACAAAAGAAATATTGAACAGTATAGTGAACAGCCGTGGTTTTTCTACTACGTACCAGAGGCAACATGTCTATACTTTCCATTTATTATGCCTATATGTATATATAACCCTGTCTGGACCTGAAATTCAAGAATTAATAGCAAAAAACTATATGTCCTGTAAGGTGAGTTTATGGAGTCTTCATTCATGGGAGCTAAACCCAGTAAAATAATGACAATCTCAAAAAACAAACAAACATACACACCCATATCACAAACAACAAGCTATTTAGGTGGGCCTTTGGAATTAATTAAATGCCCTTTCTTCCCCAAATTCTGTGCTTTTTCATTTTCACCACCCCACATTCCCACATCAGTTTCCTCTACACATATCTTCAGTTATCTCAACATCTCTGTACAAAGCTCATTAAACCTCTAGCCACTTAGACTCCACCAGTGGCTCGACTTTGTCTAATATGCATCCCATTTCAGACAATCACAAACATACTAACAACTTGGGCCCAGAGCCAAGTTAAACACACTTACACAATATAAATGGCCAGTTCGCCAATAAGTTCTAGAACTGGATCACCATCAAAGTATATTTGTTCAGCAACTCAATGATGCTCTGTGTTTTGTAGCATCATCATCCTGAGACTTGTTCTCCTTCACAAGATGGCTCAATCACCCTATACGCTCACTTACCCAGTACTATGAAGAGGCAAAAGTGTGACTTCTATATTGTTCCCAAAACACAATATGATGCAATTACAATACAAAAGAAAAAGAACTGAACATTTTTCTTCCTAGAAGCCTTCTGCTAATATCGTTTCTTATCTCCTCATAATTAATTCAATAATCATTCTTTTTCTTCGTAGCCATTACTCTTGAGAAAAATCTATGCCAAATAAATTATGCCTTTATCACTGTTTTGCTTAGAAATCATTCTCTAGAATTCTTCAGTATTTCAGTAGTTTCCTAAAGAAGGGGAAAGAATGTTGGTTTACCTGTTTACTAATTATTTATTTAATTTGAAGTAATTCAAATTGCAGCCATTCTAACACTTAATACATTTTAGTTTCCTTTTTCATCTCAACTCCTGTTCTTCCACCACCTGTTTCTCTCATGACTAAGGAATCTGTACCTGCGCTTTTGCACACCCATTTACCGATTCGTCCAATATGTGCCAAATTCTGTCTCCTCTGAATTATCTTCTGTTCTAGCTACTTTTTATAAAATTGTACCTATCCATAATTAAAATTGTATACTAGTTATAACAAAAGTAGAATCTTCTTTGTTTACTTCTTTCAATCCACAGATTGCAAAGTAATTTTTAAAAAAACTGTATGCAATCAGGGCATTTTTTTTCCAACTGTAAATGCTACCAATTGTTTAAAGAACAGTAGTTACTTAGTTTTCTTTGATTACATTTTTAAAATGAAAATTTATCTTTATAAATTTACCATTTCCTACCAAATGCAGTATTTGTGAGTTTCAATCTCTTTGTGGAAAATTTATTAATGTATTGTTTTAGTGAGTATGGGCAAATTAGTAAAATTTATAATTTTTGTTTGCATATAATGTTTTTCTTTTACTAATATTCTTGAAGGTTAGCAGAAGTAAACTGGTAATACTAGGTTGGCTTCCCCCACCGCCCCCCGCCTTCCATTGGAAGACATATTCAAATGGAAGAATTTGAAGATTATCTTCCATTGAATTCTCTTTTTCACAAGTGCTGTTAAGATCTGTTGTGACCTAACATTCTTTTCATTCCAGGTAATCTCTCTTTTCTCTGGTTGTTGAGAATTCTACTTTACTCTGGTGTTATCAAATATGGTATCTCTATGTGTGGATTTAGTAATATTTGTTTTCTTGAATATAGTAGAAAATCCTTAATCATTATTTCTTCATAATTACCTATTGCTAATGTGACTATATTTCCTGGCTTTCATATGTGCTCGGTATCACATCTGATCTAGCATTTCTCCTAGTTTTTTTTTTTTTTTTTTTTGACAAAGTTTATTATTAATAATAATTTAAAAATAAAATATGTTAATTTGTTAGACCTCCACTTAGTTTTTTTCTAGATTCTACTAATGTCTAATCTAGTAGTTTGTGAGATACATAATAGTGAGTCACATAGTTAAGAAGTTAAATATGAAAGAATACTACCACAAACCAGCCTCTTTTTCACACCTTTTCATGATGTGAGAAACTAGAGAAAAAGTGTAGGTAAGTTGTTCTCTAATAAAAATAAATTCACTTGGACAGAGAAGGCATCAAACTTTTCCCTTTACAACATTTAATCTCCATTGGTAATGGCAGTAATGGTCAACACAACTCTCTGCCGGCCACATGGTGAAACAACCAGTTTTGATATGGATATAGCATAGCCTAAGCCTTGAGGTGTAGGAAGTCACGAAAGCTACAGATTAGAATCAGAAATAGAATATTCTTACTATAAATGCAAGAAAATAGGAGATGAGAATTTCTATAGTAAAGCATATAGAGGGCAAATAGATACCCTGTAGAAATAGTAGATTTGTCATTCATTCAAACCTTGCAGTGTGGGTCATAGACCAGAACATGGGTATCGCCTGGAAAGTTACTAAGTGTTGCATATGCTCCTGATCTACAAAATATAATTTGAGTAGCAAAAATCTAGTGTATGATATAAATCAAGTACATTTTTTATTAAGTAAATATGTGTGATTGCATTGATTCTTAACACTTTTCTTTTGTAATAAACACTTTTCAGCATCAATGACCTAAAATAAATGAAACACGTTTTAATGAAAAGACACGTACTACATATTCATTTCACCAAAAAAGTTGATTCTGAATTGCTGACTTAAACAAAAAGGCAGCTTTTACCATTTACCTATGTGACTACATTGATAACTAGAGAAGTCACAAATGTAATGAAAAATCATCAACATCTTTAAATTTGATGTTATTTGAGAAAGAGAGTGCCCCTAACATATAATTAACACAGAGAACTTTAGAATATGAATTTAAGTATCATTCTGTGAAGGATGACTTAATTTAGATCAGAATGCTGTTCCTCAAAACAAGATTCTGCAGTGTAGTTCTTATCCATGTTCTTGGAGAATTTCTGAATTTTCTTTTAAATCACTATTTATTTACTTTTCTATACTGTTCATCCTGTTCTTAATTCATCTAATATACATTTGCATTATGTCTTTGACATTTGGGTTAATTGTCAAACAATGTTTAAACAGGTAGTCCCTATGAATATTTCTGTGGAGTCATTCTCATCATTTTGCTGTCTGCTAATGATGATGTTGATGTTTGTAATAAAATATTAACTGTTAAACATTTTCCTCACTGGGCCTTATTACTAGTTATTTTTATGATTATTGCATTTATTCCTGCAAAAATATTATTAGATTCTACATTCACTAGTATTGCTTGATTTTTTTCATGGGATGTGTCATGTTGTTTGTGTCATCTGAAATTGGGTCCTTCTCTGTAGTACAGAACTTAGAACATGATAACACTAAGTAAAATATGTATTAAATGAATATATGGATGGATGAATAAAGTTGAATGCTTTGAGGCCAAATGCTTTATTTAATTAATCTATTAATAGTATTACTGAAATAAATAAAATCCAAATTATTTTTGAGCTGTTCATTCTCTTATTGATATGATCTAGCCTAGAGCAGTGCATTCATGTACGAAATATTCATTTTAAAATTTCTGAATCTCTTTTGGAATATTTTTATTGTTCTATTTTTGATTGTATGTTTGTCTAAGAATAAAACAAAGTAGTTTACAAAGTTAGTCTTCGATGTTTTAGTGTGGTTTAATTTCTTTCTTATTTGTTTATAAATATAAATATTATTGAGAAAGTAAATGTATTCATCTATTTATTCATTAAATCAGATATTCAAAAATATTCATTAAAGGGTATACATGTAAACCATTGAGAAAACAGAAAAATATTTGCTGAAAATAAGCTTATATTTTATTTAAGTAGAATAAAATAATTTCCAGTAATGATAAGTGCTCTCAAGAACCTAAAATATTGTTTCTTAATACAGGATAAATAAATCACAATTTAGGGTAGCTAGAAAAAAGAAATAAAAGCTTTTTGAACTAGGAGCATTTGATCTGGACTGAAATAATAAAAAGAAAAAAAATCCAATAACTAGTAAGGAGGCAAAGCAGAGAGAATAATGAGTGCAAAATCCGGGGAAAAAAAGAGAAAACATTTGTAATATTTGAAGAATAAAATAATGCTCATTGTGGTTTTTGTTTGGAGAATGAATTATAGGAGGAGTGCATAAAGTTGGGAGAAAGATTAGGGCACTATTACAATTTTACAGTCAAAAGAAAATGGTGGCTGGCTATGTATGGACTGTGGCTGAATTAATGGTGATACCTAATGAGATTTGGTACATATTTCAATAGTAGAGCAAACAGGGTCAGCTGAGAGATAGGAAAAGAAGTGAAATTTAGGAATCAAACTTCAAGATTTTTAATATGAGCAATTGATGGAGATGAGGTATGGATCCATAAGATAGACTTTTTTTTCCTTTTCCATTTCCCTCATTCTTTCCTTCTCTTAATATCTGAAACCTAGTAAATGGTGAGCCTGTGCTTATTGGAGATCAAAATTGTATGTTTCTAGAGGGCTACATTGAGTATATTTCCAAGATCAAATCCAACTCCCCCCCCAAAAAATGTAGTATGTTTTAATGCTCAATTTTGGGATGCATTACTTAAACAGTAAATAATTTAGGCTTTATAGCTAGGAAACATATTGTTATAATATATAATAATCGATTAATTTTCATTCGCAAAAGACATGGACTAGAAAATTTTTGTTTCTATGAATATTGCTAAGGATATGCTGATGAGAACATAAGAGAAAAATACCAGAGAACATTTATATAATAATTGCTAAGGAAAAATTCTTTCAAGTTAACCTTATTTTAATATTAACATTTTTAAAACTCAGAAATTAATATCATTCTCACCCAACTTATTCTGAATCTTAATTGTATTGCTGTTGAGATTGATTATATAAAGCTAGACAAGAAAAAAATTTTTAAAAAGATAAAAAGCTTAAGAGATGAGCTTTGTTTCTAATTTTTTGAAGTTTAAATAAGTTATATTTTTCATTCTATTATTTTGAAGATAATTTTCCCATGGCTTTATTTAAATTGAGTTAAGTGGGGATGAGTATCTTTGATTGGGTTTTAGAAAATCCTTTCACAAGCTATACACATATATACATACACTTTACAACCTACATCCTACAAACAAATGAACAACTAACAAACAGAAGAACAAAATAACAACAGCATATCAGTGAAATGGAAAAGTTAATGATTCAACTACTTGAATTAACTTCAGGAGGGAATTACACATGCATTTGTTTCTAATTCTTTTATAAAGGACCTGATAATAAATCACAAGGCCAGATTTTGGTCATTATCAATATCATTATCTTATTCTTTCATGAGCTCTTTAAATTTTGGTTTTGGATTATATTTACTGTTAAATGCCATTAATATCCTCCATGTCATATTTTTAATGCAGGTGTTCTTTTCTTTCTTTCATGGTAATTTCTAATTCATATTTTCCTAAGAAGTAACTATTTCCTCCAGCTTTTTACACTTATTAGAAAATAATATGGGATATTTCTCTTCCAATTCTTGAAGTTGTTCTATTTTTAATATTCAACTTCTCACATCTGACACTGTAAATATTAGTTTTTCCTGACAATGATTTTCTTTATGAGATTTGTTAATAGTTCATTAATTTTGTGTCATCAAAACAAAACAAAACAAAAACCACTTAGTTTGTCAATTATAATTTCTTAGGTCCACCTTCAGATCTTATTTGCTACTTCTTTTCAGTTCTTGAATTAATATTTAATTTAATTATTTTTATTCTTTTTTTTATAAGTAAGTTTGTGTGTCCCATTTACCTGTCCCATTTACACAGTTTACTATGTAAATTTTAACGTCATTTTTAATACCCTGTAAGTATAATTTCAATTCATTTCTAAGACAAAATTTTAAAGATTTAAAATAATTTATTTTGTCTGTTTTTTTCTCTTTCAATTGTTAAAATATATTTTCAATGTTTTCTTTTTAATTTGTTTGTTGTTTGGTGGACAGATCCAGTATCACTGTTATACTATAATATATTTGTAAAAAATTGTGAAGGGTCTGAAATTTTACCTGATTTTCAGATGAAGTTAACTTGCCAAATTTTCATGGATTTTGTCAAAAACACACTATTATTGATTCTTGGGTCAAAGACAAAAGGAAACTTCTGGTAAAGCAGGCAGTATGAGCAGCATATTTGTTTCCGTTCCCCTTGCCTCTAAGTCACAAAGGGGTCACACAGATGCATCAAGATAGATGTCTGCCTGCCTCTGCAGTTGGTTACATCCCACTGCATAGTGTGTGTGTGTGTGTGTGTGCGTGTGTGTGTGTGTGTGTGTTTCTGCCAGAGTGGATTCTCAAATTTATTTTTGAGATTATTTCATACAAGAATCACAAATTATTTTTATATTATTAACAAAGCTGGCGACATAAGTTCACAAAATTTAACTATTTACTTGGTCAACTCTAGTGTCCATGTCCCACATATTGGGAAGCCTTTAAATATACAGGCATAGATTCCCAGTGAACTGGCTGAGGTATCTGTGACGTTCTCCAGGATGCAGAGGTGGCCCCATGAGGTGCTAGTGGAGGAATGAGGTTTGCCTCTCAGATCAGGGGGCCAAGGAGGTTTGGGGAGGGGCAGTTGCAGATGTGAAAAAAAAACAAATTAGAAGTTTGCTATATTGTTAAGTCATCCAATCCCCATTCTACTGAGAAATCCCCATTCCTCTGAGAAATGTTAATTATATTTTGATTTTAAAAAATGAAAGTCTCAAGCTTTAGTAGTTATCTTTTAGTACTTTCAGCCAAGACGTTTTATTGTCTTCCTTTATTTTCTGATTTTGTGGCCAAATGTATACATGCATGCATACGTACATACATACACATACATTTACATACATATACACACACAAATACACATATACACATACAATAAAATGCATTTCATTTTCCTTTTGCTTTATCAGGATTTTATTACATTCTAGACGTTTTTCTATTCTTTATATTTTCCTATATACTAACTATGTTTCCTGGTTGTGCTTGCAACATTTTTAAATGGACTACCTTGATGACTATTGGGATTGCACAGAGTTTCATTAAATGATTTCCTTCTCTGAGTGCTGAGATGACTTTAAAAGGGTAGTGAGAATGGGAGGACGCTATTCCACTACTCATTTTTTCCTTTATGTTTGTGCAAGGAATACACCAGCAAGCTGGGGACTTCTTTTATTTGAAGACTTCGGAAATTGTTTCAGAGAAGGAAGGTTCTTGTTTTGCCTACCACATACAATTGTATTTCCCTCCTCCTTCTTCCCATCCGTGTCCTATTTAGTCTCCTTCTCCTTCTATTTTTCGTCCTTCTCCTCCCCTTTCTCCTTCTTCTACTACTCCTCCTTCTGGCTTTGTTTCCTCCTTCTCCATCTCGTTCTGCTTCTCCTTTTCTCCCTCTTTCTGTCCTTAACCCTTCCTTTTCCCTTCCTCCTTCTCTGTAGAGGGCGGGTGCCTGTAAGGCACCATCACATGACTGAGAAGCATGAGATAGAGGAAGTTACTTGGGTCTTTAGATAACACCCACATTCTGTAGGGTATGTCCATGGGGCTTAAGACCATCAGCCTGCAGCAACCCTGCTTAGTTAATGCCCCTCCACCCAGCACAAAAATGTATATAACCCATGACTGAGCTGCAATAAAGAGAGACTTGATCAGAACTCCTGTCTTGTCTCCGGTCTTTGTGTCTCCCATTTTCCTCCCTTCTAGGTACTTTGGGGTCCCTCGTGTAGTGTCCCGTGGGTCGGGACACTTCTCCTTCTATCTGTGTTTATTAAACCAGTCAAAACTTATTGAAATAATCAGTCCAGTTATTCTCACCCCTAGGTTCATGTTTGTGTCCCAAATAAAACACATGTTTTTTTTTGTGTATAGATAGATGTAGACAGTAACAAATATCTGAGACACAAAGCTTGTTTAAATTGGCCTTCCCCATGGACCCCCTGAATAAGTTATCCCACATCTGGGGCATGACAGAACCTTCTAACAATCCTTTTAGTTGCTGTTCTTGGGAATTTTTAGCTTTTCAAGTGTAGGGTTTGTCTTATTTAGTTACCATTGTTTCTTTGCCTGAATTTTTTGTATTTTCTTACTAATAACTACATGATGGGCACATGGCAAAAACTATTCATGTTAAAGAAATAGATGAGGAAATCATTTTTTTCTAACACATATATTATTCTTAATTTAATTTTACTGGTTCTTATATAATGGCTCCTTTTATAGTAATTTACAATGGATTTTGAAATTAATTAATTTTGATTAGGGTCAAATTTTGTCTCTAATAATGCTATTTAAGTGTACTTTGGCAAGTCGTTCAACTCTTTATCTCAGCTTTTTGGTCTGTTAAATGAAGTTTGTAATAATAGCTAACTCAGCTGTGATAATTAAATTAATCAATACTCATAAAGTCTACAAATAATTATTACTATAAGTGTTTAATAGAAAACATAATGAAAAATTATTATTCTTTCAGCTTTTGTACTTTAATTAAAACTAAATTTTATTGAGCTGTAAAAATTATTTATACAAATCTTTTCAGCCCATACACATATCTATCTGTATGTTTCCATCACCAAATTTTACTTTTGTAATTTTCTAAATATTTATAAGAAATTGTTATTTTCTCCTGTAACTTCGTTCTCAATATATCAAAATGTACTGATTTAGATATCCTTAATTCTACATGATATTTAAAAAAAATTCTGTATTTAGAGCCAATCAATTTTTCTCTTGATATTGTTTCTATCTCTAGAAAGGAAACATTTCAGATGAATTAAAAGAAGTCCCAGGCTGGCTCGGTAGCTCAGGCGGTTGGAACTCTGTGCTCCTAACTCTGAAGGCTGCTGATTCGATTCCCACATGGGCCAGTGGGCTCTCAACCACAAGGTTGCTGGTTCGATTCCTCGAGTCCCGCAAGGGATGGTGGGCTGCGCCCCCTGCAACTAAGATTGAACACGGCACCTTGAGCTGAGCTGCACTGAGCTCCTGAATGGCTCAGTTGATTCGAGCGCATCTCCTCAACCACAAGGTTGCCGGTTCGACTCCCGCAAGGGATGGTGGGCTGTGCCCCCTGCAACTAGCAATGACAACTGGACCTGGAGCTGAGCTGTGCCCTCCACAGCTAAGAGTGAAAGGACAACAAGTTGACTTGGAAAAAAAAGTCCTGGAAGTACACACTGTTCCCCAATAAAGTCCTGGTTCACTTCCCCAATAAAAATCTTAAAAAAAGAAAAGAAAAAAAAAAAAAAAAGAACTCCCATGCCACTTTCTCTTCCTAAAAGCTTGCTGATTTCATTTTTGTGTAGTAGACAGGATATGTCTCAGTTTGGGATTGTACTTCAATACACCAAAGTCACTTATCTCTTGAATAAGCAAAACAACAGAAAAAAGAGAAAAGTGTTATCAAGAAACTATGATTTTTGAGACAGTTTGATATGAAAGAAGAATTAACTGTAGAAACTCTGAATCAAAACATGAAGTATTTACCTTTCTTTACTCACCATTAAGAAATATGGATTTTAATTAAATATACTTTTTGCTATTAACTAAGTAAACTTCTTGTGGTATGATTCAAAGCTTAGTTAATGGCTGTAAGTATTTCTAAGTTCTAGCTATATATAGCACTTTCATTTGAAGCAAAGCAGATTTTTAAAGAAAAAATGGTTTTATTTTTGACGTATTTTATCACTACTGTATATTCTGAAATAAGCTCCTAAAATAAACTGTTTACGTGGATATAGAATTGAAGTTAACATATATTTAAATAGTATTTACCCAATAAATGCCTTGACAGAAAAAAAAAAATATCCTGCCAGTTGCAAATGGGTTTATTACTGGGAATATGAACTCCCCTTAGAATTCTTTAGAATTCGATATCATTTGGTCATTTGAAGGTAATTACAAAACTACTTTCTTCAATATGAAATGTAGCCTCATTAAACAAGCCTCTAGGTAGTCACAGTGGTGATGCTGGATAAGCAACATTTTCTCAGTTTCCCCCAATACTACTATGTTCCTTTCAACTTTGGTGATTTCATGTTTCTTGCCCACTTAAACATCTTCCTATTTTTTTTTTATATGACTCAATGCTGGGATAAAATTTTTCATAGAAAAAGTTCAGCAAGGTCTCCTTAGAAAAGGGTAAATAAAAATGAAAGTTGTGAAGTTGATAAAAATAACCATCAGGCATAATAATATGCACATTTTATGAACATGGAATAAAATTACAATGAAAACTTACTTGCTATGTTTTGCTAAACTATAAACTAATGAGAAAGTAAACATGTCCATTTAATGGGGATTATTTCTAAAGTCAAAGTAATGCAGATATGCTTATCCACAATGGATTTAATTGTAGTTTCTAATGAACTTTAGCAGAAATAATACTTTAGATACTTTTAAGTTTGTATGGTTTTAGCTTTTAAATTTATTTATATCTTTGTTGTTGAGGTAATATTGGTTTAGAATATTATATAGGTTTCAGGTGTGCAACACTATAATTGGAAATCTGTACATACTATATTGTGCTCACCATCAAAAGTCTCGTTTCCATCTGTTACCATACTGTTCATCCTTTTTACCCATTTTGTCCTCCATGCACCATCTTTCTCCTCTGTTTACTGCTGATCTGCTATCTGCCTCTATGTGTTTGTTCTTGTTTTGCTTTTTGTTTTTAAATTCCACCTATGAGTGAAATCATACAGTATTTGTCTTTTTTAAACAGTGTAATTAGCATTTACTTAAGGAAGACTAGTGTCACAAAAAATATATGAAAAAACATGGAATTAATAATAAAGAATAACTTAAAATAAGTTGTATATTTTCAGGAATATCATGGTTAGTGTGCAATCAAAGTTGTGAGTTCATGTTAATTCATGCATAATTGGTTGATGTAATGTTCATTTCATGTCTTGGGACCATAGGACAGTGTCACAATACATCATAGATATATTTGGGTTTAATTTTTAATTATGAAATAGTCTAAAGAGTAATGACATACTAAAAGCCATGTCCTTCCATTCAGATTCATAGATTATACATTGTTGTAATTCACTTAAGATATTTTTAATAAAATGAAATATTAAGAGTTTAAGCACACTGTGTCCTTCTTTCTTTCCACTGAGAATACCATGTGTTTGAATTCACTCTGTGCTCCTGTCCAAAAATTAACCACATGACTAATGAAAACACACATAAGCATGCATGCTTGTACATGCACATATACACATGCATGCACATATACACACAAATACGTATACACTCAGATCATATGTAGATAAACATTGGGAAAGAATAAAACAAATGAAGCTTGAGAAAGAAAGTAGGCCCTGAGAAAGGAAAAGGAAGTAAGATTATTGAATGCTGACTTTCTGATATCAACAAAACAACCTGTTGACACTGGTTATTAGCTTACCTTGTCACTTGAAAGGTATTTCTTTTTATTTTTTTTGCTACCATGTTTGCCCAAAAATAAGACTGAGTCGTATATTAATTTTTGCTCCAAAAGACACATTAGGGCTTATGCTTAGGGGATGTCATCCTGAAAAATCATGCTCAGGTTTATTTTCCAGTTAGGACTTATTTTCGGGTAAACACGCTACTTTAATCTCCTGCTGCAGATGAAAATTTCTTGCTGTTGCTGCTGTGAAAATAATCTGCAATTTCTAAGATGCTTTCAATATTTATTGTTTTTTACGCTGTTTAGTTTCATCAGTATGTTTTTATGTCGATTTTTTAATGATACTGCTCAAGATACAGTGATTAATTCAGTTTTTTCATCTAATATTACTGAGGACTCTCTATGGGTCCAATTCTATTGTAGGTGAAAGGACATTCTGAACAAGACAGACAAATTCCCTTTTTCTCACCAAGAACAGAGTCTGGATGGGATAGCACTGTAAACCAATATATCTATATTATATATATTTATATATATCTATATATCTATATATATATTTATAATCTGAAATCTTAAGTGCTTTTATTAAATTTAGAAAAAACTAGAAGATTATTTCTTAGAACGTTCATCATTCTAGCGTTATCTAGGTTTTCCACATCTGGGTCTCCTATTAAATTCATTTTGAATCTTTTCATTGTATTATTCACATATTCACTCTATCTTTTATATTTGTTTGCCTGCTCCATGAAGCCTACTGCTTTCTGCATTCTCTTTTCTCTGAAAACTTTTGTGCTTGGATGAGGGAGAATAGGTAGAGGCAAACATTCAGTATTCAAATATGTATCAAGTTTGTGGTGGTTATTATCACAACTTCTTGGAAAAGTAAAAATGTCTGTAGGTCTGAGACTGTACCATACTATCTTTGAATTCTTACTGCACAGTTATAGGGGTGGAAAAATACCCATTTATGAAGTTACTTAATTAAATGGCAATATATAAGGATGCATAACTTGTACGTGGTGTGGCATTGAAAATATTTAAAATTTAACTATCTCCTAACTCAAGAGTCGCACTGTCTAATAAGTAGCAACTAGTTATATGTGGCTACTTAAGTTTACATATAAAATAAAATAAAACATAACAAAATGTTCACTTTCTCAGTCACAAGAGTTATTTCAAATGCTCAATAGCCACATATAGCTAGTGGTTATCATATTTATTGGGTACCTCGGATATAGAACTTTTCCATCACTGCAGAAGTTTTATTAAATAGTGCTTCTCCAGAGGATGTGGTATTTCAACATTATCATTATATACGTCCTCAAGATTAGATCGACAAAAATAAAATCCGTAATTCTCACAATGTTCGGGTATATCTTAAATTATCATTAACCCACATAAGACTGATTAAATTAAGGGGGCTTGATATTTGCCTCTTACACAAAAATCCTACTAATAAGGATGCAATAGGCTAACAGACACTTCTAACTAAACCACAGCACTCATTCAACAATCAGTCAGTTGACTTGATATTGGAAACATGGGGAGAAACAACCATGTTTAGAATGAGGATATAGATTTGTTAAATATCAGGTTAATAATATTTTTACTAATGTCAAAATAAGATCTGCATTGTTGCATAATGGTAGCCCAAAAGAGAATATGATCAAGTCTTTCCTGGTGGAGAGAGGATGACACAAATGCTGTCTGGAGTTCAATGTGAAAAATGGAGTAACTATATGCCAGTTTCACTGAGGGGAACATCAAAGGGCAGAAGAAGTGCATATTTACGGGTGAGGAAGAAGTATAAACAAAGTCCAAGAGTACATAAAGAATGACAAGGATAGAAGATTGAAAATATATGAGTATGGCATTACAAAGTGTGTGTATCAGGCATATGAGAGTTGAGACTAGAGAATGAGAAAAAGAAACACTCAAGGAGAGCCTTGGATTGTTTCACGGTCCACATTAGTTACTAATAAATAATTACTTAAATTATCACAGCTGTTCCTGCAGGAAGATGAACAGAAATATTAAAATTAAAATGAATAGTAGTTCATATAACTGTCTTTTGATGTTACTCTGTATGTCTCTATTAGTACTCGGCTGAAAAGCACCATATAACATTTTTATCTTGTTATATATTAATATGAAAAAAGATATTATAGTAAAGTTTTAACAATATAATACTATGATGTAAAAGTAAATTGTAAAGACCATTAACCACTTCTCTTTAAAGTGGCCTCTGGGAGTTAAATATCCTATGTTTGAAAATGATGTTACATGATCAAATATGCCCTTGATATTTTTTGGGGTTTTATGTTAACCTCATTCTTCACAATTCCATTTTAAACAATGCTATATATTTATCTTTATAATTACCCCCACTATGAGAAAGATAAATTTCTTTCCAGATAATTCTCATATATACATTTGGCCTTCAAAAGAAGTACTTCATTTCTGAATATCACTTATTTATACTATTGGTTGTTATCCAATATGATAAGGACCAATTTAATACATTTGTTTTCACAAAATTCATGGGAGCTATTATTCTCATATATTTGGCATCAAAAAGTGTCTGTCTCTCTTTGGTAATCTTTAGGAGGTTAATTCCAGTCATGGTCAGCAAATCTGCAGCATGACAATGAAGTAATTTACTATTCAAATAATAAAAAAGACATCCATATCTTATGGGTATGTATGCTGATCTTTGTAGAATTTATTACACTGCAAAGTGATTTACTTTAATCGAAACCATTGTAATTACCTCCTACCATTGTATTTATAAGCTAACATTTAAATGGGGGAATATTGTAAAATATTCTGTTTCTAAACATAGTTGATTTAGAGATGTGGACAGATCTTTAAATATAAGTATATATCAATTAATACACATTTATTATTAGATATAAATTTGAAGTTCTCTAGCATGTCATATATAAATAATTAACATAGATATGTGGCAACATTCTATTATATAAAAAAACTTGAAAGTTTTATGTTCTATGTGACAGAGCATTTTGCAGCATCCAATGACTATTTCTCTGCATTAAAAATTAAATTTCTAAATGTTCACACTTAAAAGATAAAATTGTTCAATTTTTAACTGTTCATGATAGGCCCCTGGTGTTTCTGAAGTAATATAAGGAAAAGAAAGACATCTCTCTTTTAAAGAAGCAATATCTAAACGAAATCTGGATTGCAGAAACCACTTCAGGAGAGGACAGAGAGACAGTCAGACAATTTTGGCACACTTCCTGTCCAAGACCTTTCTTAAATATTCAGGCCTATGGACTTCTCTGAGAGCTCACAAGTTCCCCTTCAGTTTTCCCCCTGTATCTTAGGCTCACCACCTTGAACTTCTTGGGACATTTTCTAACTACTTACTTTAAATGACAATCCCAAACATTTATCAAACATATTTTATGTGTCAGAACTTTTTTACTTATTAACTTCCTCTATCCTTGCCATGACCTCCATATGGGAAATGTTATTATCTGCATTTTTGTCATAATGCAACTAAAGAACAAAAGGAAAGTTAACTAAATTCCCTATAGTCATAGAGCTAGAAAGAAAGAGAACCAGGTTATAAAGGTCGACCGTCTGGCTCCAGTCAATACTACTGTTCTTCTTCCACAAGCCAGAAACAAGAAAATGGAGTAAATTTTCACATTCCATAACCTATACTAGGTGCCAAAAGGAGAGTCACAGCACATTATCTCTTAAAGAGAAACATATTTATTTGAGTAATAATGTGGAGGAAAATAAAGCAGTGTTGATTTTCTTTTTCCAGGCAAGGATACTCTTATATTTTGGATATTCATAAGTTAAATGCAAGGGTAGTAGTTTGTATAAGGAATGGCAAATGGGGGCGGTGAATAGGTCTTAAACAACCTATAAGCTTCATCACTATTTTTATAAATTCTTTCAAACAGTAAAGTTGCTAAACAAATGCAATTTTAACATAAGTCTCTGAGCCTCCCAAAGATACTCACTCAAACTTCTAAGTATATAGCTGCTCATAACTCTCTTTTATAGAGAAGTTCTGGAGTTGCTACTGTGTGGATGACAACAGATGTGTTGATACTGGTTTATCCTAAAAACGAAAAAAGGAAAAACAAATGTTTCGTCTGGATTAAGCAACTCCAAGTTGCTGGTCTTGGAGTGGAGGAGGGGTGGAGTGGCAAGAAGAGAGAAGTAGAAACCCATCTCACTGTATCATGTGGTCTCTGAATAAACAATTGTAACGATTCAGCCACCAAAGGCTTGTATGCAAGTGTCGGTATTTTTGCAATTGTTTTCTCCTAATTCAACGTTAAGTCTTCAAGTTCAGGTGCTTCATTTAAAAACAGACACAATTCATTTAGTTCTCCATCATTTTGAGTCCCAAACATTTCATTCAAAGTATGGTCTGATCACCAGTAACTTTCTCTGACTGGACATAGATGCTCTATCCTAGTTTCCAAAGGGCTGAATTACCCAGAATTCACAGGTTGAACTTCTAAGTTGTCAAATTATATCATTTGAATTCTTATATTTGTCCACTTTGAAAAATGAAAGCTAAGGCATTTCCTGAGAATTGAAATGAGCATAAGGATGAGTGAGATGAATCAGATGATTCCCACGCCCCAAATCTTTCTAACTATTCCTCCCAGCAGATGCAGCACCTTACCCCACATAAGGAGGCAGTACTAGCCTTGCTTAGTGATCTTATGGCAAAACTCCCTAGGAAAAGCATATCTCCTCATTCTCTAGCCTCAAAGCCTTCAGTCTCACAGCCCCCCACATCTATAATTAGATGCATATCCCAGTATATTCTGTAGCAATGGAATTTCACATAATATTTTGGAGGGTGTGTTGAAATAGAACCTGACTGTGTTAAGCCATGGAAGCTAGAATATAATTTCATATCAAGTGAATATAGCAATATGAATAAACTTGTTAGAGTTTACAGTTTAATGTGCTCGCTCTTGCACCCAGGAGAGATTCTTCTTGTTTGTTCATTTGGTGTTCAGAAACCAGAAATCTCAAAGCTCGTCCACAATAAATGAAGTGCAGATGCTAGGAATTCATTGGTATGATGTAGATAAATATTTTTTAACGGAGGTTATTTTTTACATTGATTTATTTACCAACCTATAACTTTTACCTTAGACACTCTCCCATGACATTCAGGAGATTGCCAGAATCTTTGAAAATACAGTATTGTTTTTCCTTTAGACTAAAGGTAAATGAACAACACTGCAATTAAAGTATTCTTGTGTGTCCTGTGCTTTGGCACTCAGCCTCTATTCCATTTCCTTTGTTACTTTGCTTGACTTGCAGAGAATAAAGGCTAAATTATGTTTTGTTTTTCCTCACAAGATTCCACTAGAGCTATGTTTCTGAATTTAATTTGTATTTTGCAAAAGAAATAAGCTCAAGCCAGATTTGTAAGGTAGAATTGACACAGAGGCAGAATATTCTGTATCTTGGAAGACAGCTTGCACTTAAGAAAAAAAGGGAAGCAGCTAAGTGGCAAAGTTTAATGGAGGTCTTACAACTCATAGTCTGGAAAACTGGAGTCAAGATACTGGTAAAACAATCTCTTCCTTCAGGTCCCCTCTCTGCCACAGACACAGAGTTGCAATGCCTATGTAGTTACATGTCTAATGCCATATCATAGTTGACTGACGTTATCTGTGATTTCTGGTCCTGGAATTTGTCATTCAAGGACTTTCTTCTGCTGCCCTTTGAGTGGCAACTACTCCTTGTTACTGGATCTTAGTGAAGACATTTCACTTCAGTGAAAGGAAGATTGTATTCCTCTGGTATGACTTTCTCATACTGTAATTGGTCGCTTCTGTCCGAAAGTAACAATATGAATATAAGAAAAATTATTTGTGAAATGGAAATGTCACATCTCATCAATGGGCCAAATTTACCTTCTGAGAAAAAATGAGCAGCACACTGTAGAAATGAACAGCAACTCACCTACTGCATACCACCTGGTCCCACTGACTGTTTTTTTTTTTTTAAAAAAAAAACAAAAAAACAAAAATAGTTTTTCCAATCTTTTCCAAGATTGGTTTATCTTATTAAGAAAACACTATTGTGTGATGGAATAAGCTCGCTTATAAGATGAGCAAATTCAAGAGTCCAGCAGAAATTCCCAGTGCCTATGGCAAATTGTTGGCTGCTCACAGCACTCTATGTTTGGTATAATAGATTGAGCTCCAGTCAGGGCTCTTTTCCATAGGGTATGTCATTCTGAGATCTACTGAAGTGTACCCTTCTTGGAAAATAAGTGCGAGTATTAGTGGCCCACATAAATAGTTAGATTCTTCAACTTTCCAGGACTGGGTTATTAAAGAGATAGTCATATAAGGAACTAAACCAGTGGGAGCACACACAACAGGTATGTGCCCTCAAGAAGAGGGAGTAACTGGAGGAAAGCAACTGGAAAAACAATAATGAGCAGCATTTGTATGTTCTCTCTAGATCCACATTTGAATTCGCTAGAAAAATATAAATCCATGAAGGAAGTTAGTGTTAAACGAGGGATTCATGTGGTACATGTCTAAGCCAACAGTGCTCATAGAATGGAAGCTCTTTTTGAACCTTTACAAGGATACATATTTGGAGAGTATTAACATATAATTTGTGGACATGGATCACTTGCCATTCTCAGATAAACTTAGTAAAACCTCTGCCTTTAAACAGGGGTTACAATGTATTTTATTTGCCATATGAATTTTGCCAGGATGTGAAGTTGTGCTTCTTGCAGAAGCATGCAATACCCACATAAAATTAAAAACCTAAATAACCATCATTTTTTCCCCTAAGAACTGTGATTCCCAGATATAATAATTAGGCAATTAGGTGATTATTTCTGTAGATGCACCACCCAGGAATGGACACCTCAGCATAGTGTCAATTGGTTGTGTCACACCTCCCACCTTCTATCACACAAAAGCAGCATGGGCTGATGCTTTCTAACAATAACCTTTATAGGTTGGGTAGTTCATCCACCCTTTGATGTTTACACTGAATATTAATACACTCTGGCTTGGCCAAGTTTTTAAGTACTTCCAAGTATAGCAGAGAGAACCAATGGGAATCGTTCTATATAATATGAAAGAACATATCTCAGCTCTGGGCACCTATCTCCATTTTTTGTTTCCAAACTGACTCCAACGAATGACTCAGGAGGTTCACATTGCTTACACTGAAGATGACTGAACACAAATATGAATTCTCTTTATCCTTCACTATGGTAACTTTCAGCCTCTCCTACTGGAGGATCAACTCTAATGTTAGCTATAACTGGAGGGACTATACATATTCATTGAAAGTCTACTCTGAAAGTAGAGAACATTGTCCCAGTTCTTGTCATTTTCAGTGGATTCCATGTGCATGGCGCCACTCTTACCCATTTCCAGGAGCACCATTTGAGAACACAGTGATTCACTTCATTAGATTTTATTGATCCAAGGAAGGGATACAGTATTGACAAGCAGGAATAACAAAACTTAGCTGGTCAGAAATGAACAGGCCTTATCCACAAAAGAAAGAGGGAAGCTTACTCAGGGAGGGG
This sequence comes from Rhinolophus ferrumequinum, assembly GCF_004115265.2. Classification (NCBI taxonomy): domain Eukaryota; kingdom Metazoa; phylum Chordata; class Mammalia; order Chiroptera; family Rhinolophidae; genus Rhinolophus; species Rhinolophus ferrumequinum. The sequence continues at coordinate 31,737,923 of NC_046287.1, forward strand.
CTGTTTACAATGAAACATTCTTTCTTATTTTATATTACATAGGCAGATAGCCTTGAGTAGACTCTTATAACATACCAATCAATACGGTCAACTCATGATAGGAATTTTTGAATTGTTAAATTTGTCAGGACCAGCATAACATATCCCTAGAAAATATTTTCTTGGGAAACCACTCCCAGAAAATGCCTTGATTATTTGCTTTCTGAAATTAGCTGAACCCCTGTTTGCCTTTCTTGGTCCTATTCCTGATAGGTATACTGTTTCAAACCCTCGTACTCTCTGGCAGAGTAAGATTTTCATTTTCTCCCATTGGTTCCCAATAGATAAGGACTCTGATATTATTAACAATTGCTGAAGATCTCATTTAAAGTTCACTTAATCCCTTTTCTGGATGAGGAAGTTTTTGTTAATCAATCCAATCTGGGCCAAATGTTATATTGAGGAAAGATAAAATTTGTCTCAGATGGCAGTGAGGTCTCCCTAAACCTAACCCTATCTCATGAAGAACTCTAAATCTTATAGCTCATATCAGCAACATAGATATGTAATTTCCCTATCTGAGTTCCAAAGTTTCCTCAAGGTAATTCTTTGGGATTAGTTGTTTTTGGGATTCCTTGTTTTTCTCTGCAGGAATTTCCTTCATAGTACAATCATCTTTCCCTCCACAGTAAATTATTGAATAGCTATGAAGGATAAAATAATCCTATGCATTCTGGTGTTACTTCACTTACACATTCTTAATCTGCTGATTACCATTTTGTTTTGCTTATAATGTGGATAACTGTACACCTCACATAACATGCACTAAAATCTAAAGAACATTTACTTTTTACGTGAAATAATTGCAGGGAGGAGAACTTCAAAGGTAAGACTCTGGACGTGGTTACCTACTCTAATTGGTACACTGGTAGTCTATTGAAGGGAAGAGTTAGCAAACTAAGTGGCATAATGGGAATGAGAAATATAAGGCAAGAGAAGGAGGCTGGCTGATTCTAACTGTACTAGAGCACTTAAAGAGAGAAAATGTCAACACTGGTTTGACATTATCTACCTGAAATAGGCAGCCAATAAGTTTTTGAACCACCACTATGGAGTTCCAAATCCCTTAAGCATTCATCAAAATTTTACATACTGAGAGTCAGGGTCCCCTTCTTTCTACAAGATAAAACTTGAAATGTAGTTTTATTTTCCTTTCACTTTACCCACTCCCTAAATATACTTTTGCAATTTTCTGTAGAGAATTTATACTCAAGGGTGAAAGTAAGTTCAATTTAAGTTCTCTCTTCAGCAAAAATGGCTTAAATGATATTTCTTCCTACATGCTGGGATAATCTTTATGGTAGATAAATGGGAACTTTAATTCATTGAGCAAATGCAATATGCCAGGCATTTTTCATGTTAACTCATATAATCCTTCTGAACAACTCTATGAGGTTGTTCATGAACATTATTTTCATCCCAATTTTACACTTGAAGAAACTAAGAAACTAAGGCTTAGATAGGTTAAATAACTTCAGGATTGAAACACCCAAGTAGAATTGTTAGAGTGACATTCCTTTATTTGCTAAACTACTCTTTAGGGCTCCTTCATCCTTCTAGCCTATTTTAGCATTCATTCATTCCAACTACTGTGTATTCCTACATCTTCATGGACTACCACTTTATGTATTTATTCATGGCTGCCCTATTAAAACATCCTTTTCTTACCTGAATGAATTTTAAGCAGAGTGGTAGCACACACTGGTGTACCAATGTGAATAAGGTGTTATATAGAACCCTGTTTCTGGACAAAGTAGAGTGATAGAAACAAGAATTACTCTCCCATTGGAAGAAACAGAAAATATGGGCAAAGGAAATAAAATAATGTTTTTCTACACACTGTATTAAGAAAAATAAAGCTTGGCAATCTGTAAGAGATGGGAAGCAAACAAGAGGAGCTCTCTGAATGTCCCCACTTACTGGCTTGGGAGAGTTGCCAGACTATGGAATGATGAGAGGGAATCTCAATGAATACTAATTGATTCCTTAAGTTAAGGAGGTGGCATAGAGCTGAGAGTGGGGGGAGGGAAGGTAGATGGGGATTTATGGGACAGAGCACAAAATAGGAGAAACAAGCACAGGCAGAGAAGTCCAGTGATTTTCAGAGGATTCCCTACAAGTATCGAGAAGAATAATGAATGGCACTAGTGTGAGATAAATATATAAAACAAATATTGACTGACAGAAAGGCAGAAATCAATCGTAACACAATTGTAGTAGGTGACTTTAAAACCCTATGACACCAATGGACTGATCCTCCAGAAGAAAATCAATAAGGAAACAGTAGCCTTAAATGACACACTAGACCAGGTGGTTTTAATTGATGTTTTTAGAGCATTTTACCCCAAAGCAGCAGAATATACATTCTTTTCAAGTGCACATGAAATATTTTCCAAGATAGACCACATGGTAGGCCTCAAAACATGTCTCAATAAATTTAAAAAGACTGAAATTATATTAAGCATCTTCTCTGACCACAATGGTATAAACTAGAAAACAATGACAAGAATAAAACTGAAAACCACACAAACACTTAGAGGGTAAATGACATGTTTTTAAGTAATGAATGTATCAACAATGAGATCCATGAAGAAATCAAAGATACCTTGAGACAGGCAAAAATGAAAACACAATGATTAAAATTTCTGGGACTTAGGGAAAGCATTCCTAAGAGGAAAATTCATAGCAATGCAGGCCTACCTCAAGAAACCAGAAAAATCTCAAATAAACAGTCTAACTTTACACCTAAGGGAACTTGGGGGGGTGGACGATAAACAAACAAAAAAACAGCAAAGAGTACAAGAAAAGAAAAGGGGAAAAAAGAAAACAAACAAACAAAAAACAAGAGCTGTTTGTTTTTGAAAAGATAAACAAAACAGACAGACCTTTAACCAGACTCATCATGAAAAAAAGAGAGGACCCAAATAAATATAATCAGACAGGAAAAAGGGGAAATAACATTGGACACCACAGAAATACCAAACATTTTAAGAAAATATGATGAGCAGTTATACACCAAAAAATTGGACAATCTGGAATAAATGGATAAATTCCTAGAAGTAAACAATCTTCCAAGTCTGAATCAAAAAGAAACAGAACATCTGAACAGACCAATTACTACAAACAGAAGTGAATCAGTAATCAACAGCTTCCAACAAAAAAAAGCCCTAGACCAGATGGCTTCACATGTGCATTTTACCAAATATTCAAAAAAGAATTAACACCAAAATCTTCTCAAACCGTTCCAAAAATTTCAAGGGGATAAAAGGTTCCCAAGCTCATTTTATGAGGCCACAATTACTCTAATTCCAAAACCAGACAAAGCCATTACAAAAAAAATAAAACTATAGGCTGATATCCCTAATGACCGTAGGTGCAAAAAGTTATCCAAATTGGAAAGGAGGAAGTAAAACTGTCATTATTTGCAGATTACATGATACTATATGTAGAGAACCCTAAAGATTCCAGAAAGAACTACTAGAACTGATAAATTAATTTAGTAAAGTAGCAGGATATGAAATTAATATTCATAAATTGATTGCATTTATACACCAGTAATGTAGTATAGAAACATAAATTAAGAAAACTATCCCATTTACAATTGCATCAAAGAAAATGAAATACCTAGAAATAAATTTAACCAAGGAAGTAAAAGACCTGTACTCAGAAAATTATAAGATATTGAAGAGAGAAATTAAAGAAGATGCCAATAAATGGAAACACATACCGTGCTCACAGATAGGAATAATTAATATAGTTAAAATGTCCATACAACCCAAACCATATACAGATTCAATGCAATCCCTATCAAAATACCAATGGAATTTTTCATAGAACTAGAACAAATAATCCTAAAATTTACATGGAACAATAAAAGACCATAAATAGCCACAGCAATCCTGAGAAAAAACAAAGCTGGAGGTTTCACGCTACCTGATATCAAATTATACTACAAGGCCATGGTAATCGAAACAACATGGAATTGCATTAAAAACAGATACATAGATCAATGGAAAAGAATAGAGAGCCTAGAAATAAATCTAACCCTATATGAGTCATTTAATCTATGACAAAGGAAGAAAAAATATACATTGGAGTAAAGACAGTTTATTCAATAAATGGTGCAGGGAAAATTGGACAGGTACATGAAAAAAAATGAAACTGGACCACCTTCTTATGCTATATACAAGACTAAGCTTAAAATGTGTTAAAGAGTTTAATGTAAGACCAGAAACCATAAAACTACTAGAAGAACGTATAAGAAGTAAACTCTGAGAGACTGCCCTTAGTAATACTTTCACTGATGTGTCTCCTCAGGGAAGGGAATCAAAAGAAAAAGAATAAACAAATGCGACTACATAAATCTAAATAGTTTTTGCACAGAAAGGAAACCATCAACATAACTAAAGACATCCTACTGAACGGGAGTAGATATTTGCCAATGGTATATCTAATAACGATTTAATATCCAAAATTAAAAAAAAAATCATACAACTCAACACCAAAAAACAAACAATCCAATTAAAAAATGAGCAGAGGACATGAATAAACATTATCCAAAGAGGACATACAAATGGGTGATATACATAGGAAAAGAGTTTCAATGTTACTAATCATCAGAGAAATACAAATAAAAACCACAATGAGATATCACCTCTCACCTGTTAGCATGGCTATCATCAATAAATGAACAAACAACAAGTGTTAGTGTGATGTGAAGAAAAGGGAATCCTTGTGCACTGTTTGTGGGATTGCAGATTGGTGCAGCCACTATGGAAAAGAACATAGAGGTGCCTCAAAAAATTAAAAATAAAACTACCTTATGATCTAGCAATTCCACTCCTCGGTACTTATCCAAAGAAACACAAAACACCAATTCGAAAAGATATATGCACCCCTATGTTTACTGCAGTGCTATTCACAGTAGCCAAGATATGGAAACAATCAAAATGCCCACCAATAGAGGACTGGATAAAGAAACTGTGAGAACACACACACACACACACACACACACACACACACACACCCTATTGGAGTTATTGCTTTGCTATAAAAGAGAATGAAATCTTACCATTTGCAACAAAATGGATTGACCTAGAGGGTATTATGCTAAGTGAAATAAGTCAGATGGGGAAAGACAAATACCATATGATCTCACTTATATGTGAAATCTAAATAACAGATAAAAGAATAAACAAAATAGAAATAGATTCATAGACACAGAGAACAAATTATTGGTGAATAGAAGGGAGAGAGGTGGGGGGGATGGGTGAGAAAGGAAAGGGACTATGAAAGTACAAACTGGTAGTTACAAAATAGTCACAGGGATGAGAAATACAATATAGGGAATATAGTCAATAATAATGTAAAAACTCTGTATAGTGTCAGATATGTACTAGACTTATTGGGGAGATAACTTCATAATTCATATAGGTGCCTAAACACTTTCTGTATACTTGAAACTAATATAAAATTACTGAATATTAGCTATAGTTAAAATACACACAAACATTGTGTGTGTGTGTATTTATAGATTGATAGATAGATAGATAGACAAACATAGATATAGATAGATATTTATCTATCTATATATGGTCACAGGATGTAAAGTAGAGCATAGGGATTGTAATCAACGGGATTGTAATAGCTGTGTACCGTGTCAGAGGGGTAGTAGACTTGTTGAGGTTACCACTTTGTGAGTTGTTTAAATGTCTAATCACTATATTGTTCTGTATACTGATATTTGTATACTTGAAACTAATAACATAAATAAATAAATAAATAAATAAATAAATAAATAAATAAAGGCAACTTTGTTTACCTGTATTACTTTGCTATTTAAGTTTTTAAATAGCTATTGAAAATAACGTTATTTGGAGTTCACTTTGTTCACTTTGTTTATTTCATGATTATTGTTTTAAAAGTCCTACCACGTACATTTATAACATAAAGCAAAATGATAAATAATGTCACATAATAGATTTAATTATTTTTACTTATTGCTATAATAATTGCTTATTGGCACATGTCTGGACTTGACTGTCAAGTTGAAGAGAAATGAAAATTACATATTTTAACATATTCTAATAATAGAAGTTTGAAATATCACCTAATTTATTGCCCCACTCTTATATTATTTCTAAATAGCAACTTTTTCTTTGCTAAATTTAATTATACTTAAAATAGTTTGCTTTTTATACATTTTCTAGATTCATTTTTATGCTTTATTACCTACAAAACTGTGTATTTTCCCGATGTAGATGCATAATTATCTCATTTAAATTGTGTCGACGCAGAATGAATGTGATAATCCAAATCAACTTGTTTCACAATTTCAGCACTTATTTAAATTTGTCAAGTGGCACATACTCCATTAATTCAGAGACACACTTTGTCAATTTGATTGCCTATCTTGTTGGTACAGCTGCTTGTTTTCATAATCCAGTTGCATATTAGGGTATTTGAGTTTGCAGTTACATGACCAATCTTGTTTATTTGCTGATGACTCTGCTTTAATAATTGAAGTCATTAGCGTATGAAAATGTGTTTTGCAAACACTACGATCCATTGACCAAACTATGTGTTGGTACACTAATTAATATAATCTATATTAAAGTGTCTTTGTGAAAAAGGTGGTGCTATTAGATGAAACATCAGTGTTACAACATATTATTTGTAATTTAAATATATGAACCAGAAGAAAATATATTTCTTTTAATGTATGTTAAGATATATCCTTCATTTAAATGGAAATTTTTAGGCAAGGCTATTGATTTTCATCATATCCTTTTTATATCTAAGGATTTATTTGATGGAAAAGATACTTCCGGACAGTCTAAGGATTGTACAGTGATTCCATGGTGTTTTAACATTGTATTTTATTTTTATTCTTTCTGCTCTGCCACACTCACATATTTATTCTTTCTCATGCGTATCACTTCACGTTAACATACAGTGTGACCACTGCCCTTTCATTGTGTCCTCATTCCAGGACAACTGAAGAAGGGAAATGGGTGGGAAGAGGAAGGGGCAGTTTCTATATCAGAGAAACAAGGCTTTCCTGCAAATCTTTAGCTTGCAAATCTGGAAAGAACAATGTCACATGCTTGCCAATAACTGCAATGGAAGCTTATAAATTACTTTTTAAAATCATCTTTGTGTTTTAGAAGTTTTAGATTTACAGAAAAATTTAGAAGATCGTACATTAAGCTTTCATATGCACACTCATGTAGTTTCTCCTGTTAACGTCTTAAATTAGCATAGTGAATTAATTATAATAAACCAATATTGAAATCAACATTATTAACTAAATCTGTAATTTATTCAGATTATTAGTTCTACCTAACATCTTTTTCCATTCCAGGATACTAGCATATTTTAAATTTGTTGTCATGTCTCCCTACACTCCTCTTGGCTGTGACAGTTTCTCAGAACCCTTGTTTTTGATGACTTTGAAGATTTGGAGCAGTACAGGTCAAGTATTCTGAAGGATGTTACTCTAAGGGAATTTGTCTAACTTTCCCCCCCATAATTGGAGTTTTTTGTTTGTTTGTTTGTTTTTTGTTTTTTGTTTGTTTTTGAGAAAGGCCACAGAAAAGTGCAGTCTTCACTAATCATATCATGGATGTACACTATCAACATGAGTTATCTTTGTTGACATTAACCTTAATCACCTGGCTGAGGTAGTGTTTGTCAGCTTTCTCTTCTGTAACATTGCTCTTTTTCTAATTTCCATGCTGTACTCCTTAGAAGAAAGTTCTACGTGTAGCAACATTTCAGAAGTGGAGATTTACATTCTCCTTCCTTGGAGGTAAAATATCAACACAAATTTTGGAATTTTTCTGGAAGAAACATTTAGTTTTTTTGTTATCCCCCATTTATTATGTATTCCATCATTTATTTATATCACTATGAACTCATGGATTTATTATATACTTTGATTTATACACAATGCTAATTTGTTTTGTTGCTCAAATTGTTCCAGCTTTTGGTATTGGGAACTCATTGGCTACTGTGTCCCTTTAATATACCACTGGCATTGTAGGATGTTATTTTTTCTTTTGTTTCTTTCTTCCTTTCTTCCTTTTTTCCTTCCTTCCTTCCTTCCTTCCTTCCTTCCTTCCTTCCTTCCTTCCTTCCTTTCTTTCTTTTTTTTATTAAGGTCCTAATATCTGATACCACAAGATGCTCCAGGCTCACCTTGGATATTTCCTGTTTCAAAATTGCAATCAGTCATTTACCAAGGAGGCCTGGTTCCTTGTATTTGATAATAGTATTAGATGTAAGATCGGGATGCTAAGTATGCTCATTGCTAAAGAGGTGTTGCTTTGTTTAAGCCCTCTCATATGACATAGCAAGAGAATATATACAACTAACTTGTTGATATACACAGATGTATAAATATTTCTACATATAACTATTGTATCTATATTCAGCTAAATAGGAACTCGTATTGTCTCCAACTGATTATATTATTTGATTAATACGTAACTGACATATGTCCTTATTCAGAAACAAATATAACTTGTCAAACAATTCTGAAGAGCTAAAACTACAATGAAGAATATGATAGTTAAATCTTTAAAAGTTAATAATTTAGTGGGGGCAAACAACTATTAAAATAACTATACAATATCTATTCAAAAACATAGCTACATAGAAAGTACAATGTGAGCTGTGGATGTGGTAATATCTTCCCAGGTGGCTTCACCCTTGGTTCGCGCTTTACTATGACATCATGTTAGATAAGACTTGGGCAAAAACACCTGGTAGACAATGATGTAAAGATGACAGCGACACCAAATATACCTAGTAAATGAGCCTTCTATGCCAGCATGGCACCCAATCCCTAAAATTAGACATAGAATTAAGATCCTACACTGATTCAGAACTGAGGTCTTTACAACTCCATAATTCATCATATATTAAAACTGTAAAAGACCCATTACAGAGATATTCACTGAATAGGAATCATTAGTTGTATATTGGAAGATACTAGTAATCCCTTGTGGTACATCATTCCTGCTGTGTCCATTTTTATGAAAGTTGCCTGATACTTTAAGCCTTATTGGGAAGACAGCTAACTGGTACACCATAGATAATTTTAGAAAAAAGAAATATTTCAAATATTTTCGTATATAATTAAACAAATTAGAAAATATAGTGCATATGTATACAGTTTGTGAAATTATAAGTATAATACCTCCCAGCCAACTCAAGTTATTCTGAAGAAACTTTCTTAACCCTTTGATATCACCACAGAAATATTACCACATTTAAACATCTTTTCTTTTATTTCCCTTTATATTACCATGCATGCATATAACAAAAAATGATCACACCCACTAGAATGACTGACATTCAGATCACTGACCCTAACGAGTTTTGGTGAATATGCTGAACAATGGCAACTCTAATGTATTTCATGGCTGATTAAATTCTTCAAAAAAGAAAACTGTTTCCTATTGCCTCATAAATTTAATAGGCACAAGTCTTTTGACCCAATATTTTAATTAATGACTATATAATGTAGATATATGTATGCCTATGTTCACCAAGAGGCAAGTACAGGATGTGCCCAGCAGCATTATTTATAATAGCTAAAATCTGGAAAAAAATATACATTAATATTAGATGAAAATGTGTAATATCCTCATGCAATGGAATAGTATAACAATGAAAACAAATTTGCTGCCCTCAACATAGTCCAGTATAAAGAGTTTGGTTCGCTTTTCACAATATTGTGTTTATAAGTTATATTGAGAAAAAGAAACCAAATGGAAACCTTTAATGCTGGATTATGTCATTGACATAATTATTTAAAAAAAATTTATAGTTTTTGAAGTTAGTATTATGGCTAGCTTGGAGAGTTGGAGTGGGTGAAATGGGTTTCTGGATTGTTAGTATTCTAATTTTTAAAATTTATCCTAGTTGTTGACCTGCGTGGTAGTTAATGAGTCTGATGATTCACTATATATTTATGATTTGTAAATTTTACCTATATGTGTTATAATTAACAATAAAACAGGAAGATGCTTTGAAACTTTGAAATAACTGAATAAGTAACAATGTAAGTCACTTGTATGGTGTATTTACATATTGAAACAAGTCAAACACTCCTGAGGTCTTACCTACATTATTTGAGGTTTGTCAGGAGATATCTTTCACTATTGTTTCCCATCCTTATAAACCACCTTCTTTCATATATTAAATTTCATATACGAAAATAAATTTTCATATAGTCCTTAAACAATCCTTCCTTTGTCTTTTGGTTGTAATTCAGGTTCTGTCTTCTGTTGAAACTTGGTTCCTTAAATCTTAATGCTTAAGGATCTGGGTGTTACTCTTATTCTTACTCTTATTCTTACTCTTATTCAGGTCAGGTTGGGAACAACTCTCTCAGTTTCTTCCTGACTAACCAGTAGCCAGATTGGAGCTTATTTTTAGCATTCTGTTTACTGTTTTGTATATCACATCTTGAATTATGATTTATCTAGTTATTTTATTCTTAAAATCACCTGTCTTTGGAGGACCAGACAATCTGTTTATATGATCTTGAACCCTTTAGAAGTAGCACTGTCCTAGACAGGACTCAAATTTGGACTTAGGAGAGCTTTTGCTATTTTCTGGAGATGAGGACCTTACCTCTTCTAACTTGTTACTAAAAGTCCAATATATTACTTTTTTCTTGCTAGGAATTTCATAAATGTCTTATTTTTCTGAATGTGTTAATGAAGAAAAGCCAAGCAGTTTTCTGAGAGAAAATACAGCCTTTGGAATCAGAATCAAATGTGTTGAAATTTCAGGCTTGAACAAGTTATTTAACATCTGAAACATAATTTTATCATCCATGATGTGTAACATAATTCTGACTTTACAGCATTTCTATGAACATTTAGTGACAAATGTATGTAAAGTGCTTAGAGTAGTACCTTGAAGATATAATATAAAATAAGTGTTTCCTTTATATTTGTGTTCCACCAAGAATCACATTTATTTTTGCGGTTGAAAGGACAAATATTAGTTTTGTCTGTGGTTTCATGGATGGAGAAATGTAATTTCTCAGATCGGCAACTATCAGTGTTTATGCTGACTCTACTTGATACATAATTGGAAATATTAATATAACCAGACATTCAAAAGTCCAGAAGGATGACTTAATTTTTTAAAAAATTAGAAAGAAATGGGCAAAGAGAGAGGAAATATTTAAAAAGAACTATGCAACTGTTAAAATAACATTTTATTTTAAAACCTCCATTGGGTTTGAAATAGTCCTTTGGTCATGATGAACTAAGACATTTTGAGATTACCTATGTAGGCACATCATACAAGTTTATATTTTCTGACATAAAAATAAATCTTAGACTTTCCATGGTACACATTTACCCCTGATATTTCAAAATATATTCTCTTAAATTTTTATTATTGAGATTTAATATCAACCACTTCTAAAATAATAAAAGGAAATAAGTTAATATCTCAGTGAGTTACATAGTTACGTATAAAAGAGGAATGCTGGCAATTTGTTTTTTTTTCCTTTCCCCATATGTAAACAATATTTCATAGTCTATGAAAATTCTTTGTTCCAAATGAGTTAATTTATTATTAATATTCTGTAATAAAGCTAAATACTGTAATTATTTTGGTACTGAATTGGGAAACATTGTTAAATATTTTCCCAATTACATCATATTACACTAGCTTTATTTAATAAAAAGTATTAACTAGATGTGTCAGAATAATGAATGTTTGATAAATACAGACAATAACCAAATGTTGACTGCTATATTCACTATTCCCAGTACTGCTTCCCCCCATAAGAAAATACAGATATTTGGGGAAACTATAAACCATTATATTTGTCAAATATATATTAACCTCTTATACATTCCACCGCGTGGTATAAGAATTTTGTTCTAAAAGAGCTTAAAATCATATTGAGGAGAAAAGTAACCTCACATATTGAGAAAACTCTAAATATCTATAAATATGTGATGAAATACGACCTACAGAAGCTTGAAAAATTGCTCAAATCACCAAAAAAAAAAAAATTAAACAATAGAAAAATAAAAAACCCACATTGAAAATTCCCCCCACTGTTAGATAGATAGACAGATGTTTTTAAAGTCTACATAAACATTTATTTTTAAATATTATAATATTTGAAATATGTTAATGTGAATTTATTAAATAAACTTAGTTCGTTCACACTTTCTGAGCTACAGCCGTCACCATTGTTGGTCTTATACATGCTAAGTTGTGTTTACATTCTTTTTTTTAAATTAAATTTATTGGGGTGACAATGGTTAGTAAAATCACATAGGTTTTAAGTGTACAATTCTATAATACATCATTTATATATCACATTGTGTGTTTGGATTCCTATCACACCTGGTTGTTTTACACATGTAAGCATTTTTCATTAGCTTTATCTTTCCTTGGAAAGACTTTCACCTCTTTTATACGAGTTGTCCTTTTTTATGTCTTATTTAGAGCTGCTCTGAATCTAGTACTTGAATTCAAATATTCTAATTATTATCAGTTTATTAACATCACTTGTTAAAAAATTCTATTTCCCTTCTGTGTGTGAATTAATGTGTGCATAGCACACATTTCAGCCTTTGTTTTAATTCTCTCATATACGCAATAAGGTGCCGAATGAATGGTGATTGATGTAAATGTTAAAACGTATAAAGCAGCCTCTCCCCATCCCTTAATTCACATGGAGGATTTATGAATGATGACTTGATTCATTTGCCTGTGTGCTAATGAGAGAAATCCTAAATGATATCTAACAACTCATCAGGTCATTTTCCCCAGCATATAATCCCAATGGTTCTGTTGCCTTAAGGACAAGAATAAGAAATAGGAAGTGCTCAAATGTGATCTAACTCATAGCAAACTTGAGGGAACTCTCCCAGAAGAAAGGCAAGCTCATAAGAATATGCCCCATGTTTTTTTCAAGAAGCATACCTATACATTCTTGAAACTCAAAACAGCTTGTTTTATTTTTCCTAAGGAAAAGCATTGCTAGAAGAGGGAATCTAGAAGAAGCTGAGATACTAGAGGAACCATCTAGTTTTAATCACACAGTATGCTTGATGAGGATTAAGGAAATTCAAATAGTCCTCTAACATGTTGTACATGTATGTCCCTGCTCAAATTTTCAAAAAATGAATGCAGAATAAATTAGTTGAAAACATTAACACATTGAAAGTTAACTATTTGCGCTTGCTTTGCAATGCCTGTCCCTGGCTCCCTTAGTGGTCTCTGAAAAATAAATACCTCTCCTTAAATATTCTTTGGGAAAAAAAATTCAGATCAAATGAGGTCAATTCCCTTTGGTGCATCAAGATTATAATATGTTACCTTTATTATATAAGTTAAAAAAAAATCTCCCACTATGTACTTCGATCAAAGGCAGAACGAGTAAGTAATTGCCTATAGCACTATGTCCAGAAATCACTCTTGGCCTATTTAATGTTCATAGTTGAAAATACCTAAAGGTCATCTTGCCCAACCACAGAAATAATTTTGACTACAATTTACACATAATACCTATCAGTTACATAAATAATCATAAAAGACAGAAAAGTGATTCCTACAGTATGACTGAATCATCATTTGTGACCATGGCCTTGACAACAGAAAATCGTGATGCCACATCAGTCTTCCCTCAATATATGAAGTCCTGTTTTCTTTATACTTTACTTTCTAAAATCTTATTTTCTATGTGTTGAATTTAAAAGTAGTGTTTAGAATACAAATGCATTCGTGATAGCAGAGTTGTAGAAGATAAATTATCTTTCTCATTATTTAAATATGCTCGATTATCATATTTGATATTTTGTTTAAAAAAATTAGCTTAGATTGATGTGCCAATTTATTTTTCTTCATGGTGTCAATTTATTTATGTATGTTATTTTCTCTTTAGCTTCTCTAAGGAAGCATTTAATTTTCTAAAAGATAGACAATCAAAGATGGTATAATACAAAAATGAGATTAGCACTCTTGATAGGAGACATTTTTGTGGACTACATATGTATTTCCTAGTGTTTCTCAGATTATATCTATTACTGTCATCAAAAATAATAATTTTGTATATTCATATCTCTTAGATACTCATCTACATATGAGAGACGTATGTGGCAGGTAGTGGAGAAGATAAGTATAATTCCTGAGGAAGCAGGAATCAACAGGAAGCAAATTCACCAGTTAATTCAAATAGTGATAAACATGATGAGGCAAATAAAGCAGGAACAAAGGATGGAAGTGAAAGAACATGCTAATGGTATCGAATGATTGTGGAAATTCTCTCTAAATAGATGGCATTTCAGGGTGGCACTGGATTAATGAAGAACCATTACAATAGCAAAATCTGAAGAGGTCCAATATAATGAGGGCACAAGTACAAACATCCTGAAGTGAAGGTATGCAAACTGTATTAGGAACTACTGGATTAATTCAAGTCCCAAATGGTAGGACCTTACACATTTTCTATAATGTTCATTCTGGTAGTTAAATGGGGACAAAAGCGGTGGTAAGATCCTATGTGTGTGATACATGTAACTTGGGTGAAGATGATAACATGTCTCAGAGTGAGGTGAAGAAATTCAGAACTGTAGTTTGATAATGGAAATAAGATTTGCTCATACAGTAAATTAGTGCAAATTAGAGAAAAGGAGACTATGGATACAAAATATCTAAAGATAAAGCAATTAACATCTTTCAAAATTCCCATTTGGTTTACTGAATACTTAGTGAATTCTTAATATTTCTTAAAGTGAGAAAAAAAAAAAAAAAAAAAAAAAACATCAGGTTTTAAGGTTTCAATGGAAAGACCCAACTTCTAACTAATTATTGAAGTCAACCTGAAAGAGGCATTTTTAATCATCTTAAGCCAGTCCTGGGAATCAAAGCTTACTTAGCTCTAATCCAGTTCCTGACATTGACCCTCTTTTTTGCCTTTGGAAAATTACTTAATCCTTCTGCTTATATTTCCTATTTGTAGAATGAGGATAATCAGGCATTATTATATTAAGTAGAAATGCTATCATACTGTAAAACAGACTAAGTTGACATAGTAAATGTATGGAATTTATTGTGAAACATCTTATTTTATAATGTGTTTGAGAAGTATTCCTAAAAAAGTAAACAAAATGAATTAGATTTCATAAAGAACTGTATGTTCAGTCATATGAATCAATAATAATAATAATAAAGAAATTGAAATGTTCATACCAAAACACAACTTACTTAAAATAAAAACTACATTCCTTGAAATATTTAGCACTTTTTATATGATTATGTTGTAATATGTATATGTGGTAGCAGTCAGCTTCTAAATCAGCTTGAATTAATGTATTTTAATGTATTAATGATAAATTTGTCTTTCTTCTATGGACATTAATAAAATAAATCAGTGTCAGAACAAAAATCCTTTTTCTACTCTAAATAGAAGTGACCTTTTTTTTTTTTTTTTTTTTTTTTCCTGGAAGAGTCTCCACTTATCAATATAGAATCTCTCCTCGCAACCAAGTGACTAAACTAATGTTCGAGATCATATGATTTTCATAACCAGCATTTCATCATGTTCATACCCAAAGTTGCTAATGACTCTGCCTGCCTAATAGTCACATTTTCTCACAAGAGGAAAAGTGTTCAAAGAGAGTAGTTTATTTAACCACATTACATATTTCCAGGCTATAACATCAGCTTTGTAAACAGTGAAGAACACTAAGAAGATCTATAATTAATTTCAAATGTCAACAGTGGTATAAAGTAAGTAGACCATGAGGCAACTACAATTGGTCAGTAACTTTCTGTTCAGATCTATTTTGTAGCCTCAGCCTCACTCTGCTTGCATTTTCTATGCATATTTTATTGTGAATAAAGTCAATTTAATCACACTGTTCATGGAAATGTAAAGGAGAATGTGCTGTCCACTTAATAAAAGCAGTTAACATATAGTGTCTATTCATAACTGCCTAGGTATTAAAGTAAGTGCTTTAAGTCTGTAATTTCATTTAAATTTCACAAAATTCATGTGATAATCCTATAAGGGTAAGTCCTATAATTACCCACTTAGTAGTTCAGAAATCTGAGACGAAAGTCAATGATTAATTTTACACAGTAAGTGAATGAGTTAGTTGTTAGTCAAACCTAGAGCTTTCCAATTCCAAAACTATATTACATGTCCCCTTTATACTACTAGGATGATGACATATAATTGTAACATACTGCTATTTCAGAGTTAATGTTAATGCTTTTCTTAAAGTATAAATGTTGAATTAATCAACTTTTATTGAGAATTTATTTAACTTTCATGATCATGTAATATATGTTTATAAAAAAGGACTAAAAATGAGTATAAGTAATAAAATTTCATTCAAACTGTACATTTTTGCCAAACTGATATTTTTATGAAACAGAACATACCATATTATATAGAGAGAGTAATTATTTTAAAAAAAATCAGATATTGTGTTGCTAGCACATAATTTCATTCTAGGTCATGCATTGAAAAAGATTTTCTTTGAAAAAGAAGATGGCAAAAATTTTGTTTCAGTTAGTGTGATTATCAGCAAAGACACCAACTCCAGCTAATTTCTGAAACCACAGAAAGAATCAGGGAAAACTAGAGATTTCAAAGTATGGATGAATATTCTAATCTAAGATAGAATGAGAACAAGGCCATGAAATCTATTGTGATCTAATTAGAAAGAATGAATGTAAATGTCCTTGAACAGTTTTCAGGATCAATAGCACAACAATTCATTTTTGTATTATTTTACATGAATCAAATAAATTTCAAGAGGCAGAGTCAGAGGGACCACTTTGAATCCTATGCTCATAAATTGGACAAGGGAATTTAATTTATTGTAGTTAGCATCAATTTAAGGAAAGATAATTCCCCAAAGGAAAACTCAAGAGCAGGAATAATGAGGACCAAAGAGGGGTGGGGTGGGGGAGGTTACAAAGGTAAAGATAGAGGAAAGGATGAGGAGGAATCAAGGGAGAGCATTGTTCCATGCCAGTAAACAAGGCTGTGGCTATACAGTTAGTCTTGGGTTATGTGGCAGAGCTCTTGAATCAACCAGACAACCTTCTGATATTTTCAGCCTACCCAATGCTTTATATCATGCAGTGAGCTCCATCTATTTGAGGCTTGGGAACTCTTTCACTCAGCAGCTATAGCCACATCGCCAGGACCATTTGTGAGTTCTCTGACTGATATGGAACTGTCTCACACACAGGCAATCTTCTTTAAGGAAAGTGCTTTAATATGGAACATCTAATATCCCATTATCAAGTTTACATATCCTAAATTTTCACCTTGTTTTAATAAAAGAGGTAAGGTTGTTTTTAACAGGTGGGGATGATTGGAAAGATTTAACTAGCTTTCTTTGAATAATTTTCTCATTGTCTAGTGGTTAACCATCATTAATATTGTAAATCCATTCCAGAGCAGTAATAAATATATATAATAAATGTTTTAATAATATCTCAAGTTGTCTGTTAATAGTACTAGATTTTGCTAAAACTGAAATATTTTTACTAGATCGAACACTGATTTAGCACAATGTAATAACCAAGTCTAAGAAAACAATTATCTGATAGCACATATTGGGTTTGTTCCACTGATTATATGTAATTAGTTCTTTATTTGGTAATTAACATAGTTTTAGAAGGAACATTTTTCATTCTTCAGCTACTCACTTAATAAACTGAAATACTGTTTAGTAAGGTAGCTAGGCCACTCAAAACTGAAAAGGAAATTCAGGATAAAGTCACAGTGTAAGACTCTAGGAGCTTTAAACTTCTCAGCAAAAGATGGGAATGACTTTTTCCTTCCTCTTTCTTCATTATAGCTGGAGGAATGCCTAAAAAGCTTCAGATTTTAATTTTGTTCCTTCTTTGGATACTCTCTTTTCATCCAAATTACACTTGGACTAAGGTTTATTGATTTGCTATGAAAGGACAAAGGTAAGCCGATGACGTAAGCAAACTTTTTATAGCCTGTCCTCACTTTGCATGGTGTTGTGAGAACACAAACATGACTATGCAAGCTGAAACCATGGAAAGTTATCTTAATAAATGTTGACATAAGCATGTCCAAACCTGTAGAAAATTTTTCTTTGAGCCAGAGGATACACCTGAAAGCAAGATCTCAACAGACTGAGAAATATACTTCCCAGAATGATGTTTCCAGTTTATTTCATGCATTTGGGATTAAGGAGAGAACTGAGAAAGATTACGTGGAAGTGGGAGAAAGCAAGGTGGGGACAGCATAGTCAACAAGATTATGTGCTCTCTTGAGGAGGTTACCCTTCCCAGGGGTCTAAAAAAGAGGCACTTCAAAGGTGTGTTGACTTAGATGCGCAGAAACAATGGATATGGTTTGCTTAAGGCACAGATAAACCTTTTGCTTAAGAAGTTTTATGCCTGGAGTGTGACTACCCACTGTGACCTGCCCATTTAGAAATTTATGATCAGATCTCTCTCTGACGTTACTTTCAGTTAGATATATTACAGTACCCCCTTTTCTCCACATAATCAATGGGAAAAAAATGTGAGTTCAATATCACACCTTTAAAAATTTTGTCAAAACATTAATAACTCTCTTACTTATATCAGTTATACATTTACATGAAATGAAAAATATAATAAAGCTAACAATTATTTAATACTGAGGTGTCTTTTTCTTGACACCACTTCTGACACCAAATTGGGTAGATTTTTCCTACTAATTCTCCAATTATCCACCATCAACTGGATGTCCAACCATTGAATTCATTTCTGACACTGCCTGGAGTTAGCACAGACCACACAGTGTAAGGGCTCAGTCCTGTAAGACTGCCTGACTTCAGACTCCCATGGCAAGTCCTAGGGATCACCCATACTTCTGATTGACAGGCTATAAATTTCATGCTTCCCATAATTGCTCAGGCATGATAATTTTCTAGAATGGCTCACAGAACTCAGAAAAAACACTGTTATTTATGCTGACTTATGTTTTCCAGCTTATTATAAAGGATGCAACTCAGGGACAGCTAAGTGACGAGATGCACAGGGCTAGGTACAGAGGAGCACTGCAATGTGCTCCCCAGTCCAGAAGCCCTCGGAATAGAAGTTGGTCCACAGATTTTATCAATGGCAATCTTTAATCTCCACTCCCCTTTCTAGAAATCACTGGGTGGGGCTAATAGTTCCAACCCTCTAATTACTTGGCTTTCTGGTTACCAGCCTCATCCTGAGGCTCTTTAGGGACCCCCCTAAGTTTCTTCATGAACATAAACCCAGGTATGATCAAAAGCAGTTCATTATGAATAAGAAAATATGCTACTATTACTCAGGGAATTCCAAGGGCTTAAAGAACTGTGTGCCAGAAACAGGGGACAAAGACCAAATATGTATTTTTTATTATATCATACACTAATTTTTTTTTAATACAAATCACAATGCCATCCCAGATTCCAGGAAATGGTATATAGACCCCACTTTTTTTACATGGGAAGAACTACAAACAATTTACAGCCATCTTTAATTCACTGTAATTTATGACAGCAGAGATATTCATAATTTGATGTTCTACGTCTTTGTATAAAACTTTAAGTAAAATTGGAACACTGCTTGCCTTTTTCTTGATGTATATCTTACCACACAGCGAGCATCTTTTCTATGAGTTTGTATATTGTCATGCTTTTTCTAAATTTCAGTCAGCTTTCAAGATTTTATCCTTTGCACTGTCAATGTTGTAAAATATCTATGTAATTCCTTCAATGTTATTAATTTGTTTATTTATTTTTTGGTCAGCATTACTTCTGAGATATCTTTATTTTGTCATAATCACTTTCCTCATTTATGTCAATAAGGTTGCCGTAATTAAGTTTCTCTGGCTGCATATCAAGAATCTCTCAAAAGATGTTATGTCCACTTTCCCATCACCAGCTATTTTTTTCAATATCTCTATTCATAGTATATTCTAATTTACTTCCAAAACTTTCACATTTTGTTTCTTTGCCACATTATTCACTATTTCATCAATCTATTTTTTAAATAAAATTGTACATGGCTTTATCACTGAAAGACAGGGAGTAGACAAAACTACAGACTCTATTTTTGTGCATAAACTGAATAACAGGTGCACAGTAAATAATCACCAGCAGACTTAGAAAAAAGTAGTAAGACTGATCATAGATTTGGATGCACATGTATTATTTATATCGTGATTTGTAGGTTGAAGAGTTAGCATCAAAATTAATATTTCATGCAATTACTCAGTTAATATTCTGTGGTACCTGAAATTTGAGTGGTGTTTTTGGGGGGACTGATATTATATAACTAAATCATAGTAATCACAATTTGTACATATTGGGACCATGCAAAGCAAGGACTGCCTGTTGTTCTTTTAGTCTCTTTGACCTCTAATACCCCTTGACATATGTGTGGTTTTCCATCACATTACAGTGTTGAGATCTGAGAAACATTTTCGAGCTATCTCATATATGAATATAATTTGATAAAGCCTCCTTTCATTTGATATAATCCTTTTGAGTCTAACAAACTGAGAAGAAAAGGGTCGTGGACGTTTGGAGAATATAAATTTCTCTGAGGAACAAAAGGAAGGGAATATCTTACGTTGAAAATTGAATCTGCAGACATGCGTGGCTTTTTCCATGAAATGATTGATTTTTTAAAAATGTTTGATCAGTAATCCTTAAGATTTGGAATTTAAAAGTATAAAATTGGGTTTGAAGTTTGACTTAGAAGATATATAAAGATATCTATGTCCAGACTCTAAGTGCTATGAGATGGATCATATTTTCTCACTGTTGTCTCCCTAGTGATTAGAAAAGTTCTGAACATATAACATGTGTCAAAATTATCTCTTTAGTGCATGAATAATCAACATATAAAATTTTCTTATGGATCTTCAAAAAAGTGACAACTAAATATTAATTCTAGGTCTTTTGACACATAAAACAATGAATAATCTTTATAACCTCTGTATTATCACAACCTGATATCATTAGATAACACCTACTTAGGGAGATCAATTCAAATTTTTTGCCACATTAAGGGAATAATAGTGACTCTCCCACTTCTTATTATATTTTATTTTAACTAATTGCAGTCTATTCACAAAGAAATATAAGGGGTAAATCAGATAATATAGCAAAAGTGACATTTATTACACAATAGAAACAGATCTAGGCACATAGGTTTGATATGCCCTTTGAATGACTGGAAATCAGTATATATTGAAACCTTAGGTATCTTGCTGTCTTCTAAGGAAACTATTCTTAAAGTGTAATGTGACAAGATACCAATCATTAGAAGTGTCAAGAAGATTTCTCTGCACTCATTTACTTGATTATTTATCTTACAAGCTGGGTTTTGTATTTAGTTAAGTTAGTGAGTATGATAATATGCGATAATTAAAAAAATAATTCATAATATTAACGTAAAAAGGAGAAAATAATATGAGCATAGCAATAGGTAAAATATATATATATATATATATATATATATATATATACACATACATATATATATTATTAAAACCAATGTCAATTTATGATTAAAGCTTCTACAAAGACAGGAATAGAAGACACAGTTCGCCATTTCATAAACAGTCTCTACAAAAAAACAAATATCAAATACCAAAATATTGAAAACTTTAGATGTCCTGCAGATATTAATCAGAAAAATAAGGTGTTAAAAAATTATTGAAGACAACAATGTAGGTGATACAAAGAAACAATGTAACACTTCATGAAGTAGACAGTCTTTCAGAGAAGGGCAAAATGGGGCATAAGGCGGGAAGCTTTTATAGGATAAAGAACAAAGAACAAGGAAGAGAAAAACTGAAACTATCAGATTGACTGAGGCTACATAGTCAACCTTGTTTGGGGTGAGAAGACCCAGAGTTGGTTTGGTGTTTGGGAGAGGTTGACTGGAAATACTGTGTTTCTGGTCAAGAGGAACATTTACAGGGACATGGAAGATTCTAAGTTTCAGTTTCCTGACAAAAATAGACATCACAAGATTCAGGTGTTCTAGGTTTAAGGCTGTTTTCTTTGGAATGTTTTTCTTTTTCTCTCGGTCCATAGATTCATACAGCTTAGGGCAGAAGGCCTAAATATAAGTTTATATCAGGCTCTGAATATCAGCTTCCAATTTGGTCAAACTTCTGACTGTAGAACTACTGAACCACCCCATGGACCATGGATGAAAGAGGAGTCTCTAAGAGGGTGCAGAAGATACTACCCTCCCAAGATCCAGAGTGGAAAAGTAATCCAGATAGAGAATTAGTAAAATAGGTAATCAAGCAAAGGACAAGAGTAATAGGAGTCATGTCAGTTTTAAAGTCTTTTTAAAGCACCTCTTGTGTCTTTGATTTTTCATTAGCCTTTTGAAATGACTCTTTCAATGAAACCATTTTGAAATCTTGAAACCTTTTGGAGGCTTCTGCATGCCAGTTGAAATAAGTACACCATTCTGCTTGTTTGATTGGGAACACTTGCTTCTTAGTGAACTTCTCAAAGATTATTTTTCTAATTGAAACGCTCCCCAAATAGCTATTATAAGTTTAGGTTTTCTTAGTAAGATTTTAAAATGTTTAAAGATATTTACAGCTTCCAGGACCATAGTACTTAGGCATAAAATAAGCAAGTGGCACACTCAATTCTTTGAAACATGAGGATCCCATTTATTTAGCTAAACTGTGGGTCTCTCAGAACCAAATTAATGCCTAAGAGGAATTTGTTACTGAGTTGGGGATTTTGTGCTGTTTTACAGTGTACCTCCTTACATGGAAATTTTTTTGAGGTTGGCAGGTCACCCAGGGTCAATCTAACCCATTCTGTGACCAATTTATCCCAGCAAGGTAGTCTTACACTTAGGTGAAGAATACTTTAAAAGTTTTTAAGTGTTTGACCCAGGCCCACTAATTTTCTGGCTTTGTCTTCTAAAATTCTCATTAGCAATAGACTGATTATTCGCTTAGAGGTTTATTTATAGTGACAGATACCCTAATACATTTTAATAGTCTGACTTATGCCTACATAAATTTTGATTTTGATGGTCAAAACAGTCTGAATCTCTTGTCCTGAATTATTTTCCCAAGTTCCCCAGTTGTTTATGTTGTGGACTTAACTTGAGGCTTTGTGAGTCCCCTAATGATGGCTGTCCCCTATTGCGGATTTCCAATATAATTACCCAGGAGCATTTCTGGGACCCCAGACCTCTCTGGGAAATATCCAACATAGTTGGATAAATTATACTTTGATATATCAAAATATAACATTAAGTTACAGTAATTAGTTGAGTGTGTGTGTAATTATATTATATTATATTATATTATATTTATTATATCATATTAATATTCTAAATAAAGTTTGTTTGCCTCAGAGAGATGCATGCAAAGGAATAGAGCTGAAATTTAAGTGTGACTTACCCAAAGTGTCAATGATGATTAGAGGAAGAGTGAACTCAAAGTATTCAGCAGGTACCTGACCTGTGCGTCTTGTCTCTCCAGTTGTTGGGACTCAGCTTGAAATCTCATTTCTTGTCACCAAAAACTGTTAAAAATGATTGAACAATTTAGGTGATACAAAAAACAAAACAAACAAACAAGAAAAACCTTTTTTAACACTTCAATAATTGGATAGTCTCTTTTTGGAGAACTGCAAAAGGGGAAAGAAGGCAGGGAGATTTTGTAAGATAAAAAATGAAAAACAAAGAAGAGAAAATATGAGATATCTGATTGGTTGGTGCCACATAGTCAACATTTTTGGGGCACGAAGGCTCAGAGTTAGTTTGACATTTGGGAATTAGCTGACTAGATATACTGTGTTTCTGGTCAAGGAAAAGATTTATAAGGGCATGAAAGTTATCAAATTTCAGTGTGCTGATATGGCACCGAGGGCAAGAACAGCTCCATCCTGGGCCTAGAAAATTATTTCAACAAAGAAACGAAAGGGTATGAAATAAAAATTATTAATCTTGGAATTAGGAAATAAAAAGGTCAATATTTGCATGCAATGATGTTGTGTATATAAGGAAGTCAAAAGAATTTTCAGATAAATTACTTCAGCAGCAAAAGAAGAAAAAAAATATATCTAATAAAGTCCACAATAAAATTGAAAAACCAGCAAATGCAAAGACTGATATAATGAAAGATATGCAAGAAATTTTGAAACGTTATTGAGAAAAATTGAAAAGAAAACTAAATTAATAAAGGATATTTAATATTCACATGTTAGAAGTCTCATGATAAAAAATATATGAATTCTCCCCAAATCAATCTATACTTCAATGCAATACTAATTAAAATGAAAGAGATGTATTGCAATAAATTTCACAGTTATACTAAAATTGATATAAAAATATAAAACAGCAAGAAGATACAAAAGTAGTTACATTCAACAGAATTGGAGAGATTATACTTTGGTATGTCAAAAGTATTAAGTGACAGCAATTAGTTGAGCATATTTTTGGTGCAAAGATAGGCACATAGAATAATAGATTCCTTAGAGAGTTCGGGAATATACCTGACCATACCTGGTCACTTGATTTTTATCAAAAGTGACACTGCAGTACAGTATGAAAATGAATTTTTCTGAGTAGCCAGCAAAATTTTTTGTGAGGTGCCAAATAATAAACATTTTAGGTTTTGCAGATCATGCAGTCTCTATGGCAACTAGTCAATTCCTCCTGAAAATATCAAAATACGAGATGTCAACAAATGGGCATGGTTGTGCTCCAGTAAAACTTTATTAATCAACACTGAAATTGAGTCATACAATTTTCATGTCATAAAATATTATCCTGTTTTTTTTAAATTTTTTCAACCGTATAAATATGTAAAAAATTGAATACTGACATGGGAAAGAAATATATCATTACCCTTACTTGATACCATATACAAAAATTAATTTCAGTATGATTATAGCCTAAATATGAAATGTAAAGTGATACAGATTTTCTAAGTTAACAGTAGGAAATTCTCAGTAATCTAGAGCTAAGCAAATCTCTTTTTAAAAGTGTTATTTTAGAAACCACTGTATTGGCACTAAGAATATCATTTTTGTAGTTTGTGTTTATTTTCAGGCCTTTTCAATGAAAAAATTTAAAGGTTTTTTGTTGTTGTTTGTTTGTTTTAAGACAAAACTAACCACAAGATTATACTCCCACTTCCAATGATATTGACAACTACAGGATTTACTTAACCCTGTCAATCAATAATTAACAACTAAGGTAATAAAAATAATACTAAAAATTGCCTCATGAACTTCTCAGTGTGCATAGAGGCTCTTTGTGTATTTATTTCTCCTTGGTAACAATACACAAGAATTATCAAGCTCAGAGGAATAGTCAGAAGATGAACAGAGTACCATAGCCTAACTGGTTTATTTTCTGGATTCACATGGTAAAGCTGAAAAGTCAAATGCATTACACAGTAATTAATTTAAGGAATAAGTGACCAGGGAATCTGTAGCATGGATGCTTACACTACTGTCATATAAATCCTCCCTCTTGTATATTGAATGGAACAGCTATAAGGAGGCTGTGCATTCTGGAAAGTCATCACAAGGATTTAACCGTTGTTCTAGAGGTCAAAGCTCAGGTGGGTTATCCTACAGAAAGCAGCCTGAGATCCTGACAACCAGAGAGGTGAACCAAAACAAATACTTGGATGAGAGTCAATGTTCATCCTAGTAAAATGGCAAAATAACAAATCTGAAGGATTGGGCAGAAATGGCTCATAAGGATAATGAGTATTTTGGGCTTAGTTTATGTATTTTAGTTATGTTTATATATGCATTCATGTACTCATATTATGTTTATGGCTTAGGTTTACATTTATGTGTCTGCAAAAAATAGCCAGAAATAAGTAAGAATAAAAAGAGCAGCATCTTTGACATCAAAACCAGAAGCATGACATTAAATATAGTTGAACTTTATTATTAACAGATTCCGTATTTACAAATCTACCCACTTGTTAAAATTTCTTTGTAACTCCCAAATCAGTTTTTACTGCACTTTCACAATCATTCACAGACATGCCCGGCTTGAAAACTTTGAATTACCTGATGCAGTGTTCCTAGCTGAGGCGGAAGCAGGTGGTGCCCTGCCTTGTTTCAGCTCTCACACTGTACACAACTGTCCGATCCACGGTCTATTTAACACCATGTTTTTCACATTTGTGTGGGCTTTTCTTTTGTCTTGTTTTGTTGGTGATTTCACTGTTTAAAATGGTTCCCAAGCTTAGTGCTGAAATGTCTAGTGTTTGTAAGAAGGCTGTGATGTACCTAATGTACAAAATGCATGTCTAAGATAAGCTTTGCTCAGGCGTGTGTATAGAGCTGTTGGAAAGGAGTTAAATGTTAATGAATAAAAAATGTGTATTAAAAAGCTGGTTTTAAACAGAAACACATATAAAACAAGGTTATATACTGATTAGGAGATAAAAATGCCATGACCAGAGACTCACAGGAACCTAATTCTGTATTTCCCCTATGAGTAATGATTTAATATTCACTAACTCAGTATCAGGGCACCTTTATAGAAGATAACTACTGACAAAAATGAGAATAGACTATAGGTATCTTATCCACAATGACTTATATTATTCCTACTAGAGTAACCTACAGATATTTCAGTTTTTTTCTATGAGCACATTTTCATTATTTGATCTGTGATTTTCCTACAATTCCCTGTCATCATTTTTTTTATTGTTGTTACAACCAGTATAATTAGTTTATTGATGATCACGTTTAGGCTGTTTTCTGAGTTTTACAAAATAATGATGATTATATTCCTTCCCTAATATTTCTATTAAGTCTATCAATCAAATCAGGACTTTATTAGGAAAGAAACTGAAGATTGAGCATGTAATTAGCATCCTGAAAAGATAGCTAAATATTAATTTTATCTACTTTTTAAAATTTCCTTTTACCTGTAGCAAAGTAGCAAATTGATTTTAGAGACAAAATTCAATAAGATTCTAATCCTTTCATGTAAAAAAATATTATTATATTATTAAACATAACTAATTTTGAGTCCTCTGAAATTACACTTTTCTCATAGATGCAGAAATTAAGCCTCAGGGAATTTATGCCTTTATCAAGGTCGTAGATAAATGACTCTTGATTCCAGAATTTTTCATGATATATTTTATCCTTCTAAATACAATAAGCTTTATTTCCCTCATACTTTATAATATATTTGCAGAACAAATTAATTATAATAATAGCAGCAATATGTAGCATTTATTTTGTTGCAGGCACTAATTTAAGTTGCAAATATTAACTAATTTTATACTCTTAACAACACTTACATTAAGTACATTTCCCAGAGAAGTTAAATACCTCAAAGTCACAGGCCTTGAAAATGGCAGAACCCAGAAGTGAACAGGACTCCTGGGTCTACATTCTTACTCACCAGAATGACTGCAAGTAATTTTTGATTACTATTATTTTTTTTTAGAATTCATAATTTAAAATTCACATTTTTATGTCAACCCTATTTTACTGTGCCTCTGCAAACATCGTAAATGAAAGGATTATATGTTTTCCCTATTTTTCTGTTAAAAAAATTAAGTTTGAGAAGAGTTTTGTTTTGTTTTGTGTTTTGATTTTTTAATCTTTAATCTACTCATTTAAAAAAAAGAAATCTACTGAGGTAAAGGAAGGCGCCAGCGCCAGGCTTCCCCCTCTTGCCTGACCAGGGCCCCTACAGGCCAAGGAATGGTGGACACTCTGCGTGTTAGAAAACTGGCCATCATACAAGAAGGGCAAGGAGAGAAGGAATAGGGTAAGACAACTCCAGATGGGTCTGTGGTTGATTTAACAACTTACTTAGGAAGCTTGTCTTCTGGGGCGGCAAGACAAGGAGACTCTACACCCTCCGCCAGATTCATACATGTTTGGATAGAGGCCTTAACGCAGTTCAGTCCCGTGCACAGGATGGTCTCCACAACGCATTGCTCTCTCAAGGCTCTGTCCCTGAAAATAGCTCGGCTGTGGGAAGGGTTGACCGAGCATACATTCCAAGACAGGCGAGGGTTGAGGAGCCTCAGATAGACGGGGTCCAGCTCCCTGGTACAGTTCTCAGGTCAAATCCTCTGGATAACCTCTTTCACCACACTCCAAGGTGCGGAGACTAGAGGCAGGGCCTTCCCGGTAGCACGGCGCAGTGTGGGGGCTCAGAAAGGTCCCGTGGAGCTGACCCAGAGCCTGTGTGAGTGCAGTGCGAGGGCCCCTGTAGGGATGGAGTCCCAGAATGCAGTTTCCAGGCTCTCTACCTCATGTGGAATGGTCCTCGCTTGGGTAGTTGATGGCCATCAGCTGTAACCAGTTAGCTAGCCATCAGCCACTAATATAACTGCCATAGCTACGCGCGCTAGCAAGCCTGGATTACAGCTAGCAAGTGGGATAGTATGTGGGTTGTGGATTGCAGATCGTGTTGATCCTACTTCCTGTGTCTCGCCAGCCCGCTAGTGAGACTGGGCTGCAGGAAGACCCCTCATTAGGGTACTTGCAGATGTTTGCTTCCTGTATCACCAACCCAGCCACCAGCAAGAATATAGTGGTATGAACCCCCAATCCACGGCTCCGTTGGTGTTCCTTTTTGGCCCAGTCATATCCCGCATTCTTCTGTGGTGAGTGGGAGCTGAGTCCCTGCATTACAGACCCCATCTGTGAGCTGTACCTAGGGCTTCTCTTGTCAAGCAAGGACCAACAGAGGTTCGCAGCTGCTCCGTTGGCACCAAGACAGTGAGAGAAGGCAGCTGCTGCCATGAAGAACAAAGAAGCTTTAAACATAAACTTTCTGGGCCCGTGCCAGACCCTTGGAAGGGTCACTCTCCACCTGTGGCCTTACCTGCTCTGCTCTTCCTGTCTGAGGACTTGTGTGGCCTTGGCCAGGTTTCAGGCTCCTCTTCAGGACACTAAGCAGAGTCTTTCAGCTCTCCAGGATTGAGGTAGGTGGCCTTTATCATTAGCCACTTTCAGACAAATTTCAGACAGAAATCTGGACAACTTAGGAATTGGTCTGTAGCTCACTAAAGAAAGTATCATATTGTAAAAACTGCAAAGGGTTCATGATAAAACATACCAAGTTTGAAATTCCAGCTTGAAGACTTGGTGCTGCCATACTTAAAAGTTAGACTTTGATGTTTTGTTTGCCTTTGTGTGAAAGAAGGAGATATATATATATATATATATATATATATATATATATATATATATATATATTTTCCCCCCACATTTTTAGAGAGAAAATTAAAAATGACATAAAAAAATTCTGGCCCATAAAAATTCTAAAATAAAAACTAGCGTTTCTTACACTTCTGAAAACTTTGTTTTCCTAGGGTAGGTTAACTTAATTTCAGGAATTTAGACACTGAGAGGAGTGTGCTTTTTAAAAGTCTATGTAATGTTGTGTGTGCCATTTAACACTTTAAATGGTTTTCTGTTTTTTCCTTCTATCTTCTTAATCCTAACTACAGTAATTAAACTATATTATGCCGTTAAAAATAAATTTAGCTTTGCTTGCAGTGCCTTACAAGTATGAAATGTTTACTAAATTATTCTGAAGAGTACCTCAAGAATACATTCCTCCATTTCATGTTTTGTGGTTTTAAAAGTAATGAAAAGCAAGAAAAAAATGAAACATTGCTTTAATTCAGTACATATCAGGATAATTGAATCGAGCAAACCCATTTAATCAAATTTTACCTGGAAGAGTATAATGCATGGAAATAAAAACGTGACTATTTACCTAGTCATATAAGGAGAGGTATATTATATTTTTATTAAATGTAAATGTGCAAGTCAGAAATACTGTTGTGTTATGCTTCTGAGAGTCCAGGCTGAGATCAATAGAAACATGATCAGAATGTAAGTTAATTAAGATTATAAATTGCTGAAAAAAATTGAATTTTTTTTTTTTTTTTTTTTTTACTATAAATACTCCTTCAAGTGTTTCTTTTCATTCTCCTCTTGAAAGAGAATTTACATTTTACAAAAAGCAAACATGGGGAAAAAAGTATCCATTACTGGAGGGGAATAAACAAGAAATTGTG
Organism: Rhinolophus ferrumequinum; assembly: GCF_004115265.2. Lineage (NCBI taxonomy): Eukaryota > Metazoa > Chordata > Mammalia > Chiroptera > Rhinolophidae > Rhinolophus > Rhinolophus ferrumequinum. The sequence goes on from NC_046287.1 coordinate 31,768,056, forward strand.
GTGTGTGTGTGTGTACAAGAGAGATACAGAGAAAAGTGGGGAGAGAGACAGAAGCAGACAGAAAGACAGAGAGAGATGGGGATTTACATATGAAGGTGTTTTACCTTCCGGGCAATAATAGGAATGCAGTGCTTTCATGTCTATATCATTTTCTTAAATGGGTGAATGCCAGAATAAATATGCTGAAAATCCCTCCTATAATAAATCAGAAATGTTGGATGAGATCAAATGGAATTCCTCCTAAAATGTACGGAAGTGTAACATACATATGGTAAATTACATGTATCATATGTGGATTCAAACTTGCTTTCACCACTTAAACAAATAAGTAGAATATTATTCATGTCTCAGAGCTCCCCTAATATCCAAAGTATCATCTCAAAGGTAAGTACTATCTTTACTTTTTTAATATATGTGCTAGCTTTGCCTGGTTTTGAAATTTATATAAATAAACCATATAGTATATATGATATTGTGTGTTATTTTTTAATTATATGTGATGAGAGAGAGAGAGAGAGAGAGAGATCCATTCACTACTGTTGCTAGTAGCTAAATCTTTTTTCCATTTACTTGTTTCATAGTATTTGTTTGAATCAATAAACTGCAAAAAATTTGTTTACTGTTTGGTGGGCATTTGGATTTGTTTCACTTTTGGATAATTACAAAAATTTGGTATGTAAGTGCAGGTAACTCTATTGGGTATTCACTCAGGGGTGGAAGTGCTTGGCACAGTACATGTATATGTTGAGCTTTAGTAGATAAGAAAACAAAAACAGTTTTCTGATAACTTTTTGGTATTTCTCACTCCATGAAATCACGGTATGGGTATGAGAGTTCCAGTTGCTTCATTTCTTTGGCAAGTTTTGGTATTCTGAGGCTTTTATATTTTAGCCACGCTCAGGTGTATTTGTGGGTATTTCACCTTGTTTTATTTGGCATTTCCATGATAAGCGATATGGTTAAGCATCTTTCTATCAATAAGTTGATTGCTTTTTTTTTTTTTTTTTTAAATCTTCTGTTTTGAATTTGCTGTTTACATCTTTTGGAAAACTGTATATTGAGTCAGGTGGCTTTTCTTACTTACTCATTTGTGGGTTCTTTATATATCCTGGATATGAAAAAATATAATCCTTGCTGGTTATATGTGTTTTATATACCTTTTTCCATTCTGTGGCTTGTTTTCTATCTCAAAGAATTCTTCTGATAAGCAGAATTTCCCACTGTGAATAAAGTTCAACTTTTCAGAATTATTGGGCTTGGTGCTATTATATAAAAGTGTTTCCTATACAAGGGAATAAATGATATGGATACAGATATAGATATAGATATATTTGTTATTAATTAACAATATATTATATTTACTGTTTTATATTTAGTGTCACATTCTGATTAAATATTTCTGATTGGTATTAGGTAGAGGCTTAATATTGTACATACGGGTATACAATTAACCCAGTGTTTTTTTCTTGAGAAGGTTGTCTTTTTCCCTTGCTGGAAGTACCACCTTATAATAACACACACACACACACACACACACACACACACACACACACACACACTCTTCTCTGGAGATGTTCTGTTCATATTAGAGCTTTTATAGTAACTTGAAATAAATTCAGTGTAGTAGATTGAATAATGGACCCCCAAGCAATAGCTGTGCCCTAATCCTGGGGATGGTGAATACTAATTTATATGAGAAAAAAGGATTTTGCAGAAATGATTACATTTAGGACCTTGAAATTAGGAAGATATTCTGGATGATCAGGGTAAGTACTAAATATTATCACATGTATCTTTATAAGAGGGAGGCAGAAGGAGACTTGACACAATGAGAAGATTAGGAAGAGACAATGTGATTACGGAGAAAAAGATTACAACGATGTGACCATAAGCACAGGAATGGCTGCAGCCACAAGATTAGGAAGATTCTACCCTAGAGCCTCAGGAGGGATGGTGGTCTTTCTCATACACATTAATTTCAGCACAGTAATACAGATTTGGGATGTTTGGCCTCAGGAATGGTGAGAGAATCAACTTTTGTTTTAGTTAAGCCACCAAGGTTGTGATAATTTGCTACAGCTGCCATAAAAAACTAATACAGTAAACAACTTCTGTAATTTAGTGTCTATTTAAGATTATCTCAGGAGGTTTAAGGTATGTGACTATATTATAACTCCGAGACTTGTGTTGTCTACTTGACTTTCTCCAGAAGCCATACCTAGTAGATCTTATATTCTATTTATTCTAGAAAATCCTTAGACAGCAACACTGCTAAGGGTTTTTTAGAGACATGATTTCTTTTTGCATTTATTTATTATTTATTCTTCATCAAATACCATTAATCTATATACTCAGAAGAGTTTCAGGGGACAAAGTGATCAGACCCAATTGCATGCCTTTTTTCCTTTCCCTAGCATCATCACCTCATTTGAAAAAAATAAAAAAATAAAAAATAAAAGATTTCAGACTATTACTTTAAATTTATTTTCTTTCCAGTCTAGTTTGTTTTTTAATATTTTTTATGTCTTAAGATTTTTTAAAATGTTTTTTTCATATCTAATGAGTTATTTTTCTTCATATCTTAAAATACATTTTTTTTCTGTTTTTGTGGTTAATTACACTCATTTTCAAATATCAAACTAACATATTCCTAAAAAATAATGTTTGTGAAAGATTTGGTTATAGATGTATTCATTTAATATACTGAGTAAAATTACTATTTTTATTTAAAATAATATTTGTTTTGCCCTTCTTCCTTTTGATTTTTATTATTATAAGCAGATTTTAATTTAGAAAGCTTTGCATTTGCCGATGCCTGTCTTTGCTGTTCACTTTCTATTTTATGTCTGGTTTTAATTTTATAAATTTCTGCTTTCATATTTAATATGCTAAGCTTTTGTTATGAAAATCAAAATCGTAATGAGACATTACCTCACACCTGTTAGAATGGTCATTATCAGAAAGACTAAAAATGACAAGTATTAATGAAGATGGTGATCATTTTTTTCATTCTGACACTAAAAGCAAAACCAACCTAAGCAAAAATAAATAAGTGGGACTACATCAAACTGAAAAGCTGCTGCACAGCAAAGGAAACCATCAACAGAATGAAGAGACAACCTACTGAATGGGGGAAAAAAGTGTGTGTGTGTGTGTGTGTGTGTGTGTGTGTATACATATTTAAAAGAATATACATACACACACACACACAAACACACACACACAAACACATATATGTATATATATATATATATATGCAAAGTATATATCTGATAAGGGGCTAAAGTCCTAAATATATGGAGAACTCATACAACTCAATAGCAAACAAATAATCTGATTTAAAAAATGGGCAGGAGATCTGAATGGACATTTTCCCAAGCACACAGATAACTAACAGGTATATGAAAAGATGTTCTATGTCATGGATCATCAGGGAAATGCACATCACAACCACAGTGAGACATTACCTCACACCTGTTAGAATGGCTATTATAAAAATGGCTAAAAATAATAAATATTAATGAAGATGTAAAGAAAAGGGAACCATTGTGCACTGTTGGTGGGAATGTGAATTGGGGCAGCCACTATGGAAAACAGTATCGAAGCTTCTAAAAAAAAAAAAAAAATTGGACAACTATCCTACTTCTGTGTATGTATCTGAAGAAATGAAAACACTAGAAAAGATATATACATCAACCATGTTCATTATAACATTTATAATAGCCAAGATATATATGGAAACAACTTAGGTGTCCATTGATGGATATATGTGTGTGTGTGTGATCTCTCTTATATGTTGTACCTACAAAAATGTGTCTGTGTGTATACATATAGACAAACCAAGCTCAGTGATGCAGAGGCATAGGGGTGGTTGCTAGAGGTAGGGGATGGGGGAGCAAGACAAATGATTCAATTATTTTTATTAGTTTCAATAAATTGAATTTTTTTCAAAAGAGCTTATCAAAGTCCCCAGTGGGGCTCCACCTAAGTATGTGGAGACAGGAGCTGTCTGTATGCTGAAAATCTGATTCTCAGAATTCTGATGTCTCCTACCGAGAGATTCAACTAAGTGTTTTTACCTCTGTTCAACTTGCTGATGATGACGGCAAGAAAATGTGACTCTGATCCAGAAGAAGACATTCATCTCTCATTCCTGCTAAAAATAAAAGGATCATTGTCACTAGAACTCACAGAAAGGTTGATATAAACAGGTCTAACTAGTTCCTTGCTATAATTTAATTAGCCAGGTACTGTTTTAAAGGTCACAAAAAAATAACTGCAGGTAAAGAAAACCTGATTTGTTGTTAGCCTGAACTGGTAAATAAAAGAATGGATGAAATGATGAAGGAATTAATAAATAAACCTCAACAAGATAATAGAAACTAGATGGAAAAATACATTAGCAATATATTCAGCTTGCTCTGAGCATTGCCATTATTCTAGCAGTGATTGTATCTGCAGTTAACGTTGGTCAGATGGTCACTTTTCCTTGGAGCCACAGAGTCTGGTAACACCATTTTTTTCACTTGCCTCTTCAAGCTTATGGTGTAACGGCTTCTTACTATAGCCACAAATTGAGTGTTTCATCCAATCTTTGTAGTTCTAGAAATCTGTACACATCTCTTTAAATTCTGCCCTCATTAAACGCTCCTCAAATTCTTTAATCATTTTTGTGACAACGCTGACATACATTCTAAAGCAGTTATTTGAACAGCCATGTCAACAAAAAAGAAACTTAAAAATCAGATAATTTTAACTGTAACATTTTCCTTAAATGTAAGTGTGGGAACAGAGCCAGGAGTGCAGTTTCCAGGCTCTCAACTATTTTTGTATTATAATTCTTTCTTCAGTCATGTTTTACTCTTTACGTTTTTCAGCGTTCTAGATCCCTGAAAATCATGTTTGTTATACCTGCTTATTCATATGGATTAGATCAGCAATGTTACAAATTTAGGCAAATGTGCTATCAAACACCAGAAATACGTTGTGGGGACAGAGCCAGGAGTACAATTTCCAGGCTCTCGGCCTCACGTGGAAAGGTGCTGGCTCAGGTAGTAAATGGCCATCAACTGTGATTGGGTGGCCATCAGCTGTGGCTAGTTGGCTGTCAGCTGTAACCAGTGAGCCATTGGCCACTAATATAAATGCTGTGGCTATGCTAGCAGAAAATGGGAGCTAGCAAGAAGATGGTGGCTGAGCTGGCAAAGGCGGATTGCAGTTAGCAGGGCAGATTGCAGCTAGCAAGTGGGGTTGGTTGTTTGACAGAGAAGCGGACAACAGGTTGCAGATCATGTGGCTCCTACTTCCTGTAACTCCAATCCAGCCGCCAGCGAGACTATAGTGGTATTACTCCCCTATCTATGGCTCCGTGGGTGTTCCTTTTTGGCCTCACTCACCATATCCCGCGTTCTTATGTGGGGAGCCGGACTGAGACCATGCATGACTGTGAGTCCCTGCATGACAGTAAGGGATAGTGTGATTTAAAATGTAAAGACTAAGAATAAACCACATGCCACATATAACTCCATGATTATACTTTTGTTCTTTAAGGCCATTTTAATTAAGAAAAAAAATGGGGTGATTTTACTCCCAGAAAATTTTGAAAAATCTTTTGTTTACTTTTGAAAATGTAGGTATAATTCTATACAAAAGTAGAAAAGAAATCAGAAATACCACAGTTATGAGGATGATATGAATACTTGTTATTACAAAGGTTAAGTAGCTCCAAAAGGCTAAAACTGATTATATTACAGTTAGAGTATAACTGAATTCTAAATAGGTGAAAATTTTTCATACTATTCTTTACTCTTCCTAGTAAAAATGATTAAAATTGAACTGCTACTTAAAATTTGTGATAAATTCAGATAAAATCTGAACATTTTGACCTTCAATAAAGGAAATGGAAGAAAACTGATTTTACAAAGAATAAAATGAAAATTGCTTTAGTAAAAGAAATAGCACCATAAGGAATGTAGGACATTTGCAGTTGATAAAAGCAGGCTATTTAAACTTTTGCTCCATGGAGTAAAGTTGTTATATTGTTAATGCTTCAAGCAGAAAAATCTTTTTTCAATGCAATATTGTGAAATACTAGGAATATATTTGGACATATAATGGAAACATATCTGAAAAGGGGCATCATCAAAATAAAGTTTTCAATGCCAATAAAGTTAAGGAACAATTAATAAGATATTATTAAGTGTAAACTGTAAAATTCAGATTTTTCACTGCAACACTGTAAAGTCTACTTCTTACTCCCCTCTCACCATACACGTGCATATTATTTTGACTGAAATTAGAGCAGACTGACAATTTAGGAAAGAAATATAGATACTAGGGATATCCTTTTTGATCAACAGCAATTAATATTAAACCAATTTTATATATATAGATATACATATATATATAAATTTTTTTAAGGGCCTCCAACCTCAGCTTCTATACTCTGTTCTGTGACAATGGGTGGAGCAGGGATTGCCTGAGATGTCTTCCTATGATGTTATGTCAACAAGAGGATGAGGGGAAAGCTAGGTGGAAGCATGTTGGTGAAAAGACTGGGACCTTCTTGTTTTGCTTATTTTTTCCTAGCGGTTACTTTTCAGAAATATCTCTTCACCTCCACTGCAAAAGCTGCATTCAATTTTAAGCCAAAACATATTTAAAAGAATATAAAATAAACAAACAAACAAACAAACACATAAATGAATTATTAAACAGATTCTAATACCATAGGAAAAATTCTTCAATCAGAATAAGGTGGGTCAAAGTTTTAATATTAGTAATTCCATTACTATTGTACATATAACAATAGACCTAAAGAAAGATGTCTTTAAAACCACAATGAAATAACACTTTACACCCATTAAGATATAAAAACATATATCTTTATGGATAAATATTTTCAGATTTTTTGGGGTGTATACCCAGGAGAGGGATTGCTGGGTCATATGGTAATTCTATTCTTAATTTTTTGAGCAACCTCCACACTGCCTTCCACAGGGGCTGTGCAAATCTGTGCTCCCACCAAGAGAGTATGACAGTTCCTTTTTCTCCACAGCCTCTCCAACACTTGTTATTATTTGTCTTGTTGATGATAGCCATTCCAAATGGTGTGAGGTGATATCTCATTGTGGTTTTTATTTGCATTTCTCTGATGGTTTATGATGTCGCACATCTTTTCATATGTCTATTGGCCATCTGTATGTGCTCCAATATACATTGCAGCTTTATTTACGGTAGCCAAGACATGAAAACAACCAAAGTATCCTTCCATAGAGAATTGGATGAAGAAGATGTGGTACATATACACAACGGAACATTACTCTGCCATAAGAAAAGATGAAATAGCACAAAGTGGATGGATCTTCAGATTATTATGCTATGCGAAATAAATCACACAGAAAAAGTCAAGAACCATATGATTTCACTGATATGTGGAACATAAAACTGAAAGCAACAAAGGAACAAAACAAAAAAAAGAAAAATTCATAGACTGAGACAAGTTTAGTGGTTACCAGAAGTTACCAGAGATTACAGGGGAGGAGGGTGGTAGATGAGGGTAAACGGGTCAAGTATATGGTGATGGAAAAAGAACTGACTCTGGGTGGCGAACACACAATGCGACATATAGATGATATATTACAGAATTGTACACCTGAAATCCATATAATTTTATAACGATTGTCACCCCAATAAATTTTAATTTAAAAAATAACAAAAATAAAAAATATGTAAAAACAAAAAGAAGCCCCTCCCCGAAAAAAATGAAAATAAATGTTAGTAAAGTTGTGTAGATATTGGTATGTATGCCATTGCTGGTAGAAATGTAAAATGGCAAATAAATAAAATATGTAATAAAAAACAGTATGACAATTCCTCAAACAATTGAATTACTATATGATTCAGTAATTTGACTTCTATGTATATGCCCAAAAGTGATGAAAGCAGGAACTTGAGCATCTATTTATATACCCAGGTTCATAGTCGCTAAAAGTTAAAAGCAACCCAAGTGTGCATCGATGGATTAATGACCAAAAAAAGGTGACATACACATATAATGCAAAATTATTCTGACATGTGCTATAACATGGATGAAACTTGGAGACATATACTAAGTAAAATTGACCACAAAAGGACAAATTTTATTTTATTTCAGTTATACACTTATATGAGGTATATAAAGTAGTCAAATTTGTAGAGACAGGAAGTATATTGATGGTTGCCAGGGGCTGAAAAGATGGAAGGATGTGGAATCAGTGTTTAATAGGTAGAGAGTTTCATCTGGGGAAAATGAAAAAGTTCTAGAGATGGAGAGTGGCAATTGCACAACAATGTGAATGTACTTAATGCCACTGAGTGCTCTTAAAAATGTTTAAAATCATTTAAGTGGTAAATTTTCTGTAATGTATATTTTATCAAAATTAAAAGTGATCAGGAAAAAAGGACAACTTATGATTTTTTCTTGTAAATACATAAAAATGACTCCAGGAAGTTCCATACTCGTTGTCGATAGTAACACTCAGAGAATAGGGAATGAAGGATTAAACGTATTCCATAAGCCTAATCTTGATTTTAATTGAAACACGAATGATGTCTCCACCAAGATGAAGAAGAAGACAAGGATATCTATCACCTCTACTGTTATTAACGTTGTACTGGAGCTATGAGTTAATGCAATTAGGCAAGAGATGTCAGAGGTTTTAGAATAAGAAAAAAAGAGGTAAAACTCCATTTTCAGATGGTACGATAACAGAGTTGAAATAGAGAATCATATATCTAACTCAAGTAATAAGAAATATAAGGTACATACAGAAATAACCTTCACATAGACACACAATAACCACTTATAAGATAAAATTGTTAAATAAAAACTATATTTACAATAGCCAGTGAGAAAAGAAAATCCTTAGAAATAAACCTAAAATTAATGGGCAAGATCTGTATGAGGAAGATATAAATACACAAAAGAAGGAAAGAGTAGACTTCAACAAATAGAAAAGCATCTCTAATTAATGGATTAAAGCATCTCTAATTTATTAAAGATGTCAGTTCTCCCTAAGGTTATATATATATATATATATATATATATATATATATATATATATATATATATATATAATTCTGATAAAAATGCAAACAACTCATGTAGCTTCAAAAGTTCATGCCAAAGTTTTTTTGTTTTATTTTTTAAATAATAACCATAAATATCTAGGATATAATTAAAGATAATCTGTGATGAGTGAATAACCTATAAGAGATTAAAACATTATAAACATCTATATTAAAATATCACTATAGCATAAAAATATAATTGGAGATAATTTAGATTTATTGTTAAATATATAACTTAAAATTGTGGAAAAATAAACAAATATGTAAAATAAATAGCAAATACATGAAGAGACAATTCACAAGAGGAAAAAAATACAGATTAAAAACTGTAGTGATACACCTATTTTGTCCTACTAAACAATTAGAAGTTTGACAAAAAATGAAAGGCTTATTTTGGAAAAGCTGTGGAAAAATAGGCATGAGTTGCTCCTAAAGTTTGTTATTTGGTACTACCCTCAATGTGGGAAATTTGTCAGTTTGTAACAGAATTACATAGGAAATCAGACAATTAAGTTCATGAACTCATCCTAGAAAATAGTGCTACATACCTCTTTGCTGAATATAACTATGGTCACCTTTGAGGTACTCCCCTTGCCAAGCTATGTGCAGATGCCAGCGCCTAGTCCATCCTTCACAGCAATTTTGGAATTCTTTGTGGAATGGTCACTAGAGCTGCTCGTCATATTACCCTTGATCTACTGAATATCATCGAATGTATTTTTTTCAATATTTCCTTTATCTTCAGGTAGAGAGAGAAGTCATTGGGGGGCAGATCAGGTGAGTAGGGAAGATGTTCCAATAGTTTTTTGTTTAGTGGCTAAAATCTCTCTCATAGACAGTGTCCTGTGAGCTGGTGCATTGTCGTGATTCAAGAGCCATGAATGGTTGGCAAAAAGTTCAGTTCATCTAACTTTTTCATGCAGCCTTTTGAGCACTTCCAAATAGTAAACTTGGTTAACTGTTTTTCCAGTTCGTACAACTTCATAATGAATAATCCCTCTGATAACAAAAAAAGTTAGTAACTCTATCAAGTTCGTGAACTTAATTGTCTGTGTGCTATGTTTACTTTTGAACCTGCAATCCCACTTCTAGGAAATTACTCTGCAAATACATCCAATACTACATTAACTTATATGCAGTGGGTATTCATTGAACCATTGTTTATAATTATAATGTATTAGATACAATCTGTATTCCATGCATAAATTATTGATTGCATAAACCATGCTGCTGATAGACAGTCAAGCACATTATATTTATAAAAAGCATGGACAACAATCTCTGTTACCTGATATTAAGTTATATCCAAAATGTATTGCTAATTGAAAATAGCAAATGTAACTAAACATTGTGTGGGGCTCCAGATGTTTCTCATTGTAAAGTTGTCACTGACAACTAGAGTATTGAATTTTTCTTTTTTAAAGGAACTTGTGAATGAGTACACAGGACTTATTATTATATGTCAGAATAATCTGTCGGTTGATATATTCAGCTTCCTGCTGTTGGCAGTGCTGTGACTTAGATTTAATGATGCTTTAGTGGCAGTCAGAGAGTCAGAAAGCATTGTAACTCCCAGAGGCAAGGAGGGTTCTGATTTTTCAGCGGACACCTCTGAGGGCATAGGGCTCCTCTTGAAATAAAGGATTGGATGAATGTTCATAACCATACATAGATTTGTCATTACAACTAAATGATCCTTCCCTCTTCTCACAGTCAAACAGAAGTGGGTATATTGGTTTTTCTTTTTTCTTTTTTTAAAAGGTTTCTTTTCCCCATTACAGTGTATTTTTAAATTCCACAAGACTTAAAATTATCCTTCGGGAATGTAGGCCAGTGGCCCCATCACACTCATACTGTGAAATATCCACCCAGAGATTCATGAACTATGCTTCTCTCCTTTGCATTTCTCTACAAGTCATTCCACTTAGATTTGTAAGTGGGAATGCAGATTGATTTAAATGTTCTAAAAGGTGCTCCAAACACTCTTTGGTGGATTAGGCAGTTTACATATATCAACAAACAAACATTGTTCAAAAAGAGGAAAAAAAAAAAACCCAAGAGGACTAACTGGTAGGAAAAAGCTTTACTCTTTTATTTCATTTTAGTAGTCTGATTTTTTTTCAAATCATTCATTCCATAGAAATCACCATGTTACCTATTATTCTGCAAATCTGTTAACTCTTACATCAAATGTAATTAACTTTTGAAGACTGGGTTTAATCCATTGTTTTATTAATGGTAATTAACATCAAATATGGCTTGTAGTGCTATTTCTACCTCACTTTGGTTTTGGAGTGCACCTAAGAATTGTGCAGACCTGATTTCACAGCTTCACCACTTGCCCATTGTGTGAATGTTTTTCTCTTTTTTCGTTTTTATTTTTAATTCCCCCAAAGAAAACTCAAAGTTCTAAAGTAACAAATACATTAAGATTTGGTTTTAGTCTTGCATTTTTTTTTTCCTTTATGTGACTCTGGACTTTTTCTTTATCCAAGGATTTTTTTTTTTAAACCATGATTTAAAACAAAGGGTTACTTTACTTCCTACTAAAAAGTTTAAGTTTCATTCTAAAATCAGAGATTAAAATAGAGTGCATAATTTAAGAATGTATGAATATACCTTTTTATACTGCTTTTTCCATCACTGAGAATGTTTGTTCTCTATACTTGTCGATTATCAGGAACTTACTATTTGAAATGTTATTAATAAAATATATTCCTTTCTTACCTGGAGAATCTAAATCATTTTAACACAGAGAAGCATTTCAATTTACAACCCAGGTACAGAACTTCCAATAAAGTGTTTCTGTACATGGAGTTCAGCATTTGTCTTGACTTTGTAGCTTCCACGGAAAAGAGATTTTGGATTCACTTTGCAATCCAAGCCAGATGTTGACTTCTTCACACAGAGGCCTACTTCATTTAAATTTCATCTGAACTTTACCCTTCCCTCAAAACATGTCATAATTTTATATTTTCCTATGTTTTGTGAGATAACCTTTGGTTTCTCTACATTGCAGTTTCCCTCGTTGAAATGGGTCAATAAACTATTTTTTCAGGCTACAAGTTTGTTCTTGTTGTTCTTAGACTGATTGGGCTAAAACAGAAATAAGTTATTACTAATAAAAATAAATGGGGAAAAGACGTTTTGGTAGCTTACAATGTAATAAACTTTGAGTGACATAAAAAGACAGGAGAAAAAGACAAATAATAATGCATAGCACTAGTAACTTAGAACATTGAAGTATTTTTAAAAATAAATGAGAATATGTGTTTTTGTTTTGGGAATAGAATGCTAATTGGAATACAGACCAGAAAGAAAGAATAGTATTAATTAGAATGAGGATATAATATAAACTAATATAAAATTTTAGAATCTGTCAACCTCTAAATAAAAAGTTACATATTTTCACTAATATCCAATGTGTTTATATTAATGAAGAAAAGCATATATGTATATACTCATGTGCTTTAAATAAATTTTATCTCTATACATATATATGCATATGTATTTGTATGTCTATATGTATATATCAAGCTCTTTGTCTCTGCTACTTTTGTACTAGTTGCTTATTTAATTTCATAAGTCAATGATGGTAAATGAAGGGTACCAAAGGGTAACAAGGGTGTTTGTTAATAGTTTCAAAAGTAGACCTAATTTTAGATATTCACCTGACAAAACATAGGCAACATATAAAAAAATATTACCCCAGAAATGGGTAACTCTGAAAGCAGCAATAATTGTAGATCACTCTATATCACCAATCAATGGCACTTGATAGCTGCTACTTAATAAAAAAAGCTACATGCCTATACTTTTGTTGTTGTTATTTGTTTGTTTGTTTCATAATTCCAGTATGTGAAGGTGCCCAAGACTGAAGACTTATATATCTTAATTTGGTATGGTAGAATCAAAGTTTATATGAGGCACATAGAAGATAATGTTCACACAGCTGGTGTTGGTAAATGTTGGTAAATATAATATAGGTTATCTTGAGGCCTGGGAGCGGAGATACTGATTTCTGTATCAATTAGGTTAATAAAGAAGAAGACACATCTAATGTGTAGAGAAAGAGAAGCAACTGTGAAGAAGTGAAAGGTACAGAAGAAAATATGCAGAGGGAGGATCAGAGTCTAGGGCACTGCGATTTGTCTGTACTTTGAAGCCATGGATTCTTACTGCACATTGTGGAAACTCAAACTAAATCGATTTTATATTCTTAGAGCACTCCCAGGGGTTCGTGATACACTGACCCAGGCTGGGAGCAGGGCAGGAAAAATTTGAATAATAATGCATATAATCTTCTGGATACTGAAAATTACAATATATATTGGAAGATTTAAATTATTCTTTCAAATGTGCTTCCTTTATATTATGTGTATATATGGCAGGTTTCATGCTGGGCTCTGGGCACATGATTAAGGAGACATGATTCTGGTTCTGAGGTGATTCTATTCTAGTGAGAAAGGTAAACAACCACACTAATTTGCTCATTGGAATATAACTGCAAACTGAGATGATATGAAGAAAAGGAATACAGTTCTGTAAGCATGTATAACAGAGAACATTTCTAAAACTAGTGAATAACGTGCATTCTCCAGGAGAAACTGATGATTGAACGAAGACCTAAAGAAAGATTAAAAATGGATTAGTTGAGAAAGAAGGGAAAGGTGTTTCTAAGCATTGTGCCATGTGACTAGAAGAATAATATGATTAAAAAAAGGGTGAGGGGAGGCAACATGAGGCAACTGGTTATTTTAGAAAAGTAGGTGAGGCATATACCATGAAAGGCTTTGGGCCCATGGTGAATGGAAGTGACTGTCAACTGGGTATGAAAGTAATCTGTTCAGATTTGTCATTGCAGAACATCACTTAATCTGTAAGGCAAAGACTAGATCAGAAAAATGCCCGAAGTAATACAGACAGACCAAGTTTATAGATTATTGCAGCAATTCAGGCAAGATACATTGGTACCTTGAATTAGTAATACTTATATTTTCTTATTATTAGATAACTTTTTCGTGCGTCAGAAATTTTGTTGCAGAAATTCATATTCCATACTAGTTAGTATAGTGAAAAAACACCATTTTAATATTATTTTCAGACTTTTATCAAATATATCGGTATCATTAACTCTTATAATTGAGCAGTTGTTTTTCAATAACAAGTATGTTTTAAGTTTTTTAGATTAAACTTTAAAAAAAAATAGGGCAATGTTTAATTTACAGAAAAACCGTGAAGATAGTACATAAATTACTCCTAAACCCCACACTCAGTTTCCTCCCTGTATGTTTGTCATAATGAGTGTAACCATAGCAATACATTATTTGTATTTTCTTAGTTTTTGCCTAATGTCTTCCTTCTGTTACAAGGGCCCATGAAGGATACAACACGTCTCAGTCCAAGTCATGTCTCAGACTCTTCTACACTAACAGCTTCACAGATTTTCCTTTTTTTTTTTTTTTTATGATCTTCACAGTTCTGAGGAGTTCTAGTCACATGTTTTGTAAAATGTTCCTCAGCTGAGATTTCTCTAGTGTTTTTCTCATGATTATATTGGGGTTGTGGGTTGCTTGGGAACAGACCACAGAGAGAAAGTGTCATTCTCAACATATCACATCACGGGTACACATTATCGCCATCACTGTTGACGTTAACCTTCATCACCTTTGGTAGAGTTTGCCAAGTTTCTCCACTATAAAGTTCCATACTATACTTTTTGTAAAGATGACACTTTGTCCTGGCCAACCTTTAATTTCCCAAGGGAGGACTATCTACGGAAATTTTTTGGAATTGTTCTGCACAGGATATTTGTCCATTCTCTCCCGTGTATTTATTCAATCATTTATTAATATCAGAGTGGAATCATTGCATTCATTTCCTAGTACTGCCATAACAAATTATCACAATGTTGGTGTTTTAAGATGACAGAAATGTGTTCTCTCACAGTTCTGAGGCCGGCAGTTTGAAATCAATGTCTAGACAGGCCCAGAACCCCCCTGAAGCCTCTAGGGAAGAACCCTCCCTTGCCTCTATCAGCTCTGCTGGCTGACGTTTCTGAATGTTTCTTAGCTTGCAGTTGCATCACTCCAATATCTGCCTCCATCTTCACATCACCTTCTTCTCTGGGTCTCCATGTGTCTCTCTGTAATCTTCCACTTTCTATAAGGATACCAGCCATTGAGAATATGGCTCAGCCTAAATCCAGGATGATTTCATCTTGAGATCCTTAACTAATTATGTCTGTGAGAATTTATTTTCAAATAAGGTTGCTTTCAAAGATACCAGAGGTTAGAATTTGAACCTGTCATTTAGAGGACAGAATTCAACAAACTATAGTCATGGGTATATATTTTGTAATTGGGTAATAATCTAATGATAGTTCATTTACTCTGTATCTCAAATTGTTCCTTTGGACATTGGGAACTCCTCCAGTTGACTTCTGTGTCACTTTGACCTACTCTCATTAATGTAGGGCTTTTTAAGCACTATTTGATTTTCTGTTACTGTAAGATGGTCTGGGCTCATCTTGTATTCTTCTAGTCCTAAAATCAGTCTTTTCCTGTAAGGAATCCTGGTTTATTTTATTTGAGAATGGTATTAGAAATCAAGATATGCTCGTTGTGCTCATCGCTACAGAGGTGCCGTTTCTTCTAGGTCCTCACTGCTGAGAGTGCACAGAATTATATGTGTGGATTCTAACCTCTGTATATACACATGGCTATAAATATTTATGTGAATATGTACATACTATATTCTCATATTCTATTCATATATATATATATATATATATATACACATACACATATAGCTGAACATGTTCCGAGTCTCCACCATACACCAGAAATCCATATAAATATGCCCTCAACGACTGCATAGTGATCACTATGTATCTCTGTATATCCCTTTTTCTTATCCAAATTCCCACATCATCCCTTCAACTCTTAACACACTCATCCTATGTACTCTGGAGCACAATTCCACCAGATCAAGAGCCTTCAATAGCCCCAACTGGTTGTGTAAAGATTTCTTTTTCTGCCTCACACCAGCTACAACTCGGCTCTCCTCAGAGGATGGCATCACCTTTGTAGGACTCCCACAAACCTCACATTTGTCCTGGTAGTAGTTTAGGTTCCTACTAATTCCTACTTGCCATTTCCAGGCCAGTCACCTTCACTGGTCTCTAAAACACCAAATTTTAACTTGTCTGTCATCAAAGTTTATCTCAAGTCTTCTCCTCTTTGCAGTAATATGCAATCATTCTGACCACGCCCTCTCCTATAACACAGTAACTCACTGTGACTCTGTCAAATGCATTTGTCAGACGTCTTGGGGATTCCAGTGTCATGATACTCCTGCCGATACCATATGCCTTCAGTTGATTGCCCTATCTCCTCCAAGATGCCCTTCCATGACACCTCACTTTCCATATCATACTCTCACCATCATCCATCATTTCAAATTTAATACATACATCATCTCAGTTTCAAAGATCATATTCTCTGAACTCTGTTGTTCTCTAAATTTGATATGTACAAATTTAGAATACGACTTTTTTAGTGAACTGATTATTTTACCTTTATTCTAAATACACTATTTTTTCTAGCAATGCTTTAACATATTTTCACCAATATTAGTATAAGTCTGCATTCAATTATCAACACAATGGATATCCAAGAACATTTCAGATTTAATATCTGTAAATTAAAGTCTTACTTTTCCTCTTATACTCATTTATTCTATAGTTTTTGCCATCTTAATTAATAGCAACTCCATTCTTCCCTTCTTCAAGTCAAATTTTTAGTGTACCCTTTCTCTTTCATTCTCTTTCTTTATCAAATTCCATTAGTTTTACATTCAGAATATACGTAGAATATGGTGATACCTTGCTACCTCCCACAGTTACCCCCTGTATGAATCATTGTACGCAGTCTGCCATTTACATTATATCACTGCTAACCTGACGTCTTCCAGGTACAGCTTTTATCCCCTTATAGACTATTCTCAAAAAGGTAATCCAAGTTATTGTGATAAAAGTAAGGCTAATAAAGGAACATTCCAACCTTCTCAGAGTATATGTCAGAATTCTGACTTTGTAGTTTTATTTTTCTTTACAGTTCTTAGTACTGTAGAAGACACTGTAGCATTGTGTATATGTCTATGTATGTGCTTGTCTGTCTATGTTTACTGATTTCCTCACACTGTCTCTCAAAAATGTAAACTCCATGAAACGTCAATAGAGAGTTTCCTTTTTTTATTAACTGCTCTTTTATCAGTACAAAGAACAAGGTGTGGCACATACTGAACACTCAAAAAAATCTATTGAGTAAATAAGTGATGACCTCTACTTTTCAAGGATAAAAAATACAGTATCCTTCGTCTGTCGGGACTTGACAATTTCAGAAAATAAATTAATCTATAATTATTCTCTACTTTCAGTTTCCCACAAT
This sequence comes from Rhinolophus ferrumequinum, assembly GCF_004115265.2. Classification (NCBI taxonomy): domain Eukaryota; kingdom Metazoa; phylum Chordata; class Mammalia; order Chiroptera; family Rhinolophidae; genus Rhinolophus; species Rhinolophus ferrumequinum. Next base: position 31,785,617 of record NC_046287.1, read on the forward strand.
AGTTGTTTTCTTGATAATAGACAATTTAAATCTTGGGAAAAAAAGCATGCATTTAATCATTTGTTTAAATATTGGTAATATAATGTCCCCTATGTAATTCACCTCTATATCTCCTAAAAATAATGAAAGTTATAAGCATAATAGTGAATATAGTTTAAAGAGAAAGTTGTCATAAGAAAGCTGTATTCTGGCAAACAAATAAATTACTGGTAAGAGCAGTTATTTGAAAAATTTTATTAGTGATGTGCAGATTTAAAATTTGAATGATCAATTTCTGCAGTTGTATTTCAAAACAAATTCAAAGTATAAGTTTTGAAGTTTCAATTTATTGAAGTTTTAGTCTGAAACAAGAAAATGAACTGTCATTTACTGAATTATAAACAATCAGGAAACATCTTTAATGGTGAGTTTAAAAATAAGAATAAGGCAAGGCAATTATACTTATAAAACAAGATAAGTGGAAATTTTGAGTCTGAAAGTATGCTCTGATAAAAAGATATTGTAAAGAACCACTTAAATCAGAAGACCCACAATCAAGAAAAGTTATCTGGATCATTTCATCCTTGATTTATTTTAATGAAAATAGCTGATTCCCTAAAATAACTTTTTTCATTTTTTGTCTTCTTGAAGATTACTCAGCCAACAAAATTTCATAAACCAAATGATTTAATATTCATAAATTATTTCATTTGCCAAATATTTATTGATTTCACAGCATGTATCAAACATTGGAGATGATAATGATTTTTAATGTGAGACATATTATATTTATATAGATTCTCTTATGAATCTGATGTAATTAAAATGAAAACCACTGAGAATCAAACTGTTTAGTATCAAAATCAAAAGCACATGAGTAATTTTAATTCCATAAGAGATTCATAAACTAGGACTTCTTAGAGATTGCAGATAAGAAAGTTGAACTAGATCTTTAAGAATGTATCTTAACATAAAATTTAGCAACATCCTCCTTATTTAGAAAAAAGAATTTCAAAGGCGTGAAAGGCTATAACATACTTGGGGATTGACAAACGTTCAGTGTTTACTCCCGAAATTAATGGACCCAGACATAGAAGATAAGGGAACTCAGGACATCTTATAGCTTGGATTTTTATTTCTCATGCAAAACATATTAGTTGCTATAGAAATGAAAACTGTGACCAAAAGACATGATTATATATATTTTTAAAGGCAGCCAGTTGAATTTAAAAGATAATATGTTTCTGTTTTTAGTGAACATAATTTTTCATATCTAAAATCATATTTAAAACATTTGCAAGTTATTAGCAATGCTTAGAGAGCAGTTGCCCCTTGTGATACTTTTAATGAAAATGTGGCCTTGAAATGGTGAAGCGGCTTTTTGATCGCCTGAGTATAACATGTGCATCTTAGACAAAGTATCCATTTCTTTCATGCTTACAATGTATTCTACATGAGCTAACAATGAGATAAAAGAAGGTAATTTCCTACGCAATTCTACAGAAGAGAGACGGGCAACAAAATCTGTGAAAAAGGATTGAAATGTCTACTCCCAAGAGAATAGAAAGCGTGGTATAAGATAGATCCCAGAAACAGTTCAACATTTGCCTTTGAGAAATGTGGAGATGGAAATTAAAAATGTGTGTAATTAAACATCCATCACAAATTAGCCTGTGTTTTAAACCTTGGGAAAATGGGTCTTAGATTTCCCTCTCTGAAAATGAAGTATATATAGCATAGATAAACTTCGTAACACCCAATTGAAAGTATCTTATCACTTAACACAACAGAAGCTGTTTCCATCTCATTCATAACAATTTAATAATGATAATGACTGGGAGGCCTTTTCTGTATAGATTTAGGGATATTGGTGTTTTCCATCTATGGTACATCACCTTTAGAGTCTCACAGTCCTCTGTTGCATACCTTCCATCATGAGGAGCGAATGAAGGGACTTGCAGGAAGATTTTATTGTATGGAATAGTCCTACAAGGGACCATATTATTTCCACTTACTTTATATTGATTGTAATTCAATCATATGACCACGCCTATCAGCAAGGGTGGTTACAGAACAGACTATCTCTGTGCTTAGGGAAAAGAGAGTATTGTTTTTTGTGTGCCCCAAAATGTCTCTGCTTTCTATCTCCTCATCTGTCTCCTCCTGGTCACAAATATATTACTTCTCCTTTCAACTATGAAATATATTCACCCTTCTCTAGGGGAGATGACCCAAAGCTCCATGCATTTACTGTACCCAACCTAAAGTCTAGGACCTGGATGATTTGCAGACTTTTCTATGATGTATGATTTTTAGCTTCCTTTGGTCTTGTGACCTGTGATCTAAAGAAAGAAAACCTGCTTTCTGTCAACCCAACTCCCTGGTATCTGCCATTCCAAGTCCCATTCTTACATGTACAACAGAACAATAGAGACAGACATCCACAAAGAAAAAAAAAAAGAAAAAAACTAAGCAGAACAGAAAACATCAATTTGGAAAATGAGAATGAGACAACACAAAAGCTATTTGTCTGTATCAGTTTGGAGCGGTATATAGAAATTATTTGACTGATCCCTGATTTTTCTCCATGGGAAAGGTTCCTTTGCTGTTTGTTCTAAGGTCCTGGTTGTGCTCTTCAGCACAAACAGGTTCATTAATATCCATGGTTTTATTTGTGTTGGATATTGCAGATATCCAGCTGGTGCATATTTGAGAACTAGTGGGTTGTTTTAAAATACAAATAATTTGTTTTTCTTTGTTTTTTTCTTTTGTTTTATTATGACTTGTCTTTTCTCTGGAAATGCGATTCAATAAAAAATTACCGGGTACCTCCTGCTCTATTCATTTTTGTCAGTTCCATATGACAGTCAACCCACCAAAGTTTTGTGCTAGACATAATTCTTAATCTAAGTTACATCTTTAATTATTTATCTCATGCTTCAATCTCTCAACTTAATAGTAACAATGATGCCACTAACTGAATAATAGCCTGGGTGGGAAGATAACACCATTGAATTAATTTTTGGACCATGGCTGATTTGATTTGTGGTACCATACTTTTGTGAGGATTCTGATTTTCTTTTTTCCCATTCAATGTTTATGATCATTCTGACTTAGTGGAAACACTCCTCCTAGAAGAAGATAACTAAACAAGTGTCAGTGGGTCAAATCCAGCTGTGCCTGTTCTTTTAAAAGTAGTCTATAACTCTTCCTCATTACATTGGTAGAATTGGGTAGTTGTGGCAGACCACGTGGCACGCAGAGCAGAAAATATTTACTACCTTACACTTTACAAATAGTTAGTTGACCCCTAACAGATTTACTAAGTTCATCATGTCTTCCAACTTATTACAGATAACATTTTATAGAATGCTTTGTAATACATAGAAGGACTTTCCAACTTTCACCTCGCCATGTCTTGTTTCCTTGCTTTTTGTCTCCCAACTGCCAAACAAAGATTTTGTTGGGGTAACACCTCTCTTCTCTATTATGCAGTGTAAGCTGTAATAAACTCTCTGATCTCAGGGACATGAAATGGAACGTTTGTTGGTGTGTTGTTTTCATCGATTATCTAACAGTTCAATATGTGTATTTGTCATATAGCTTTGTACTCAGTATTTTAGAGATTATGCTCCTTTCATCTTGTTTTTCCACCACTCTTTAGGAATTCAGAGCCCACTTGCATTCTTGGTATTAGAAAGTATGTGGAAAAGGAAAAGAGGTAAATCACATAGGAGATTTTTATTGGTTGATTCTGGAGGTGGTATATATCATTTATATTACCACTACTGACTGCAAGTGAGAATGGGAAATTTAATCTATGGCTAGAAGAAATATCTAGGTTTTGATGAGAACATGCATTCTCTGCTGCAAGAAGATATTATGCAAGGTCGGACAATTAAGTTTGCGAACTCATCCTAGAAAATGTGCTGCATACCTCATTGCAGAATATCACTAGGGGAGTAATAGTTTTAAATATCATTGAAAACTATTACAGAATTGGGAAGCTATGCACCAATGCCAGTGCCTAGTCCACCCTTCAAAGCAATTTTGGGACTTTTTCTCTGGAATGACCATCAGAGCTGTCATCATATTACTCTTGATGTACTGAATGTGATCACAATGTCTTCCTTTCAATATTTCCTTTTTCTTTGGGTAAAGAAAGAAGTCATTGGGGGCCAGATCAGGGAGTAGGGAGGGTGTTACAATACGGTTATTTGTTTACTAGCTAAAAGCTCCCTCCCAGACAGTGCCATGTGAGCTGGTGCATTGTCGTGATACAAGAGTCATCAATTGTTGGTAAAAAGTTCATGTCATCTAACTTTTTCACTCAGTCTTTTCAGCACTTCGAAAAGGTAAACTTGGTTAACTGTTTGTCCGGTTGGTACAAATTCATAATGAATAATCCCTCTGATATCAAAAAAGGCTAATAACATCAGTGCAACAAGTTTACAAACTTAATTATCATTCCTTGTGTGTGTGTGTGTGTACACATACATACACACAGAAGGTGCCAAAAAATGTATACACATTTTAAGAAATGAAAAAAGTATTAAAATTGTAATACTCAATATATATTCATAACGAAAGATGAATATACGTCATGTGTATACTTGTTTGGGGCACCCTCAGTATATACAGTCATATATAGTCATGGGATGTAAAGTACAGCATAGGGAATATAATCAATGGCATGTAATAGTTACGTATGGTGTCAGATGGGTAGTAGACTTCTAAGGGTTATCACTTTGTGAGAGGTGTAAATGTCTAATCATTATGTTGTTTTGCATCCCTGTAACTAATAAAAGACTTAATGATAAATGTATTGCCCTTTCAACTCATCAAAAAAGACAATGTGATTGCAGAATTTACTCTTTTTGGAGACTGACTTTTTTGTTTTGCAACTTTAAGGGAACTTAAAATTAGGCTTTAATTTCTCCCAGAATAAATTCCATATACATGTACTTTGATAGTTTCAAAGTATTTATGCAGAAATTTGGGATATTTTTGTATTCAACTTTCATTATTTAAATAACTATAGATCATTTGATGCCATTATTGAACCTCTGGTATGTATTTGACTATGCAGCTGAACATGATTTGGGATGGGCAATTAAACAGTGAATGAAATGTCAGCCTTGAGAGCCAAGTGTCCTTAGTGAAACTATGTAATTAATTCATGGCAATCTTTTGGTCTTTGATGTAAAAATCTACAGTGTAATCAGGTATCTCAAGACAACCCATAAAAGAGCAACAGGAGTTAAGAGAAGTGGAGAACCTGTTCTGTTATGTATAACCATATCCCTGGTGTCTTTTCCACTCCTGCTGTAAATTTTCACGTGGAAAAAGTCCCAGTCATTTAATACTCCTGACATTGATCTACTTTTTTTTCAGTTTTTCTCCCTATAGAATGAATAAAGTCTATTTAATATAAAAAAAAAGTAAAAAAAAAAAAATGAGGGGGATAAACTAGGAGAGGTTGGTTTCTCTCTCTCTCTCTCTCTCTCTCTCTCTCTCTCTCTCTCTCTCTCTCTCTCTCTCTTCCCTTGGCAAAGGGCTGTAGCATGGAAATAAAGCATGTTAAGTTTCTGTGTTCCGTGGAATATGCTTCACAAGGGCAGATCCCCAAGAGAAACAGGGATTTGCCATTGTGTTATACTCAGTGTATTTGGGTGGATTTGTCTATCACGTGCTGATGTTTAGGTCTTCACACTCCAGTTGCATTCAAATATAAGCTACATATCAGTGATGTGATGGTGTGATGTCTATCAGATGACCCTTCAGCCTTTTTTCTCTCTATTCACACTTCAGGAGAGAAAGAGAGATGCTATACTGGATTTACACGTGCATATATATACTTGCACAAGTTAAATCTATTCATTATATATTTAGACTAAAAATTTTTCAAATACAGGAATTTAAAATTAAATCACCTATTTTTATATTTCTAGTAAAATAACCTATGAACATAGTATAAAATATTAAATAATACTGTTAGACAAAATGATAATAATAATAATAATAATAATAATAATAATAGATCAACAGTACTTTACAGGAAGTCTCTATACCCAATTCACACACCCCAAGATCACCACTCTCAAGACCTCTTACTGTTCTTTTTGATAGTGTTAAAATGCATTTAGATTATATTAATATTACCAATTAATTTATTAATTTTTAAATTATCTTTAAAATTCTTTTATGGGAGATGAAGATTGAGCTATCTCATTCACCCACATGCCTAAACACATGTCTAACTCACATGCCTAATCCATCTGCACTACTTACATCCTCTCAATAGAGTTATAGCAAAATTCTTGGTTAAATAAATTCAGTGATAATTTTGACTATACAAAAGCTACTTGAAATTATCAGTTTAATAAATTACAATTGAATTTTGAGTTCTATTTAATGATGCAACTAAGTTTTTTGTGATCATTTATTCATCTCCATAGTTTTCTTATTACAGTTTTTTCTTTTATAAAATTACATGAATGCATTGTTTTTGTTTTTTTTTTTATTAAAATGTAAGTGAGTGACAGTGGTTAGTAAAGTTACATAGGTTTCAAGAGTACAATTCTGTAATAGTTTTCAATGATATTTAAATTTACCTCTGAAAACAGGTCAAACCCATGAGGTGGTCTACCCACTTTTCAATTGGTGGCACCACTCTTGGAGACTTTTATATCTTTAATCTCATACAGATGTGTTTTGTTATTGTTGTTTTTTCCTGAGTCTGACATAGTCTTAACAGTAGGTCTTTCCATCATCATTATGAGACTTCATATTATTTATATCCTTATTGTAGCCAATTTCTTGTGTACCATGTCTTCTTTCATAGATAATGTGTTGGAGTGAATTCATTAGTAGTTCACTTTTGTTTCACTAGGGAGAGAAGTATAATGAGACTTTATATGCATGAAATTGTGTGATCTCTTTGTTCACTGTTGAATAGGAAGTAATGTAAAAAAATAACATGAAGGTCTTGCTTCATTGTCTTCTATCTTTAAATGTGACTATAGGGAAACATGATGATTTTTCTGTGCATTTTATGTTGCTTGTTCTTTCTATTTCCATCTTTCTCCTCACTTTTTAAATACTTTTTCAATGTATTTTATTGTTTTACTTAAATATTTTTATTAAAATTTAGCTAGCATATAATATTAGTTTCAGGTGTACACCATAGTTATTCAACATATATGTACCTAAAGAAGTGATCACCATAAGTTTAGCAACCATCTAACACTGTACCACATTATCACAATATTATTGACTATATTCCCAATGCTTTCCATTCTATCCCCGTGACTTATTTGTTTTTTTACCTGGAAATTTGGACCTCTTATTCCCCTTTACCTCCCCCGCCACACACACTTTTAAAATTTTTCAATTGTAGTTGACATTCATTATTATTTTATATTAATTTTAGGTGTGCAGCATAGTGGTTAGATATTCACATAAATTAAGAAATGATCCCACTGACTATTCTTTTACTCACCTTGCACTATACATAGTTATTAACGTATTATTGACTTTATTCCTTGTACTTTGTATCCCCATGACAATTTTGTAGCTATCAGTTTGTACTTCTTAATCCCTTCACCTTTTTCACCCTGCCCCCAACTCCCTCCCATCTATCACCCTAACGAATCTAGTACCCATCTGACACTAGACATAGTTATTAGAATATTAATGACAATACCAGTACTCCTTATGCTATACCCTATATCCCCATGACTACTGTGTAACAACCAATTTGTACTTCTTAATCCCTGCCCCTTTTTCACTTACCCCCAACCCCTCTCCCATCCAGCAACCATGAATATGTTCTCTATATCTATGGGTTTATTTCTGTTCGGTTTGTATATTTTGTTTTTTTAGATCCCACATATAAGCAAAATCACATTACATCTGTCTTTGTCTGACACTCCACTCAGGACAATATCCCCCAGGTCTATCTATGCCGCTGCTGATGGCAAGAACCCATTTCCTTCTATGGCTGAGCAATATTCCATTGTATATATGCACCACTTCCTCTTTATTCATTCTTCCATCAAAAGACACCCAGGCTGCCTCCACATCTTGGCCATTGTAAACAATGCTGTCATGAACATAAGGATGCACATGTCCCCTCAAAATAGCATTTGAGTTTCTTCAGATAAGTACCCAAAAATGGGATTACTGGGCCCTTTTTTGTCCTTATTATAGCTTTTGTTTTAAACTCAATATTGTCTGGTATGAGTATTGGCACCCCAGCTTTTTTTTTTTCTTTCCATTTTTATGAAATATCTTTTCTCATCCCTTTATTTTTCATCTGTGTGTATATTTCAATCTGAAATGAGTCATGTAAGCCTTCTATGTAAGGTTCTTATTTTCTTATCCATTCAGCCTTCCTATATCTTTTGAGTGAAGTTATTAATCCATTTACATTGAAAGTAATTGTTGATACATATGTAACTATTGTCATTTTATATTTCATAATTTTGGGGGTTTTTTGTTTGTTTGTTTGTTTGTTTGTTTTTTTAATCTTAAAGAAGCCTTCTAACATTTCTTGAAATACTGGTTTGGTGATGATGAACTCTTTTAGCTTTTTCTGGTCTGGGAAACTATCAGTCCTTTGATTCTAAATTATACCTTTGCTGGGTAGAGTACCCTTGGTTGTAGGTCCTTGCTTTTCGTTACATTGAATATTTTCTGCTAATTTCTTCTGTCCTGCAAAGTTTCTGTTGAGAAATCAGCTGTCAATTTTATGGGAGCTCACTTACAAGTTACTAGTTGCCTCCCTCAAGCTACTTTTAGGATTCTCTCTTTGTCTTTAACATTTGCCATTCTAATTATAATGTGTCTTGGTATGGGCCTGTTTGGGTTCATCCTGTTGGTTCATCTGTGCTTCCTAGACTTGTGTGTCTATTTCCTTCACCAGATTAGGACAGTTTTCAGTCATTATTGCTTTAAATAGGTTCTCAATTAATTCCTTGCCTTCCCTCTTTTTCTTCTAGTACCCCTATGATGTGAATGTTATTATGCTTGATGTTTTTCACAGTTCTCTTAAACTATCCTCATTTTTTTAACGTCTTTTTCCTTTTTTCTGTTCCAATTTGATATTTTCTACTACCCTATCTTTCAAATGGCTGAATTGATCCTCTGCTCTAGTCAGCTGGTGATTTCTTCTAGTGCATTCTTCATTTCAGTTACTGTATTCTTCACATCTGACTGGTTCTTTTTATGGTTTGTATGTCCTTCTTTTATATTTGCTATCTATTTGTTGAAGTTCTCCCTGGGTTCCTTGAGCATCCTGATAAAAATTGTTTTGACCTCTGTATCTGTTATGTTGCTTGCCTTTATTTTGTTTAGTTCTTTTTCTGGAGTTTTCTCCTGTTCTTTCATTTGGGATATATTTCTTTGTTTCCTCATTTTGGCTGCCTCTCTGTGTTTGTTTCTACGTGTTAGGTAGATACACTATGTCCGTTAGTCTTGGCTGGGTGGCCTAATGTAGTAGGTGCCCTACGGTGTCCAGTGGCACTGTCTCTCTGGTCACCGGATGCTCGTTGAGTGTTCCTTGTGTGGGTTGTGTGTGCTCTCCTGCTTGGTTGCTATCAGTGGATGAGATTCACCCTCAGGCTCATTGGCTATGGGGTTTGGCCATGTCCACAGCTTATAGGCTTATTGATATGCAGGTGGCATATCCCATTGTGTGTTATTCGTCCCAGCAGGCTCTGGTGCCTGTTGAGACCTCCCTGTGTATATGCCATTTGCAGGGCTACTTGGGTGGTGATCTGCTGTGGTTTTAAGCCAGCTTCCAAGCACGTTGGTTCCGGGGACTCTCGCGAGGGGTTCTGGTGCAGGCTCAGGTCACCCACTGCTTTTGACTGTCCAAGGACTACCTAGTGAGAGCTACAAAGTGATCTTCAGTTGTTTTCTGCCTCTGCTAATCCTGGAGGCATTGGGAGAGGCCACGCTGCAAACCAAGTGTCTGCCACCAGTACCGTACCCTTTACAAAGGGTGGCTTTGCAAAATGCCAGGACACCCAGAGGCCTACTGCTACCTGCTGGATCACTTAAGGTTCAGCCACTGATAAAGCCTTGTGTGGTACACAAGTTGGGTGAGATAGGGTCTCAGGGAGTCAATAAATTGGGAAGTGTTGCGGTTATCAGGTTAATATACTAGATTATGGTTTCATGCCAGTGCTGAGCCTGAAGCTACTCAGCAAAAATCTCAGAGCATACAGAGGCTAGTAGCTGCCTACTCGGGGTCTGTCGGACTCTGATAGCTTTCCAAGAAAGAGGGAAATGTGGATAGGGCTGCAGCTCTTGGAGAAGTGCCTATGGTGTTGTGGGAGTTGTATTGGGTGGGGTCCCAGTGAGTCAACAGGACAGAGCAGCAGAACTAACCAGACCAATCAGATTCAGATTCCAGGCTCAACACAGGAAAGATGGCTTCTGCCTGCAGGCTGCACAGGACAAGGTTCTCTTCACAGGGAAATTGCCGACTGTCCTCCAGCCTTCAACCAGACATTTCTCCCTTTTTAGTAAAGTACCTCTCTGGTCTTGTATCTTTCCTTGAATTTCTATATGATGTTCTGTTTGTTCTAAACTTGCGTGACAGTTGAACAATTTCACTTTGCTATGGGTTGATTGATTACATTTAGAATTTTCTTGAGTGTTCATCTATAGATGAACCTGAGTTGATCTGAAAACATTTCATTGCACTTCTTACTAGTGTTGTTACACTATTATATTACTGTTCAAACAAGCTGGCTTAACCAGTTTACCTGCAACACTTTTTTTTTTTTCCACCAAACAGTAATGATGTTTTATTCTTTATTTACAAAAACTCATAGTTTAAAACACAAGGCTACTTTCACTTAAGAATGTTCTTGATGGACAAATAAAAAATTAATTTTATTAAATCTGAATGATTTAGTACATGTCTTTTTGATATTCTGTGTATTGAAATGGGAAGTGCACACAAAGAATAACTCAGTGAACCAGTATTTTCTACATGATGTTACAAAGTTTGTTTTGTTTTTGAAACATATATTCAAATATTAGAATTTGGAGAGGCTAGTACAAAAGGATTAAAATAGTGAAATCAATATTACAAAATGGACAATAATTAAATGGCACCTTCATATCAAATCAATGTTTTTCACAATCATTTACTGTTAACTTGGTTGGCTGGGCGGCCTGTGTAATTGTCTGACTAGACCTACCATTTTCTTAAATGTTCAGGTAGAAAAGTTTGTACATTTTCCAGTAATTATACAGTAATTTTATGGCACTGATTAGATTTTGTAAGCCATAATATAAATAAATATCACTTTGTTTTATTTGTATTTACATTGGGTGACACAGGTTACTCAGCTCTAATTTCAATCAGCTAGACATATTTGTCAATATAGATGTAGATATGCATGAGGTAAAATTTGGGAATTTTGCTATCACATCTCTGAATGGTTTTCAGGAATCTACCAGACTTAAACATACTAGTTGAAGACACTTTTTATATTTCAAATCAAATAATCATGGTTAAAACTTTATAAACCTCATGTTATAACATTGTAAGTCTTTTTACATGAAGTTTGAAGCTTAAGGTGATAAACTATTGGAAACCATGGTCAATTAAAATGTGTTGTTATGCAACTTCGTTGTCACCAAATAATATATTAAATACATTAAATCTTGAAAAACTGTAAGTCTTGAAAAATACCTAGCGTAGAAATAATCAGTGATGTTTCAAGTTTTCTTTTTTTCTTTCTCCAGCTATTTTATTTTATATTTTGCTTATTGGGGGAGGGTGATTGGTTACTAAAATTATATAGGTTTCAAGGGTGCAATTAAATAACACATCATCTATATATTGCATTGTGTGTTCACATCCAGAGTCAGTTCTCCTTTTATCACCATATATTTGACCCCCTATTCCCTCTTTAACTACCCTCCCTCCCCACCACTTACATTCTAATAACCAATAAACTATCATCTGTGTCTATGAGTTTTGTTTCTTCATTTGTTTTACTTGTTCTTTTGTTGTTTTCAGTTTTATATATCACATTGAGTGAAATCATATGGTTCTCTACTTTTTCAGTTTGAATTCTTTCACTTAACATTATAATCTCAAGATGCATCCATGTTGTCACAAATGGCACTATTTCCTCTTTTCTTATGGCAGAATAGTATTCCATTGTGTATATATACCACATCTTATTTATCCATTCGTCTATCGAAGGACACTTTGTTTGTTTCCATGTCTTGGCCACCATGAATTATGCTGCAGTGAGCATAGGGGTACATATATCTTTACAGATGAATGTTTTCAGATTTTGTGGGTAGATACCCAGGAGAAGGATTGTTGGGTCATATGGTAATTCTATTCTTAATTTTTTGAGGGATCTCCTACTGTTTTCCATAGCAGCTGTGCCAGTTTGCATTCCTCTAGCAGTGCTTGAGGGTTCCTTTTACTTCATAGCCTCTCCAACACTTACTATTATTTGTCTTATTGGTAATAGCCATTCTAATAGGTGTGAGGTGGTATCACCTTATGGTTTTGATTTGCATTTCTCTCATAGCTAGTTAAGTTGAGTATCCTTTCATATATCTGTTGGCCATTTGTATATCTTCTTGGGAAAAGTGTTTGTTCAGGTCCTCTGCCCATTTTTTAATTGAATTGTTTGATTTGTATTGCTGTTGAGTTGTGTGAGTTCTTTATATATTATCGATATTGACCCATTATCGAAGGTGTTGTTTGAAAATATATTTTCTCATTCAATTGGTTGCCTCTTTGTTTTGTTGATGGTTTTGTTTGCTGTGCCGAAGCTTTGAGTTTGATATAGTCCCTTTCACTTTTTTTTTTTTTTGCTTTTACTTCCTTTGCCTTTGAGTTCAAATTCGTAAAATCCTCTCTGAACTCAAGGTCCATAAGTTTAGTACCTATGCTTTGAACTATGCAATTTATTGTTCCAGGTCTTATGTTTAGGTCTTTGTTCCATTTTGAGTTAATTTTGGTACATGGTGACAGATAGCAGTCTAGTTTCACTCTTTTGCATGTGCCTTTCCAATTTTCCCAGAACCATTTGTTGTAGAGGCTTTTTTTACTCCCTTGTATGTTTTTGGTTCCTTTGTCAAAAATTATCTGCCGATATATATGTGGGTTTGTTTCTGGGTTCTTAATTTTGTTCCATTGGTCTCAGTGTCTGTTTTTCTGCCATTACCGAACTGTTTTGATTATTGTTACTTTGTAGTATAAGTTGAAGTCAGGAGTGTGATACCTCCAGCTTTTTTTCCCCTTAGGATTGCTTTGGCTATTTGGGATCTTTTGTGATTCCCAAATTTTGTGATTCTATCTTTTTGTGATAGAAATCTGATGATATTTTGTTGTATTAAAATATATATATATATATACACACACACACACACACACACACACACATATTTACAATATGTACTATATATATACACATATATTTATATATATGTATGTATGTGTATATATATATACATACTAATTATATATATATATATATATATATATATATATATATAATTTCTCTAGAGAGTTGTGCCATGTCTTAGTACTATGATTCTCTTGTTAACCATTTTTTAAAAAATTACAATAAAATGTATTCATCTCAGCGCCTTTAAATATGACAATACATGTAAGTTTAATTTTTAAGATACACTAATGTTTGAGAGCTATAGATAAACATATGAGTATTTTAATCATTTCCTCTTTGTGTCATAACATTAGAAAAATAATATGGCCATATTCTATAAATTGTAAATTGTGTCTCTTAAAAGGTTGTTTTTCATAAGCAGAATTATATGTCAGGCATGATTACTTTAGAAATATCTAAGCCTAAAATGCTACAGTCAAGTGGTTAATAATTATTAATTTTATTTGTTATATATACTAACCATAAATGTTCGCTATCAGTTCTACAGACAGTTAGAATATATTATTGAAAATAAAACAAAGACATTCTGTTGTTAAAAGCCTTATAACATTAAATCTGCCTAATATGCTACTAAAGTTACTCTACACAAACATTGTCAACGCTTAAAAATAATTGTCTCTGCAAACCTTTTAAAAAAATCTTGATATTTTCCAACTGGAGAATATGGGTCAGAATTCCAATAAAAGTAAGGATCAGAATTAAGATATATTACTCACCTTTGGGCAGGATGGGTCTGAAGTAATAATGATATATCTATGTGGAGCTGTTATCTAAGCATTTGAAGATAACTTCACACCATTGAAGTTAAAAATGCAGCAATTCGTGTGGATTTAAGAGTTGAAAATTAAAACATCACCTTATTATTATTATTTCATAGCTGATAGAAAGAAAATAATTATCCATAGAGGGTCCTGATGCATTCCTCATGCGTGATTAATGAGGGAGAATTCAGTCAGTGAGAAAGGAAAGAAGTGTGTTAGCTAAGTAAGAGTGATAAAACTTGATAAAATCAACACGAGGTTCCTAAGAAATGTGAGAATGTTATTTTAGAAAAAAAATATATTTAGCATTTAATTTACTTTTCACTATATTAAGATGTGAATAAAGTAAGTATGTGTTAAAGAAATAATAGCATGAAGTAGAACTAGGACTTAATAGAAGCAGCGCCTAGTGTTGTGCTAGCATATATGTTATTGTTATATTATAGCAGCTCTATGATTTAGCTTCTCTTTACTCAGGAATGATGTTAAGTTTTCTTAAATTCTATTTTTGGTAAATCTTGTTTTGTGTTAAAAACTAGTCAATTAAAAATTATATACACATAACTGCATATTTATATAATATTATATATGCATGTTGTACAATTGAGTCAAACCGGTATTATCTCCATTTTGTCAATAGTTTTTTTAAATGCTTTTATCTCATTAAAGTATGTATGTATATAAGTATTTCAGTATTTTTATTTTTGTTTGGCATTTTTATTATTTCCATACTGGTTTGTAAGAAAAAATAATTTTAAAGTTCTCCTTTTTCTATACTTTAGAATAGTTTCAGCCATATTGAAACTATCAGTTCTTAAATATGCCTAAGGTTTAACCTTTGCAATCATTTGAACCTGATACTTTTGTATGGAGGCAATCAGTGAAAATGAATGGGACCATCTTTAAGTCAGTTTCTCAGTTTTTCTCTATTACTTTCTCTGCTGAGATTTTTCTAGTGGATTTTCAGTTAAAAGTGAGATTTTTATACTAAAATAACCTAGAATTCAAGTAGATTCCAATTGGGTAACCACCATCTCAGCATCTTTCTAAATCTAATTTCACTGATCCTATTACAACGGGTGAGCCCTCCCAGCTCTTGAGTGGTATGCATGTATACATAATACCCTCACCTTCAATATATACATATACATACATATTACATTAGTTACAGTTCAAAGTTAATGTATGCCTTATGTTGTCTTTTGAGAATATCCAGTATTGGTAAACTGAATAAGCTTTTTAAGATTTTTATTACATTAATTGGGGTGACATTGGTTAGTAAGATTATATAGGTTTCAAGTGTACAGTTCTATAATACATCATCTGTATACTACATTGTGTGTTCACCACCCAGAGTCAGTTCTTATTCCATCACCATATATTTGACCCTCTTTTCCATCTTCTACATCCCCCTACCTCCTTACCCTCTGGTAACCACTAAATTGTTGTCTGTGTCTATGAGTTTTTGTGTTTTTTTTGTTTGTTTGTTTGTCTTGTTCATTTGTTGCTTTCAGTTTTATATTTCACGTAAGAAAAGATGAATACTGCCATTTGACAACATGGATGGATCTTGAGATTCTCATGCTAAGCAAAACAAGTCAGACAGAAAAACTTGAGAACCATATGACTTCACTTATATGTGAATAAGCTTTTTCTAAGTTGCGACTGTACTTAGCTAAGTAAGTAATTTATATTGAAGCAGGAAAAATATAATTGCTACTGAGTTTAAATGAATATTAATTGAACTAACAACTCTATATGTGCAATATTTCAGGAAGTTTATATAGATTATCTTTAATCCTTACTATAACTTTATAACACAGTTATTATTATTTCTATTTTTGCCGTCACTGAGCACGAGGGCCTATGATATTAAGTGATATGCCCCAAATATTTCACTAAACAAATATTTATTTGGCAACTAATGGATGCCTGGTTTCAAAGTTATATATGCTAAAGTCTTAAATCAATCACTAATTTCTAAATCAGGGATGATCCAGTACAATTTTTTTCCAGAGCATACCACTTCTCACCTGGTCACCTCATGCATATTAAGGATTGTGGAAATAAGAACAAATGAATCTTTTGTCCATAAAAAAACTCATATTGGGATACACACACACACACACACATATTTATAATGATGTATACATTATATATTATATTATATATATGTGTGTGTATGTATATGTCCTATATTCTAAAATATGTGACATGTATAACATGTTTATATAAAAGGGTATTTTAAGGTTTTTAAATATCTTTTTTAAAGTAATAAGAAATATTACTTATTTACATTTAAGCTATTATAAATATATATAATACCCTTAAAATATAGTATTGTAAAACAACACAGAACATTGAATTAAGAAAACAAATATTATTCTAAATCTTGCACCTTTTTAAAAAGATTTTGAAATGTTATGTGTTATCTTGTATATTTGTGTTATATGTCCTCTCATACATTTTATTATTAAAATATGTTTGAGACATACACATATACCTTATCAAAAATAAGTTACTGATTAAGTAATAAGAAATATTACTTATTTACATTTAAGCTATTATAAATATATATAATAATACCCTTAAAATATAGTATTGTAAAACAACACAGAACATTGAATTAAGAAAACAAATATTATTCTAAATCTTGCACCTTTTTAAAAAGATTTTGAAATATGTTATGTGTTATCTTGTATATTTGTGTTATATGTCCTCCTATACATTTTATTATTAAAACATGTTTTAGACATACACATATACCTTATCAAAAATAAGTCACTGATTAGATTTATGAGCTCTATAAGTGTTTACAGGTGGCTTCTAAATTTCTGGCACTAAATGTCTTAATCCGAAATGTGGTTACACAGATACATGTTTTAAAAATACTTTTAAGTATAAACTTTTAAAATCATGCACACACACAAATGCACACACATGCACACACACACCACAGTTCTTACAAAAGTAAATAAAGTGAACATGGCTTATTGTGATGCTCGTAGTTGCCAGAACATTCTGAACATAATAATTCTTGTCTCCAAGAACAATTCCAGATCTTCGCTGATAAGAGAAATATTTCTGTTTCATATGTTTTATAACTGTGCTCTCCTTGGACAAAAACTTAGTTATATGTATTTTGAGTAATGTTCTCACTACATATGTCAAAAAGAAGAGAAACCAGCAGCCCTATTATTTAACTGAAATGAAAATCTAAAAGGAAATGTGGAAGAGAATGCTCGGTTCCTTTTTAATATTTGAACCCTATTTTTCATTTACCAAGAATAATTAGGTCTTATTTAGCCTATAAGTACTGAACTGTTTAGGATCACACTCCCACATGCATTAAATATATAATAAAACATATCTAAGAAAATTCTACAAATTTTTGATTTTGCACAAAAGAAACTTCACTCTCCTTTGGGATACATATCATGCATATATCATATTACACACGAAACTATTTTTAAAATATACTTGTTTTCTGATTTTTAAAGATTCTGTTTCTCAGATGCCCTGTCCATGTGCTTAGTGAGCCTACTCTGTAATGAAAAACTGCCTGAAATACTCGCTGTAGTGAATTTAGAGTAGCCTAGCCAGCTTAAGAGGGTTGTAGAAAGCCACAAAGTTTTAAGTGCCTCTAGCATGACATTAAAGATAAATTCAAATTAGCTTTGAAGTCTAAAGTTTGATTCATTATGTTGTAATTTTATAGTTAGATTACCTACAAACAGTAATTCAGGAAGGATTTGCACGTGCTTACCCTATGTGCTGTGCTAATGCTTTAGAGAGAGAAGGTCTAGTGTGAGAGTGTCTAGGACATACCCTTCTCCAGTGGATTCCAGAAGCAGAGGAAGGACAGAGAAACCCTGAAGAATATTTCACAGATGTGTACAGAAGCAAGAGGCACCTTCTGGCAACCTACATACTTTGAGTTATACCTTCAAAAGAGAAAGGGAAATAAGCAAGGTAAAAGCGAGCTCAGGAATATTCTAAATTACAGGTTGAATTATGGAACAATTCCAATGGATTTCCTTAAAAACATTCCTCATCTACCACCTTAATGGTGTGTGTTTTGTTATACTTCATTGTATTTTTATAACTTTTATTGGGTAATATTTATTTATATTGAAATAAATAGCATTTCTTGTATTTGTTTCCAATCCACATATTTTTCCACAACCTCAATTTCTACCTTATTGCTGTAAAAATTTTCCCTTCATCTATTAACTGAAAACCTGAAAGCTTATGTAGTTATTTGGGGGCTTCTAAGGAATGAACAAGGAAATGGTGTTATTAATTTTGTTGTTTCTTTTTGACAAAATTCTTATGCCATCCAAAATAAGATGCTGTGTAGAATGGAGCTGTTCTAGTTGCTTCTTTCTTATGAATGAAAAAGAATCATGCTATTTTGGGGGTAAAATATGTTTATCACTCTGGTTATCTCCTTTTTTGTTTGTTTTTTTGTTTTTATTCCACGGTTGCTTTGTATTACTGCCTTGTGTGTTTCCTAGGCTTTCTCTTGTTGAGGTTCTGTCAGAAGGCAGCATGTCACAGAGGAATTTTACCAACACTATTATAACATCCTGTTTTGTATAGGTAGGTCAATTCATAGATCTTCATTTTTTTTTTTGAGTACTCATTTACTTCTTTTTTTTTAAATTAAAACTTATTGGGGTGACAATGGTTGGTAAAGTTACATATATTTCAAGTGTGCAATTCTGTAATACATCATCTATATATCACATAATGTGTTCACCACCCAGAGTCAGTTCTCCTTCCATCACTATATATTTGACGCCCTTTACCCTCCTGTATGGCCCCCCATCCCCTTACCCTCTGGTAACCACTAAACTAAGGTCTATGAGTTTTTGTGTTTTTATTTGTTTGTCTTGTTCCTTTCTTGCTTTCAGTTTTATATCCCACATATCAGTGAAATCATATGGTTCTCGACTTTTTCTGTGTGACTTATTTTGCTTAGCATAATAATGTCAAGATCCATCCATGTTGTTGTAAATAGCACTATTTTATCTTTTCTTATGGAAGAATAGTATTCCGTTGTGTCTATAAACCACATCTTCTTTATCCAAACCTCTATCGAAGGAAACTTTGGTTGTTTCCATGTCTTGGCCACTGTAACTAAAGCTGTGATGATCATTGTTCATTGTAGCTTTACTTACAGGACTTATTGGTGTGACGTCCCATGAATGCTGCAAAACTTTGGCAGCTAAGAATTCCACTTACAGTGTGATTGAGTACCTATAACACTCTATTACACGTGGAAAGATTCATAGGAGTGAGAATTTCTTAAAATATGTAAAGTGAACTTCAACTTTAGTTTCATGTTTTTTCAAAATATTAATTTGTCTAAATAATTCAGTAAGACTTTTTTTTTTCTTTTTTTCTACTATCTTCTATCACATCAATTTGGGGCTCAAGACTGATAAAGGAGTTTGTAGTTTAGGGATTAGTTTATCAATGTTTTCAAAGAAAACTCAATTTATTTCTCTACAATTTTGACTATATCACATTCTTCAAATGTTTATTCAGAAATCATCTTTCTGGGGTGGCCAGTTAGCTCAGTTGGTTAGAGCCCAGTGCTGATAGCACCATGGTTGCCAGTTCGATCCCCACATGTGCCACTGTGAGCTGTGCCCTCCTTAGGGGAAAAAAAATCTCAGAAATAATTTTTCTATCAATGCCAATCATAACTCTCCTTTTTAAACATGTAACTTCATTCCTCCCAATATCTCTTAGCTTGTTTTATTTTTTATTATAACTTTAATTCCCTGGCATATATATGAATTTCTTAGTTAATTGATTTATTTTAACTGTCTGTTTACCTCTGCTAGAATGTAAGCCCTGTGATAGATAGTAGGTGCTGTTATAGATTTTGTTCCCTAATATATGCCAACCTTCTTATACAGGGTCTGGCCTATACTAAGTAATAAAAAAATATTTTTGAATGACTAAATAAAATTACCTAGTCTTTTCTGGAATTTTTGTGATTTTTAATTCATACAAGAACTATTTCTTTTTTGAGGACAATATTATGTTGAAATAGCATCAAAAATTAATCCCATTAAACAAGAAATATATCATCAGGTGGACATATTCCCTAAACTTGTTATTTCTTACTCTGTACATTCCCCCAAATTAAACAGTTCTATTACTAGAATTTTCTTAATAAGTCATTCTTATGAAATTCAATATATTAAAACTTACGTTTTGTACAAAGAACAAATCATCTTCCTCTTGATTATAATTTGCTTCATGACTATATAGAATTGCTGCCTTGGGATTCTCTTTTCTTGTATCCAGCCGTTTCTTGATCGATAGGCTCCCCCTTAGAGGGATCATTAGAACACAAGTTAACATTCATTAGTATTTACAAGATGAACAACATAATGCATTTTCTTTTTGTTCAACAATCTGCTATTATTTATTTCAATATGCAAAGTATACCACAGCAACAAATAAATGCATGACTGTAGTTTCCTAAGTTTTAGGTTTAACAACACAAAAATGACTCTACTGGGCTTATTTCTATATTAACAGGATTTGATAGGTTAGCCAGAACATCACATTCTGAGGAAATAAGTGTAATTTATTTAATTCTGAGGTCTGAGATTAGACTGCAATTCTTGTGAAAAGAAGTGATGTTACTTGACCTTACAACAGGTACATTAGGGATACATGTTTCATCTGTGCTTCTACTTTATGTTATAATAATTTATATTTAATTTTAATAAGCAATTTCTTAATCATTGAAAAATATTGTCTAGTCTCCTTGCAGGAAAATAATAAAAATACATTATGTATTAGACCACTACTATATTTGTAAGAAAGAGTCAACAGACAATTCCTTTCAGCATATTAAATGCAATGGCTGCAAAATTTTTTCAAATAATGAGCAGTTATCCACACAAAGTTTGCAAGATTTTTTAATTTTAATACATACTAGCTTGAAAGCACAAGGAAATAAAATAGCTGAATAAAATATCAATTTTTTTAAATGTCAGTTATTTCTCAAATAGAGTTAATTTTGAACATTTGAAATGTTTCTATTCAAGACTTTGATTACTACAGTTAATATTTTCATTAGTAAAACCTTAAGATGTTCACTTTTCTTAAAGTTAATTCACCCATGGTATACAGTTTTATGAATTTGTACACATATATATGTTATTGTAAACACTACAAAAACAAGATACAGAATAATTCCAACTGTAGAAAGAATTCCTTCACGTTATTTGTATTCAAAACCTTCTTCCACTCTTAATTCATGGTAACAACTAGTCTGTTGTTAGTTCCTGTATCTTTTAAGTTTTCCAGAATCTCATAAATATCGAATCAGATGAAATATTGAAACTTTTGAGGCTGGGTTCTTATGCCTATTGTTGAATAAAGTATTAGCTAATTTCTTTTTATTGCTGAGCCATGTTCCAGTGAGGATCACAGTTTATCCATTTACCCACTGAAAAACCATTTAGATTGTTTCGGGGGAAATTATGACTAATTCCACTGTACACATTTGTATTCTGGATTCTGTTTGAATATCAAATTTTATTTGTCTAGGACAAATATCTAGAAGTATGATTGTTGGGTCATAATATAAGGATTTGTTTAGTTTTATAAGAAATTGTCACACATTTCCAGGTGGCTGTACAATTTGTTCTCTCAGCAGCAATATCTGAGTGATCCCCTTGTTCCCTGGGGTAGCCAGCACTTGCTGTTCTTGCTATTATTGATTTTAGCTATTCTAATGGGTGTTTACTGGTCTCTCACCAGGTTTTGATTTTTATTCCTCTAATGACTAATGATTTTTGGCATCTTTTCATGTACATATTAGTGGTTTATGTGTCTTCTCCGGTGTAGGGTCTATTCACATTTGCAAATTTTTATCAAGTTGTTTGTTTACTTGCTGTTGAATTTTGATAATCCCTTATACATTATGAATGCAAGTCATTTTTCTGCTATATGATTTGCAAGTATTTTCTTGCAGTCCCTGGACTGTCTTTATAATCGCTAACTATGTTCTTCATAGAAAAAAATTTTATGAAATCAAATTTATCATGTGTACTTTTACTTAATGGAACACATTTTTTATGTAAATTTAAGAACACTGTGTAATGCAAGGTCACAGAGATGTTCTATATTTCCTTTTATGTGTTTTATAGTTTTATGTTTTGTATTTAGGTTGATGATACATTGATACATTTTGAGTTAAATTGTTATATGGTGTCAAGTGTAGGTCAAGCTGTTTCTTCTTTTTCTCCTTTTCTATGTCTTATTCTATTCCTTTTTTTTTTTTTTTTTTTTTTTTTTTTACATAGGGATGTCCTGTTGCTCCAACACCAATAAGAGAGACTATCCTTTTTCCATTAAGTTGCTTTGGCTTTTCTGTCAAAAAAAATCAATTAACCCTGTTTGTGTGGGTCTATTTCTGAATTATCTATTCTGTTTAATTGGCCTTCCTGTTTATCTTTTTTTACGATACTACCCTGGCTTGGCTAATATAGCTTTGCAAGTCTTAAAATCAGTCACTGTGTAGTAGTATGCTAGGGTGGCCTTAACAATGTACCACAAACTGTGTGACTAAAACAACAGAAATTTATTTTCTAACATTTCTGAAGATTAGAAATGTGCAAAGTGTCAGCATGGTGGATTCCTTATGAGGGCTTTAGGGAAAAGTCCTGTTCTATGTCTGACCATTAAGTTCACAAACTTGTTGCAATGCTTTTGCTAGCCTTTTTTGATACCAGAGGGATCATTCATTATGAATTTGTACCAATTGGACAAACAGTTAACCAAGTTTACTCTTTGGAAGTGCTGAAAAGGCTGTGTGAAAAAGTTAGACAACCTGAACTTTTCGCCAGCAATTCATGGCTCTTGCATCACAACAATGCACCAGCTCACATGGCACTGTCTGTGAGGGAGTTTTTAACCAGTAAAGAAATAACTGTATTGCAACACCCTCCCTACTCACCTGACCTGGCCCCCAATGACTGTTTTCTTTACCCCAAGATAAAGAAAATATTGAAAGGCAGACACTTTGATGACATTCAATACATCAACGGTAATATGATGACAGCCCTGAGGGCCATTCCAGAAAAAAAGTTCCAAAATTGCTTTGAAGGGTGGACTAGGCGCTGGTGTCTGTGCATAGCTTCCCAAGGGGAGTACTTTGAAGGTGACTGTAATGATAGTCAGCAATGAGGTGTGTAGCACTTTTTATAAGATGAGTTAATTGTCAGGACTGAATTGTCAGACCTCGTATGTTTGGCTTACAAATGGCTATCGTCTCCTGGTATTTCTTCACCTCAACTTCCACTTATGTGTTCTCTGTGTCCGAATATCCTTTTTACATAAGGACACCAGACTTACTGGTTTAAGGTCCAGACTAATAACCTCATTTTAAATTGATTACCTTCGTAAAGAAAGTATTTTCAAATAAGGTAACATTCTGAGGTACTGGGATTAGGATTTCAACACATTTTTTTTTTTTTTTTAGAGGGAGTGATACCTTGCAACCCATGACACTTTGTGTGTGCCAACTCTGTTCTTCTTTTGCAAAATTGTTTTGGATAATATAGCTTCATTTACTTATCTATATAAAATTTAAGATCAACTTATGTGTTTCAACACGGCATCATACTGTGACTTTGACTGGAATTACATTGTCTTTAGATTAAGTAGGGATATTTGACATCTTCAATATTTTGAGTTTTTCAGATTTATTACTTATGTTGTCTTTAAATTTATTTCCATTTCTTTCAGATATTACATCAGAAATTTGAAAATGTTAACATACATATCCTGCATGTATTTTATTTGATTTAAAATTTCTTGAGGAGGGAAACTCATGGATCTTTTGTTTTTTGTTTTTATACTTTAGTGAACAAAAGTATGATAGGTTTTTGTATATTGATCTATGTCCATTGCTCAACTCATTTACTAATTCCAAGAGGTTTTGTTGTAGTTTTTCATAGGTGCCTTGAGATTTTTCTACGTGACAATCATATTGTCTGTTAATAGGCATAATTTTTCTGATACTTTAAAATCAAAATGGTTTTGAATTCTTCTTCCTGACTCACTGCAAATACTAGAACTTACAATAAGATAATAAATAAGGGTAGTGAGATTAAACATCCTTGTCAAGTAGAGGAAATCATTTTGTTTTCACCAATATTTATGATGCTGTCTACAGATTATTTGTAGATAGTCTTAATTAAATTCAATAAGTTTCTTTTTACTCCTAGGTTTCTTATTGTTTCACCATCAAATAATATTAAATTCGTCAAATGCACATATTTTTAGTTAAATTTATTGGGGTGACAATGGTTAGTAAGATTACATAGGATTCAAGTGTACAATTCTGTAATACATCATCTATACATCACATTGTGTGCTCACCACCCAGAGTCAGTTCTCCTTCTACCACCATGTATTTGATCCCTTTAACTCTTCTACTATACCCCTTCCCGTTACCCTCTGCTAACCACTAAACTATTGTCTGTGTCTCTGAATTTTTGTTTCTTTGTTTGTTTGTCTTATCCCTTTGTTGCTTTCAGTTGTATATCCTAAATATGAGTGAAGTCATATGGTTCTCAACTTTTTCTGTCTGACTTATTTCACTTAGCATAATGATCTCAAGATCCATCCATGTTGTTGCAAATGGCATTATTTCATCTTTTATTATGGCAGAGTAGTATTCCATTGTGTGTACATACTATATATTCTTTATCCAATCATCTATCAAATGATACTTATGTACTTTCATGTTCATTGTATCATTGTTTGCGGTGGCCCAGACACGGAAACAAATATATTTTCATCGTTTCTTGATATGAATGTGATTCTTTATGTAAACACGTCATTTTACGTCATGAAATGCATTGATTTCTGAGTGTTATACCAGCTTTGCATTCCTGGGGTCGATTGTAGTTGGATGCAATGTATTATTACTATTTTTATTATGTATTGCAGGGTTTTATTTGTTGATATATTGTTAAGGATCTTTGTATCAATATTTATGATGGATATTAGTTCTATTTTCTCATGTTATGTTTTCTTATTTCACAGTAAATTCAATGATGGACTTATTAAAGTTAGTTGGAGATTTTTTATCTCATTTTTTGAAGGTATTATGAATTTTTGTTATTTCATACTGGTAAATGATTAGTAGAAATCACCAGTGAAACCATCTATCCTTGGAATTTTTCTTTTTGAAGATTTGACACTATTAATCTTTTTTTTTAATTTGTTGAGGAATATTCAGAATGTGTATATCTTTTTGAATAAAAATTGGTAATTTATATTTTTCAGGGAATTGTTTCATTTCATTCAAGTTGTTGAAATCATGACAATAAAGTTATTAATTTTTTTTTATTATCTTTGCAATGACTAAGGAATGAGTAATGATGCCCCAGATTTCATTCCTGGGTAGTTAATTTGAATCCCCTCTCTTTTTCCTAGGTCAATTTAGCTAAAATTTTAAAATATGAATAATTTTTTTAAAACACATGTGATAGATATTTGTTAATACTTTTGTTAAAACAAATTTACTAAGACAGTAAATAAAAAAAGGTTAATCATAGACCTGATATAAAATACTAATACATATTTGAAGAATTATTAAATATTTAGTAATGTAAAATTCAAATTTAAACAATATTCTCACTGCAAATAAAAATATGTAAAAATTATATTGCTTTTAAAAATGAAAGCTCTTACCAGATTTAAAATGTGTATAAAGCAATTTTTTAAATTTGAGGATCAATTAACTCTATAATTGTCCTTTTTGTAATCAACTCTAAGCAAGTCTTACAAATATTCATACATCATGAAGCTTGTAGTAGTGGTATTTAGAGTAGAAATCTCTTTAAAAACCTGAAAATGAAACTCCAGGGAAATCTTAACATATAGTATATGTGCTGCCGAAGCGAGCACAAATCTTAACATATAAAAGGATATTATATATGATGATTTTGTTAATGTGTCATTTTAGCAGGAATGAATTACATTTGCCAGAATTCCTTTTTTGTGCTCCTGGGGGGAGTGTGCCATGAAGGAGATTGTTGAATGATTTGGGGAGGTAGAAGATGAGCAGCCATTCTGTAGTATACACATGTTCTTGCCGACCATCTCCTTGTCATGAAACATACCTGGACCACAATTACTCCTTTGGGGGTAAACTTTTGTGTCAGTGCTTGGATTGCTTTACAATCCAGGTCGTGGCAAAACCACACCTTATATAAATTATTTTACAATACCATAAATTTTCCAAAATTACCAAAAATTACAATAAAATTACTACTCTAAAACTGTGAGACCATAAATTTCTGTTGTTTCAGCCGTTCAGTTTATGGTACCTTGTTAAGGGAGCCCTAGCAAACTAGTACTATATTTGTGTATACATTCTTTTGTTTTCTGCTTCTTTTGGTGTTCATATAACAATGTATAAGTCCACATTAATACGTAATATAGCTCTCTTGTTCTTTAAAAACAAATAATTCTTACCTATTTGTTCGTACATTTGCTTCTGTTTCAAAATCCAAAAGGTATAAAATAACATACTTTGAAAATCTCCCTCCCAGCCATCTGGAGCCAATTTACGTTGTCTCTGATATAAATTCTTAAATTATGCTTTTAAAGCAGTATTTTTCTAAGTGTACTTCCAGGGGCAGCGTTTTCTTCTACAGTTATAAAAATGAAATTGATATTGATCAATTTGATGTTTTATTAAGTACTTCTAGTAAGCAACAGCTCTCTGGTTAATATTTAATTGATAGTGGAGATGTTTTTATTTTCCTTGGAGAAAATTTCCCCACAGTGTTGGCATATTCATGTAAATAAGTATGGGCCACTCTATTATTCACTTTAAGCAGTCTATTTTTAGCAATGTCATGAAATACTGAAATTTAAGTCAACTAATTGTTAATTATTTTGATTAAGATCGCTTTGCATTGTACTAATTTTGCTGTCACAATGAAATTACCTTCAGTATTATGATTTTTCAGTTAAATGGCCAGATTCTTTAAAACACTTCTGCCTCTGCATGCCTTTGAAGAAGTCATAAAACTTTTACATCACATTTGTTATTACTATGCATCGTCAGTCCTCTAGATTTGCTTGCTTTCTTTCTATTTTTTTGTTTTCATTTTTTTCCTGAACCTACTTAAGATGTACGTTTGTGTTTCTAGAATTCTCATCCACAAAACCCAAATCCATGTCCTGTCTTTGCTTCACATTTTGTTTGTCCTCTGAACAGTATACTTTAAGTGTGTCTCTACATATTGTCCATAACAAAAGAGAAATTTTTGTCCAATGAGTTCTGAATTACTCTCTGCTTTTATTTTCCATAAAGATTATTTGTAGAATGTTGTGAAAAATTGGTATGAGTGAAGCCATTTTTAAATGGAGTAAAAGCAGCCATTCCAGAGGAACTGCCTTGCATGTCTTATTTCTCGAACCTTTAGAATACATGTACTGGGCAAAGTAAACTTTGGGCTGGGCCAAACCAACATTATCTTACAATCAACTATTTGTAAAGATAATGGGAAAGTAAACCTCCTGACCACAAGGATTGATGATTTTGGAATTCTTTAGAATCTTTAACCAGACATGTATAGCTGAAGCGTAATTTAGCTTGTTAACATCAATAGAAATTCCTTTCTTTTATTCATGTAATTATTTCCCATCCTTTTCTCATAAAAAACCCTTGACTTCACCCCATAATTAGGACATAGGTTTCTTCCCAAATCTATGCCCCTGGATTGCCACTTTTTTTTTTTTTTAATCTCAAATAAATGCTTATTGCCTCTCACTTTGGCTTTTTATTTTCAGATTAATAATGTCAAAAAACTATCAGATGATGACTCTTTTATGAGGAATAATTCTATAACTTAAACGTTTTTATTTTCTGATTACCAATCTGGTGCAAAAAGAGAATAACAGCACAGAGAGATGTATAAAGTAAAAGAGATTTATTAGACTCACAGGTCCTAGCAGAAGATACTACATTCCCAGAAGGCCAAACAGAGGGTACCCCAAACTTCAAAATGAAATCTCTCAACCTAAATGCAGAGAGAGAGGGGAGTGAGGTGGGGAGAGAAACTGGTAAGCTGCAGTCTTCATTATGGTCAAGGGTGAAGTGGCTTTATAGCATGTGGGTAGCACACTCATTGCTTAATTTGAATGCATCTAGGTCAACAGGAAAGGGCTGTCTTTGGGGGAAATGGATATTTCTTTATGAGGCATTACCATTAGGTTACAAATGTTTAAGCAGGTGAGTGTGGAGCGGACACAGAAAATGGATAAAGGGTAAAAGAGAAATGGACACGGGAGAGACACTTAGGCAACAAACATTTTACCCTTATGTGACAATGACAAAATTCAGAATCTTTGTAGATATAATCACATTAAGATAAGGTCATATTTTGTGGGCTTTAAATCCAATGACTGGTGTTCTTATAAGGAGAGGAGGATTTGGAGTGATACAGACATACACAGAGTGAAGACCATGTGGAAAAGGAGGCAGAAATGAGAGTGATGCAACGGTAAGCCCAGGAATGCCAAGGATGCCAGCAAGCACCAGATGCTAAGAAAAGGAAAGAGTGTACTCGTGCAAGACAGGGAAGTGCGGACCTTGCTTAAAGCCGTCCTGAGCTGGTGTGTGGATGTTTCCCTAGACACCCGAAGAGGAAGCCTCTGGGTAATGCCCCCAGCTGAGATTCAGGGAAGGGTATTCTTTAAAGGGATAAGTTCCTCCAGAGCATTCTGGAGGGATTTAGAAATCCCCGCACATTGACTATGGCATTCCAAAATGAACCTTTGACCTGGAAGAATCCATTCACGGTTCCCAGCATTGACCAGGAAGACACCTTGGAGACCTCAGAATTTCTGCTCAGTGCCTGTTTTTTACAAAAAAGGTATAATCATAATTTTATCTCCACTTGATATTACTTAAATAATGTCAATAAAATACTCCCAAAATTTAGAAAACAATGTAATCAAACATAAATTTTACATATACATATATATGTGTGTATATATATATTCATTCATATTCAGGTCCTTTGTTGTATATATTCAGGTCCTTTGTTATAAATAATCTTGGTTATAGTAACGACAAAGACCACTATGTTTCCAGACTAAAATCGATGTAGCACATTTCTGAACTTACTATTTATATTTTACTTATAGTGCTGCATAATATTAGTATGCACAGCCTTGTATAAATCCTTGTACTAATATTCCTTGGAAAAATTCATTTTGTTTTAAACCTCAGGAATTTACATATCATTTGTCAGTTAGCGGTTTTCGAACAAAACAAAGTAGTCAAACAAGAAAAAGTAATAATAGGCAAGAATTAGCATAAGAAATGGGAAATTCTGGTAGATCAGCAAGAACTTTTAGATATTGTATGTAATAAACACATTATATCAAACAGATGTATTTGAAGAAATAAAAGGCAAGCTCTAAAATATTTTGAGTGAAAAGGATTGTAAAATAGTGAGTATACAGAATGAGCAGCGTTCATAAACTATCAAATAGATTTTCTAAAATCAAAAATGTATTCATGGATTTCAGTATCTCACAATTGCGCATAAGATAATTTGCAATTAATATAGACAAAAACTAGGAACTGTACTAAAAGGAAAAACAGTGGACCAATTTCATCTGCTTGAGGGCATGAGAGAGTTAACCAGGTAGTAAATGTTTACCTGACCTGCAGCTATTGGATGATGAAATCTAGACTGAGAAGGGCACTTTGGGGAATGGTTTATACCCTCTAGACTTATCCAATTTTATATATATGAGGCTGGCAGTCTGAGCATCACTTGTCAGTCAGTGGGTCTCTGAACTGCGAACTATTTACTTTGTGGACCAGATAATTCTGGGGGGGGGGGGCGGGGGAATAGCGTGTTTAGCAGCATCCTATAAATTGCAGCTACTGGCCTCTGCCCAGGTGATGCTGCTGGTAGTGTTTTCCCAATTGTGCAACCAAATTGTCTCCAGACTTTGCGAAATGTTCCCTGGGTTTGTGGGTTAGGAGCAAAAACTCACTCCCTCTGTTCACCCCCTGCTCATGAGAAGCACTGGATTAGATGAACAGATATTGAAGTTCAGAGTCTGCCTAAAGAAGAAGTACTAGTATAAACTTTTTGTTTCTAAATGAGACATGGTATAAAGTATTTAAAGTTTTAAACCTCCTGGAAGCATCCACTGAAAGATTGTCTTGTCTTCATTGTTTATAGATGAAAACATTGTTGATATGTGCTTGTTTATCTCACTACAGGACCTGAGAAAGATACCAGAAAGTTTTAGGATCTGTTTATAATTGCTTGGTCTTTTTTCTATTTTCCCTCTCTATCCTTTTTTTAAAACTTTATATGTGTATATTCATGAACAGGCTAATTAACCAAACCTTGACACAATAAGTGATATTTGTTTGATTGTTTGTTTATACAGTGGAGGCATGAGAAAATGGAGGAAACCTTTGACTTCTAAGACATAGCTAATGAAAGGTCACTCAAACAAGGTGACCACTTATAAGAGAAAAATAACATAAATGACTTAGAGGTAATAGATAAAAGATCAGTGGGAGATTAATGGATCAAAAAGTAAAATCTAGACAGTGGGAAACTTAATCCAAGCTGGAAGTAACTAAACACCAACTTGAGGCTGCAAAAGTACCAAGTTACACCTGGTGAATAAATGAATAGAAGGGGGGAAGGCAAAGCCGAAAGGTGGCTGGGATACGCTTTGATTGGAGTAACTCCTTCCTATAGATCAGGGGTGTCCAAACTGCGGACCGTGGGCCAACTGCGGCCTGCAATCCATTTTTAACTGGCCCTCAGCAAATTCCAAAAATATATTTAGTTTACTTAAATAAACCAGGTGAGGCAATACGTACTTCACCTCGAGTGAGTGGCCCGGCTGTTTGTGTATTTTACCGCATATGGCCCTTGGTGAAAAACGTTGAAAAAAGTTTGGACACTCCTGCTATAGATAATCACCAAAAAGAATTGCCCAGTTTCAGCGGCAGAGAATGAAAAGCTACTTTAAAATATCACATTGGTGACTCCCTTTGGAGCAGCTATTGAAATGGATTTTATACATAGGATGTTAAGACCTCTTTTTGCATTAGCCACTATGGATAGAAAGACGTTTTAGTGTTACTCAGGACACTTAGCTGCAGTTTTTAAAGAAATTTGGACAGACATACAAACTCTTAGAATGCTGATCTGAATAAAGGCAGAGGTATGTAACTCATCCTGTAAAGGGGAGTTGTTATACAACACCTATAGTTTTTAAATGGAATTACACTTTTAAGATTGCTGAACGTTTAGAAGGCAAGCGACTTTGGATTGGTTATATGATACTAGGTTTTTTTCCTACTTTCTTTAACTCAAGTTATGATTAATAATATAATAAAAAACGAAATAATAATAATAAAAAAGCTCCTACTGTTAGACTGCCTGTGTGACTGATGTTGGGAGAACAGGATAAAGCAACATAATCTGTCATGGTCCTTCTTTCTCATCTTCCCCTAAGGGGGTTAAATTATAAGAAAAAAAAATATTAGTATTCCTCAAACTAAAATAAACAATAAAAGTAAAAGTGGTTGGAAAGCTTTAATAAAATCAAATTGGTCTCAAGTGTTCAGATATTCCATTAAAATGACGTAAAAATCAACGAAATAAATGGAGTAACTATTAAATCAGTGAACACAGTGTGAAAACCAACCAATTAATGTCAGGTTTTCACTTTGAAATCAACCAACCAGAGATGGAATCACTCCAATGAACATGCTTTATAAGACCGATTCATCAAAAATTTAATAGCTACTCCATTTATTTTCTTGATTTTTGTGCCATTATAAATGTCTCATCAACTCCTCAAACAACAGATTGGCTCAGTTTAACTTAGCCTAGTGAAATGCAAATGCGTGTGTGTGTGCATGCATGCATGTGTGTGTGTATGTATACATATATACATGTATATATATATATATATATATATATATATATATATATATATATATCTCCTATCTTTTATATACCAGGATCTAGAAGGCCAGATTTCTAGGCCCAACCTTCAAGAGGGGACCCAAGACCATTTGTATCAGAATGAGTGAAATGCCCTGGGGATGGGGAAGAAATTTAACCAGGCCATGTTCTATGTAGAAAACTCTTTGTCATACCCCACTTTGTTTAAATAAGAAAAGAAACTTAAAAGCAGACACACACACTGCCTTTTGACAGAACCTGAACCAGCTCAGAACTGGCAGGCAGATTACAATGGCCTATTACACATAATTTCAGGTGGATACTGAGGAGTAGTCTTAACCAAGATTTTGATTTGCATATTAATTAACTGAAGCAAACAAGTCTAACAAGGAAGAGGTATAGAGCTGAAAATCTTTCAGGTTCAACCTCATGCATATCATCTAATCACGGAACCTATGTGCTGATGCAGTGTGATAATGAACTAAGAAGCATCATATAATGATATTTGCATGTATCCTATCATTCATAAAAATAGATTGAAAATTGGAATGGACAGTTGAAATGACTGTTAATTAAACTTTGCGATAAGAGACCAAAATGATTGAATGAACATTCACTAAAATTTAATATTTGGGTTTTTTGAGTTATTTGGGGAAAATAGAGTTATTTGGGGAAAATTTTATTTCCTTCTCTTTTGTGTGTGTGTGTATGTGTGTGTATATGTGTGTGTGTGTGTGTGTGTGTTTCCCATTCATGTTGTACCAGGACATGGATTGCATATGTGAGTTTTGGTGGAAAGATCAATTTCTAAATATGATACCATGACAGTAGCTCTAAATATTACTCACTGAATTAACCTGGGATGGGTTATTTCTTCTCAACTATGTAAACCAATAGTAACGGTTGCAACTTCTTTCCTACACCATGGATGCAACAGTCCTATAAGCTAATACTTATTCAAATCTTCATCTCCTCTATGTGCCTGGGAATGGACAAAAGAAGAAGCATGGGCTAGATTGATATTGCTGTTAGCTTGATGTGTCAGCCTTCTGGCTGAAACTGATTGTCTTATTCGTGGAAGGAGGGTTAGATCTGCTAAAAAATTAATGACAATTGTAGCTAAGTGGAGGAATGGCTGATATAAAGGAAGCCAGTAAGTGGATAATGCAAAAAGCAAAATCTAATTTTGTCTGGGTGCCTTGTGAAAGTCCAAAGCAATAGACTTGATATCTCTTATTTGCATTTACTGCTACCGATAGGGTAAAGCTATTTGCTTTCCTTTTTCTCCACCTCCTTGCCAACACTTGTATCTCTTGTCTTTTTGATGACAGGCATCTAACAAGCATGAGATGATATCTCACTGTGGGTTTCATTTGCATTTCCCTGATGATTAGTGATGTTGATAATTTTTTCATGTACCTGTTAGCCATTTGAGTGTTTTCTTTGGAAAACTATTAATATTCAGTTCCTCTGCTCAATTTTTAATTGGATTGTTTTTGTTTCTTTCATTGTTTTGTTTTATTTTTGAGTTATATGAGTTAATTATATATTTTGGATATTAACCCCTTTATATTTTTGGGTATTATCAGAGATGTCATTTGCAAATATTTTCTCCCATTCCAGATGAAAAGATTTCATCTTGCTGATTTTTAATTTTGCTATGCAGAATATTTTTAGTTTGATGTAGTCCACTAATTAACTTTTACTATTGTTGCTTGGGCTTTTGGTGTCATATCCAAAAAAGTCTTTGTCAAAATTAACTTCAGGAGCTTTTTCCCTATGTTCATTCTAGGTGTTTTAGGATTTCAAATCCTATGTTTAATTCTTTCATTCATTTTGAGTTAATTTTGTGAGTTGTATAAGATAGGTATTCAATTTCATTCTTCTGCTTGTGGTTATACAGTTTTCCCCATGCCATTTATTGAAGAAACTATCTTTTCCCATGAATATTCTTGGTTCTCTTGTCAAATATTAGTCAATCATATATGTGGGGGTTTATTTCTGGACTCTCAGTTCTTCTCCTTTGGTCTATGTGTCTATTTTTATGCCAACACCATATTGTTTTGATTATTATAACTTTGTAATACAGTTTGAAATCAGAAACTGTGATACTTACATCTTTGTTCTTTCTCAGGATTACTTTGACTGTAGTCTTTTGTTCCATTCAACTTTTAAGATCCAGAATTTGGTGTTTATCATTCATATGTAAGTCACTGACTTTACTAAATATATGTGTATTCCTGATCAATTTTAAATATTTATATTTAAATCATACTTACATATTCCATGCAAGTATATCAGCCTGTG
Source organism: Rhinolophus ferrumequinum (assembly GCF_004115265.2). Classification (NCBI taxonomy): domain Eukaryota; kingdom Metazoa; phylum Chordata; class Mammalia; order Chiroptera; family Rhinolophidae; genus Rhinolophus; species Rhinolophus ferrumequinum. Next base: position 31,820,141 of record NC_046287.1, read on the forward strand.
TATTCTTTTCCTACTTGTTTTGGTAATTTAACATTCTTCCTGAGATTCATTTTAATTAATTCATTCTTTCTCTTATATACCATCCATATGCATGACAATAGCTGAAATTATTTATGTATCCTCCACTTGATAGAAATTCATGTTGTCTGGATTCTTTGCTCTTATAAGCAATGCTCCTATGAATATTCTCACTCTATTTTCCTCCAGAAAAACATAACTAGAAATAAGGTACATCGTGTTTTTTCCCAACTTGTTTTCCAAAATGTCTTTCATAATTTGGAAATAATATGAAGTAACTGTATATTTCTGCATCCTGTCCTCCAGACTGTGTAATTTTTGCCAATAGAATGAATGTGCAACTGTGTTTTACTGTGATTTTAATTTGCATTTTCCCAATTTCCCCTATAACATTAATTATATTTCATTATATCCGTTCCCCATTTCAATTTTATTATCTTTTAATTACCAGTTCATGTCCTTTGACCATTTTTCTATTCAGGCGTTAAATCTTTTCTTGTCAATATATAACAGTTTGCTATATATTTTTGAGGCTAATCTTGCTTATTCAAACAATTATAGTCTCCAGTTTTGGGCTTTTTAAATTCTAGTTTTCTGTTCTTAAATGCACAATATTTTTAGTTTAAATGCCACATTTAGCAATGAAGCACAAGCCATTTTTTATCTTAATGTGATTTTATTTTCTTTTAAATAGGAATAAATTCAATCATCAGGCAAATAAAAGTAATATTTTATTACATGAACTTCTTGTAAAAAGAGTCATTATCATTACCTATGCATTATTTTTTTTAAGTTGACCTTACTAAGAATGTGCAATTTGTGGTTAAACTAAATAAAACAGAGGCAAAATTTATTGCTGTCTTTCTGCCATTTTTCTCCCCTGAATTTGAACACTGAAGGATAACTTGAAAACTACCTTATGAAAAATAACACTTTAATTTCCCATATTTATAACTGGGTAATACCCATATGTATATTTATAGTTCAAGCTATCCAAAATAGGAATGAGGGCAGCTTTCATTAAAGTGATCTACTCCTAGTATTCATTTTAAACAATATTTATAAAATAGATTCAGCTGATGGCAATAAGATCAAATGAAATAATCAAGAATGAAGATGTAAACTGTGGAGAATTTCTGAAACCACTGTATAATCAATAGGTGGTTAAACTTAGTATTTACTCATATACACACATATGCACACACACACACACACACACACACACACACACACACACACAGGTCTGACAATTAAGTTCACAAACTTGTTGCTAACCTGTTTTGGTATCAGAAGAATTATTCATTATTAATTTGTACCAACTAGACAAACAGTCAACAAAGTTTACTATTTGAAAGTGCTGAAAAGGCTGCATGAAAAAGTTAGATGACCTGAGCTTTTCACCAACAATTCATGGCTCTTGCATCACGACAATGCACCAGCTCACACGGCACTGTCCGTGAGAGAGTTTTTAGCCAGTAAAGAAATAACTGTATTGGAACACCCTCCCTACTTACCTGATCTGGCCACCAATGACTTCTTTCTTTACGCCAAGATAAAGGAAATACTGAATGGAAGACATTTTGATACATTCAGGACATCAAGGGTAATACAATGATAGCTGTGATAGCCATTCTAGAAAAAGAGTTCCAAAATTGCTTTGAAAGTTGGACTAGGCACTGGCATTGGTGCATAACTTCCCAAGGGGAGTACTTCGAAGGTGACTGTAGTGATATTCAGCAGTGAGGTATATAGCACTTTTTCTAGGATGAGTTCACAAACTTAATTGTCAGACCTCGTATATAAATTAGTGTGTATGTTTATACCTGAATGGATGGATAGATAGGTAGGTAGGTAGATAGATAGATAGATAGATAGATAGATAGATAGATAGATAGATAGATAGATAAAATTCCATGCATACTTTGGGATTTAATTAGTTGAAATGTTCTCTAAGATAAGGTAGTCCACATTTGTTATTCAATTTTTATGTTTTATAAAATGTTGCAACAATTAAATGAAATATAGGTAACCCCCGTATAACATGGCACTTCTATAACACACTTTTGCTCTAACACAGTGTGAGAATTGAGGAAAACCCTTATACAACATGGCATCCTAGAACATAATTTCACTCTAACATGGTTTGAGAGTTAGAGAAATCCCCAAACAACACGGAGTGTAATACTAAGCTTTTAAGAGCAAAATATATCTCATTTAAAATTTTTCATTAGAGTGTAGATATCATATCAGATTTGATTGCAAAATTTTAAAATTTATTAGAATTTTAAGTCCATTTTGTTCATGGGGTATTAAGTTCAGAGGATGAAGATACCTTGTCAAAAAGAAAATGCCCTCGGTTAATGGTATTTAGTAATGATGATGAAGACAACATCATTTAATACATATTAATATGTTTTACTTTTGGTGAAAATTGATTTAATAAAAATATTTCTCTTAATTATAAAAATATAATACTATGGTTTTTTTGTTTTTGTTTTTTAATTTTTGGAACCTAACCCCCGTTTTTTGTACTAGTCCTTTGTTTTGTATAACATGTCATTTTTTTAGGAACATAACAATGGTGTTATATGGGGGTTACCTGTAATCGAACAACCAAGGAGTAAAATTAATTGTCTCTTTCCTTCTCTGTAACGCAGATGATTAAGGGAATATGTTTACACTCTCAAGGCACTTACATATAGGAATGTATTATGTTTGTATTCACTGACGACACTTTTATGAGTTATTTCTCTTACAGAAATCTGGAAGTGAGCTATGAACATTATTGTACTGAGCAACAAAGTATATCTAGAATAAAAATACATATTATGTTTATTAAATTCATGAAAAAAGATTTCTTTGAATGGAATAAAAAGAGGAAAATGAGAGGAGTTAATAAAATATGCATTGTATTTCCAATACTGAAATATATCTAATGATTTCAGGCTTTAAACTTTGGCTATGTCCTATAGGACTTCTGGGGTTTAGTTAATTTTTGCTATATTAAGGCTATATAGTTTCTAAACATTGAAATTGTTATTCCTTAATCTGTGTTCATGTAGATTATTAGGAAGAAGCAAAGCAATTTGGGTTGACAAAGCAAAGTCCTTCATTGCAAAACCTTTTCTGCGTGTGTGTGCATGTGTGTGTTTATGTTTATGCTTATACATTCACCTAATATATAGAATCTTTATTTCACACATTGATAAAAGGACAGTGTTAATTTTATAATTCACGTATTCAAATCTTTGAAACTGCTTGTTAATGAGGGGTATGCAGTGTTGTTTTGTGTGGCATTAATACCCAAGCTTCATACTTTGTAGGGTAGAGCAATTGCCGGTAAAAATGTTTTCAGTTGTAAAAAGTTTTATTTTAATATCAAATTTTTATTGCTCACCTTGGTCATTCAACTCAGGCATCAGATTTAGCTCATTTATAACATTAGATTAATTCCAGAGACCTAAGCACCTAAGTTTGAGAAAATATCATAACTTCATGGTTATGTGTTAAACAAAGCATTAAAAGATCTAAGGGCAATTTAAAGAGGATTTTCAAAAATATTTTGAGTTATAAACAAGAGCAAGTCACAATACATATCTCCCCAAATTAGCAACTTCGTATCTCCTAACCCTCATATTTTAACATGACTGTTGTCCATAGTTTTGGTTCTAATATCAGAGAGCGTGCTTTTTAAGATTTGGCCGTGTCAAAGCAGTTCACTGCTTTAACTTCTTTGTATTTCCAAGGAAGTAGGATGGAGGATGGTTGTCTAGGCTTTCATCATTCGTCCACTGCACTGACTGAAGGACCTGAATAGTACTATTAGCTGAAAAAGTGGGATAAGAGCTAGTTTCACAGACAACAAAATAGACTAGCTACTCTATTCCATTGCTTCATCTAGTCCCTGCTTTTCAAAGATGCTGCAGATATTTCAGGTCTGCTTCACCTGGAGTATTAGAGTCCTTTGTGCTGTTCTCTAAACATAGATACCACAGGACAATTTTGTTTAATACAATATACAAAACCTCAGATAATTCATCACATTAAAGAAAGGAAAGAAAGTCTTAAACCAGGATGTTAAGTGTGAGATGCCTTTTTACATTTTTGTATGAGCCTATGCTTTATGAATATCACAAATTTTCTCAACAATATGTTGTGTGATATTGATGTAATCAAATAACTCTTAAAGAGGACCCTTTTATATAGAAATACATCAGCCTTTCTAAAAAAAATTTGGAAACAGTTTGACCTTTTAAAATGAACATTTTTAAACCTTATAAGAAAATTGCTATAACACATACTTTCATTTAGATGTCAGGAAATTATTTTTGGAAAAAATGCACATCCTTCTCATTTTCTCTCTTCCTTTACCTCCAGACACATCTGTTTTAGCTTGAATTCTATCCCCCAAAAAAGATATATTGAAGCCCAAATCCCTAGAACCTCAGCACATGACATTATTTGGAAATAAGGTTATTGCAGATGTAATTGTTAAGATGTGTACTAGAGGAGGGTGGGTCCTTAATCCAATGTGATTGGGTCTTATAAGAAGAGGAAAATTGGGGGAGAGGATCCAAGATGGCAGAGTAGATAAATGCTGCGCTTGCCTCCTCCCATGACCACATTGAAATTACAATTAAATTGTAGAACAATCAACCTGGAGAACCATCTGAAGTCTAGCTGAATGGAAATCCTATAACTAAGAATGTAAAGAAGTCACATTAAGACTGAAAAACTCAAAAAAAAAAAAAGGAAGAGGAAAATTGGGACACAGACACAGACAAAGGAAAGATGTGAACACAGAAGTAGAGAAGGGATTTTTACTGCTGAAGGTAAGAAATGTCTGGGCTACCACAGGTAAGGATGCTCCCCTCGAGTTTATAGAGGGTATCTAGTCCTATTTGATTTCACTTCTAGATTGCAGAATTGTGAAGATAAGTTTTTGTTGTTTTAAGCCATCTAGTTTTTGGTACTTTATTATGACAGCCCTCAGAACTATACAACTCAACTATGTCTCTCCCTCTTTAAAAGTTAGTGACTCTATAGAGAAAATAATGTCCAGTTTTCTTTGTAACTATGCACTATTGATAAACATATATTTATCATTTGAGGTAGAATAGGTGTCTCCATCGGAATGCGTGAGGGGAGAAATGTTAAATATAGCAGTCGGTGACCACAGGATGGCCACGGGGTTTGAAAATTAATCTGGGGAACGTAATTTAGTGGTTACCAGAGGGTAAGGGGGTTGGGGGGTGGGGGATGAGGGTGAGGGGGATCAAATGTATGGTGATGGAAGGAGAACTGACTCTGGTGGTGAACACACAGTGTAATTTATAGATGATGTGATACAGAATTGCACACCTGAAATCTATGTAATTTTACTAACAATTGTCACCCCAATAAATTTAAAAAATAATAATAATAAAAAAGAAGTAAGGAGGGCACCCTAAAAAAGACAAAAAGAATCTAGTCTGGTTTGAATGGTTACAAGTAAATTTTTTTGGCTTTCAGTGTAATATAAAAACTTCTGACCACACGTATGGTTATTAGAGCAATGACATTAATTACTGTACTTAAAGTCTACCCAAATATATGCAGGAAACATTCCAAACCTTTATACTGATTGCAAAATGAGTTTACAGCAAGCATTTTGAATTTTCCCTTGCATGGATTTGTCACATTGAAAGATAAGAGAGGGAACTCATTGACTGTTGCTGTCTTAATTCAGTTATTCATCATGTCACCATCTCTGCTGATGGAAAGGTGTTAGAATCTTCTTTTTACAAAACCTCTGATCTATTATACGTCTCCTGTCTTTTTCTATGTTACCAATCTTTCAGAAGCCTCTAACTATCTTGCTATGAATCAAGAAAGTAATACCCAAGAGTAATTCTTCCCCTTCTTCAACTGTCAGAGAAGGTAACAGTTGATGGAACAGTAGCTGAAACATTCTCTGTATACCTTTGAAAATAGATTTAACTATCCGTGGTTTATTCCATGTTTGCTGCTGTATTCTACTGTCTGAAAAAGGCCAATTGGCTTGATAAATAAATATTGTCTACCTAAGTGAAAATCAGAAGTGCATTGTTTAAAAAACAAAAAAACAAAACAAACAAAAAAACTGTACATTGTGTCAAAAGACAGTGCTTTATTTATTGTTTTGCCATCTGACAATCTTAAATATTATTTCAGGCTAAATGACACAATAAATTTGCCACATATAGATAACAAAAGCAAGCAGCTATAAGTTATGGCTCCTACTAGATGTTTTTTACTGTACATTTGTTAGTGTTTATTTGAAGCAAGTAAGGGAGAAATATAAATTCCCTTTATATCTGTACAACAGACACTTAAATTACCCTCCTGAAAGTATCATGCATATTGGCATGAAAGTACCATTTATTGCATGGTCGAACCATAGTTTTTTAAAAATACATTCACTACGTTTTTGTCTTTTCATTGCTTGTTTTATATTAGTCTTTTCTATAGTGATATAGTTGAACATTAAGCTTTAGTATACTAAGTATTTGCTTGTCTTGGTTTCTGGCTTGTGAGTGCTTAATTTTCACTCTGTTCTGTCTTCCAGAACAAAATTTAATCTAACATTTTTTTCAGATGTTGAAAAGGCATAATGTAGCAATAACATAGTTACCATTTTCTAACTGAAAGAACAAGTGACACACAATGTATACTAAATATATAGATTGCATTCCTATGCTAGCCAGCCTGAAAACTCTTAAGAGTGGGAGAAATGTTAAGAGCCTGTCATTGTCAATTGGGAGAATTATTTATATCTTTTAAACAGCAATGTTCCTTAATAATGAAACCGAGTTTAGAAAGTTTAAGAATTAATTCTTATGCTACTAAGTTCACCTACGTGTTTTCCTTTTCTCTAGATAAATATTAATAAGAAATAAATTAGCTTTTCACATCCTTAGTCTATAGGCATAATCATTATCTTAATGAGACAATAAAAAATAAGTGCATATCGATGGAAGTAGTGATATCAAATATACAAATAAGAAAATAAAATATGAAGATTCTTAACTCAATGCAATTGATCAGACAGGAAAGTTGAAAGATTGAAAAAAGCAGTTTGCATTTTAACATTTACATTCATACTGTGCATTACCTATAATCTTTAAATGGAAGAATGTCATTTGTAAAGAACCCACAATCTTTCTATGTGAATACCTAAGCCATGGTGAGTGCTTATGTGATTAAAAAACACAAATTCATAATAAGACCATTTGTTAGTCAATGAATCTGAAAACATCTGGAAAATGCACATGACTTCAAGGGAATCATCTGTCTATAGTGATTTTCCTGGCTTTGAATAAGTAGTATATATAAACTAAGACGAAAAGAACATCAGACTGGCTAAGCACTACAAATGCCCAGTATTTGATTTTAAAATTGAATCCTGTGCAATAATTTGAAAGATAGCTGCTTCATGGAACCCCAGTCTGGAGACCTTATTGTGGAGCGTAGAATAATTAGCAGAATGTCTTTTTACTTCCGCTAACGTGAAAGTCTGTCCATTTTGAGTCTGACCTTTATTGGAACTAATAAATTCCTTTTTATTGATAATCTACCAAAAGGCTTGTTCCTATTAGTTATGCTCAGGAGGGTCAAGATCAGCTGTAAGAGGGTCTTCTTAAAAACTCTAGGAAGGCATTCTGTGCTCCTTAGAAACAGCCACACATCCACCGCCTGACTTCTGTTATCAGTGACTGGTAAAGAGTACAATGACAATGGTCCATTGTCTACATCAAAAGTAAATCTTTCCACCACGGTGATAGCAAACACTTTAGGCTTCCCAGTTCTTCCCAGTTATAGTTGTCTCTAAATGTATGTTTTCAGAAGTCCTAGCCAAGTCACATTGCAGTGTAGCTCTCTGTGAAGTTGCTATCACAACCTTTATTTAATGCTTTCCAATCCATATAAGAAATAAATATAAGTTGAAATAAGAATCAAATCCTGGATCTGATGGTATATTTGGAGTAAAACTTAGATTTGTAGCTGAAATCAGGCTTTCAATGATTTCCTTCATGTCTAGATTTTCAAATCTTTCATTTTACAGAAGTAATGACTCATACTCAGTACACTGCAAAGGAAATTGCTTTCCTTGATACAAGAGAAATTCCTTTATTCTTCCTTATTCCAGTGTCTGGAAAGATTAGTTAAGTATTTACAAAAAAAGAAAAAGAAAAAGAAAAAAAGAGAGAGAAATGAGAAAGTCTGAACTATGCACGTTTTAATCTCTGTTACCAGATAAAGTTACTCATTTTATTGGTGGCGGGGGCAGTGGGACAGGAATTTTGTTAAGAAAGAGGGGGCAATCTCTTCCCAAAATATTTGGAAGCACTTAGGTACCTGTTTTACAATTCAAGCTAAGAATACCAAGAAGCAAATACAAAGGAAACTCTCTAGTATGCACTTAATATTACAAGAGAATAAAAGACTAGTAAAGTAATAGAATAAATTCACACTTATAAAATGGGGAAAATAATTGTGAAATAAAAATAATAAGTAAAATGAAATTGATAGTTAGGAAAAGCCTATTTTATTTCATGGAGTCATATAATTTCATATATTAGAAAATTGCTTTTGAAAAACTAAAACTTAAAGATACAACTTGAGTAATTTGTTATGATTGTATAGTCAGAAAACTGAAGGGAAGCAAATGAAAAATACATGCATCTATTTTTATAAAATATCATTTTTGTAAGATAATCCTAAAAATTAAGAACATGCTTACATACAGATTATAGTAATTAAAATAGAGAATGTGTTTTCAATAGCAACAAAATATATTAATATACTTAATAAATGGTTTGTGGAAAATAAGCAAACAGATAAAATAAACACATTAACCTTAAGACTATGTATGAGTTATGGAAGAGAACATTTGACTTAATAGAAAGTCGCACCATGGCAATGGATAGGATGACTCCATAATGTCAGTTATTCCTAAATCACCCCATGAATTAAATGTGATGTCGATTAAAATAGTAATTTAGAGAGTGGGTCATGCTGACCAATCCTACCTTTAAACAGCATTTTAAAATGCACATTTTCTGGAAATTCAAGTAGTAATAATAGCTAAGAACGTTCAGGAAAGGCATAAAAGTAACATAACCATGTAGAAGGTGAAAACATTCAGAGATTTCCTCCAAATTTAAGTAATAAAAGGAACATCATATACGGATCCCAGTGGCTATCACAATATCCTCTCATCTCTACTGAGAAATGTGTTAGATCTAAACAAAACCAATGCCTTGTGGTGATAATTCACAGGCATATGTCAGTTTTCCAATTACTGAAATTCAGTAGAACACTAAGGAAGTCAAAAGTTGAGAATCATAACTCATTATGCTCCTAGAATTTGGAGAAATTAACATACAGAAAAACTGTGATGGCTGCAAAATTCTTTGGAGTCACTTAAAAGTTAGGGTTTGAATGTGTCCAACTCTCAGCTGAGCCAGGAATTCACTGAAGGATTCCTTTAATCTTCATATAGGTAGTGCATCAGAAGTAATACCCTACTGAATAGGGCTGACCTTGTTTTTTCTGCTAATTTGGCATCAAAGGGAATGTATTCACTGAAACTATACAGTGACGTGGCCCTGGGAGGCAGTTATATTGTCCAGTTTTCCAGCCACAGAAAAGAAGAACAACAGGATTTAAGCAAATTAAGGAGGGATATCTTGAGTGATGTGTTAGTTTATCTAGAAATTCAACGCGTTGGAGACTCAGGATTTGCCCAATGTGAGTGAAGGAGTGATGAACTGTCAGTAATATACGAAATTGTGTTCTAGGAGAACTTGGTGGTGCTATACAAGTGCCCTAGCACTTATATTATTGTATGTATTCCTACTATGTGAATAAATAACCTAACTGAACTACAAGAATTTCCTCCCCATTTCTTGGTGATGTGTGTGTGTGTGTGTGTGTGTGTGTGTATGTGTCTGTATGTACACACATTCAGACACATACATATACCCTAGAGTGGAAATAACTAAATAGGCAATTTCTCCTAAATATTTTGTCTTAATGAGGTGACTATCTATAAAATCTAAACAATTCTTTCTTTCACACCCCTGTCTGTAGCTTTTGAGAAGAAAAACTTTTACTGTCAAGTTATGAAAAGACACAGGACTCATTTTCCCATATAATGGCTGTATGATCCTTGATATCAGGGACCCACTAGTTAAGGAGAGACAGTACATATGCCAGCAAGGAAATTGGCAGCAAGGAAATTTCATTATTTTCTTATATTCAAATATAAGAATGTATATTAAGTTTGAAGTTGCATATTTTAATATTGTATGCTTATTCTGAAAGTACAACTTGACGGCTATGTTTAATTTTATTATGATTATTTGTGTGTGTGTGTGTTTGTTAATTTTTTTTTCCTATACTGAGTAGCAAAGGCTAAGATGAAAAATATTAAATCATTTTTTCTCCAGGAATATCAGAAATTTCAGCAAGCATTGAATGAACATAAATGGCATGATAGAACAGAAATAGTTCTTTGGCTGTCAGCATATATTTAAATAACATGATGCCATCTAGTTATAATGGATTCCTTTAGAATTTATGATAGTTAGAGAAGAAAAGGAATCAGCCCAGAGTCACTTATTGCAAGTACTATAGAGTATAATAGTTGACATGAAAATGACTCTTCAAGACTTTCAGCATAATAAACCTCTGGGTGAAAACTGTCAGAGTGACTCCCAGAAATATAAAGCCACCTGCTTTTCCATAAAGCTACATTTATTATCACCTGGAGAGACTAAAGTACCAAACGTAAAATTCCTACTGTGACTCCTCTTAATATTAAAAACCATAGAAATGGAAAAAAGAGACAGAAGAGTGTAGGCCATATTTAAATACTTGGTATTTTTTAAAATCAACCTTGTAATATATGTGTGTTTGTTTCTTGCTTTTGTTTTTTTAGTTAGTAACTCAATGATTCAATCATCTTTGTTACTAAATAAACCATAAATGTTTATTGAGCACATTTCATTTCTGCTAGCCTCTATGCAAGTTACAGGCATTACAAACATAAACACAATTTTTTTCTGTTTCCAATAGTCCTCAATCAGTAGAACGCATGACTGTTTAGATTAATGAATAAACGTGATATAATAGCAGATATAGAAGACAAGTGATCTGTGAAATCACAGAAGAAACAACTTAGTATAGCTAGGATGACTCAGTAAGATGTCACAGAGGAGGGAGCATTTAATTTGGGTCTTGAAAAAAGAAAAATAGTACTTTATAGAACTACTAATAACATACTCAGTCTCATAAAAAAAGGGATGACATAATTTCAGTATAACTGGCTCAATGTCATGAGTAGGAATTAGAAACTACTTTGGAATAAACAGAAAACTTAAAGATACTCTGCAAACAGTATGTCAGAAAAATTGTTTCATTCTTAATATTAATATTTAAAATTAGCACCTATGGCAATATCCAATACAATGCAATATTCAAATATTTGAACTGAATACATCTCTACTGAATCAAATTGAATTTACTTGGTTGATCGAAATGCATTTTTAATAAACTTTATTTTTAGAGCAGTTTTAGGTTCAAAACAAAATTTTTTTGAAGGCACAGGCATTTCCCACGTGCCCCTGCCCACACACAGGCATAGCCTTCCCATTATTAATATCACTCAGCAGAATATTTTTTTCCTTACTTTTTAAATTTTTTTTAACAAACTATAACCAACATTGACATATCAAAACCCAGAGTTTACATTAGGTCCACTCTTGGTTTTGTACAGTTTATGATTTTGGACAAATGTATAATGACATATATCCACCATTAGAGTATCATATAAAATCATTTCACTGCCCTAAAAATCCTCTCTGCCTCACCAATTCTTGCCTCTCTCCTCCCTAACCACTGGCAACCACTGATTTTTTTTTTTTACTATCTCCATAGTTGAGCCTTTTCCAGAATATCATATAGTTAAAATCATACAGAATGTAGCTATTTCAAATTGACTTTTTTTTTTTTTTTACTTAGTAATATGCCTAGGGTCCCTCCATGTCTTTTCTTAGTTTGATAGTTCATTTCTTTTTAGTGCTGAACATTTTTCCATTGCCTGGCTGTATCTCAGTTTATTTATCCACTTACCTATTAAAGGTCGTCTTGGTTGTTCCCAAGATTTGACAATTATGAGTAAAGATGCTGTATACATCTGTTTACAGGTTTTTGTGTGCACATAAATTTTAAGATCATTATGGTAAAAACCAAGGAGCAAGACTGCTTAATCCCATGGTAAAGGTATGTTTAACTTTGTAAGAAACTGCCACGCTGTCTTCCAAAATGAGTATGCCATTTTGCACTCTCACCAACAATGAATGAGAGTTCCTGTTGTTCCACTGGCATTTTGTGTTGTCAGTATTCTGAATTTTGGCCATTACAATAGGCGTACAGTGGTACCTCATTATTTTAATTTAAATTTCCCTGATGACATATGATGTGGAGCATCTTTTTGCGTGCTTATTTGCCTGCCAGTTGTAGATCTTCTTTGGTGAGGTATCTTTTAAGGTCTTTGGTCCATTTTTAAATTGGGTTGTTTGTTTTCTTATTGCTGAATTTTGAGTTCTTTGTATGTTATGCAAAAATGGTCCTTTATCAGCTATGTGTTTTGCAAATATTTTCTTGTGCCTTTGGTTAGTGTTTCCATTTTTTTGACAGTCTTTCACAGAGCAGAGATTTTTAATTTTAATGCAGTCCAGTTTATTAAGTCATTCTTTCTTGTATTATGCCTTTGATATTGTGTTTCTAAATGTATTTTCATCTTCATTTAAAGAGAAATAATTTGAATTTTCTATTCCTGACATTCTTTTAGAAGACAGATGTGGTAGGGAAAATAATTCACTCACTCAAGATATCCAAATTCTGATCCTTGGAATCTATAAGTGTATTACTTTACATGACAAAGGGGTTTTGCATATTTCATTCAGTTAAGGATTATGATAAAGGGAATTATCCTGGGTTATGATCCTCCTCTAGTATAATTTACAAGGTAGGGAAACAGGAAGCCAGTGTCAGAATGGTGCCATGTGACAACCTGACTGGCTATTGTTGTCCTGGAGGAGGGAGGGGCCACAGACCAAAGCATTCAGATGGCTTCTAGATCTGGAAAAGACAAGGGAGCAGATTCTTCCCCTTGAGCATCCCGAGGAATGTAGCAGTGCCATCATTTTGATTTTAGTCCATTGATAACCATTTTGAATTTCTGAAGTCCAGAGCTGGAAGACACCATATCTGTATTGTCTTAAGCCCTTCATTTTGTGGTAATTTGTTATAGCAGCAATAGGAAACTAATACAAGTTATGCTAAGAACTCTTTGTATAATTTTAGGATCTTAATATCAGCTTTTTGTTTTGTTTTTTCCACTTACCAGTTTTAAATTTTTATTTATTTATTTGTTTTAACCAAGAAGAGAAGATAAAGATAATACCAAAAATTCTGAAATAAACCTCCGAATTGAATAAATGGCTTCCTGCTACTTAGTACAAATGACTTAATCCTAGGAAGATGTGCCTGCTTGTTTATCTATCTGTCTGTCCAGCTAGCTACTATCTGTCTGTCTATCTATCTATCTATCTATCTATCTATCTATCTAACTGACTAACTATTATATATCTGTGGAGAAAGACACAAAGAGAGAAGGACTAACAGAGACAGAAACACAAACAGACACAGAGACAGAGAAAGGGGCTTCTCTATAAAGACTCTAAAATGATTTGGAATGCATAACTCAAGCATGATGTTAGTACTGAGTATACAGTTTTTAAACCCGATTTATTCAATTATTTAAACCCAATTTTAGTGATTAACAATAAACTTTTTAAATGTTGCACTTCTTTCCTCTCCAGTAGAGTTTTAGGACTTGGGTATATTTTTAGAGTTAAATTGTAAACTTTAACTGATATATCAGGACAATGTTGAATCACATCTACATCAGTTGCCATTGCACTTCCAGCAACAAACTTTACCCCTAAAACAAATTTTAAAAATAAAGATTGGTTGAACTTATAATGGATCAGAATGGAGATGTATAGAGTCGTTCTGAAGAGTCAGAATGGCTCCAGAGCCCATGTCTTGTATGATGGCATTAAAAATATGAATACAAAGTATGTGTCAGTTAAAAAGGTTAATCCCCAGTAGAAGGGTACACTGAGTCACAGAGGGAACAATATTCCCAAAGAATGTATTATGAGGTACAGATTGTGTCTTCCAGGATACTGGATGCTAAAAAGTTTAAAATCATACAACAGATTTATCACGTTCTATGCTTATGCTTTTCAATCATAGTTTAACTAAAAGAGTTAAACTTTATATGCAGTAAATATGAGTTTTCTTGTGAGGAGCACCTCCCAGTTGTATCAGGTGAGTCCTAACGATTCAGTTTCTGATTTAGTGAAATTGAGGGATGAACGTGGCAATGATGAATTAATAAGACAAATGGCAATTGATTAAAAAGAAATCTTGGCAAATAGCAACGTATCCCTTCTGCAGTAGCATTTTAACCATATTTGTATTATTTAGGGAAAAGAAGTACACCTAAAATTGGATGAATGTTGTTGTACTCAATACATAAATATCATATAACTCAATGATACAAGGAAAATATAATGCCTCTTCTATATGTCAAATTTTATGACCGTTAGCAATTGATTGTTCTCTCTTCAGCCTTGCCATCATTTTGAATAGTAAGATTATACTTCTCCACTTCCTTGACTTTGGATGCGCTATGTGTCTTGCCAGGGAAAATGAAACATGAGTAAACATAATGTAAGCCATTTTTGAGCAGAAACTTGAATTATGTAGTTTGTCTATCCTCCCTTTGGGATTTTGCTATTTGCTAGGGGGGGTAAAACACACACACACACACACACACACACACATTCCCCAATATATGGGGGATGCTCTTTCAGTTGGGGACCCAGAATTAGAAGGCAGATGTTGCCCAGCCGAGTCCTGCTGAAGCCAGCTGAACCCACTTAGCATTGCAATAACCTCCGCAACCTGTTACTTTCGTGTAATGTAGAATTAAATGTTTGTTCTGATTAGCTACTGAGATTTGAAGGTGTTGCAGCCTGAAACATCAGACTTGCGTATATATTTGCCTTCTTAATATCTCCTCTGGATGTCATCTCAAACTGATACGAACAGAAGTTAATTCTTTTTCACATCAGTGATTCTTGCTTACTGATTTCCATTCCAGCAAACAGCACCAATATACCACAAGTTTGCTCAAGCCAAAAAGCTAGAGATTGTTCTGAATCCCATTTTGGTTCTCGACCCCTTTAACAAATCCAGACAAGCCAATACAAAATGGTAGTTAACACATCCCTTACTTACTTAAAATAGGCTAATGCCTTACAATTATACCTTTGAGGAAATCCAATCCTCTTACATTGGCCTGTGTCATTGCCATAAATGTTACTTTTGACTCATTATGCTCTGGCATTCTGACCTTTTCCTGTTTTCTTGGATTCATAAAGATCATTCCTGTGTTATGCTCATTGTGCTAGATGTTCTTTGTCATTAGATCACTCCTAATCCAGATATCTCACGGCAACCTCCGGATCACTCAGACCTTTGTGGCATCAAATATGGCATCTTCTGTGTCCCAATTAAAAGTACTCACCCAGAGAATCACTCTCATATGATTCTTTTATTCTACTCCACCATTTTCATACTCATTTATGTTTATTCATACTTATTTATCTTTTACTAATTTGCCCCCACTCATTTGAATATTATCTCTAGGATGGACTGTATCAGATTTGTTCAAACTTGAATATCTAACACTGAGCATAGTGCTTGGAACATAGTAGACATTCATTATATATGTGATGAATTTGTGAAATCAGTACAATCATATTGTAATGAAATTACACATAATACTTGCAGAAATATTGATGATTTTTTTTCAAGATCTGTACAGAAAAAGTTGAAATTTTTATTTTACTATTTTCACAAATATAATAAGAATGGAAGTTTCTTGGAAATATTCTATTTTTGTAGCTTACACTTTTGTATTATTACAATGAAAATGATCATTATTATTTTAGTCTTAAATATTCCATAATATATAGTTATACTGCTGTTAAGGAGTCTCCATCTGAGAAAATACTGGTGTTCAATCTTCAGAAAAAATAAGAGAAATATAGTATGTATATTGTGTAGCTCACTACCTGATTTCCCATTCTTTCAAGAAATACACACTATAGTAAATTTAAGAGAATTCACCTTAAGAAATGTATATATTTGATAATAAAAGCACAAACATATATAAAAAGTAAACTTGCTAAAAGTCATTACCTAGCTATGGATTGTTTCTATAACCATATATTTTTATATTATCTGATAGATCTATATTTATAATACCCAAGAACTAAGTTGAACATGTTTAAAACAATAATCACTACTTGCCTAATTCAATTTCACATTTTCTAACGTTGGAATACTGTAGGAATAAGTCTCTGGGAGCATTGTTTCTAGCTATGAAATATGAGGCAAAGTTTATGGATCTGCAAATACATTTAATCTGAGATTTAGTTCTATTTAAGCAAATATCTTACTTTACAAAAGCAAATAAATGAGTACTTTAATTTATTAAGTGAATAGTTGTTTTTCATATTCCAATAATCAGTTAATTTAGGTTTTCAACCATAGATTTATTTACATTTTAAATTATATAATAGTAAAAATTATAACTATTTTTACACTAGCAATTGAATTCAATGTGTCAGCTAAAACATCTTCAATCAATTAAAATGTGGGATAATTTTATGAATTTAAACTGTAAACAATCACTTTAAATATACAAAATATCATATATGTCTTACTTTTCAGCATAATTGCCAACCACTTATCTGTATGTTCTAATATAAAAATGAGAATATCATAGTGTTTGTTTCCTTAATTTTGTTTTTGAAGTTCATTTTCTTAGAGATAGTCTCTTACCAAAAAAATTGACTGAGATTGCCCATCCATCACCCTGTAAATTAACATTATTGGATTCCTATTAACTAGACCAGGGTTAAAGGGCATATGTACAGAGAAAGAAAACAGTGGTATCACTTCTCAGCCTTTGGACTAAGATCAAGTATAGGAAAACAATAACAATTTCAGTAAATTAAGGCTATGATGACAAATTATGACAGCTGTGGACATTTAAAATGATTCTCCTACTTACCTTGGCTTATATATAAATACTTTTTAAAAATTATTAATCATTCATTGGGCTTCGACATTTGAAATAAGGAAGGTGTTCTAAAATAAGTTACCTAATTCTCTACTTATTTAGAGAAGAGGGATAATCCTGAGATAGATTAATTACTTAGATTTTGAGGTTTACTTGGCTCCAAGAATACATTTATCATTTAACTCTAAGAATTTTTACTTGAATATTAAATTATATAAATGCATTTTCTAACTAACCATAACATTTGAATGGTATAAATCATATATTTATAATCCTATAACTTATAGATCTTTACAGATGATGTTTAAGACTGATGTCTAAATAAATTTTGATATATCATTGATTTTTATGATCTATGATAATTTGTACATTTTATTGACATTATGAATTTGGCAAAATTATAAAAGTTACTTAGTCTCTCAACTAATCTATTTACTAAAGCCAGTGTACTTGTTTAATTACCATCTAATATTGTCACAAATTTAACCAGAAATTACCCAAGTCATATATAGAGAAAAAATTGCTAAGTGTTAGATCATCAGCTTACCTGCAAAAGATACTTCAAATTAAATGATCTTCCAAATTAATATCAATGAGCATATAGTAGACTGAAATAGGGCCCCAAAACATGACCATACCCTAATCCCTGAATCCTGTGAAAATGTTATACGGCAAAAGAGGCCTTGCAAGTTGATTAAGTTAAGGATTTTATATATGGGGAAATTATCCTGGATTTTTTTTTTAATTAAAGTTTATTGGGGTGACAATTGTTAGTAAAGTTACATAGATTTTAGGTGTGCAATTCTGTAATACATCATCTATATATCACAGTGTGTGTTCACCACCCAGAGTCAGTTCTCTTTCCATCACCATATATTGGATTGGATCCCCTTTACCCTCGTCTACCACCCCCTTCCCTCTTCCCGTCTGGTAACCACTAAACTATTGTCTGTGTCTATGAGTTTTTGTTTCTTCATTTGTTTGTCTTGTTCTTTTGTTGTTTTCAGTTTTATATACCATATGTCTGTGAAATCATATGGTTCTTGCCTTTTTCTATCTTATTTATTTCGCTCAGCATAATAATCTCAAGATCCATCCATGTTGTCGCAAATGGTACTATTTTATATTTTCTTAAGGCAGAATAGTATTCCATTGTCTATGTATACCAAATCTTCTTTTATCCAGTCATCTGTGGAAGGACAATTTGTTTGTTTCCATGTCTTGGCCATTGTAAATAAAGCTGCAATTAACATTGGAACACATATGTCTTTACGGATAAATGTGTTCAGATATTTGGGGGTAGATACCCGGAGAGGGATTGCTGGGTCATTATCCTGGATTTTTGATGTTAGCCTAAGTAATCATAAGGGTCCTTATAAAAGGGAAGCAGCAGAGTCAGAGTGAGAGAATGTTATGTCACATTGGAAGCAGAGAGAAAAAGCAGTGAGCTACCAAGAGGAAAGGGATAGAGAGAAAAGACAACAGAAGTAGATGTCAGAGTAACGTGGGGCCACGAATCAAGGATTCGTACAGCTTTTAGAAGCTTGAAAAAGCGAAGGAATAGTTCTGAGAGCTTCCAGAAGGAACACAGGCCTTAGCATAATTTAATTTTACCTCCGTGAAACCCATTTTGTGCTTCTAAAGCTCTGTGGTAAGAATTTGTGTTGTATTTAAGCAACCAAATATGTGGAAATATTTTATAGCAGCAATAGGAACTTAAAATATGGCATAAAATATTTTCTTTGCTAAAATCCACTTATGATTTTGCTTCAACTGTAAATTATACAGTATAATTATAAAGTAAATAAAAACTGAATCCTCTAGTTACTTTCACAAACATCATAAAAGTACTATTATTCTAGAAATTTGACTAGCTTTTTAATTTTCCAGTGGTTATCCCATGCACTTTCTTGAGACTGTTTTCAAGAAAACCTTTGCAGGACTCTTAACTGATTTAAGAATATAAATCTGAACATCTAGTGATCCTCCTTCTATTTTACTGCAGGCATTTTGTTTGTACAGTTTTAGAACTTGGATTCATTCTGATGTAAAGGAAACGTGTTCACCATAGATAACATGCAAAAAATAAAAATCAATGGCACTAATTAGTTTTTACAGAAACAATCACTGTCCATATTTCACACAGTATTAGGAATATAAAATTTGAATAATTCTACGTATAACATTTTGGACCTTATAACTATCACTAAATAATAATTCTTAAGCATAGTTCATCACATGTTTTAAATAAAACTGTTAATAAATGCATAGTAATCCAAACATTGCATGTCTCATAATTTATTTAAGTAATTCACTGTAGATGAACACTTAGTATTTATTTTTCTATTAAAAATAACACTGTAATAACATAACCATATATAATAATGCCTATGTTTCAATGATAATTCTTAAAAATTCCTGGAAGTGGAATTACTGAATTGAATTGTACATAAAATTGTAAATTATGGAATGTACCTACCGAATTTTTTCCAGAAGCTTTAAAATTAAGTATATTATTCTCAGGAATGCACTAGAATATTTATTTAACACAACCTTTGCAACATTTAGCCTAATAATTTCTTTTTTTATAAACTCTTGGAGAAAATAAAATCAATTCGTTTTCATCTGTATCCATTGAATTAATGATATGAAAAATTTTGAAATTGATTTTTGTCTCTTTGTAATTCCTTTCTTCCCATTTTACAAAATAAATGCCTATGTTTACCTCTACTTATTTGCACTCTAATTTCTATATTGAACTTATTAATCCATCTGGTATTTATTTTTAAATTATTTGATTGAGTAGGTGTCCAAATTAATTTAAAAATAATTTTTAAGCCAATTTTCAAGCATACCTCTGTGGTTCTGTAATCTCTTTTCTTGATTTTTCTCTCTATTCTTCATTGATACCACACTGGTCTAGGAATTCAAATTTTATTATGAATTTTGATATGTCTAATGCAAATGCTCTGATCTCAATATTAGTTTAATTAATTTAAATAATTGCTGAACTATGCTCAACTATTTGTGAAATAATAAATGTTCTAAAATTGGGCATTACAACTCAAAAATAGTATTTCGTATTTTTTGGGCAAATAAAATGTTAACCCCTCTATATCTAGCAAGCTCCCTTCAGGTGACCGGTATGATTGCCATAAGTATTTCAAGAATTGTGTATTGCCAGTTTATCAAACCCATTTGGTTAGCAGTTTCTCTTAAAAGTCTAGCAGAATTTCCTGGTAACTGCAAACAGCCAAGTTTGGATGACATATCCACCTCCACCCCACTCTGTGAGTGTGCATGGATTTTTTAAGGCTTTGTTTCCTGAGCATAAAAGGAATCCTCACTGGTACTTCATCAAGGACCAGAATTTCAGAAAATGGTCAATTATCACTGTTTAATTTAGAGAAAACTATAATTTTTCTATTTTGTATTTCCTTATATCTAAGCTACCACCCATTTAAAGGCATATGTTGTATAGTGTATACAGTATTCTACTGCTTTTCTACTCTCCATGCTTGTGTAATTTATAAATGTTTATGTGCTTTATAAGCATATAATAACTTTACTATCTATTTTGTGCCTGTATGATTATACCTCAGAATGTTTATTGATTCAACATGTCAAGGATATTTTGAATGTTTGTAATATTTTGTCATAACACAGTGGCTTTTCATGTTGGGAATCTGACACCATTTCTCTAGGGTACAGAGCTGCTTAACTTCAAGGGGCAACACTGCTCACAGTGTATGCACAGCTTCAGGTTTACTAGGTACAGAAAATTTCCACCAAAAATTGCTTTCCTCATTTATATCCCCACTAGCAATACATATGAGTTCCCATTGTTCCAGTGTCATGCAAGGCTTGATCCATATGCAGTAGGACTTGGGAGAAATTGATCAATGTCATATAGCAAGGCGGATTTATTTTGAAAGAAAAAATGTATATAAAATCATGGCTAGCGAGGGAATATAAGGGTTAGACCTTTGTCCATTCTTCCTACAGAAAAGCATCCCAAGGTTAAGGCTAGGACGATTTATGGGACACACAATGTGAGTTTATGTTCAAGTGCAAGCACTTTGTGGATTTATTTCAGTTGATTTAATAGACTGAATGTGTGAGCAGTGAGGGTCACAACGATTATTTGGGTACAGGGAAGTCTAGATACAGTAAATATTATCTTTGAATATTATGTTCCAATAACCTGGAGAACTTGGGGTCTGTACACTCTGAATAAATAGCTGAAATTATGGTACAAAGAGAAAATTATTTAAGTAGAAAGACTAAGGGTTATCACTATATACTTAATGAAGCAGATAAGGAAATTGAAACCCTTTTATTATTTTTGGTATTATCTATTTATAATATAGCTTATACTTCCTTAGTGAAAATTGTGATTTCACATAGTTTTGATGAAAACCTTTTTTCAAAAATATTTTTATATGCTATTTAAAGAACTTCGTATAGGAATGTTCAGTTGTATAACAGGTTAATTTCATGTATTTATCATACTTGTTTAATATTTACCATGTGCCAATCATTATTCTAAATGCTAAATTTATCATTATAAGTATAATTTTATTTTCCCTCAAGAAGCTTACAATCTAGTAATGAAGACTGTGTGTGTTTGTGTGTGTGTGTGTGTGTGTGTGTGTGTGTGTGTGTATGTTTAAAGAGAGAACTAGAGAAAAAATGTAGATTATGAAGAGAGAAGAATATGAAGGCAAAAACAAAGTGTTTAAGAGTTCGAATGAGGTAGAAATGCAGTTTGGGTGGATTATTGTGTTGAGATTATTAAAAAGATGACTTGGAAAAAAGTTGAAGAGAGCGTTCAGTCAGATTATGAAAGGTTTGTAGGACAGATGAAGAATTCGATGTTTAACTTCAAAGGGAAACCATTAATGGGAAACAATTTTTAAATTTTTGAAAAGGTAGTAAGTATGAGGTCTGACAATTAGGTTCACAAACCTATTGCAATAATATTGCTAACCTTTTTTGATATTGGGACATTAATCATTATGAATTTGTATCAACTGGACAAACAGTTAGCCAAGTTTACTATTTGGAAGTGCTGAAAAGGCTGCATGAAAAAGTTAGATGACCTGAACTTTTCGCCAACAATTCATGGCTCTTGCATCACAACAATGCACCAGCTCACATAGCACTGTCTGTGACAGAGGTTTTAGCCAGTAAACAAATAACTGTATTGGAACACCCTCTCTACGCACCTGAACTGGCCCCCAATGACTTATTTCTTTACCCAAAGATAAAGGAAATATTGAAAGGGAGATATTTTCATGACATTCAGAACATCAAGGGTAATAAGACTGCAGCTCTGATGGCCATTCCTAAAAAAGAGTTCCAAAATTGCTTTGAAGGGTGGACTAGGCACTGGCATCAGTGCATAGTTTCCCAACGGCAGTACTCCAAAGGTGACCTAGTGATATTCAGCAATGTGGTCTGCAGCACATTTTCTAGGATGAGTTCGCGAACTTAATTTTCGAACCTCTTAAGCTAATTTATGTTTTTTAAGAGGTAATGATGGGCACACTATCAAGAAATCATTGGTGAAAAATAAAACTGTCCCTTTATTCATTTAATTAACTAATTTTTGCTGTTCTCCTACCATGTGCCAGATAACGATCTAAGCATTTGAAAACGATCAAAAAACCAAATAAAGAAAATCTCTGCCCTTGTGGATCTTATCTTCTTTTGGGTAAATAAACAATTAACATAATGACTAATTCTATTATGCAGTATGTTGGGAAATACGTTACATGGAAAAATATGAAGTTCTGTAAAGGGGACCCAGGAGTGCTGAATAGGGTAAGATAGTGTAGAGATTGTTGAAATGGTGATGATGGAACAGAGACTTAAAAGATGTGACATACTTAGCCAAGGATATATCTTCCTGCAGAGCTAATCACCTAGCAAAGACTCACAGCAGAAGTAAATATACGATGAGTGTAATAAAGCTTAAGCTTCAGGACCCCATATTTACACAGGTCCCTTTCAATTCCCTATAGCTACTCTTTTATTTAAAACTTTGTGTTGTTTGTCTTAAAAAAGTAACCTGCGTTGCTTAAGCGTTTGAACTCACCTCTGAACTGACCCATAGAGTTAGTGTTGAAGTCTTCTCCGTGGGTTCCTGGAACAGAAATGAGACTAATGTGGCCAGGGTAATTCAGTAAAAGGCAATTGATAATTAAAAATGCTCCTCGTATGAAGATATAGGGGGTAGAAATACAAGTTATAGAATATCAAAATATTTTTTTGAGAATTTCAATAATGGGTTTTTCAATAATTTGCCATTTGAGAAATAAAATATTTCACAATAAAGAACAATTATCTTTATTAAATTGATTTAATGATGTAACATTAATGTTTATGTAAGTAGTTTCATAAAAATATTAGAGGTGGCATTGTATACTATCTATGAATTATTTTCATAAGATATAGGCATGTCAGTTAGCTGACAAATCATTAATTTTACAAAGTCCAATAAAATTATGATGCAATTTTTCTTTAAAAGTTTCTTTTCAAATCTTAGGAAAATTAAGATAAAGTGCTGGTAATTTTTGCAAATGAAAACGATGCAGATAGTGGTTTTCTGTGTAGTAAAATAATTGATCAATTTACTTTGTTCAGTTATTTATTACAGGGATGGATTTGGTATAATCAAAATATTTAAGGAGAGATAAGATATACAATAATTTTTATTTATTTGTAAATTCATTCAAATGAAATTTTTAGAAAAGCAGAGTGTCAGCCACTATGTTGAACAGCTAAGTGCTTCAATTTGAATTTTTGAATAGTATGGCTAAAATTTATGAATTTTACAGTGATAAACATGTGATATATTTATGTGCCAGTTTAGCACTATGCATTACATATTTCATATTTTTCTATGTCATTCAGAAGTTTTCCAAAATTTCTAGTGAATTTCTTTGAAATAGTCAAAATCTATTTTTTTCCCAAGGTGAAGTGAATCTTAATAGTATCATAGAAATACTTGCCAGAGTGGAAATGGAAAAGAAACCAGTTATTTTACACAAAATTTTTAATAAATAACAAACCAAGACTTATTAAATGTCAAACTAGTACTATAAATAAAATCAACTTAGATGAGAAAGTCAATTTAAGGAATGAGGATCCTCAAAGCAACTATCCTCTAGCCATCTAAATTTGGGACAGCTTCAAGGATTGTTGTAGCTTTGTTCATTTCACTGGAAAAGCAGAGACTCAAATTTCTTTCATCCCAATTCTTTATCTACACTCCTACATTCAAGCACTTGCTGGAAAACCTTTGGCAAATTATATGCAATGTGCCAATAAGGCAAATGTCTGCCCAGGCATTCTTGCCCAAGTGATTATTTTATAATGTTTTCACTCTGTCCGTAATTTACCCCCTGACTAGGGGATATGATTAGTTCATATGGAAAACCTTTGATAATTAACCACTGTGCCTACATTGCAATAGTAAATAAAAGAATGTTGGTATCCTTGAAAGTACCATAACATAAAAAAGATAATTTATTGCTTAAAAATGAAAATTGTAAATGAAATTTAAATTTCATACCAAGGCATAGAAATAAACCTGAAATATGGAAGCTGTTACCATTGTATTACAAGTTCTGTACATCATAGTTTCTATGTTATTTTGCAGTTTTTACTTAAGTAAAAAAAGTGCCACGTAAGCATTTTAGTTATATTGTGCCTTATTCATTTAACATAATTTAATAAGCATTTGTCATATGCTAGACACTGTGTTATTTAATGCCAAGACTTTTGAACAAAAAATATTAAATAGTCCTTTTCTCACTTTATTTTATACATTTTACTTAACAGACCACTATCATTATCTGTAAAGTGAACAGATAAAATTATTGTTATGATTGGTGTAGTTTTCCAATATCCAGGTGGGAATGTAGAGGGAGGAGCATTTTCAGTGTTCCCTTCATCTTAATTTTCAGCAACCCCCTAAACTTACTCTAAAAATATAAACCAGAGTTCTTCAGAATCATGTGAATTCATGGGGATAGACTTACATTTAGATGCAATATGAGATTCCTTCCTGGTTTTTCTTAAGAATCTTATCTTCAAAACCATGGAAGTTGACAACTGGTACAACAGGTAATAATTAATTGCTGCGTGAATGTATAGAGCATATAAAATGTATTATATATGTTGGATTGAGGTTTGCAAAACAAATTGGTTACTAGTAGGGACAGGAATATGGCCGCACACGTGGGAGAAAACTTTTATCAGAGCTGATTGCCTGGCTAGGTCTTATTTTTGGGGAAACACAGTACATACATATATTTTTATCACCACATGTTGATGATGGGAATTTTTAGGAGATAACTATAGATTCTGAACCAATTAACACTTCCATCTGAGAACTAGGGCTCTTCAGTGTTTATTTCAACAATTCTACTGAGTATGTAAATGGGACTCACTGTGGATTCGATTTGCAAATCACTGATTATTAATAAGGTTGTATCAGTTGGTCATTTGAATGTCTCCTAAGTTTTTCAAATTTTCTGTTGGGTTCTTTGTTTTTTCTTTGACTTGAGGAGTTCTTTGTTAATTATGTTGTTACAACAACTTCTAACTGTGTGCTTTATGATTTCTTAATGATGTTTTTCAAATTTCCAATGCCAAGGTCAAATTTAGAAATGTTTCCTTTGGTTTAGAGCTGAATGCCATCTATTTATGATTTTTTACATAAAGGTCACAGAACTATCCTTTTAAATAGTACATTCTAAGAAATATATTTATTTCATTTTCTGTTTATTTTCCCATACTTATCTTTTACAAAACAGACCCACAGATTTTCTGGATTGACCACTTTGTATAATGAAGAGATATAGTCATCCAGTTATGAAGGTTTTAACATGATTATCCAATTGACTCAACATAATTTATTTAAAAAAAACTTCTCTTTTCCCTAAAGCCGCTTTTGTTATTAATCGAGTATTCAAGTATGAGTCTGTTTCTAGACTGTTTTTACCCATTGATTGCTATATTTACCTATTGTTGCACAACATCATATTACTTTAACTACAGTAATTTTCTTTTTTTTTTTTTTTGCTATTTGATGTTTTCTGTTTTTTCAAGAGATCTTAGTTATAAATGGCCCTTAGCCTTTCCATATGAATTCTATAAGTTGTTAACCTCCAAATTTAAAAATATATATATAAAGTTAAGATTTTTTTTTTTTTTTTTTTTTTTTTTTTGTGAGTGATAGTGCATCTTTAGAACAATTTGATCTATTTTCAGGGAAAAGCTGATCTATTTTCATTATTGAGTCCTCTGAAGCATGGGTAAGGTATATAATTATTTATTTAGATCTTTAAAAATGCCTCTCAATAATAGGTTATAGTTTTACTAGTAGAAGATTCGTAGGTCTTTTGTTAGATTTAGTTTTATATAGTTGATGCTGTCAGGGCCCAAGGCAAGCCACACCAAATTATCCGACCATAGCGTATCGATTCTATGCTAAACTTACTTGACCAGCAGTTCATGGCACCCTGACCCTCCCGTGCCTCCATCAAATGCAGGAAAGGAACCTCCTATGTGAAAGTTGTCCAACTCATACCTGGTAGACACCCCTTTACCACTAGAGTTAAACAACTCAGAACCCAAAAGTCTGTATAATCAATTTTTTATGCGTCTTTACTAATTTACTTCTTTGTTTGAATTCCTCATTAATGAATACCCCAAACTTACTTAGATTCCTTTCTAATGAGCACGAACTTTCTTCGTCCTGTCAGTTTCTCACTCATGTCTTATTTCTTTGTCTAAAAATATAAAAACATGCCTGGTTCGATCATTTCTTTGAGTCTCATTTTATGATCTGAGCATCATATTGTGATTCTTCTTTGGGCAACTATTAAATTGGTTTTCACCTGTTAATATAGTCTTGTGTCAATTTTATTATTTTGTTATTCGTCCAGCCATAAGAACTAAAGAAGGGCAGAGAGGAGAAATCACCCCCCCCCCCGCCGAAAGTTTATTAAAAATGTCTCTTAACTATAGTAAATTATCTTTTTAAAATGCCATTTTCTAACTTTATGATATATATACATACAAGTGATGCTTATGTTGACCTATCAAGTAAACTTACAAATTTCACTTATTAACTTGAGTGATTTATTTATAACTAGTCTTGGGTTTTACTTTTATAAAAATACTTTGCTTAAAATAATAATGATTTTGTCTCTTCCTAAACTTTTAAATTTTTATTTAATTTTCATGGTTTAATGTATTATATACATCCACAAATACAATGCTGAATGAAAGTGACTATAATAGGCATTCTGATCTTGTATTGATCAAGGAATGCTTTCAATAACTCTCATAAAACATGATATGTTTTACAATGTTTGGTAAATGCCATTTATCATATTAAGGATACTCTTTCTATTTCTAACTTGCCAAGAGCTGTTTATCACAGATAGATTTTCAAGTTTTCCAAATGCCTTTTTTTGCATCTATTGAGATGATCAGATACTTTTACTTCTTTATGGTGTTAATGAGATTTAATAATGATTTTTCAAATGTAATTTAAGACTTACTTTTCTACAAGATTGTGTATGTGTTTGTGTGTGTATGTGTGTGCGATTTTATATGTGCTACATAATTTTTTCAGGTTTTGCTTGTCATTTGTTGGGTTGACATTTAGTGTTTTGCATAAATATGAATATGCATAACTTCTAATTTTCTGATCTTGTCATGTAATTGTCAGTTTCTGAAATGAAGGACATGATAGTCTCATAAAATGTGTAGAGAAATGGCCCATTTACTTCTGTCTCTGGTTCTACTAGTCAATGGAAGATTTTTATTTCTTCTTCAAATTTTTGGTAAACATTTCTAGTGACCATACCTGGTCATGTACTTTACTTTCTGGAAAGTATTTAAAATTCAGACTCAGTTTTTATAATTTTATCAAACAATTAATAATTTATCTTTATTTTCACCTCAGTTTTATAAGCTATGTTCTAGGAATTTTTCTAATTTACTGACATTTTCACAGGTGTTTATAAAGATTTTCGTTGTACACATTTATTGTGTCTTACTATCTAACAGATGTTTCATTTTTAAAATCTTTTCATTAAAATACCGCTAGCATACAGATTATATTAATATCAGGTATACACCCAGTTATTCAAAATTTATATGCTTAAAGAAGTGTAAAATATCTATTTCTGATTTGATTATACCTTCTCTCTTTTTCTTATCATTAGTCTCATTAAGAGTTTATCAATTTTGTTAACCATATTAAAGAACTAATTTTGCCTCTGCTCATCCTCTGTTACATGTTGTTTTTTATATCTTATTGTTAATTTCTATTTTGACTTCCTTTTGTATTTAATTTGCTGTTCTTTTCCTAATAACCTTGAGATAAACTCTTATAATTAATTTTTCACTTTTCTCTATTTTTAACATAAACTTATAAGGCAGCAAATCTTTGACTTCATCTTAAACTATCTTCATTAACATTCATTTCAAAATATTTAATATTTCTGTTTTTTATTGACATGAATTATTTAAAAATATATAGCTTTATTATGAAACAGGTAGAGCTTTCAAAAATATTGTCTTAAGAGTTATAATTTCTAATTTACAGTTAATTTTATTGTAGCCATATGGCACAATAATTG
The DNA here is from genome assembly GCF_004115265.2 of Rhinolophus ferrumequinum. Classification (NCBI taxonomy): domain Eukaryota; kingdom Metazoa; phylum Chordata; class Mammalia; order Chiroptera; family Rhinolophidae; genus Rhinolophus; species Rhinolophus ferrumequinum. Next base: position 31,849,076 of record NC_046287.1, read on the forward strand.
TGATTTCAACCATTTGAGATCTGATGAGACTTGGTTTGTAGTACACTGTAGCACCATTTTGGGGAAAAAAAAGGTAAGAATATATGTATTCTTCAATTGTAAGTATGTAAGTATGTATAATATAGGATACAATTTGGACTCTTGTTATGGATGGGCAAGCAATAGAGGTGATAATGGTATAATGGAAGGCAAAATATGACCTAATATCCTTCTAGAGACTCTGTATAGGTGACAATTATTCAGTTACCCCTAATGTTTGCAGGGTCTAGAGAAAAACAAAAATGAAAGTTTAATTAGTGAAGTTGACCAAAAGAAAGATACCTCAGATTTTATTCTTGTTGATTATGTCTATTTATTGTGTTAATGAATGATTAATAAAATAGGCTAACATAATTCTTCAATATTGTTGCTATTATGTTTTGTTCCTTGGAATCACTGGAAAATAATTGTTGTCAGGCAAATTAGCCTATTTGCTCCAATATGAAGATGACGGACGTCTTTATTTCCAATCTCCAAATTTTGAACAGTTGCATTTAATTTCAGATTAATTTGTGCACATTAATTTGCATTTCAAATTATGGCTGCAAAAAAAGAACTGCAAATTTTGTGTTAGCTATTTAGGTTCTTATTTAGAAGAAGGCACACTAGGAGAAGATTGAAGCAGATGCTTATTACTAGTTTATCATTTTCACTCCAACATGGATTAAATTTAAAAGTCCAATGAAATGTGTAGCAGGAGTGATGGAAAAAACAAACAAACAAACACACAAAAAGTTCTGTTTTCTGTTTCAGAACATCAAGGTTGAAGAGTAAATACAAAAATCTTCTGTAACAGTGGTAGTTTGGGCTGGGGCAATGGTAATGGACATATGCATATACAATACCAAAAAGCTTAGCTGCAATGAAATAAGTCAAACCAACAGAAGATTTCTTATTAGCAACCCTAGAGTCAAGGAGACAGTGAAGCAATTACCTACTATTCTGAAGTAAAATTATTTTGAAATTATATTATTTCAAGCTTTTTACATATTGAAGAATTTAGCAAATTATATTACCTAAAAATTCTATGGCTATTGTCTTGGAAATGGATTCAGTTAGACACACAAATAAATAAACATAAAAGAAATAAAATCCTATATACCAATATCCAGTCTTCAGCTTTGTGGGCATCAAAATGCAATTATGGGGTTAAGTTAAAAAAAAAAAAAAATCCCTCAGAGATGAAGGTCCATAGGTTTAGTGCCTGTATTTTCCTCTCTGTATTTTGTTGTTTTAATTTTATATTCAAGACTTTAATCCATTTTGAGTTATCTTTTGTGTGTGGTGTAAAGAAACTCATGGACACAGACAACAGTATGGTAGTTAACAGTGGGAGAGGGGTTAGGGGGAGATTACAAGGGTAGAAGGGGATCAAATATATGGTGACAGAAAGAGGCTATACTTTGGGTGTTGAGCACAGAATGGAATATACAGGTAATGCACTATAAAATTGTACACCTGAAACTTATATAATGTTATTAACCAATGTTACAACAATACGTTTAATAAATAAAATCCATGGAACTTCTGATGGTCCCCCTGAATTGCAAAGGAAAGAAAAAATTAGAAAAGCAAGCAAGCAAGCAAGCAAGCAAGCAAGCAAGCAGGAAAAGAAGGAAGGAAGGAAGGAAGGAAGGAAGGAAGGAAGGAAGGATATGGACGAGGGAAGATCCACAATTAGTGTCTATCAATTATGTAGTTGAACATAGTAGTGATGCCAGCTCCTTGGGCCTAGCTTACTGATGCAGAGGTACTCAACTCAGTGTTCTGTGTGTGTTTTGAGTTACAATTCCATAACATGTTACTTCTATATTATATAGGGAGTCATTGTTAGAAATGGTGCAAGAATTTGCTCCTTCAGTATTTTAAATAAGTTTTTAAGAGATTAACTCTCTTTATTAATCCTCTTTCAAATTAAAATAGAAAGCGTTGTTTTCCTAAGAATGAAACTAGAATTAGAAATCCTCAGTGATGCCTCTTGAATAGATTTATTTATTTTAAATGTGCGTCACATATTTGTTTGGAGATATAGAATGCAAATTGCAAGATTTATAGCTCTGATAAAACCCATAATGTTGAAAACAAAATTTTTTGTTAAATCTAAGTTGTATTATATTCTATTAACATTCTCTAGAATAAGTGTGTTGGAAACACAGTATGAGAAAGGCAACATTAGGCAATTTATTTTATGAAAAAAAACATTTAAGAGATTCATGAATATCCAGCACAATAAATCATGTATTTCTTTCATTAAAACTTTTGATATTTAATTTTATTATCATATAGATGAAAGTTATTCAAATATTAAAATACCACCACATAATTTAAATGCATACTTTCTTTTAGGCTCCTCCTATTAAATCTTTATTGGTTTCTAACTACCAATACAGTTACTATCTGACCTGAGGAAACAATAAGCTTACATGAAATACAATATTAAGAAATTAAAATTAAAAAACAACATAAAAATTTAGGTCTTATATCAACTCCACTGAGAAAAACAACTCAACTGAGAAAAACAAATTAGTCATTATAGGAAATCAAGTTGTCCCATTATGTAAGGATATTTAAAAATAGCTTTTTACGGCCAATGGGAGCCCTCCTCAAGGTCCAACAATGTATTCATCTTACGGATATTACTCTGGAAAACTAGATAACGTAGGGTAGTGTTTAGGAATATTTTATAATGTACTTAGTATCACATCAGCTATTTATGGTGCCATAGATACATGCATGTTTATTTCTATAGTTTTATTTTATTAAAAACAATAACATTATAGATTTATTTATACACATTTTAATGCTTCTAAAGAAAAATGCAATCTAAGTAAAAAATAAACTATTTCAAAACTAAAACTTCATTGCCTATATGGAACATTTTATTTCATTATCTCCTGAGGTGGATAAAAGATGGCTACAAATTAGTTGACAATTTTCCATCCAGATGTAAATCTGTGACCTTACACCTTGTATATGGGTAATCGTGATGACTATACTGACCAATAGAATATGGCAGAAGTGATGCCGTGACAGTTTTCTGTCCCAAGTTTTAGAATTGATAGCTTTCACTTCCTCCCTGATTTAATATGTACTCTTGGAATCAAGCTGCCATTCTGTGAGAAAGTATATGCATAAGAACTATGGAGAGACCTACATAGAAAAGAACAGACTTGGTGTAGCCCCTGCCCAAGAGCCAACACTCTCTTGGCAGCCATGTGAGTGGGCCAAATTGAATGTGGATCCTCAGTGGAACTGATCTAGTTGACATCATGTAAAGTAGATTTGAGACGTTCCCACTAAACCGTACCTAACCTGAAGATCTATGAGTAGATAAAATGTTGTTGTTTTAAGCCAACTTGTTACACAGTAGGAAATAACAAGAACATAATTTGGAAGTAGAAAATCGCTGTACCAAAATAAATAAACAATAGTATTGTTGCTGGATGTTGAACCAGTGTTTTGAACCAGAAGACTATTAAAAGTTGGAAGGGTCTCAAAGATATTATTGGTGAAGGCTTAGAATATATTGAATAAATAAGAGAGAAACTGAATAAAAGATGATCTATACTGTGTTGTAATGGAAAACAGTATTGTCTAATACAATATAGAAGACTTAAAAATGTACTTATTAAAATGCTAGAATCTGCAAAGGAGATTTATCATCAGAATATCAAAATTGCCAGCTGGCTTCTTTTAGTTGCATATAACAAAACATGTGAAATATGAAATAAAATAAATACATAACTCTTAAATTCTTAGCCAAGATATAGATGAAATATAAAAGAGCCATGATTTGCCAGTTTTGAAAGTAAAGCTACATTTATTTCAGTCTCTCCAGTAAATTAAGAAATACCTTCCAGGTAGAGCTCAGATACAGGAAACTACAAGTAAAATATGACATAAAAGATGGCATAGACATGGCTATCAACTTTATAAATAATTCAGAACAATTTAAGGAAGTGTTCAATAAGATTTCTAAGATCCTGTTACACCTTTGTAGTTTAAAGATATATATATATATTTTTAAAATCTTAACATTCTGTCACGGAAGACTCACAGAGAGAACGATAGAGAACAGTCTTTTTGGAAAGCTACTTTATAAAAAAAGAATGATCACTCAGAGGAGGAAACCAAGAACCCAAAGATTCTGGGGACTATAACTTTTGGCAGGAGAAGTGAGACTTTATATATATATTTTCAATATATATATTCAATATATGTATTATATATATATATATATATATATATATATATATATATAATTGAGATATAATATATATCTGTATGTCTATATCTGTATATCTATATCTATACTTAAATATAATTTCCTACCCAAGATCAAAGAGAATTAGTAATACACGCCTCACTGAATTTCAGAAAAATCTATGTACCAGGGCTTCCCACTTTTTAGATGCTTTCAATTTTCTCTTTTTAAACAGGACTGTATTGTGACATATCTATGGCTGACCTATGTTGAATATATGGGGGTGGCAAGAAAACAGCCTTTCTCCTTAATTTTAGTTGATACATCTGAGAATGACTATACTGCAGGAACCGTGTATAAAATAAACCTGGATCTGATTTATATAACTACATACTGGACCTTGAACCTGAGCTTGATTCTATTAATGGAAAAAATCTAAAGATCTTGAGAAGAGGTGAATATATTTTGTATATTGTAGAATGTAAGTCGTTAGAGGCCAGAGGGCAAATTTTGGTAGTATAATGATAGCCACAAATTAACTGACACTCCTTTAGTTGAGAGGTAGGCTGCAACTACTTCTTTCCAGATCTGCTTGGCCTCTGTCACTGCAGTGGCCATTAAAATATGGTGAAAATTATGTTGTATTAGTTTCCCAGCCCAGACCTTGGGTCTTCTTCTTCCTGCAACTTTGAATGTTTGCTCTTACAACACAACTTCCATGCTGTGTAAAAACCCGAGCAGGCCTGTGGAGAGAACCACGTAGAGGGAAACTGAGGCCCCTGGTTGACAACCTGGTGCTCACCAACAGCCTATCTTAACTTGTCGGCTCTATGAGTGATCCACATTGTGCTGTATCTTCCAGGCCTTACCTTTGAATAATCTCTATCAAATTACCATTTTATGGCATTCCTCAAACTGTATAAGCAGAATGCTACCTTACACTTACTTATACTATATCCAACATTTCATCTTTGCTAATGTAATTAGTGTTAATAAGAATTAAATATGAAGCATATGTTAATTACTGAATGCTTTTCAAGTCGTGTGTATTTTTATGCAGAAAGTATGTTCTACAGAAATATTTATATGTATGTATATATTTATAATTTCTTTATTATTTTTTTTATTTTATTTTGAAGGCTTAGATATGCTCACGATTTTTTCTAGTATTATTATATAAGAATATGTTATTATATAATATTATGTCTACTGTAGGAAACCAAAGATTTTGGGATCATAAAGCACATAGGAAAAAAGATAGATCTTTATATCTTTTAAAGAGATAAAGCACAGATGAAGAGAAATTTTATATCTTTATATCTTATAAAGAGATAAGTTATGAGATATTTTAAAACCCAGTCAGTTTTGGTTTAACAAGATAAATACATTCTACAAATCCTCTGTGCAACGTTGCATTTATAGTTAACAATATTTTATTGTGCACTTAAAAACTTGTAAAGCTGGTTGTTCTCATGTTGTGTTTCTAAAACAATTTTAAAAAGAGATCTAATTCAAGTTTTACGTACTGTAAGAAAACTTTCGTGACTAATTTAGTCCCATTTCTGAGGTTATGTATTACTGATATATAACTCAAGTGGTTTAATTGCGTACATTAGAAATATACTTATTAAGAAACTTATTTTTTGGGGGGCGGGGGTAAAAAAAAGAAACTTATTTTATATTTCTACCTTTTACATCCTTATAAAATGAATGTTAGGAATATAAGAAGTACTCAGTATGCACTTTTTTTCAAGATTACTTTTGTTGAGATTTTTAACCTTGAAGATAATGACAATATTGTATTTTTTAAATTTTATTTATAAATACATGTTGACCAAAATATATCAATCATGAATGGAACAATACATTTGAAACATTAAAGAGCCATTTAATTTTTGTTTGTTTTTCAAAAACTTTAGTCAAGGAAATTTACCCAAAGATTTCATGAAAAAAGTTTCCCAATGTTGGGGTCATGAAAATGTCCTAAAATTTTTTGTGATGGTTGCATGACTCTATGAATATACTCAATATCATCTAATTTTGCACTTTAAATGTATCAATATTATGATACATGACCTATCATAGGTCATGTATAGGCTAAGAACCTACAGCTCAATAAAACTATTACTTAAAAAAATGCATATACATTTCTCTGGCACGTGGCAGCAGAGGGAATCAGAGACATGGTAACAGGAGGGAAATTTGACAGACCAACACTGGCTGGAAGATGGTACAAAGAGAATGAATGCAAGTGGCCTTTAGTAAAAAGGAATGGATCCTGACTGGCAGCCAGCAAGGAAATGGGGTCTGAATTCAACCACTTTAGTCTGACACAATTGACCACAACTGAGTCAATCACTTGAATGAGATTAAAAGATGAGTTTCCTCATAGCCTCCAGATAAAACACCAGCCTGGCGAAAACCTTGGTTTTGGACTGGTGACATCCTCATCAGAGAAATCATTTGTGATTGCTATGATTTAAAATTTATAGAACTGTTAGATTTTTTTAATTAAAAGATGTTATAAGCTGCTGAACTGTGGTAACTTGTTATGCAGCAAAATGATAACTGAACAAAAAAAGCATTTGATCCCGGACTATAGTATTATTTGCATAATCATCTAAGTTTAAGAGCCAAGATATATAAGGGATGTTTATTTTATTGGATTGAACAAATTGAGAAGGAAATTAAAAAGCCAAGTGAATCCGTAAAATAGAATTATTATCAATGTTTTGTATGTAGCATAGAAGGACTCCATTATAATATTTTGCTCTTTCTCCTCTGAATAGCAAATGAAGACTTCGATTTTTTAAGGGTAAAGCTAGCATTACTAAGAGTGAATCAAAGGGAAGATGTGATGGGAAAATATAAGAATATATATAATGTTTTGTATTAGTTAAAATGATTTTGCTTGAATAAATCATCCAATAAGAATTCTGAGAAAATATAAAACTGAGGTTGTAGGATGATATCAAGGGCCTGAATAAGAAAAATCGAGACATTGCTTGGAAATTAAAAGAAACACCTATTATATTTGTTTTAATTAGTTCATGGAAGCAACAATACATCCTTGAAATTAATGCCAGAGAGATTATAGAACAAATAAAAAGGTGTCATTAGTGTTATAAAAGAGACCTGTGGCCTCCACATTCAATTAATTACTAGGTCTTTCATATAAAATATCTATGATGTTATTGTTCTCTGAAATGGAGATTATTTTTGTCTCAAAGCCTATTGTGAGGTTGAAACTACATATGTTTTATAAAATTTTTCTAATCTATGCATATAGTAGACAAAAGCAATGATTGTGAATATTATATAATAAATGGAATACAAAATGACTACAAGACTTCAAAGGCAGTTAAATAGGAGACAATGGTGTATTTAAAATATCTGATTGATTAATTTCAAGACTAGGGTATGTCTGGACATTAAGGTCTTTAGTGGAGAGTACAGAGAAAATGGACTGAATATATAGCAAATATTTGGACTTCCATCTCGACAAGTAAAAACCTAAATGCCAGTTTCAACAGTTATTTCCAAAAACTGAGGTAGATAGAATGAAGGTGATACACAGACCATGTTTAGAAACGTGCTCCATCATACTAAAACGCTTCTTTACAACAAAAGAAACAATCAACATAATGAAAAAGCAACCCATGAAATGGGAGAAAATATTTGCAAGTTATGTATTTGATAAGGGGTTAACATCTAAAATATATAAAGAAATCATACAACTGAATAGCAAAAAACAAAGCAATTAAAAAATGAGCAGAGGAGCTGAATAAACATTTTTCCAAAGGAGACATCCAAATGGTTAACAGGTACATGAAGAGATGCTTAATATCACTAATCCCCAGAAATGCAAATCAAAACCACAATGAGATATCACCCCATACCTGCTAAAAAGCTATCATAAAAATGACAAGAGATAGTAAGTTTTGGAAGGAGTGTGTAGGAAAAGAACAGTTGTGTGCTGTTGATAGAATGCAATGATGTACAGCCACTGTGGAAAACAGTATGGGGAGGACCTCAAAAAATTAAAAATATAACTACAATATAATCCAGCAATCCTACTTTTGGATCAATATTAAACGGAACTGAAATTAGGATCTCAAAAAGATATCTGCACTCCCATGTTCATTGCAGCATTATTCACAATAGCTAAGATATAGAAACAACCTAAGTTTCCATCAATGGATAAATGGATAAAGAAGATGTGAGATCTATACCATGGATTATCATTCAGCCTTGAGAAAGTAGGACATCCTGCCATTTCCAACAATATATATGGACCTTTAGGGCATAATGCCAAGTGAAATTAGACAGAGAAAGACAATTACTGCATGACATCACTTATATGTGGAATCTAAAAAAGCCAAACTCATAGAAACAGTAGAATGGTACTCATCAGGGGCTAGGTGGTGGGGAACATGGAGAGATGTTGGTCAGGAGATAAAAACTTCCAGTGATAAAACAAAGAAGTACTGGGGACATAATCTATAGCATGCTTCTATAGCATAATCTAATGCTACTTGAAAATATTCTTGAAAGTTGCTGAGAGAGTAGATCGTTAATATTCTTACTACACATACATAAAAGGTAATTATGGGACATGATGGAGGTGTAACGCTATGGTAATCATTTTACAATATATGTTTATCAAATGAATATGTTGTGAATCTTAAACTTACATTACGGTATGTGTCAACTCTATCTTAATAAAGCTGAAAACATACAACAAAGATCTCAAGACAGCTTTCAGGAAAGAGATCAATAATCAAACACACTTTTAAATCCAAACACTGGTATTAATGGGTTAGGCAGTTATACAGACAACAGATAAAAAAGCACACATAAAATGTCAAAGGTGGTAGAAAAAGTAAGTCGATCAGAAAGAGAACGTAAAAAGGAACTTCATTTGAGATGTGGAGCCTGAAGAGAATCTCTGAAGTGCAGGAGGGTAGTCGCTGGTCGTGTTTGATGGGATGCTACCTGGCAAGCCTAATGTAACGTCCTTGACATCATGCTCTTGGGGCTGGGAAAAGACTTTAATAATACTAACTGCAGCTATCTAGGATGAGCCAAGTTTTTGTAGATTCTAAAGACCATTTTACTTTGGGAGTTCTTTCTTAACAAGAAATATACTGAATTTTTGAATGTGCAATGAGGTACAGACTGATCTGCTCTTGGCAGTCAATCAGTTTTGCAAGGATACTTTTGTTATCAGTATTGTATCAAAGAGAATGAAATGGGAGAGTCTAACCATTTACCTGATATTGAGAGAGGCCATGGAAAATTGATTATTACTCTGTGTGACTGTCAGACATTATTTTAGAACTTTTTTATTTATTAAAAAAACATTATTTGTATATCATTATGCTAGTGTCTTCTAAACTTTATATATATTCACCATGACTGAATTTTTGTGGTTGATGGATTTTGAAGTTTTACAATGCTTTCCATTATAACACAGGCCCTGTCCATTTCCACAGAGGGTTTAAAAGAGCAGAACTTATTAAAAAAAAAAAAAATGATGGAACTGTGCAACAAGAGATACTGGCTATTCTGAGCTAAAAGCAATACATGAAAGTTTTTATGGCCACATTTTAAGATTCTGTCAAATGCATCCACAAATGACAAAATGAAAGAAAAGGAAGTGATTTTCAAATAACTTTGGTCTCTGAAGGCAATCAAAATAATTGTCATTTCATTAAGGCCATGTATTACATCTTGCACTAGGAACCGAGGAATTCAGTATTCTAAATTACTAACCAGGCCTATTCACGAAAGAGCAGCAAATATTTTTCTGAGCACCTATTCTGTAATAGATACTTTTCCAGGGCTTGTGGAAAAAAAATAAAAATAAAAAAGGTCCCTGCATTTATGACACTAACAAGTAGAACAGACAATACATATTTTAATAAGCTAAATATCTACCAAGACCAATGGTTGTAGTTGCATTTGAGAAAAATAAAGCAGGAGAAGAGAATAATAGGTCTGGAAAAGGATTTTCAACAACACGGGGAGAAAAAGGCTTCACTGAAGGCATACAATTTGCACAAGACTTGAAGAAACAGAGGGAATGGGCCTTGCAGATAGAGAAGGAATGGGTCCTAACTATACACAGGAACGACGGACAGCAAGGACCAAAGCCCGAGTTTAGCATGTCAGTGATAGCATTGGCAATCTTACCTTTAACTGGCTACTTTGTAGGTGGCAAGAGCTCAGCCTGCCATCATTCATCAGGAAGTTGTAATTGTTCATTTATGTGTATTTTCTAAACCTCTTGAGGCCAGTAGATGTTTTTAATTTCCCTATCTTCATTGTCTTTCACTGTCTTCATTGTCAGTTCATCTTGGATTCTATATAAATTATCGCTTGATGCTGTAGATATGTCAGTTGTACCTATAAATGGAAGTTCTTGGGTTTCCGTCTATTTTCTCCAGTCAGTTTTCATCCAATCAGGATTATTAATCTGTGTGCTATAGATTGATCTCGATCCACCACCCACTCTGCTTATCCTCTACTGTTAAATCTTATCTTGAACACTTGCACTTGAAGCTTAAATTTTATAATATATGCTAAGTGTTTAAGAATTAGAAAACTCAGAGATCGCTTTATATTGTTTAAATATTAACAAGCATGGACAATGGTCCCATCCTTATCCTGCTTAAAATTATTCAAAACTCCTGTCACAAGTAAAAAAGTCTTCTCAACTATGTTTCCCTCTTAGTATCATGTGTGTTTCAGATTGAATATAAACTTGAATTATTAACCTATCCTTCAGATAATATCAAGTGGTAAAAATTTACTTAATCTTCCTAAACACCAGCCTCCAGAGTTTCCCTGTTCAGATTAATATATTTGATGATTTCCTAGTCTATAAGAGCAGATCCAGAGATGTATGTATAAACTGAATGCACAGTATTTAGGAAAACTTATACTACCAAAACAACAAGAAAAACCATATGGTCGATAAATATCTTTAGAAAAATTTGAAGAATCAGCTGACTTCTTATCTCTGAAATAATAACCAGAGAAATAAAACGTACCCCTGCCATTCCAAACCACTTATTCAGGAATTTTCTGAAGGAATTTTGATAGTAAAGCTTCTAGAAAAATCTTTCCTGAATTTTTTCACTACTTCAAGTGATGAAAATGGAGATCATCTTCTTTGTTTTTCTAATTGAAATTTATTGGGGTGACAATGGTTAGTAAAATTACATAGGTTTCAAGTATACAGTTCTGTAATACATCATCTATATATCACATTGTGTGTTCACCACACAGTCAGTTCTCCTTCCATCACCATATATTTGACCTCCTTTACCCTCATCCACCTCCTTACACTCCACCCTCTTGTAACTACTAAACTGTTGTCTGTGTCTATGAGTTTTTATTTCTTTTTTTGTTCCTATGTTGCTTTCAGTTTTACATACCACATATCAGTGACATCATATGGTTCTCAACTTTTTCGGAGTGACTTATTTTGCTTAGAATAATAATAATAATAATAATAATAATAATAATAACAACAACAACAACAAAAGTGAAGCCCATCTGAATGAGAAAATGCATTCTAATGGGAATCTTTAGGAATAAAACCTCATTAGAGTAGATACATATTAGGTAAGAAGTGAGGGAAAATGTATAAATACAGAAATGAGATAAAGGGGATGTAAAAATAACTGAGATAAAGGTGATGTAAAAATAACAGGAAATGTGAAGGAAAGTACTGTGATGGAAAAGTACCTAGTAATCAATTTTTAACCACAATACTATGTATTTTCAGTAGTAAGAGAGAGGAAGCAGAGAACTATTTAATGTAAGTTATTTTTCTTTAGTATAAATAGGAAATATATTGGTAATAGCTATCTTTGAGTACTACTTCTATAAGAAATTTCTAAATTGCTTATGTATTATATATTTAAATTTTATAACACACCATGAGTTAGGCATTATGTTCCTTTAGCACATGTAGTAAATATTTTTGCATGAGCAAAGACTACTTGTCTTTTTAAATTCAGCCTTTGATGTCAATTTACTGGTAAAAAAACAATATTATTATTATTATTATTATTATTATTATTATTATTATTTTAATTAAAGTTTATTCAGGTGTCAAGTATTAGTGAAATTACATAGGTTTCAGATGTACAGTTCTGTAATACATCATCTATATATCACATTGTGTGTTCACCACCCAGAGTCAGTTCTCTTTCAATATATTATTTAAAGTCAATGTACTGTTCAAGAAAATTGCAAATATGTATTTTACGATGCACAATAATTATAGAACTAAATATCTGACAAAAAAGCACAAAGAATATGAGAAGTGAATGGAATTAACTGTTGCAAAATTGTCACATATGGAAAATGATGTGACATTAATTCAATATATATTGTGATAATTTAAGGATGTGTATTATACTATAATCCTTAGAGCAACAACTAAAAATAAGGAAAAGCAATAAAAATTTAAAAAACAATGGCTCTAGTACTAAAAGAATAAAATATTATAAGTGTTTGATAATCCAAAAAGGAAAAGGCAATAAAGAGAAAACATTTATTAAAGAACATAGGAACAAATAGGAACAAACATTAACATAATATACTTAAAAAGAAAGATATCGATAATTACATTAAATTTTAATAGATGACATTCTCAATTATAAAGCAATGATTTTTGATGATTTTAGATTGATTTAAAAAACAAGATCTTACAATATCAAGATACAGAGTTGTTGAAAGTAAAAGAATGAAAAAAGATGTAACATATAAACATGAATCATAAGATAGCTTAGGAAACTACACTGTTAACAGAAAATTAGTCAAGAAAGAATATATTCAGAGAACTCAAGTCTCCTAATGATTCAAAGGGCCGATTTATCTCTCTCAGAGTATAGAAGCAGGGAGAATACTTACTATCTGATTCTATGATGCCAACATTACCTTAAAACCAAAACTAGACAAATATATTACAAAAACAAACAAAACAAACAAAAAACTAAAGACCAGTGTCTCTAATAAACATAGATGCAAAAATTCTCAAGAATATATTAAGAAATCAATCTAACAATATGTAAAAAAAGAATTATACAACACAACCAAGTAGTATTTATCTCAAGTATGCAAAGCTGGTTTATCACTTAAAAAACAATGAATTAATCCAGACTAAAAAACAACATCTCATGATCATATCAATAGATACTGAGAAAGCACGTGACAAAATCCAATCCTTATTCATGAGAAAAATTCTCAGTGAACTAGGAATAGAGGGTATGCTCTCAATATAAAAACAAACAAACAAACAAACAAACCCTAAAAATAAATCTACAGCTCATGTACTTAATGATGAGAAACTCAAAGCTTTCTCACAAAGATCAGATACAAAGCAAGGATTCCCTCTCAGACTTCTATTTGACAATGCATACGGTCCTTTCTAATGCAACAAAGCACAAAAAGAAAATGAAAAGTATATAAATTGGAAAGGATGACATAGAATCATCTTGGTTCACAGATGATTTGCTATGTAAAAAAAATCTGAAACAAATTCTTTAAAAACTGGAACTAATAAGTGATTATAGCAAGATAGAAAGAAACAAGGTTATCATAGCTATTGCAGAACTATTGACTATATTCCCTATATTGCACTTTACTTTCCATGACTATATACACACATATATATATATGTGTGTGTGTGTGTGTGTGTATACATACATATATATATATATATATATATATATATATATGTAAAATTTAATTATAGTTGACATTCAATATTATTTTATATTACTTTCAGGTGTACAGCATAGTGGTTAGGCATTTATGTAATTTATGAAGTGATCCTCCTACTAAGTCTAGTACCCATCCTACACTCTTTACAGTTTTTACAGTATTATTGTCTATATTTACCCTACTATATTTCATATCCCTGTGAGTATTTGGTAACTACCAATTTGTACTTCCTAATCCCTTCACCTTTCTCACCGAGCCCCCTAAACCCCTCTCACCTACCAATTATGAGTTTGTCCTATGTATCCATGAGTCTATTTTTGTTTTGTTTATTCTGTTCTTTAGATTTCACATATAAATCATATTTGTTTTTCTAAGTCTGACTTATATAACTTGGCATAATACCCTCCAGGTCCATCAATATTGTTGCAAATGATAAGATTCCATTCTTTTCTATGGCAGAGTAGCACTCCATTATATATATGTACCACAGTTTCTTCATCCAATTTTCTCTTGATGGGCATTTCAATTGTTTCCATATCTTGGCTATTGTGAATAGTGCTGCAGTAAACATAGAGGTGCATATATCTTTTCAAATTAGTGTTTGGGATTTCTTTGGATGAATACACAGACGTAGAATTGTTGGGTGATAAGAGTTCTATTTTTACATTTTTGAGGAACTTCCACACTTTTCATAGTAGTTGCACCAATTTGCAAACCCACCAACAGTGCCCAAGGGTTCTTTTTTCTCCATATCCTCCCCAATACTTGTTTGTTGATTTATTGATGGTGGCCATTCTGATAGGTATGAGATGATATCTCATTGTGGTTTTCATTTCTCTGCTAATTACTGATGTTATGCATATTTTCTTATGTCTATTGGCCATCTATTTGTCCTCTTTGGGGAAATGTCGTTTCAGGTCCTCTGCCCAATTTTCAATTGGATTATTTGTTTTTGTGTGTGTGTGTTGAGTTGTATGAATTTTTTACAAATTTTAGATATTAATCCTTTACCAGATATCTCATTGGAAAATATATTCTCTCATTCAGTAGGCTAGTTTTGTTTTGTTGATGGTTTCTTTTCACTAAAAATGTGAAAAACCTTTTTAGTTTGATGTAGTTGCCTTCGTTTTTTTTCTTTTGTTTCCCTTGTTTGAGGAGATATATCAGTGAAAATATTACTAAAGATAATGTCTGAGAGTTTACTTCTCATATTTTCTTCTCGGAGTTTTTATGGATTTCTTACATTTAACTCTTTAATCCATTTTAAGTTTATTTTTATATATGGCATAAGAGGGTAGTCCAGTTTCATTTTTTTGCATATATCTATTCAATTTTCCCAGCACCTTTTATTGAATAGACTGTCTTTATCCCAATGTATATTTTTGCTTCCTTTGTCATAGATTAAATAACCATATAGGCATGGATTTATTTCTGGGTTCTCTATTCTGTTCCATTGATCTATGTGTCAGTTTTTTCTGCCAATTCCATGCTGTTTTGATGACTATGGCCTTTTAGTATAATTTGATGTCAGGTAGCGTGATACCTTCAGCTCTATTGTTTGTATTGCTGAGGCTATTTGGGGTCTTTTGTAGTTTTATGTAAATTTTAAAATTATTTGTTCTAGTTCTGTAAAAAATGCCATTGGTATTTTGATAAGGATTGTGTTGAATCTACATATTGCCTTGGGTAGTATAAACATTTTAACTATATTAATTCTTCCTATCCATGATCATGGTATGTGTTTCCATTATTTGTATCTTCTTTAATTTCTCTCTTCTATGTCTTATAATATTCTGAGTCTTTTGCTGTCTTAGTTAAATTTATTGCTAGGTATTTTATTTTCTTTAATGCAATTGTAAATGGGATTGTTTTCTTATTTTTTTCTTTCTGATTGTTCATTATAGTTTATTAAATGCAACTGGTTTCTGAATATTAATTTGGTATCCTGCTACTTTACTAAATTCATTTATCAATTATAATATTCTTTTGGTGGAATCTTTGGGGTTCTCTATACATTATCATGTCATCTGCAGTGATGATAATTTTACTTGCCGCTTTCCAATTTGCATGGCATTTATTTATTTATTTATTTATTTATTTATTTATTTATTTATTTATATTTATTGTCTGATTGCTGTTGCTAGGACTTCCAGTACTATGTTGAATAAAAGTGGTGAAAGTAAACATACTTGTCATGTTCCTGATCTTAAGGAGAATGCTTTTAGCTTTCTCCATTGAGTATGATACTAATTCTTTTTTAAATGTCTGGTAAAATTCACCTGTGAAACCATCTAGTCCAGGACTTTTGTTTGTTGGGAGATGGTTGATTACTGATTCAATTCTGTTAGTATTAACTGGTTGTTTCAGATTTTCTGTTTCTTCTTGATTCAACCTTGGGAGATTATATGCTTCTAGGAATTTATCCATTTCTTCCATATTTTCTGATTTGTTGGCATATAGTTGCTCATAATGTTTCCTTAAAATGTTTTATATTTCTGTTGGTGTCTGTTGTCACTTCTCCTTCTCTGTTTCTGATTATATTTATTTGGGTCCTGTCTCTTTGTCTCTTGATGAGACTGGTTAAATGTTTGCCTTTTGTTTATCTCTTCGAATAACCAGCTCTTGGTTTCATCAATCTTTTGTATTGTTTTTTAGCCTCTATTTCTTTTCTTTCTTTTTTTTTTTCCCACTGTGATCTTTATTATGTCCTTCCTTGTACTCATTTTCAGCTTTGTTTGCTGTTTTTTTTTTCCAGTTGCCTCAGGTATAAAGTTTATTTATACCTACATTTATTTATAAACACTGTGTATTTGAGATTTTTGTTGTTTTCTTTAAGTAGGCCTGCATTGCTATGGATTTCCCACTTTGAACTTTTTTACTGTGTCCCATAGATTTTAGGTCATGTTTTCATTTTTTTCTGTCTCAAGGTATCTTTCTTGGTCTCATTGTTCACCCATTCATTATTTAGTAGCATGTCATTTAGCCTCCCAGTGTTTGTGTGTTTTTCAGTTTTCTTCTTGTAAGTGATTTGTAATGTCATACCATTGTGGTCAGGAAGACAAAGACTCTTGATATAAGTGCTATCTTCTTAAGACTTGAGACTTGTTTTGTGGCCTAACATGTGGTCTCTCTTGGAAAATGTTCCAAGTGCACTTGAGAAGAATGTGTATTTTGTGCTTTGGGGTGAAATGCTCTACAAATATCAATTAAATTCTTCTGATCAAGTGTGTCATTTAAGGTTTTTGTTTCCTTGTTGATTTTCTGTCTGGAAGATCAGTCCTTTGGTGTCACTGGGGTGTTCAAGTCCCCTACTATGATTGTGTTACTGTCAATCTCTAACTTTATGTTGGTCAATATTTGTTTTATATATTTTGGTGCTCCTATGTTGGATGCATAGATGCTTATTAGGGTTATCTTCTCTTGTTAGATTGATCCCTTTATCATTATGTAATGTCCTTCTTTGTTTTTTATTTAAGTCTTTGTTTTAAGGTCTAGTTTGTCGGATATAAGTATTGCTACCACAGTTTTTTTCTCATTTTCATTTGCATGTTTCTATCCCTTTACTTTCAGTCTATGTGTGTCTTTTATTGTGTGGTGTGTCTCTTGTAGACAGCATATGCCTGGGTCTTGATTTCTTCTCTATTCACCTACCCTGTGTCTTTTGATTGAAATATTTAATCCATTTCAATTCAAATTGATTATTGACAAGTACATAGTTATTAGCATTTTATTATTTATTGTTGATCTTCTGTTTGTTTGTTTTCCCCCTCCTTTTTAAAGAAGTACTTTCAACATTTCTTGTATTACTGACATTTGTTGTATTGCTGGTTTGGTTGTAATGTATTCCTTAATTTTTTTTGTTTGTTTGTTTTTGTTTTTTGTCTGGGAAGCTCTTTATCTCTCCTTTTTTTAAATGAGTGTCTTACTGGGTAGAGCGGTCTTGGTTGTAGGCCCTTGTTTTTCATCACTTTGAATAATTCCTACCGCTCCCTTCTGGCCTGTAAAGTTTCTGTTGAGAATTCAGCTGACAGTCTTATGGGATCTGCCTTATAAGTAACTAATTGTCTTTTGCTACTTTTAAATTTCTTCTCTCTTTTTCTTAACCTTTGCCATTTTAATTATAATGTCTCTTGCTGTGGGCCTGTTTGGGTTCACCTTCTTTGGGACTCTCTGTATTGCCTGGTCTTGTATCTCTATTTCTTTCACCATGTTGGGGAAATTTTCAGTCATTATTTCTTCAGACAGTTCCGCAATTCCTTGCTCCCTCTCTTTTCCTTCTGGTATTTCTATGATGAGAATATTGTTATGCTTGATGTTGTTCCACAGACCCCTTAAACTATCTTCATTTATTTATTTATTTTTTGAGTCTTTTTTTCGTTTTGTTATTCCGATTGGGTGTTTTCTGTTACCTTATCTTCTATATCACTGATTTAATGTTCTGCTTCATCTAATCTGTTGTTGATTCCTTCTAGTGTATTCTTCATTTCAATTATTGTATTCTTTTTCTGACTGGTTCTTTTTAATGTTTTCTATATCCTTCTTTATGCTGACTATCTCTTTGTTGAAGAGTCACTAATTTCTTTAAGCATTCTTCTAACCAGTGTTTTAATCTCTCTCCCTCCCTCCCTCTCTCTCTCTCTCTCTCTCTGGTAAGTTTGTTGCCTCTATATCATTTAATTCATCTTTTGGAGTTTTCTCCTATTCTTTAATTTGGGACATTTTTCTTTGTTTCCTCAGTCTGGGTGCCTCTCTGTATTAGCTTCTATGTATTAGGTCGATTTACTATGTCTCTGTGTTTACAGGGTGGCCACAGGCAGTATGCATCCTGTGTGGTCCAGTGGCGTAGTCTCCCTGATTACCTGTGTGTATATTCCAGATTGACCCTTGTGTATGTTGTATGTATTCTCTTGTCTAGTTGAGTCTTACTTTTGGTGCATCACTGGGTGCAATTGACTCTGAGGTTGACTGGCTGTGAGGATTGGCTATGCCTGCAATCTATGGACTGCTCTATGGGGGCTGAACCCTCAGGTGGGGATTCACTTCAACGGCTCTTGTGCCTGTTGAGACCGACCACCCTTTGCGTGTACCACTTATGGGGGTAACTAGGTAGTGCTCTGATGTGGTCTGATATGGCCAGTGAATGGCCAGCCTTTGCAGGTCTTGTTTTTGGTGTCTCACAGGAGGGTCTTACATGCAAGCCATTTTCAGCATTACCTGTGACAGGTTAGGGGTTCCCTGGTAGGAGCCATAAAGCAATATTTGGTTGGCTGCTGCCTTTGCTGGACCTGGCGGTGTGAGTGTGTGTGTGTGTGTTGGGGGGGGTGGCTTGCTGTGAAGCAAGTCTGGCTGCCACCAGTATTGGGACAGGGGCAGCTTAACAAATGTCACAGGGCTCCCATAGCCTTGTTGCCACATGCTGGCTGCCCATAAGGCTCAGTCATTGAAAGAGCCTTCTTAGGTGTGTGAGCCTGGCTGTTGACCGGTGTCTACAGTGAGGCAGCACTAGCTGGGTGGGGCAAGGACATAGGTAGTCAAGAGGTAAGACCGATGGAGTTTACCAAGTTAATGCAGATTCAGTTCTTGCACCAGTGCCAGGCCCAGGACCACCTTGCAAAACACCCTGAGCACACTGTGGCCAGCAGAAGCCTGAGTGCCATGCAAGAGAGGCTGCAATGCAAGTGGTGACTGGCTGCACACCACTGAAAAGTCCCCAGAACACCTTGGCTGTCTGCTGCTGTAAAAGTCTTCTGTAGTTTGTGGGGTGGGGCCGGCTGCTCAGTAGCCAAGCATGCTCCTGTCAGTGCAGCCCTAGCTGGGCGAGGCAGGGACCCAGGGTTCACCAAGGTGGAGCGCAGGTGTGCAGACCAATGCAGTTCAAATTTGCCCCTTTGGGAGAGGGTTTAACGTAGAAAAGCTGGCACCCTTCTATAGGCTACATGTGAGACAGGTTCCACACAGGGACAATGGTGTCCCTCCAGCCCTTTTTCCACAGTCACAAAACTCAATCTTTTCCCCTATGTTTCTGGTGCTTTTCAAGTTGCCACCCCAACACTGGATCCCAGATGAGTGCAAGCGAGTCTGTGTGTGGGCCCTTTAAGAGGATAGCTGGGTTTCCTTCTGTCTCATGGGGATAGATGTACAGAGTCCTTGCTGATGTTCACTGCCAGATGTTGTGGGAACTCCTCTTTCTGGTCCTGTATCCCTGGATGGGGGAGCCTGGTGTGTGGCTGGGACCCCTTCCTTTTCAGTGGGGTACCTCTGCCACCAAGGTGTCCCTCCTGGTGTTCAACCACTGCATGTAGATTTGGGGTCAGCCTGTTTCACATCTCTGACTCTCCTACCAGTCTCAATGTGGCCTCTCCTTTATATCCTTAGTTATAGGTGTACTGTTCAGCTAATCTTCAGATGATACTTGAGCTTGATTTTTCTATAATTTAGTTGTGATTTTGATGTGATCCTTGCAGGCAGCAAGCATAGCGTTTATCTAATTCACCATCTTGGTCTGTCTCTGGCCCACTTATGCTTTTAATCTGTTGGCTTTGAGTTAGAATTCCTCTGCTATTTTAACTACCTGATCAATAGCATCCTTTCTCTGAGTATATTTTTAACAGACACTATCTTCATGATTCTATTTAAATTTTTTTATACAAACTCGATTGGATCTAAATATTTTCCTTGAAGTTTTCCAGTGTGCTGAGAGTATTCATTTTTTTTCTTGTGGGTTTTTATGGAGTTTACACATTCAAAATACATTTTGTTTATGGGTTTGGAAATAAAGGCATGGGCAGAGGAGCAGTTGAATATGACCAATGGATCATCTTAATAACAAATACATATGTTTAAAATGATAAAATAAAATATAAGTTAAAGGGAATGGTATGTAGCATTCATTTCTTAGAGCTTCATAGGTAGATTTTGGAGATTTATTTTGTTTTCATAAAATATTATGGTATGATTAAATTATTTACCTCAGTAATTTATAATCTCTATACTTTATTTTCCCTGCCATTTAATTGCAAACCTAAATTCAAAATCAATATAGTATATTCCCAAATAAAATTGTGTTAGTTGTCATGAATCAAATTGGCAGCTCAGTTTTAGCTGAATCTTACTGCTTGGTCAGTTCCAATATTGTAGTTCATATATGGAAGGTGAATACTTGATTTTATTACCTGTGTATGCGTTCCAGTCTCATCTCTCATTATCAGCAACTAATTCCTTGTGTTATGCAGTCCTGCTATGCACTGTGCCTGTGTTCCCTGCTAGGACTTCTAATCATAAGTGTATTTGCTGTTGCTTTAGCATCAGGATGCCCATCACTAGTGTTTGAAACTCTGTTGTCTCCTCTTCAAATTCACCTACTTTAAAATCTCACCCTCTTTCAGAATTTATGATATATATATATACACACACACATATATAATATATGTGTATATATATATATATACATATATTATACCTACCAGTGTTTCAGTGCTAACTACTATCCTGTGTTTCCTTTGTCATATTACCTATCATATTCCCCAATAACTGATGTGCCCCTGTGTACTTTAGTTCACATGTTATAGAAAAACCTGTTTTGGTATACATCCCTGCTTATTCAACCTTATGACGTCATATTAAGTTGTGTATTAAGTGGAAAAAAATCATACTATTAAATATTCTAGTGCTTTCCAAAAATCAAGTAATAGAAAACATCATACAAATATGTGCATTATATTCAATACGTATGAAAATACATATGTGTAATGAGATGCATTTATAAAATGTATTGTTTCTCGAAGCAAGAATTGCTAATGAGATTTTCATTAGCTTTCTGTTAATTAAACATAGTAAAAACATTTATATAAACATTCCATGCAAATTAAAGTGGGGATTTTTCTTTTTTAGTCTAATGCTGCTCTTAACTTTCAGCCAAAGACAGTGCTTCCTTTAATGATAATTAATTTCATACAGCTTATCCCGACTATTTATTTTATCCTTTAAAAAAAATAACATACAAAATATTTCTCTGAAGATAAAAATCTCTGGCTAATTTATTCAGTGACCTTATTTTTTCTCATTAACAGGGTGACTATTGTACTCTGAACATACTTTACTGTAATGTTACCCTCTCTTGAAGTATATTTTTATTTAGCCAATAAACCAAAGCATTTTTTATTGTGCTTAGAACACTTAATATGAGTTGTACCCTCTTAACAGTTTTTTAAGTGCACAGTACAGTATTGTTCATTACAGGCCCTATGTTGCATGGCAGATCTGCAGAACTTATTCATCTTGCATAACAGAAACTTTGTCCTTCTACAACTATCATTTATTTTATATATACCAACAATATATTGGGCTCTTCTCAGTAACAGCTCATTATTGCTCTGTAACTAATCCACGGAAATCAGTACAACTCGACTCCCTAAAGGGAGTCCCAGATGATCTATGTAGAACAGCTGAAAGCTAGAGTGATATTCACACATTGTGTGTAAATAAAGACCAAGGCAATCTTGTGTGTATTGCAAATTGTATAGAGTCTGAGATTTTTATGTTACATACTAGCCAGTCAGCTCCATGAATGAGGAGAGAAGACATAAGATTCCTGGGTCAGATATATAGGACTTTATTATTCATTGTGTAATAAATAGCAAAAGCTCTATGACTGTACCAATTCCCCTGGATCTCAAGTCCCTGAGCCATGGGTTGGGGATGACAGGCCCAGAATGAACAAGGTCAGTGCTGTGCTAGGTGGTTTGCATTATAACTGAAGAACCCTAAACGGAGTTTCAAATCTTTTATGATGGGCTCCAGCAAACCTGGCTAACATTTGCATCAGAGTGAGCCTTTGTTTTCATTATACTGAAGAGTAAATAATTCTTCCCTTTGTTCCAGTGGAAACATTATCTGTACATTTCTTGGGTATCCAGGATGCATACATTCCTGAAAAGACAGAAAGACAAGCTGGAAAAAAGAGTGGTTAATGCCTTGATTGCATGACATAAAGAAACAAGAGGCCCAACCAGAACTGTCTTTTAATAGTGTGCATATTTTCTGTGCTTCTATCACAGCATATGTTGTGCTGTACTGTAATCTACTGTTCACTTGTCTCTCTTCTTAATACTAATCGTTGTCTATCCCTTTATTGATTTTGAAGCAGTAGCATCTAGAACAGAATTTAAGTGATCAATATTACTAAATGAATAATGCAATTTTATCTAGTGACCTTAAAATGAGTACAATTATTTAAAAGTACTTCTTTAAACTTTGTACTTCTATAACTATCATTTATTTTATATATACCAACAATATATTGGTAAAAGTAATCATTTAAAATTATTTAAAATACATGAAGAATATGACACTTTCAGAATACTACTGGTCAACTAGCCAGACTCTCTTTACTTAGAGCAAATTCTATTCTGAAAAAAGAAATAGAAACAAATTTAACTTAATCTGAAAATTGTGAATATTAGCAAACTTGGATTTAGAAACAGCAAAAGGTCACATAGTTCTGAGAGCATGTAAGAATTATACATCCTGTGGCTGTAATAGGTCTGAAGAAAGTGGTTTCTTGTGAAAGGCATTGGTAACTGGTTGAGTGCTCTAATGACAATGAGACAACATTAGTTCATTGCCTTCACTTCAAGAACAAGAGAGAGCCTGGAAGTACTATAGATACCTACACCTAAACCATATCTCATCAGCTAAGGATACTCAATCAGTTAGTTACATAGTTTGTAACTCTGAAGAGGAAGCAGGGATGACTGGATACCCCCAAAAGAATGAACAAGGAAAAATTAATTGTATACATTGTTATAGTGGATTTATAGTGATTATATGAAATTTTCCTGAAACTCTGCACATGATAAATATGAAAAGAAAAGGCAAATTCAAAGAACACAATTTTAATAAAGCACCCTATATTGTGATGACAGTTATTATGATTGATGACTAACTAGGCAAAATATGGGAATATAATTGGCTATTTGCATTTACATTTTTAAAAAATGTTCCTTTGTTTAAGCTACATTTAAAGTGTAAAGCTTTTATGTTTTTTAAATCATTACCAATAGAGGAAAATATGCTGAATAAAGAAACATGTACTCAACAGAGTTATGCTCACAGGAATGGGTGGGAGAAATATAATCCTCTTTAAGTAGAAATAAAATCAATGTACTGGCTGCCTATGATATCAGAAATTAAAAATACTGCAGCTTCCTCATAGAAGTGGTATCAGGTAGCATTTGTTCTTCTATTTCTGGCTTATTTCACAAAGCATATGGCCTTCTAGGTTCATCTATGTTATTCCATATGGCAGGACTTCCTTCTTTTTAAAGGGTGAATAGTGTTCCATTGTGTATATATGCCATATTTTCTTCATACAAAATAGTTACACTCCTAGAAGCAGAGAATAGAATGGTGGTTGTCAGTGGCTGCACAAGGGAGAAATAAGGAAGTATTAGTCAAAGAGTACAGCATAGTGTGGATGGTTCATAATATTGCATTGTGTACTGAAAATTTCACTAAGAGGATAGATCCAATATTAAGTATTCTTTTCACTAATGATAAAAAGAACAACAACGGCAACAACAGCAACTAATAAAGAGGGCAGGAGGAAACTTTTAGAGGTGTTTATGGCTTAGATTGTCGTGATGGATTCCCTAATGTATATTGATTTTAAAACTCATTAAGTTGTATATATTACATATATACAGCTTTTCTGTATTTCAATCGTACCTCAATAGAACAGCAGTTTAAAAATAGAGAAAAAAATAAAATGTTTAACAGTGCAAATTGGAGTTTCAAGAAGAGTTAGAAGTCAGAACTTAAATTTCGGTAAAGTAGCATATCTATGAAGAAATGTTCAGATCTGTGACTAAGCAGCTCCTACAAAATCCACATTCTCAGCAGTTGACTAGTGCAACTATGCCATCCAAGGATCAATTAGAATATATTTTATCCATGGTGTTACAATGCCACTCCAGGTTACCTCTTCTATAATCCCTGCCTTGGCATGCTGAGGAGAAAGCCAAGATACATGGCTGTGTGTTAATATCCATGAGAGTTAGTCAATCTTTCAGTGCCATTGACTTTATGTTCATTAATCCAATATAAATACCTAATTGAGCTTCTAACATTCACAGGATGCTTGCTTTGGTTCTGCATGGCAGTGGTCAGAAACCCCTGT
Organism: Rhinolophus ferrumequinum; assembly: GCF_004115265.2. NCBI lineage: Eukaryota > Metazoa > Chordata > Mammalia > Chiroptera > Rhinolophidae > Rhinolophus > Rhinolophus ferrumequinum. The sequence goes on from NC_046287.1 coordinate 31,874,236, forward strand.
CTCTGGTCTGTCTATAAGGACTTAGGAGGGTGTGCCAAATATATCAGACCAGGGCTGGAATCAGCACTGCATCAGTTAAGTCAGGGTTTAAAGAGAACATTAAAATATGGATAATGGAGAATTGCAGATTTGATCCTGTTTTTTCATAAAGCAAGGGCCTCACATTCAAACACAGGTAACAAAACAAAGCAGGAACATAAATTAATTCAGCAGATGATGCTTTATCTAAAGAAACTGGTACTGCTCAGTTCTAGCCATAGGTAGCCAGGAAAAAAATACAGGTCCAAAATTACAGGATTATCTTTTGTTTGTTCGATTGCTCTGCATTGTTTGTTTGTGTTTTTTGTTCTTTATGGAGAGGGGAGTTTTGATATGTTTTATTTTTTGAGATGCTTGATTTGAGCCTCACCAATCAAAAAACTGTTAGCAGTAATCTTCAATTCTCACTTGTCTGCCAGAACAGTGCCCATAACACTTCAGTGAGCGCATGAATTACCTAAGAATTTTGGAGACTGATTCAGTAGATCCGGGGTAGCATTTAAGATTCTGTTTCTAACAAGCTCCAACATGATACTGTTACTGATCCATGAATCACAGTTATAATAGTAAGGGACTAATTCATCTAGAACTAATACATTTATACATTAAATTTCCAGTTTTATAAGTAAGCTACTAAATGAATAAAGGAAGGTCTAAGATATCTTTGCTTATAGATAAAAAGCACAAAGGAGAATATTTTCTATTAACTTGGCCAAGTACTTTATGATCTCATTGAATATCTATTTACAAAGCATACACTTATAGCAATATATTTTATTTCTGATATTTCAATATTTTTTCTGGTCAAAATTCAATTTTAAGTTTATATGGATTTAAAAAAAAACACACTTATATTGATCAATACATAACCAAATAATAAACAAAATAATATTTGTGGGGGATGGGGCTTGATAAGTAAACGACAAAACCTTGAGTAATATGTTAAACTGGAGTCTGTTTCAGAATCGCTAATCACACAAGCAGTTGTTGATGAAGGAGGGGGAGCGGATGTTGTTTCCAGTGTTCAGATATGTTATTTCCCAAAAGAGTTATTTGTAGGATAGTTGAGCATCAAAGACAGCAATGCGACCAGGTTCATTAAAATTCCTTGTTGCAAATAAAAATCGCGTGGGAACATAGGCATTCTTTTTATATTTAACTTGTATTCATGCTCTAGAGCAGGGGTGTCCAAACTGTGGCCCATGGGCCAATGCGGCCCACAATCCATTGTTAATTGGCCTGCAGCAAATTCCAAAAATATATTTAGTTTACTTAAATAAACCAGGTGAGGCAATACGTACTTCACCTCGAGTGAGTGGCCCGGCTGTTTGTGTACTTTACCGCATATGGCCCTTGGTGAAAAACGTTGAAACAAGTTTGGACACCCCTGCTCTAGAGGCTCCGTTTCAATGTAATTTGGGAGTTTCTACTGTCCCATTTAGGATGTCGATGGTTCAATTTGGTAAATAAATGAGTTTTCCTAAATGTTGATTGCAATATCTTAGGTTAGCATGTGACTACAAAATAATCGTTTCTACATTTTAATTTCAAAAATATTAAACCACTGGTTTCTGTTTTTATATTTCTTAAACTTCCCCCACCTCCTACTTCTAGAATTGCCAATATGGTTAGGCAAAGTTTGGAAAGAAAGGATTTTTGCTTGAATGACTACTATTTAATTACACTTGAATGACATCTCCTTTCTGATGAGTCACATTCATTGCTACATCTTCTTACTTTCAGCCCTGAAGAAAAAAAAACACTGTAGTAGATACAGATAATGATTATATAGAGTCGTATGAATACTTCCCTGGAAATAGTCTTCTTTGAAGACTGAAAAGCTTTCAAGAACCCCTGGATTAAATCTTAATTCCTGTCATCATTTTAGGTGCTATGCCTAAAATGAGGTGAGCATATCAGGAAAGAGAATTTATGAATATGGAATACATGCTTAAGACCAGAAATTATTTGCCTTGAACAGGATTCTCTGTCTGTGCCATGTATAGCACTGTCAACTCATTTCATTTGTGCCTGGTTACATAAAACAAGTTAGATTTATAAAATAATATTAAGAGAGACAATTAACATACTGATAATATGTGTACATTTATCATTTACATTTAACAAATGTGCCATCTCAAACTAATGGCTTTAGTTGCTGCATAGTGAAAGCCGTTGGGATATTATGAGAAATAAAAATATGAATACAGTTAAAAATTTTAAAAAAATAGATTGTATTTATTTTCATAGTAATTATCATGGTAATTATCATAGTTTGTGTTGTTTAAATGTGATCTTAGAGAAGTCACACATTATCCATCTTAAGTGTTTTAATGTGAAAATGATGATGATAGGACCATCATCCCTTTGGATTACTATGGAGATTTAATAGATAACACATAAAAAGTATCTTGTACTATTTGTCATGTATTATCGTTGTTATAGAACATGTCTCAAGGTAAATGCTCCCCTTACCTTATGATTAATACATATAATGTATTATATATATGTATATAATATATAGTATATTTGTTTATCTTTTTCTTTATAGAAGAGGGCATTGCCTCTGTGAAATTCTTTCTCAGGAACACAAAACACATGAGGTATAGAGATACTATCATTGTCATTATTATGTCATAATTATTACTATAATTTTTATTGTTCAAGGCATTATACATCAGTTTATTTAGCATTCATGCAGCAGCTATTGAGTGCCTATTATGAGCTAGGTGCAGCTAATCTTAGTACTTGAAATATATCAGTGAACTAAGACATCATGTTGCTTACCTACTAGTAAGAGAAGGCAGATATTTTATAATAGTCAACATAATACATAATAGTAAACATAATACATTGATGCAATACATTTACTGTTACAAGTATTAGTTACATGGCCGTGCTGGACTTTTCTCTGAATGTCACTCTGGATCCACTTTCCACTGTCCCCACCATGACCTCCAATCAGACCCCTGTGAACTAATTCTACTGTCCCCCTCAGCCTTCCTACATCTGATTAGGTTTAGCCAATGGGTTACTCCTGCAGAAAATAAGGAAGGATACAGAATAGATAAGTGTTTTTATTCTTTCAGTTTCTCCCTCTGGGTCTAGTTCTATAGCTGGGGGTATATCTCTTGATCAACTGTCCTTGGATGATTTTCAAACAATTCTGATTTAGCATGAAAATTCTAAAATATGTATTTCATCTATTAATAAATGACAACTAAAATGGGTTTTTGATCTTTGTAAACTATCAGTGTGGAAACATTAGCCTTGGTAATGATAATTCATACTATATGATTACTAATTCTTGGTAGGCAGTAACCTTGTTTTCTTCATATTTGGATTTCTTACTGATTTGCATAGTAATTAGCTAATAAATATCTTTAAAATCAAATCTAAATGAATTAATTCAACAAAATTTATTGAATGCCTACTTTATTCCACAAACTCTGCCAGACATTAGACATACAGCTATAAAAAAAGATGACATTTTTTTCCTGAAGATAAATTAATTGGGAAGAAAGGCATGCACATACACAATACTAGTAGAATACAATCACAGCATTTTAAATCTGGCTTTATGCTTTCAGTATGCAGTTGCAGCATGCAGGAAAGAAATAGGGAGTTTATCATGCAAGCAAAAAGTTAAAGGACACTTCAGAATGACTAGCTTTGGTAAAGGTATGCCTGGTTTAAATCTAAGAGCGCTGCATTTGTTGAGGTCTGTTAGGCAAGGAGACAAGGTGAATAGGGTGAGTCCAGATCTGAGAAGCGTATAGAATCTTACATAACACAAGTAGTATAGCTTTTAATCACGGGCTTTGACATTAGAGAAGCCAAGGCTTTCATCTTGGCTTCTCACTTACTGTCTCTGGGTATTTATTTCAGTTTCTTCATTGCTAAGTTGGAAATAGATCTTAGTAGTTAGTACTCAATGTGGTTTAAAGGACTAAATTTGTTACTGGTAAGTGGCTTTGTAAGGTGTTTTACTCAGAGAAAGAGTCAGAATTATTCATGTGTTTTTAGTAATTTCAGCATAATTATTTTTCTTATCCCTTTAAAATTCTTATGCTCACAATTTTAAACATTTTCTCATAGAAATCGTGAAGAAAGTTTTTTATAGAGATGTGGCGAGGGTAGGTATACATTTTAAATGCAAAGGGAGCTTTTTGTGAAAAGAAACAGGAAACAGGAAGATACATTGTGAGGCTGTATCAGGAGTCCAGGTGAGAATGGAAAACTCTTCTCAAAAACTAGGTGAGCTGCTTTTAACTAAATACAGATCATTAAATTTAAGATTTTCAAAACTGATGTAAAAATCATTTAAGGACATTATACATTATTATAATATGATTCCAATACAAAGCTACAAACTGTGTGAAATCACTATTAGTTTCTTGTTTTATTTTTGTTTTATGCCAAATGCATAGCCATTTTAGGGCTCTGAAGTTTAATTGTAAAATCTCCCCAGGAAAACTCTACAACTCAGTGGATTATCAACCTTGAACTTAACATTTAGTAATCTTTCACCTCTCCAGTGTCCTTTGTTTCAGTACTCAAATAATCTTTGTTCTAAAACATCATTTTGGATCTGACTCTTTGTCTAGTCTAGGGACACATAAAGCGCTGTTCAAAAAAAGGCTTCATTTGGCTCCAGAAGTTTCCCTTCGAGTAATTAAACTATCACAAGTAGTGAAGGTTGCTATCTGTCTTTGAAGGAACCTGTGAGAGATATATTAGAGACAGTCAGACAAGCAGGCAGACGTATAGACAAAGGCAAATAGATTTGTTTAGGAATAATATATGCAAAAAGACAAAAGTGTGATATGCTACTTTATATACATTTGTGAATGAGGCTCTCTTTTCTATGAAGTCTTTATTGTATTTTGTTGGATAAATAGATATGAAAAATCAGTGGACAAATGGATGGATGGAAAATAGATGTTTGTATTTTCTCCAAAATTCGTACATGACAGATACCCCAACATTTTAGCTATGAATAAGAATCCACAACAAAATGCTCCATCACACAATAATAAACTTTTGTTGATCTATAATATCTGTCAATTATGGTAGTGTTTTAAATTGTGTTTAAACTTATAAAAATAAAGAATACACTATAAATACTCGAGTTAGATATTTTCCACTTTTATTTTTCTCTTTTAAAATTTACTAGTCCTATTGGCACATTGAAATCGAGCATTATGCTTACATAATGTCATATATTTATATTTTATAATTATGCATATATTTATGTCTGCTTTATAAAAATTTCCCCAAACTTTTATCATGAGCATTTACTAATGTTATTAAATATTCTTCTATTATAAGGGTTTCTTAGTTTGTTGTTTTGTTTTTATGTGTGCAGATTATCTCATCATCTGGATACAAGACATTACTTGATAGCAAACAAGTATCTATTATTCGTTGTGATCTCTATGGATGGATCTCTTATCAATTTGCGATAAGATTTAAAATATTTGTATAATATAGATCATAGGAAAATGCATTTGGTGCATACTGTATATTATATCTTGTGTTAATCGCTTTTGAGAATAACAAGTAAAATAAAATGTATTTATCAGAAAGTATAAACATACATACACACGCACACACAGAAAGGAATAAATGAGACTGTATACAAGTGTAATACATTGAAGTGGTAGGTCAAAATCCATTATGTTTTTAACCCAAATATATTGAATTTATTGCCATATATTTTTTCTTCACTGTCCATAAATAAGTTTTTATTAATATATAAAAACTTTCAGTGCATATTAGTTACTGCATATCGTGTAGTCCATAAATACTGTTTCGAACTACTTGTTTAATCCCTGAAATGTAAGTTTCTATTGCCAATTACTTCTAAAGCATATCTCATTTGCAAATGTATTTAAATAACAACAAATATTAATAATTTTATAACTTGACAAGAAAATATAAAAAATAATGGCACTTTCAACAGAGACTCAAATGTGTAAACTTAATAATTTGTAATAAACTAAAATGTATTTACAAAATAAAATCGCCTTTTAAACTATATTAATGTAACATTTAATAAATATATTTTCTGTATAGCTCTTATAGCAACTAATATAAGAGAGACAAATTATATTTTGAAATAATGTTTGAAAACATGATCATTAGTTATGACTTTACAGATTTTCATCTCAGTGTAAAGATAAATTATTCTATTGTGGCAAGAAACCATAACATGCTGGCTATCCTACAAAGAAAATTACAAATTTGTATTTGTTTCTAACATCAAATAAAAAACATAACAAGATTAAATGGGGAAAAAATTAACTGGATGGTTATATCCAAGTCATGGCTGTCAGAAATTCCAATTTGACTTCCTAATCTACTCAGTGTTGTGTGAAGAGCTAATCATACTCCTAATCATAAAAGTAATAGTCATCCAGACTTGAAAGGTTGTATGTGTAAAGGATAAAGGGTAAATCAATCTTCATATAATTTCTGTTCTAGGATATTCTTGGATGAGACAGAAAATCATGCTCTTCTTTTGTCTTCATTTTGGTTTTAATTTTGTTTTCCTTCTGAAGCTAGAAACAGTTTGTAATGATCAAATACTTTGTGATTTTCTTATCATGAATAAAATGGTCTTTTTTATATTGATTTGGAGCATGTCATAGGCTTCCATTCACATAATTATGCAATTAAAACTTCATTCATTTATTTGATAATACAATTAGTATTTGCAAATGGAATTTACAATATTTATTACTTTGTAATAGATCAAGGTAGCGAATATTACTGAATGTGTTTCCAGGCACTATTTACAAATAATTATAGCTAAAATGTATTTCACCTTTTATTTGTACACTGTCCATTATTTGTGAAATATTTCTTCAAACTAATTGAGACACATGGCAATTTCTGCAGTAGTACTGCTTTCAAATAGTTATAGTTATACTTGAAGTAATAATGAATCCCACGAATTAAATAATTTCAAAAATAAAATGGGAAAATGTCTAGAATAAAATCAATTTACAAAAAATATGTGTCTAATTAGAAAAATATTCTACAACCACTGAGTAATAAATAGACATTCCAACTAAAATAATGATGAAAGCCCATTTCCTTCTATCAGATTTGCATAATAATGCCCAAAGTCAGCCATGGTTTGGAAAACCAACCACTCTCATATAGTCTTTAATGGAAGTGTATAGATTGGTACAAATATTCATTTTGCAATATGCATTATATGTGAAAAATCTACACATAATTTAATTTCTTTTTTATTTAATTTATTGGGGTGATAGTGGTTATTAAAATTATGTAGGTTTCAAGTGTACAATTCTGTAATATATTGTTTATATATTGTATTGTGTGCTCACCACCCAGAGTGAGTTCTCCTTCCATCACCATATATTTGACCCCCTTCACCTTCTTCTACCATGCTCCCTCACCCCTTACCTTCCGGTAACCACTAAATTGTTGTCTGTGTCTATGAGTTTTTGCTTGTTTGTTTGTCTTGTGAGTTTGTTGCTTTCAGTTTTATATGCCATATATGAGTGAAGTTATATGGTTCTCAACTTTTTCTGTCTGATTTAAGTTAATTTCTGAATTTAATATAAATAAGTACCACTTCAAAATATGTGGAAAGATAAACATATAAGATGCTTACCGCAGCATTGTTTTTAGGGACAAACATCTTGAAAGTATTCATTGCAAAATAACTAAACAACACATACATATTAAATCCTTCATTTGGGTTAATTTGCATGAACAATACAATAAACAGTACATAAACCAGTTCTATGGTTGTGCAACATTATTTGAGATATATAACAGCCAAAAAATCAACTTGAATGAATATTATTAAAAAAAAAAATGGTACTCTAGAGCTTATGACATGGGTATCTAATCTAAGCTGGGAGGGCTTCTTGAATACCTGTGGGTTGGTCTGAGGTCTGATGACCTTCTCTATATGGGTAGAGAAAGAGGAAGAGTGTATCAGATGACATGACTCAAGACAGAAGAACCTCAGAATATATTAAGTTCTTCAGGAAGACTATACACAGAATATACTAAGTGTTTAAAGACTAAGCTGAAGCACAGGTGTCCGGCATCAAGGGGGAGAGTAACTAGTATAAATGTAAAGTGTACAATGCAGATACTTAAAACGTTTTTCTGCAGGATGTAATGATTGTTTGTATATGAGGCTAAAGATACAAAGCAGTAAATTGTTAATTTTAGATTTTTAATTTGAAACAATGTTAGTTAAAATTTGGGAACAGTAGAATTTTTTTCAGATATAATAAAGATCAACTACAATTATATATATATATATATATATATATGTGTATATATATATATATATATACACATACATGAAGTATATATACATATATACACACACACACACACACACACACACACACACACACACATATACATACAAGAAGTGGAGTACAGCATTAGGAATAGAGACAGAGGAAACATAATGGCTGTGTGCGATGTCAGAGGAGTAGTTGATGGCGGGAAGGGGGTTTATCACTGTGTGAGGGATATAAATGATAAATGTCTATTACATTGTTTTGTACACCGGAAACTAAAAAAAAAGAAAGTTAAGCTGAGCTCAGTTTGGTGTTGTGGATTTGATATGCGTAGAGATATAAAAGTAAAAGTATCTTGGAGACACTTGCATTTTTCTGAAATTTGGGAGAAATAACCATGGATATAATACATATTTGAGAATCATCCCGAATTAAAAGCATTAAGATGGATGAAATCAACCAGAGGATATGAACATAAAAGTACTTGAGATGTAGTCCGGGTAATTTCACCCACTTAAGTATTTGGTAGAAGAGATGAAACTGAGTGGAGAGTGAGGAGGAGCAGCCAGGAAATAAGAAGGAAATCCAAGAGACGGTGTTTTTTGGAAAGCCAGGAGGGCAAGTATGATCAGCAGTGTCAAAAGTTTCCCCCAAAAAAATCAGGATTAAAAAATGGAACCTAGAATTGTATGACATGTCAAAATATTAGTAAAATAAATGGAAGTTGTTTCAAATATCTGGTATGCTCAGCAGCTATAAATAAGTTGAGTACGGTGTTAGTGGAAGATGTAAAAATGGAGATAGCAAGATAAGCCACTCTTTTGATATGTTGTGAAAGGAAAAAGAAAGAAAAGAAGAACAATATATAAAGATGTTAGGAAACTATAGTGGCAATTGAGAAGGGTTTTTGTTTGTACATATATCTACTGAATGAAGCTGGATAGGAAAGAACAAGTATAGAGAATGGTTGAAAGTACAGATCAAAAGAAAAATAATGCAGTATAAGATTGTGAGCGAATGAGATGGATACATAGAAAGTAGAATAACTCTCCAATATAAAAATAGTGAAAAAAGGACCTGATGGACATGGGGTGTCAGGCATCTGGCAGATAAAATTGAGTAATCTGTCAATCCAGTGTTTTCCATTATGTTGTGTAATAAGAGGCAATTTCTTTTGTTGAGATTAAGGGAAAAAGTAGGGTTGCCAAGTTTTGAGCAGACTGGAATTGATTTCAAAAACTATTTAGAAAGATGAGTGGCCGAGAGAAGTGTTGCAGTGATTCAGGGTGTTACGCAATGACCATTAATGGCCAGTGTCTCTGAATTAATGACCAACCCAATTCACATAAATAGTGCTCAAAATCCTGCATGGTCAGAGAACGCAAATAATTTTATAAAGGTTTCTGGCTTGCACAGATATATGTTCTAAATATAGAAGAATACAATATGTTTAGGATGCTGCAATAAATGATAAAATCACAAATATTTGTAATCTAAGCTAAGAAAAAAGAAGAAAAATGCAGGGATGTGACAGATAAGAGCATATTAGGGATGATAATTCTTGTTTTTTCTTTCCTTTTTTTTTTTTTTTTTTTACTGTGTAAAATGACTGGGAAAAGCAAAGCTCTTAATGGTAAAGATAGTTTAGGAAAATAGGGATTTTCTATTATACTGCTGTATATGTGTCAATTCACAGACCATCTTGAATAATGTAAGAGACATGTATTTCAAATAACCCTGTAGTGACCAACAAGTTAATTGTGAAAGCTGGTCTATTAAATTTTTCTGATATTTATGTATGGACTTCATTTACTATCAGTTGGCAGTTTTTAGTAAACACGAGAGGTTATCACATTTTGTGGAATAGTGATAGATATCCCGTTTGTGGGATAATGCTGGGTTAGTTTCATTTTTAGGCAGTCCAATTATAAAAGTAAAATTGTTTTTTCCCAAAATGTTTGAGGACCAACAGAATTGGAAAAGAAGTTAGTGAGCAGGTGTCTCATTGACTAACACTGGTGGGAAACAAAATGATATTTTGACTCCAGCATTATTGACTATATTCCTTATGCTATACCCTCCATCCCCATGACTACTGTGTAACAACAAATTTGTACTTCATAATCCCTTCCCCTTTTTTTCACCCACACCGCCAAACCTATCCCATCTGGCAACCATCAAAATGTTTTCTGTATATATGAGTTTCTTTCTGTTTTGTTTGTTTATATTGTTACTTAGATTCCGCATATACACAAAATCACATTGCATCTATCTTTCTTTATCGGACATTCCATTCAGCACAACACTCTCCAGGTCCATTCATGCTGCCACAGATGACAAGAACCCTTTCCCTTTTATGGCTGAAAAATATTCCTTGTATATATGTACCACCTCCTCTTTATCCACGCTTATATTGAGGCCAGGCTGCCTCCAATCTTGGCCATTGTAAACAATGATACAATGAACTTGTGGTTGCATAGGTCCCCTTGAAGTAGCATTTTGGGTTTCTTCAGATAAATGCCCAAAAGTGGGATTACCAGGTTCTTCTTTGTCTCTTGTTATAGGCTTTGTTTTAAAATCTATTTTGTTTGGTACAAGTATTGCTACTTCAGATTTTGTTTTGTTTTTATCATTTCCATTGTCATGATTTTTTTTTTCCAAACTTTTACTTTCCATATGTGTATTTTTTTCAATCTGAAGTGAGTCTCTTATGGGTAGTATATTGTAAGACAATAGCTATTGTCTTTTGATTAGAACATTTAATCCATTTACAGTGAAAGTAATTGTTGATAGATATGTAGCTATTGCCATTTGATTATTCATAATTTTGATTTTTTTCCACCCATCTTAAAGAAGTCTCTTTTATATTCCTTGTAATACTGGTTAGGTGGTAATGCAATTCTTTATCTTTTTCTTGTTGGGTAAACTCTTTATCTGTCCTTTGATTCTAAATGATAGCCTTGCTGGTAGAGTACCCTTGGTTGTAGCTCCTTGCTTTGTATCACATTGAATATTTTGTGCTAATCCATTCTGGCCTGCAAAATTTCTGTTGAGAAATCAGCTGACAATCTTATGGGAACTCCCTTATAATTTACTAGTTGCCTTTCTCTTGCTGCTTTTTAGAATTCTCTCATTGTCAATAACTTTTGCCATTCTAATTATATTGCATCTTGGTGTGAGCCTGTTTGAGTTCATCTTGTTTGGGACCCTGCGCTTCCTGGACTTGTATGTATATTCCTTTGCCAGGTTAGGAAAGTTTTCAGTAATTATTTCTTCAAATAGGTTCTTCATCCTTTGGTTTCTCCCTTCTCCTTCTGGTACCCTTATGATACAAATACCGTTATGTTTGATGTTGTCCCAGAGATCTCCTAAACTTGCTGATTTGATTCTTTGCTTCATCTAGTCTACTGGTGATTCCTTCTAGTGCATTCTTCATTTTAGTTATTGTATTCTTTACTTCTGACTGGTAATTTTTTTATGTTTTTATGTCATTTTTAATGCTTGCTGTCTCTTTGTTGAAATTCTTACTGAGATCCTTGAGCAGCCTTATACCCACTGTTTTGAACTTTGCATCTGGTAGGTTGTTTGCCTCCATTTTGTTTAGTTCTTTTTCTGAAATTGTCTTCTGTTTTTTATTTGGGATGCATTTCTTTGTTTCCTGATTTTGGCTGCTTCTCTGTGTTTGTTTCTATGGGTTAGGTAGATCTGCTGTGTCTCCCAGTCTTGGCTGAGTGGACCCTGGTGCAGTCTTTCTAGTTACCTGCTGTTGGTGCTCCAGGAGTGTCCCTTGTGTGGGTTGTGTGTGGGGCCTTGGTTGCTATTAGTATGTCAGTGGGTGGATTGACCCGAAGGCTGATTGACTGTGGTATTTAACAACATCCAGAGCTTATGGGCTGCTGTTGGGGGGACTTACCCTACTGAGTGGGATTCACCTTAGTGGGCTTCAGTGCCTGTTAAGGCTGCTCTTTGTGTATGCCACTTATGGGGCTAATTGGGCGGTGCTCTGCTGTGGTCTGAAGCCAATTTCCAAGTATGTTGGTTCTAGCCTTGTCCAGAGCCCCTCCAACAGAAATTTTGCAGGCCAGAATGGATTGGCACAAAATATTCCATGTGATACAAAGCAAGGAGCTACAACCAAAGGTACTCTACCTGCAAGGCTATCATTTAGAATCAAAGGACAGATAGAGAGCTTACCCAATAATGTGGGAGGCCCTAGAACCAACATACTTGGAGCAGGCACTGAAGCCTACGCTAAACCTGGAAGTGCGTGGGAGAGGCCCCGCTGTGAACCAAGGATGTCTGCTGCCAGTACTAGACCTGCGGTAGCTCTGCAAAAAGCTGAGGCCTGCTGTTACCTGCTGGCTCCCTTAAAGTTCAGCCACTGATAAAGCTTAGTGTGGTATGCAGGTTGGGTGAGACAGGATTTCAAGGAGTCACTAGATTGGGAAGAGTTGTGATCACGAGGTTAATGTATATTCTGGTTTTGTGACAGTGCTGAGCTTGGAGCTACTCAGCAAAAGTTTCAGAGTACACTGAAGTCAGTTACTGCCTGCCTGGGGTCCATCAGCTCAGATAGTTTTCTAAGAAAGAATGTAATGCAGGTGGAGCTGGGTGCTGGCAGAGAAAGTGCCTCTGGTGTTGGGGAGTTGGGTGGGGCGGGTTCCCAGTGGAATTAGGAGGGTAGAGCAGTGGAGCTCACCAAACCAACCAGATTCAGATTTGGTCTTGTGGAGGAAGGCTCAATACATGAAAGACGGTGCCTGTCTGCTGGCTGCACAGGAGGAAGCCCCCTCACAGGGAAACCTAAATCAGATGTTGGACAAGAAAAAAAAATATGAATAGGGAATTAATAATATTTGAATCATTAAATTAATAGTATTGTATCAATGTTAATTCCCTCATTCTATAATTTGTATTATACTTATATAAGAGACTAGGATCAGGAGAAGCTGGATAAAGAATATCAGTGAACTCTAAAATTTGTGAAGCTTTTACAGGTCTCAATTATTGGAAAATAAATGTTTTAAAATGATTTTTGATTCAATAACTATTTCCTTAAAACACAAATAGCCAACATCTAACCTTGTAAATAGCCTAAAAACTAGAAAAAAGTGGTGTTATACAGAAGGGAAAAAATGTGCCACTAAAAAGGTAATTGTTTTACCCTGAAGTCTCTTAGCAGGCAAAGATGGAATTGGCATAAATAATAAGAAAATAAAATGATGCTTTATGACTACTATACTCTAGCATCTTACAGTTGTCAAAGTTATAACTGTTTGTTCAAAAATGACAAAGGACAATAAGAAACTGGTAGTGTAGATGAGGGTATGTGTTAAGTCCCTGCATTGTTCAACTGATGTTAAAAGTAAGTGTGTGTTAATAGAATTGATCTTTCCTAATATCAGACATTTGATATTGGCTCCTGGGAGATAATCTCTAAGCTCTTGAAATGACTTGACTGATAAGAGTATTTTTTATTCCTTTGGGGTCTTGGACCACCTCAGATAGTCTATGCTAACAAAAAAATTACTGTGAAGGCTTTGTATACCATAGTATCAGCTCAGCTTCTGAAGGGCTGGGGGCAGAGGTTAGCCGTGCTGGAGGTCAGCAATATCTGTATAAACAAGACACAGTAAAAACTCTGGGCAACAACACTCAGATAAGCAACTTTGGCTGGCAATACCTCTACGTGTGTCGTCCCACATCATTGGTAGGAGTAATCGGTGCTGTCCAGGATTCCACTGTGATAGGATAACTAGAAGGTTCACAGGTACCTGGACTCTCCTACATGTGCCTCTTCCTTTGTCTGATTTTAATGTGTACAATTTCACTATAACAGACCAAAACGATAAGTACAAGAGATTCTAGTTAGTTGACTCCTCTAGTGAATTTTTGAAACTGTGTGTAATCTTAGAGACAGTGTTTTTGGTTATCAGAGGTGAGGACGGTCTTGTGGATGCCCTGTCTTGGTGATAAGCTATAAAAAATAAATCACATTTTAAAATATTTTTAGAGCTATCGGTTTTTTAAAACATATTCAGAATTAATTAGCATGAATTTAGTGAATGGACCCAGTTGCTGAAAACTTATTAAGATAATGCTAAAATAATTATATTTTTAAAAAAAAAGTTGGACAATATCCCCAAGAGTCGCATTTTACAATTTTAGGAAAAGATAGTCATATTTAGAATAGCGGAGTAAGAAACTATGACTACTCATTCCTCCCTAAAAGCAAGAAAACTATGAAAAATTATCAAAATCATTATTTTCATTACTCTGATAATTAACCAAAGGCTTAGAAACATATGAGGGTAATTTGTTCAAGGAAAAAAATAGCTGTTTATTAGAACAAACAGTGAACTTTGTTATGTTTTAACTTGTATTATTCCCACCTCTCTCAACTCCACAGTAGCCTTGAAAACCAACAGCTTCACAAGTACAGTAGCCAGGAAAATCAGAAGCCTAGCAGTCACTAAGTAACAAAATGGGTTTGAAAGTCCCCAAAAACTCTAATCCTAGAGAATTACCATATGTAATTCAGGCCAATATTTGGAAGTTTTGACTCACAAAGCATATATGTATTTGAACAAATTGAGAGCTCACTCACTGTGAACAGCCTTTTTCCTGTGGGGTTTGCTGAAATCAATTGGCAAAAAATAATTAACATTGCATCTGTCTGAGATAGAGATAACAATTGGGAAAAAACAAGAGGCTGCTTGAAAAATTTAAATCTGAAAGCAGAGGAAAGAGATGCCTAAAAATGTTCTTTGAAGACTCCTAGATATTCCTGTGAATGTAGAAGGTCATGCATACTTACAAGGGCCTGCACATGCCCAGGGAATACCTGAGAAAGCCCTTATCTCTCTAACTGATGATGAGTCTCTGCACAAACTGAAAATGAAGACTAAGGCAAAGTTGTAAATCGTCAGGACAATGCAGACAGTCCCAAACATGCACATAAAACACCTTGGTCAAGACTGGGAGACTTCTTTGTTCAAGGAATTAAGGAAACCTCTATATGATCTTCAGATGACAATTAAGATAATGGAGACTTTATTGACCACACAATGTGAATAGTAAAAGCTTTGGTGAATTAGTTTAGTTTAGAAAGTCAATAAACAACAGCAGTGACAAAAACAACAAACAGCAATGTCAGTACACCCTAAATGGGGAATACCTAATTACCAGACTCCCCACATTACATTATATAAAATGTCCAATTTAAAAACAAACAAACAAACAAAAACATTCAGACATGCAAAAATAAAGGAAATAATGCCTCATAACAGAAAAAAAAAATCTGTAAGTATAAACTGTCCTTGAGGGAGCCCATGTATTACATTTACTAGACAAAGACTTTAAACTAGCTTTTATAATAAAGATTCATAGAACTAAAGGCAGCTATGTCTAAAGAACAAACAGAATGTATAAGAATAAGATATCATCAGAAAAGATTTCAATACAAAGATAGAAAATATAAAAAAATAAGCAAATATAATTCTGAATTTGAAAAGCACTATAACTGAAATGAAAAATGCACAGCAGATTTACATTAACATAATAAATAATTAGCAAACTTGAAGATAGGTCACTTAAAATTATCCATTTAGAGGAAAAGAAAAAAAAAAAGAAAGGATTGAAAAAAATTAACAAAGCCTAAGATCTGTGGGATATCATCAACCATACTAAAATGCACATAGTGTAATTCCCAGAAAGTGAAGGCAGAGGTAAAGGGACAGAAATAATATTTGAGGCAATAATTTTAAAATTTTGCAAATTTGATTAAGAACATTAAATATCCAAGGAGCTCAACAAACCAAGTATGATTCATGTAGGGAAATACCATCAACACTCATAATCAAATTCTTGAAAGCCAAAGACAAAGATAGATTCTCAAAAGCATTAATAGATAAATTACTTATACTGCACAAGGGGTTATAAATGAGAGAATCAGCTGGTTTCTTTTCAGAAACCAGATTATCCAGAATACAGTGGGATCATGTAGTCAAAGTCCTGAAAGAAAAAGATTATCAATCCAAATCCAGTCATATAAGAAATAAAGATGGGACAACTGAGTATTCTCATATAGAAGAATGCATTTGCACCCAACTTCATATCATGTACAAAAATTAATTAAAATTGTATCATATACCTAAATGTAGGAACTAAAACTATAAAAATCTTAACAGAAAACTGGAATAAATCTTTCTGACTTTGGATTAGCATTTGATTTTTAGATATAACAACAAAAGCAAAAGCAGAAAAGAAAATAAATTTGACATTAAAATTAATAATATTATTGCTTCAAATATACTTTTAAGAAAATAAGGACAACTCATATGATGGGAAAATAAATGTCATTTATCAGGTACATAATATCATCTTTATTTATATTAGCAGATATGACATCTGTTATATAGCAGAAATAATATTTACAATATCAGATATATTTATCATGTATATGTTATACATCTGATAAAGAACTGATATACAGTATATATAAAGAATTCTCACAACTCAAAATCAGAAGACAAAAAGTCCAATTCTAAAAGTGAACAAGATTTGAATATACATTTCTCCGAAGAAATATACACGTGGTCAATAGCATTGCAAAAGATACACATTATCATTAATTATTAAGACAAAGCAAATGAAAACTTATATAAGATACCATTCTCTTTAGGATAGCTAAAGATAAAAAAAAGTTTTGTCAAAGATGTAGAGAAATTGGAACTCTCATACATTAGTAGTGAGGTTACAAAATGGTACAGTCACTTTGAAAAACAGTTCGAAGTTTCTTACATTTTTAAACATAAATTTATTATACGACCCAGTAATCCTCTGCTAGGTTTATAACCAAGAATATTTAAAACTTATTTCCAAACAAAAATCTGTACACATACATAACATTATTCATAAGAGCAGAAATAATCCAAATATCTGTCAACAGATGAATAGAAAATCAATATATCAATAAATAGAATATTATTCAGCAATAAAAAGAAATGGCATACTGATGAATACTACAACATGAACAAATTTTGATAGAATTATAAGGGAAAAATGAGGCATAAAAAATCACATACTGAATGAAATTTAATTAAAATTTATACAAAGTGCCAAGAAGAGAAAATCCATGACAGAAAATAGACTAGTGCTTGCCAGAGGCTGTTGGAAGGGACAAAGATAGAATTTCTTTGTGGGATTATAAACTTGTTCTGAAATTAGAGTGGTGATTTCTGTACAACTTTATCAATATACTAAAAACAACTGAATCATAAACTTTAAAGGTTGACTTTTACAGCATGTATGTAAATTACATCTCAAAAAACTACTATTTAAATAATAAGAATCTATGAGTGTCATAATGTACTATCATGAAGAGAAATATGTCAAAATATGCATTTTTTATAGAAAAACAATAGTTTAGCTTAATTTTTAGTTACTTTCAAGGGCTTAAACTTGTACATGTTCATGTCTATGAATTTGCATATATGTTTATACTGTCAAAATTTATGTTCAGTGAGTAGGAGTCATTATAGTTTATATATTTATTTTGAGAAAGTTTTGTTTCCTCCCAGAAATTGCTGTTTATTGTAAAATTGTATTAGTTATATACATGACTAGTCTAAAAAAATGTGTTCCTACATCTTTAAAATTTCTGTTACATGTCGTACCACATTATCCACTTAAAGGAAGTACAAGAATATTGATTTATAATGAAGCTGAGTGTTGAGAACTTTGGAAAATGTCAAGTTGTCAAGTTATTTTGAAGTAATGTGTTTCTCACTGATGTTGTTTTTTGTCCCTACACTGCTATGGAGCATAGTAAAGTCACTGATGCTTTGCAAATTAATTAAATATTGACTTTATCTATTAGTTATGTAGTTTAAAATACTCTATGTCATTGCTGTCTATATACAAGCAAACACATATTTGTAGATGATATGGACATAGATATATAGATATATAGATATAGATAGATAACATTGTCACTTCTATTATTTAAGAGACCTTATTCATTTTACATATTTTGTAAACTGTAAAAGGAAACAGGATAATGCGTGTAAGAAAGATTAATATTCATGAAAGAACCAGATGCTTGTCAAATGGAACAAAACCAGATTTTTCAAAATTGAAATAGAGTGCTCAGACCTCAGAATCTGCAAGCATTTCTAAATCAAACAGAAAAAGGCTTTTTCTTTAACAAGGAGAGGAAAGGAGGACTAGGGGAGACATTGTGGGAGAGTACGGCAAGCAGGTGGGCTGCACAGGAGGTAAAATGGAGACTTTATTGGAAATGTTTCTCCCTACATTCAGCCAATTATCAGAATGAATGGTTAAAACGGGTTGTTTCACATCTTAGTGTTGGTTTGAACTTGGAGTTATCCAAATGCAAAGTGTAGGGGCCTGTGAGGCAGATAGAAACCTGATTAAATTGTATCAAGCCAGGTAAGTAGTGGATGATTGCAATTACTTGGCTACTTTCAATTATGCTTGAGAGTTAATTATGAAACATTGACAGACATACAAAAATAACACTATATATCAACTATTTCCTATGAGGCAGTCTCTACATTTATGTAATTACACAAAAATTGTCTACATTTCCCTATTGCATTTTGCAAAATAAATAAGATCGTGCTGTGGTTAATCTCCCTCAGTTCATTTTCACTTTATCTGTCTCTGTTTCATCATTGAAGCGTATTATGTATTTATCTAGTGTAGCCATCATTATGCTTCCTAAAAGTATGAGTTTGGAGTTGGAAAGTCCATCTCCATTCTTTTCAGTTAATGTCTTGAGAACTTTAGATGAACTGACTCAGAGCCTCAGAACCTAATTGTATAATTTAAAATGATTTAAACCATATTTCATACAGTATTAAAAGTCTAATTTCAGAAAACAATATAGTGGGCCCAAGAGAGAGAAAAATAGATGAAGAAAGACAAATTACAGCTTACCCTTTCTTCTTTCAAAATTTATTAATGGTCCAATCAGTATTTATTAAATCAAATGCTGCATTTACTTTGAATGCCATAGTCAAATAAAGAATTGCCATA
Organism: Rhinolophus ferrumequinum; assembly: GCF_004115265.2. Classification (NCBI taxonomy): domain Eukaryota; kingdom Metazoa; phylum Chordata; class Mammalia; order Chiroptera; family Rhinolophidae; genus Rhinolophus; species Rhinolophus ferrumequinum. The sequence goes on from NC_046287.1 coordinate 31,893,636, forward strand.
GGTGGAACAAGTGCATATTCAAAATGTTTATGATTTTTCTCTTTTTTAAAAAAAACGTATTTATAATCTCTAAGAATCTTGAAAAATATGTTCTAATATTTTGGTAAATTTTGTGCAAGGCATGCATGAGTTTACTATTGCTTCAAAATTAAAAATTAATATTTTGCTTTTAAGATGTCTATATTTATTATTCATAAGATGAATAGCCCTGGAAAATAGAGAAAGTGTCTTCAAAACAAAGGGCAGGTTTGCTGACTTCCTTGAAAGATTAGAAATACTATCCTTTTCCATAGCAAAGGACAGTCATACTTACTTCCCATAATAGTTAGGTTGACTAAGCACAAGGTTCCTCTGTAATACAAACCACACCTGTTCAGGCATCCATTTTGGCCTGTATTTATAGCCCTCACTGGACTTTTGGGTAAGAATTGAGAAAGATATGCTGAATTTCATGTTTGTTCTATTCTGCCACGAGTAATAAAGTTCTTTGTTTTTGTTCCAGGAGACAAACGTCTTTTAGCAGCATTGATAAAATTGTTAGACTAACTCATTAGCATTTAAGAAAAAGGGTAAAATCTTAGAGTCTTCACAGTTATTGATATTTACTGGTGCTATGTTTTGGGACATTGTACTAATTTCCTAAGGCTGTTGTAACAAATTATCATTAAAAAGATTGACTTAAAACAACATAATCTTATTGTCTATTGTTCTGGAGGCTCCAAGTCCAAAACAAAGTTGTCAGGAGGGCCATGCTCCATGATCCCTCTTCCACTCTAGGTGGGATCCTTCCGTGCCTTCTTCAGTAGCTTTTTTTGGTGGCCCATCCTTGGTATTCTTTGGTGTGTAGTTGCATCACTGCCATCATATGACATTCTCCTCTGTGATTCTGTACATGTGTCCAAATTCCTCTCCTTATCAGGACACCAGTAATATTAGATTAAAAGCCCACCAAAGTCTAATGTGATCTTATTTAAGGTAATTACATCTACAATAGTCAGTTTCTAAATAAGTTCACATCGTGGGGTACTAGGGTTTTGGTCTTCAACATATATATCATTTTGAATTTTAGAGATAATTTAATTATTACAGACGTGTTATAGCGGCCCTCAGTACCTAGAGTGTCTCATCTATAAATTGGGAATAATTATCAACGTGATGAGGTTAAATGAATTACTTTAAGTAAAATTCTTAGATGAACATTTTTGTTAACTGTTATAGCTAACAATTATTATTATCATCATATTCACAGATACATACATAACTTTAACAGAAACATTATCATTTCATTATTTGGGAGGACAGAGATAGTGAAGGCTATGGTTAATTTAAAATTTGGGGAAATATTAATATATATGATTGCAATTAACAATATATTCTCAACGTCATAACTTTGCATTGATTCAGTATTGGCATTTTCACTTACTTCTGTTAAAACAATGCATGTTCCAAGTGAAACCCCATTGTTTAACAACCTCAGGAGAGAATAGGATTTTTGAATTCAAGTATACTACACATATGGATCGGAATTCTGAGAGCTTTATAAAATGTCAAGTTGTTATTCATTGATTAAAAATGATTGATATAGCTCTTGACAAAACAAGTATAGCAGCGCTGTTTAAACTCAGAAAATGTGTAATAAAATTAAGTAACAGTTATATAAATTAATCTGACTTGGATGTCACACAAGAACATTGTAAAGACAACACCTAGCAACTCTGAATTTCAAGTAATACATGTTTCTAATTAGTTATCATAGTAATCCCTGGGTCTCCTATCCCAGGCCTCTCTTTTTGACCCATTTTAACAACAAACCTGCCTACTGTTCTAGAAGGAGGAATGCTTACTATCCATAAAGAAAACCCTTCCTAACAAAATGTATATATTACCCTAGTACTTTATAAATGTTTATCCTAAGTGCTATTATAGTCTCAAGCATTTCACTTTGGCTTTTAATCATGTAATTATTTAATATATTAAATCAATGTTCTCAATGTAAAAGATGGTTGTGATTCACACATCACTTAAAACTGAAATATTAAGATATCCAAAATTGTTCATTCACATTCCCAGGATAAATAATTATGTATCTCAAGATGGAATTATAACCCATGCATTTTAAAAGGTTGCAGTTGTATTTCAAATAAAAATTTTACGTGATTCAAATTGTTTAAAGAAAAAAAACAACAAATTTGAATGGTTCTGACTCCATATAATTTTGCCATGAGTGTATAGAGAAAATGTTTACCTGATATAGAAAATGTGTGTTTCATCAATAGTTAGACAATTACTGACAATCGGGTCTCACTTATTCAGATGGCTTTCTTTAGTAGCAGTGGAAAAGTTGTTTAACAAATGGATATAAATAATAAGAACCAAGTTATCCTGAGGAACAAATCAATATTCCACTTATTCAACAGTTATTTAAGTATTGATGTATACTATACAACAGAATATATATATTTGTGTATATATATGTATAGATATATATATACCACACCAAAAAATAAGAAATGAGAATATGAGATAGAATGTAAGATAGAAGTTGGAGTAAAATGCCAAAGAATCATTCTGCATTATGAAACAAATGAATAAAATCCCTCTTGAAGAAACTTGTATCACACTATGAAATTGACCCTATAGATAGCAACACCAATTACAGTCCAAGTATTCATTTACATTTTTATATTGCTATTTTCAACTTTTTATGCTTCAATTTAATATTTATAAACAAGCTTACATTTCAGAATTCTTTACTAAAAGCGTATCCTTAAAATTGGACTTGTATGTGTCACTTGTTTAAAAAAAGTTATTTTCAAGAAATGAAATTTGTAGACAGCTTTTCAATGTCTTACTTGATTTGTATGAGCAAAAATAAAATAAAACAAAATCATCAGGTGTAGATCTAAAAAACAACTTGTGGTGTAACAAATTCATTTTGTGTGCTGATGCTGAGACTTATATCCTGTGATGAAGAATTACATAACTAGTGAGAGGTCCTCAAGCCCTTTGCTGTGATCAAGAACGCTTCTCCCAAGAAGACAAACAGTCAACAAATATATGAAAAAAATTCTCAGCTTCGTTAGCCATTAGAGAAATGCAAATCAAAACCACAATGAGATACCACCTCACAACTGTTAGAATGGCTACTATTAACATGACAAGTAATTACAAGTGTTGGAGAGTCTGTGGAGAAAAAGCAACCCTCATACACTGCTGGTAGGAATGTAAACAGGTATAGGCACTATAGAAAACAGTGTGGAGGTTCATCAAAAAATGAAGACTAGAATTACCATATGACCCAGCAATATCTCCTCTGGGTATCTACCCAAAATATCTGAAAACATTTATGCATAAAGATCTCTGTGTCCCTATTTATTTGCAGCATTACTCACAGTGGCCAAGATATAAAAACAACCAAAGTGTCTTTCGATAGATGATTAGAGAAAGATGTGGTACATATATACAATGGAATACTACTCAGCCATAAGAAAAGATGAAATACTGCCATTTGATGCAACATGGATGAATCTTGAGATTATCATGTTAAGCGAAATAAGTCAGAAAATGTTGAGAACCCTATAACTTCACTCATATGTGGGATATAAAGCTGAAAGCAACAAATGAACAAGACAAACAAAAAATACGCAGACACAGACAAGAGTTTAGTGGTTACCGGAGATTAAGGGGGGTGGGTGGACGATAGAAGAGGGAAAGGGGGGTCAAGTATATGGTAATCGAAGGAGAACTGACTCTGGGTAGTGAACACACAATGTAATATATAGATAATATATTACAGAAATATACGCTTGCAACCTATATAATTTTATTTTTCAATGTCACCCCAATAAATTTAATATATTTAATTGAAGTTTATTGAGGTAACAATGTTAGTAAAGTTACATAGGTTTCAGGTGTACAATTCTGTAATACATCATCGATATATCACATTGTGTGTTCACCACCCAGAGTCAGTTCTCCTTCAATCACCATCAGTTAGAAGATAACTCAGATCATGTAATGTTGTCTAGCCATGAAGTGTGTGTGTGTGTATATATATATATATACACACATAATAATATAATATATATAATATATATAATATAATATATAATATAATATATATGATATATATAATATATATAATATAATATATAATATATATATATAATGTAATATATAATATATATAGGTATATAGATATAGATAGCTAGATATATATATCTATATCTATATATATATAGAAAGAGATATACTGAGCTCATATATATATATATATATATATATATATATGTATTAGTTCAGTAGGATTATACCAAGTCTGCTAGGAGTAAAGCAATAATCTAGGGTAGATATAAAAAAATGTAGAATTATTAAATATTATTGGTATTTTTATAATTGTTTAGGTATAATTATGTTAGTGATTTTAAATAGTTTTCACATTTTGTCTTGTTTATTTTGCAGATTAGGCCTTCAGAACAATCATCAAATGTGTTGTTTAATATAAAACAATTTTAATGTAAGTTAAGGGAATTAAATCAAATGGAGTCTAAATTGATATTTTCAAACATACTTTTCATTAGATATATGAATTAAATAAAATGATCATTTTAAAACACCTGTGGATGATCGTTTCCATGTACAAAAGTCGTATATCATCAGAACACATATTGATGATACATAGCCTCTGAACCTTCCCCTCTTATTTCTCAAAAGGGAATGCAGCTATTTGTCCTTGCTACTGTGTGTTGAGATAAATGGAATGGGGAAACTTCATGGAATACTTGAGAGTGCAATTAAGCTAGTGATTTCTGGATAGTTCAAGCAAAATAACAATCTTTCATTCAGAACAGAGGTGATGCACACGACACAGAACCACATGAAACATAAATTCTTATCAAATTTCACTTTAGTTTATATCAGATACATCCCTGAAATAATCCAAGGTTATTTCTCAAGAATTTGATTTTATTTGCCTTATGTGTTTAACAATAGATCTAATTCTCACATCGGTTTGGCGTATTCAAAAACAATACTGAATCTCTCAAGAAATCTCATTAACCAGTTCCACCATAAAAAATAAGTGAGATTTGTGTGCGTTGTTCCTATTCCATCTCCTTTCAATTACCAGTTTGGCAAGTGTGGAAAATGGATGAGTTTTAGAGAATGCCTTAAGATGATAGTAACTCAATCAAGTGGAGACTCCAATGTTGACTGCACTTTCAGATGTAATTTCTCCTTCAGAGTAAAGAAATATCCCAGGAATTTAGTATCTATTAGCTAAAAAAAAGGCTTCCACAGAATAATTCCATTTTATTCTGAAACAATATGGAGGTGTTTTTGCATAACACTTTGGTTTGTTAATCTATACTAATTTTGAGATAATCTATGGCTTGAGAATTACATCATTTAAAATAAGGATAAAATTCACTGTACCATGGTTTTCACAAATAAAAATCCCCTTTTAAAACAATTCAGGTTATCTTAATATATAGTATTATGGCATGATGTTTTCTAATTTGAGTATCTTAAGTTTTTACATTTTAGTCTTTTGTAGTTTCCTTTTTGATTATATATATATATATATATATATATATATATACATTCAAATAACATTTGATTATATATATATATATATATACATTCAAAATAACATATATATTCAAGATAATATATATTCAAAATAATATATATACACTATATATACATATATATATACACACACATATATATTCAAAATAAACAATGTAATTTCATGTAATGGTCAGTGCTGTGAAGTAAAACAACTTAGGATAAATAACGAGAGATGTGTGGAGGGAGGCCAGGTGTTTTTGATAGAAATATCTTCCCTGAGGAAGTGACATTTAAACAAAAATCTCATTTGTGAATATCTATAGTGAAAGCATTCCATGGTAGAAGGCAGTGAGTATAAAAGCTCTATAGTGGAAGTAAGTTTGGCATTTTCAAGGAAGAAATAGAAGAAGTAAAGAAATTCTAGAAATAACTTTCTAGGTTTTTGTAACTCTCTCTTCCCTCCCCCACCTCTTTGTGTGTAGTTTTGCAAGATGTTAATCTAATGTGGCGTGAAGGCATTGGAGGATTTCCCTCAAAGAGTTATATAATCTGCACAACACAGTATCACACATGTTATTTTAGAGAAGAGGCTATCAGGAAGGTAAAGTGGCTTCAGGGAAATGAATAACCGGAAATTGGAATAAATGGTAAACAGACTGATCCAGGTCAGGGATGCTGATGTTTTGGGATTGGTCTTGGTAGTGGAATTGGTGATAAGTTGTTAAGTTGGGGAAAGAAATTTAATAAAATTGACAGAACTAGCTGATAAGATGGGAGCTGTGAGGTGAAAAACAAATTGACGATGACTTCAAGATTTAAGTTTGAGCATCAAGGTGATTGATGATGTTATGATTAAGAAGAGAGGTATCAGAGAAAGAAGTTTGGGAGTGGAAGTGCCATGCATTCTATCTTGGATGTGTTAAATTTATGATGGTTGTTAAAAAGACAAATGGAAATGTTGAACATTAGGTAATTGGATAAATAGTCTAGAATTCAAAAGGATGTTTGTACATTTGAGTTATTTGTACTTAGTATTGAAAGTCATGGGACTAAATGAGATCACATAGAGTTGCATCTTGAAACACACGCAACTATGCCAACTCTTTTCTTTGTTTATTTGATATTATTGCCTGTGTCAGTTAAGTCTACTATATCTTACATTCTTGCCCTCAACTTCCTTTCTCCATCCTGCTCTTTCTTAATTCGTTTGGCTACAGATGGATGACACTGTTTGCTTTCAGACTTTTCAAGTGGCGGTTTCTTTTTCCAATATCCTACATGTTAACCGTTTTTGCTATAAATAAGCTTTACTTTATCTGGGATAAATGTGTAAAAAGGTAATTACTGGGTGTTATAGCGACTCTCCTTTTAGTTTTAAAAGGAACTGCCAACCTATTTTCCAGAGTGATGAATGATGTAAATTCCGGTCAGCAATGCATGTGAGATCCAGTTTCTCTGATTTCCACCAGTGTTTAGTGTTATCATTTTTTTTTTAATTTTAGCCATTCTGATAGGCGTGTAATGATAGCTCATTGTGATTTTATTTACATTTCTCTAATGAATAATAATGTTCAACATTTTTATGTTCATGTTGGCCAAATATATATGCTCTTCTGTGAAAATTCTTGTGTTTCTTCTGCCCATGTTCTGATTGAACTGTTATTCCTTTAATGTCAAGATGTGAGAGTGCTTTATATATTCTAGATACTGATCTGCTATAGTCTGACTGTTTGTGTCCTCCCAAAATTCATGTTGAATCCTAATCCCCAAGGAAATGGTGTCACAAGGTAGGGCCTTTTGGACGTGATTAGATCACAAGGGCCTAATTGCAGGAATACTTTCAACACAGTCTTGTCCTGTGAAAGAGAGTTTTCCTCTGGACCTAGTAAATACTAACAGCCTTCCATTCATGTCACTAGGTAAGTTAATCAGAGTACTATTCCCTAGTGTTGAATATGACGGTTCTAGAATTTAAAGAGGTCTACAAAAGGAAAAAGAAAAAAAAATTGCTCCCTCCTCATTGGCAAAAGGTTCAAATTAAAATAATTTGTCCAATACTTTGAAGGGGATTAGTTATATTCTCCAAATCGCTATGTCCCTGAAAACACCATTGGTGTTACAGTAATTACTGAATCTTCATATCGTTTGTGTCCCACCTTCTGGGGCCATGTGTCCTTCTATCCCCTTCTATTATAGGTGACACTGCTTTGTTATCCAGAGAGTTTAACATTATATTATCTATTTAATTGACTGATGTGGTGTTCTAGGGGATGCACGGAAACTCCTCCTTGTTTTGGACTGTGCTGTTTCAGAAAGCAGAAGAATTAACATTTCCTTAGGGCAGAAATGTAGATTTACATTCTTTGTTATCCCAAATGAAGTTGAACTGTTTCTGATGCTCCACATTGCCCTGACCAACGGCCACTTACCATGTTTCTAACATCATCTTAATCTGCTATAGAAGCAAATGAGCTGTAACTGAATATTAGAGCACCTGTCTAGTTTTTAAATAAAACTGTAATGGGGAAGATCATCCATCTTCAAGGGTGACAGAACTCTCTTTTCCAATTGAGATATATTAATTTATTATTATTATTATTATTATTATTATTATTATTATTATTATTATTTTCAAGCACATTCTTGGCTGGGGCCAGACATAATTCCAAAGTCTTCTAATTGACATTTGTCATTACAATAACTGTTAACCCACAGACCAAGGATTCAGTGTGGGGATTCTGCCAAGTACCAAATATGCTCCTTCTAATGATATAATTTCCCCACTTCTCTGAACAACGTCCTTCCTTCTCCCATCATGGGCCATGACAATACTGTTATTTCTACTTTATTTGGTGCAGACCATCTTTCCATAAAGCTTCTAGGTGCCATTTAAACTGTGAGTTAGCTTTATCTCCTAGGGTGTTTGCATGTGTGTTGATAACTATTTGACAGACTAATTCATGCACATCAATAAATTATTTTTTTATCTAATCTATGGTCCATCCCAACTCACCCTCAAGATCAAGTGTTACATGTGATTTCCCAGGTCCTGAGACTATGATGGCTAAGTCTTGCAGCATCAACAGGGTAGAGTCCCTTCCTTCCTGTACCAGGTCCAGCAGTTCTGCAGTCTTGTTTCAGTGGTCAGGAAGACAGGTGGAAATAGATCTGGAGGAATGTGTTTATCTTCACAAGGCACAGATATATTTGTGGGAAAGTGGTAATAGTTTTAACAGGAGGGGTGGGTCACTTCTGTGAGAATAGATGGTTTTGAAAGACCTTGTTTCACGGTTTGAAAAATGCATCAATCCAGATTTCTCAATTCCAAGTCTCATAGACTTACTCCATCCCAACTAAGGTCAAGATCATCTAAGCCAAGACCTTGGTATAACTGACTTGAAGTGGCTGAGAATTTATCCTTCTCTAGAGCTATGCTTCTCCTATAAGTAGGTCTTCTGCCTGATGCTCCAGTATTTTGTTGCTCCAGCAAAAGATGACTATCTTTATAAGAAGCCACAGATTATTATATCTTCTCATGCATTCTGGATCTTTCAGTGTATTTTCTGGAGCATGAATGGCACTGAACAGCAGGCATCAAACTCCATTATCCTCATCGTTAGTACACCCGGCATAATATATTGTCTTCCACCTCCCATTCCTTTCGCATACCAGTTTACAATATGTGAATTGTTGAACAACAGCATTGCTCCTTTGTGTTACAGGATTTTATGGATCTATCTACTACAATGAATGGGATCCACATTGCCAGCATGCTAGTGAGTGAACCAGTCCACATTTCTGTCTGTGAGTTTGCTCTTTTCAGCTGCTCCTGAAAACAATTATAATAGGCTAGTTCCCTAGGAAACAGATATTGGGATAGAGATTTTTAAGCACAAATTTTATAGGAGAGTGCCTTTAGGAGCAGTACATGTGTAAGAGTGGAAAAGGCAGAAGAGGGAAGAATAAAGAGTTGACCTGCAATTCAGTTACAACAAAGGCCTCAACCAATCCTATTGGAAGCTCTGCAGCTAGGCTGGCCTTTCTGGATTATCCTACCTAAAAGTAAGGAGACTGGTACCTACATCCACCTGAGTACCACTTATTGGTTGGGGCTGCCTCCATAGAGACTTCAACCTTGGGTGGGGTACCTTTCTTAGGCTGAGACAATTTCCAGAAAGGGACTTAGCTGAGAGTCCTCAACTCACAACACTCCCACCAGCTGAGAGATAATTTGTCTCAGGTCTGAAATATAGATCTTTCAGATTAGTTATTACATTAACTGTCCTTATTAATGTCTAGATGCCTCGGACCTATTCATGAGGGATTTAGCCCCTTTCTCGCCACTGTTAGTACATGTGTCATTGTTGGTTATTTCAGCATTTATATTAACAATCTACTCGTCAGTCATGATGGCTTATGCTACACCAGCAATATGACCCAGATGTCAGTGGCTTAAATAATTAGGACATATTTCTTATTTATTATAAATGTCCAGAAAGGGTTGTTAGAGGGCTTTTCTCATCTTAAATATTCAAGGGCCCGAACTGTAAGAGAATGTTTTGCTTAGTAATTGGTTGTTGTAGCAGGAAGACATGGAAGATGGTTAATTGTGCATTGATTCTTAAAGCTTCCCTTTGAAATACAATATTTTGTTTTCCTGTGTTTTTCATTGAACAAAGCAGTTTTTGAGGCCACTTAAGTCTTCATAGAGTGCAGAAATGAAATTCTACTTTGTACCCAAAGATCATAATAACTAATTGATCCATGAATAACTAAAACACTATTTAGCCCTAATAACTAAAACCGTGTTTAGAGTCATTGAGGCTAGGGTCTGGTCTTTTAGTTTCTTTTTCTTCACATTTGCACAGATTGTTTTGTCTTTCTTTGTTTAGCTACTCATTTCTACGGTAAATATATCAGACTGCCCCTCCCTCCCATCTATAGCTAATCCTTTCATCAGTGAAATCTCATTCTCAGTGCACAACTCGGAGTTTCTTGCTGCATTTTTCTCCATCTCCTTTATCATGAAGTTTTTCACTTTACTGGATTATTCCCTTTAAGCTTCAAAGTAAGCCATAATATATCACATTAAAAGAAAAAGACACAAACATTTATCTTGATGATATATCCTTATACAGCTACTACATTACTTCTCTGCTCCAATTTTCAGCAAAAATATTAAAACAGTTCTCTAAACATATTACTTCACTGTCTCAATATCCCAGTAAGAGAAAGAATGAGATGAGATGATTGTTCTTTCACATTTCGATGAGGAAAAGCCTTTGTTTTCAAAACTACTACTAAAAAGTTTTAAAGCCAAGTTACATTATAAATATTTTCATACAATAGTTACAAAATTATCTACATTATTATAAGCAGAATTGTAGCATCTTACCGTGGTCAATAATATTTAATAATATTATTAAGGGCATCATTCATTACGTTCAGATAATATAAATTTAAAGTGCCATTTTGTTCTTTAATCAAAGTACTTTTTATATCTTTTCCTTGGAGGGATGTTATGTCTTTTATATATTGGTGTTATGACTTTGAAAATTTAAAATTTGTTAAGTGAAGCACAGGTCAGAGGGTGAGCAGAGAGTCAACAAAAGACCACAACATAAATTGAAATCAAGGTACTTATTACTCTCAGGTCCTCGGGAGGGTACCCATCATGTCTTCAGGGGCCACACAGTGAAGTAAAGTAGGGTGCAGGCCCAGAGAATGGCAGGACCTAGTGGACATATCTTTATTAAGGTCTATGAGTGCAGTGCTTTGGGGTTTCTGGACTAGGGCCACATTGGTCAATTCAAATTAAAAGAGCAGGGTTTAGTAAATTCCATGGAGGTGTTATCTAAAGGATGAACAAGGGGAACATTCTTGGAGGCAGACAAACTTAGTTGATCACAAGGGATCACAAGTGATCACAGGAGGAAACTCCTATCAGAAACTTGCAGTTGCTTGTGGCACTGGAGGTGGATATCTAATGCATGTGTTTGCAGAATGAGGCTAGTATCAGATTAAGGTCTCTGCAGTAAGCTTGGCACAAAGGAATGAATGCCCAAATAAAAATACCATGGAGTAGCTTAGCTAAACTCTCAAGAATTGGAAAGATAGGTAAAGCTACATTTTTGAGGAACATTAATTATGGTAGAGTTAATGAATACAGATGGAGCCCACATTCCCAAAAGAGAGTGATCAATTTTTTTTGGCTAATGTATAAAGCAAGTAATCAGCAATCTCAGAGCTCATTGAAAGAAAGACAAATCTTAATTAAAATCAACCAGATAAGACCGTTCACCAAAAAGAATTTTAGATTTCTGAGTATGCACAGACAATAAAGTTAATAAGGCCATCGATCTTAGAAATAATATATGAGCACCTTAGAATGATTGATAATATGAGTATTCAGACAAGGAGAAGATGAATCCAAAGCACCTAAGAGGAAAGGAAATTTTTTTTTCATACCAACATAGTATTCAAACCATGTATGTGTTAAGCAGGAACTACAAGTGGAAAAATCTTATTGAACAGCACTTTTTAAATGAATGCATAGAAATGTTGACCCAGTTTATATTTCTGAATATGGTGGGCATGGTAATTCCCAACTTAAGAACACATGTGGATATATTTATATAGATAACTGGAGTAAAGCAAACCTACTTTTAAATTCAGTCCAGATTATAATCATCAGAACAGAATGTAGGCTATGCTATTAAAGAACCATATTCATGTCTGTGTTACAGATCATAGAATTTAGAATTAGGCACAACTTAACCCAATATTTAAAATGAACAATTTTTTAAACCTCAAATATTGAACTAAAATAGAGCAGAGTATTTTTAGCCAATTTGAGTCAATACCACTTTCAAAGGCACAGAAATAGCATTGAAAATAGAACATTGCTATGCTATTCTGTGAAAACAAGCACGTGCCTGACTTTTTTTTAATTGACTTATTTTCATCTTTCTAATGAATCACTTTAAACTTTTAATGGATCCAATATCTGACTCATTTGGAAGGAAGGCTGCTAAAAGTTCAGTTTTACATAATTGCATAATTTTTCATAATTTAGAAATTGTATCTATAAATGTTATAAAATCATTCTATCCACTCAACTCTTTATGCTATATACTTCTTATTGAGCACTTTATCTATATATACTGTCTTTGGATTGCTTCAAACGGTGGTACTTACCTTTCCAACTAAATCCCAAGTTTTTTGAGAGTGAAAATCAAATCATCATTTAATCATAAGCCTACAACAAATATATGTGTATTCAGCACATACTCAAAGCCAAGTTCTGAAATAGTTACTCAGAATACAAGCTGAGACAGATATAAACTCCTTTATGGAGATAACATAAAGGACACAGACATATAAACAAACACATATAATACAATATAGTAAATATTATTGCAGAGCCGTGGTGGTATAGAAAGAGAATCAGGTAAAGTTAAGAGTGGAAATGACATTTTATTTATTATTATTATTATTTTTAACAGGAGAAAAAAATACATGCAAATGGGAGAATCACAATATGATGCTCTGATCATAAAATAAGACTCAATGAAGTGATTGAACCAGGCAGATTTTTATACTTTTTAGAGAAAGAAGCAATAAATTTGTGAGAAATTGACAGGTCAAAGGAAACTAGAGCACATTAGAAGGGGGTCTAAGCAGATTTGGGTATTTGTTAGTGAGGAATCTGAAGAAAGTTGGGCTTTAGTAGTAAATTAGTAAAGGGGTTATAAGGTTTATTAGGAGAGTTTCAGTTCTTCTTCCCAACGCAGTGAAGAATAAAAGGTGAGCAATCTGATTAATATGCAAGCAGAGTTTATTAGTGATACATTCTCAGGGAAGAAAATGGGCTTAGCTGAGGTGGGGTAGAGGGGGAGAGGGAGGGAGAAAGAAGGAGAGAGTGGGAGCAGGAGCAAGTAGGGGAAGAGAGAGCAAGGGCCAGAGAGAGAATCCTTGTCCTGAGCACTTAGAGTTTGCTGGGTCTGGTAAGGGAGGTACATATTGATTTAATTGGAAATGTGGTGTGTGCTCCTCTACAGGAGGGCGTGCCCTCCTCAAATGGGTGGAGGTCTGTTGACTCAGATCCTTATCTGGCTCCAGACCACCTCTGGTCATGTGTATTCATAGAAACCAATACACGGCTGGAGGCAGTTTATCAAAACTATTTATGAGCTTTGTCTATACTATGGACTATTCCATAGTATATAAAATACTCGGAGAAGTGAATGGGCCTAGCCGAGGTGAAAGAGGGGCAGAGAGAGAGAAAAAAAACACAAACCTAGGCCCCTGGTATTAGTGATACATTCTCAGGGAAGAGAATGGGCCTAGCCGAGGTGGAGGGCGAGGGGGAGAAAGAGAGAGAGAGAGAGAGAGAGAGAGAGAGAGAGAGAGAGAGAGAGAGAGAATGACATTTCAAAAGGATCTCTGAGGATACATTGGGACGTGTCAGTTAGTCAATAAAAGTCTTAAAATTTTTGTTATCCTTTATAACAATCAGCATAGAATTATTCATGAGTTCTTACAAAACACACGACATTGGACAAAATATTTTTTTGTTGTAAAGTCATAGGGAGGAGGTGGACTATTTCCCAAATCCTTGCCTGTTTATAACATTACAAAGCTATAAATCCCTTTTATGTATATACACATATATACATGTGGCAATGTATATATTTCCCTAAACGTGTATTACCTTTCAGCCATGCTTTAATTAGATAGCAATAGTGTATGGTTAAAATGCAAGCAAGAGGTAATTTTACAAGTTATTCCAAGAAGTTTTAAAAGTTTTTTGTTGTTTTTTTTCAAATGAAAATTCATTGTTGGCTAAATGCCTACTGAGTATGTAAAGATTTATGTTGGCTAAAGAAGGTAAACTAAACTTATTTTCTTCTGACGTCATAAAATGCAGTTCCTCATACATTTGTCAAATGCATTAACTATTCAATTTATAAAAACAAAGCAACAATTGAATAAGCAATGCCTACACAGCAAGGTAAAAATACAAGGTTTAGAAAAAGCTTTTAAGTGTTTTCCAGCTCTGTTATTTAACTTTTAAAAAGCTGATCTATCTTTATTTTATTATGTTTTTAATTTGAGGCATTCAAGATAAGTTTTCCCTCTAAATGGTGATGCATAAATACTTTTATTTTTATTTCTCCTGAAAATTTTTAATGCTAATTAAGTTTACATTTTTTTCAATCTCAAATAAATATGAATTCAGTTAAATGCATAACTGAGCATCTGATCCTGTCATTAGGATAATAATGCTAGCAAAATTAATGGTTTCTTGATATACACGGCTCCTTTAGTAAATAGGACAACAGTTGTTTTTTAATGGATTTTTAAAAATACTTCTTGAAAAAAAGTTACATTATTGACTCAGTAATATACTTTCAAAAGCATTAAAAATAGATGATGATCTATTTATTTATGTGTTCCTTATTTTTTCTTATGCATATTTTATATTTTTAAATAATTATATAGAAAAATAATTAGAGCAGTTTATTGGTATAGTTGGTATTTTGTCTATAGAACTTTTCTGGTGTTATGTATACTTCCAAGTTACATTGAAAATTCATATCTGTTTCCTATTAGCCATCTAGGAAGGCACTGTATTGGGATAGATTTTTACTGCAAATGGCATTTAAAAACAAACAAACAAACAAATAAACAGAAAATTGGGCCAGTTCAAGGGGGTGGGGGATGTTGGTGAAGCAAAGCAATGATATTTTCTAATCGTTTAGAAAGCAAGAGCAAAAGTAAGTAATATGGCCAGGTCACATGGTAGAGAGGCTTCACGCTTAAAATTAGATTTGGAGTCAGATACATGGAATTGGAAACCTGAGCTCTAAGATTGTGTATAAAAAGATATGTAAGTAGTTCTTGGTGTCTCATCCAAAAATTATGTATAATAGTTACTAATTGCCATAAATATACGTTGCACAGGGCCTGATGCATACTAAATGCTCAATAAGTGTTAGTGACATCCATGTCTTCCAACTGATGGTGCCGTAATCTGCAAAAGTTAAAAGCAATGTATATGATTTAAAACAAACAAACAAACAAACAAACAAACACCAGGAATACTAAAAAGAAGAAGAAAAGAGAAGATATGAATAATATAGAACAGGTCTCTTAAAATTTAGGCGTATAAAAATAAAAATAATATTAATAATTATGATGCTTACTTAAATGTCCCTAACCCAGAGCAGTGCATAGACATCTACATTTTTATTAGGTTATCAGATGAATTTGTTACGTATTTGTCAAAGAAAATCAGTTGGATAGATACTGAGGAAGAATAAAATTCAAATTCCGTGGGCATTGCAGCTCATGCTTCCTTGCAAGGTAAAGACTCCATTCTTATGTGAAGGAAGAGATTATTTTGTACACCAATCTAATATTTAACTTGATGTCAATATTTCTCAATTGTAGCAGTGTCTCTCAAAGTTGAATTAGATACATTTAAAACAAACATATTCTGAGAGGCTGCATCTCTGTCCAAGATGGAGTATCAATGACCAGGTATACTTTCCCATATCAAGGAACCCCAAAATGGCAGGGTGTATATCTATCTGTATTATCTATATCTATACATCTATGTCTATATCATCTATATTATGTGTCTCCGTCTCTATCTGTATAATCTATATGAACATACACGGTGGTTTTCAAGGTAACAGATGACAATGGCCATGTTTTCTGACAGATGGGAAACAAACAACATACTTACTTCACTAACTGCCTTGAGAGATTTCCCGGACCGAGGCAGGGAAGGGGAAGAAAGCAAGACAAGAATCCATGAATTGAGGAGACAGAGCTGAGAGTTCAAAGAGAAAATATGAGTCTGCAGATTACAATACAGATTATCAAAGAGAACAGATCTTTACAAAGTGATAACTCTGCATATCTGTCTAAATAGAATCTGAATACTGGTCAGCACAAGTGTTTAAGTAAACTACCCAAGGCTGCGTTAAAAAATATATATATATATATCTCCAAGAACGTTAGAGAACAGTACCCAATGTTTAAACAAGTCTGAGAAAGTACCTGTTCCCACTGGCCAAACCAAACAAACTTAATAATTTATATGATTGTGGATAGAATATCCAGGAACATCTTTTCTCAGAAGTTAGGAATAACATAGTCTGTACAAAGGCTATTCTGGACATATCTAGAAAGTCATAAAGTCATAAAGTTCCTGAATATTCAAACTCTAAATTAACTCTATCCTAGCATAAACCTCAGAAATATTTATAAGGAAAAAAAAATCATACCAAGACCCTAACAAGGTAACAATTCTCATGCAAGTTTAATTTATTCAAATAACTGCTAACACTTTGTTCTTACAAAAACATACATGGCATCATGTAGACATTACTTGATGTATTCAAGAAAATTATATATCAATTATTCTTCCTATTTTTGCATCTATTATCTGAAGAAGACAAATTTATATGCATTCTGTGAATTTGATCATAAATATGCTAAATACTGAGATCCCATAGATGTAAATAGTCCAGCAGAGCTGATCTAGAAAATTATTCACAATGTATGAGTGTGAACATCGCCCTCTAAATCAAAGTACTCTTGGGCCCATATGTTTAAAACACACAGTAATTATGGGAAATATCTAAGTAAGAAGTTAAAATAATCATGCTTTCTAATGGGGAGCATTATATCAGCAACTTCTGAGGATGTAATGCTATTGACTATTGTAGTGAAAGATGATGAGAGCCTCATCTAAGAAACTGGCAATAGAGAAATGAAAGTGTTTGAGATGTTTTATAGCTGTGATACTTAATGTAAGTGGCATAAGGAGAAGTTACTATTTCAGAAGTGAAGCTGATAAGTTCTTTCCTATACAAAGCAAAATTCTACAATGATTGTTATCTTCCTGATTTTTTCCCAAAGATGTTTTGTGTGAAAGTTAGTCAACTCAAATATTTTTAGTTAGTTGTACTTCTGTACAAAATGCAGGAAAGTATACAAGACTATATTTTACACCAAATAACGCATATATGCAAATACTTAAGTTGCACAAATATAAGAAATGATCGTGACCTGATTAGGCTATGAAAAGAACTAAATGGAGAAATAAGAATGTACTGGTTGATAGGACAAAAGGTTGTCATCTAAAACAGAATGCTGGAATGATTGGGGCCTCATATTAAGATATTTATAAGACTGTAATACATGTAGTAATTAAAGAATACTTGAAGGCCAACAAAGCAAACTATAACCACCTGATAGAGTTAGGAGGGGCAATATTTAAATAAAAAAAAAGAAACAATTGTAGTAATAGTTTTGTCAAATTTCACAGATTATTTTGACACTAAATATTGCATAATAGGTAACTTTAATGAGCATCAAGACTATATTAATAGTATCTCTTAGAATACTGCTGCAGTGTTAGCCCACTGGCCGGTTAGCCTCCATGATGTTATCTTGAAATATCTTT
This sequence comes from Rhinolophus ferrumequinum, assembly GCF_004115265.2. Taxonomy (NCBI): domain Eukaryota; kingdom Metazoa; phylum Chordata; class Mammalia; order Chiroptera; family Rhinolophidae; genus Rhinolophus; species Rhinolophus ferrumequinum. Next base: position 31,911,688 of record NC_046287.1, read on the forward strand.
GAGGACAGCCAATGTTCGATGTAAGGACTGCATGCACTCAGTGTCCAGTATCCTAATATGAGTTCTATTAAGTTGTTTACTTGATAAATCATGAAAATCAGTATATATATATACACATACATATGTATATATGTGTGTGTGTATATATATATATATACACACATATATACACATACATATATATGTATATAATATATATATACTGATTTTATGTCAGTATATATAATATATTATAATATATATACTGATTTTCATGATTTTATATATATATATATGTATACTGATTCTCATGATTTATCAAGTAGGTGATATATATATATATATATATATATATATATATATATATACATCCTATATATTATACATATATAGGATATATATACCTATTTTCTGTTGTTATTGATGTTGATGACAAGTGAGATTATGCTAAGTATTTTAAAGATAGTATCTTAATATGAGTTATTTTAAGTTGCATACTTGATAAATTAGGGGAATCAATTTATGTATATATAAATATTACGTATGTTGATATTAACGTTGATGACAGGTGAGATAATTATAAATATTTTGAACCAGATGATGAAAAATTTTTGACTGAAATACTGAAGAATTTGGAATAGTTCATTCAAATAATATAGAACATTCTAGTTCCTAGAGATAGACAACATTGAGAAACTTGCTTCATCAGTCCAGTGAAGTGCACTTCTTTCTTTTTCCTTTTAATCCACTAACTCATTCCGTGAAAGGAAAGGATTTACACAGGCTACAGATTCTCTCTGCTAGACCTGGAGCTGTTTTTGAACTGCAGGAAAGCAGTGCACTGTTTAGATGACCCTGATAATTGGCTTGTGTAGTGATTTATTCAGTGGCTGTACATGCTGTGAAATCCTTATTTCATGGAGTAACAGCAAGGACACCAGGGCCCCAGGTATCTTTTATATCAACAAGATTAAATATTTGCCAAGCTCAGAAGAAACAACATGGGTTTTGAGATGTGTGTGTGTGTGTGTGTGTGTATGTGCGTGCGCATGTTTATTTTTATAAAAATCTTCAAACAAACACAGCAAGGTACAGAGACTAAAAATTGTTTTTAAAAGTCTATGTTAATTCTTGGATTTCCTGTATACCTTATTCATGACTAACTTAAAACTGCTGAGATAGCAGTATTTACCAACAAGGCCAATATGTTTTTTTCTCAGTTGCAATATAATGTTCTCATTTGTACTGACTGAAAATCTATCAAACTCAGTCTGCTGACTTTGTAAAATGATCATTATGTCATATTACCAATGCATCCTAAAATGTGCTAAAATGCAATCTTTTGAAGTGTGCTAGTTTTCAAAATTATGTGTGGCATTGACTTATGGACAGCTGTGGATTCAAATGTCTTTAGGATCAAACCACATTCCCCATAAAATAATGGGTAATATTGTTGATAAGTAACAATTGAAAAATGTTGTTTTCGCACTCTTTACTACTCACTTGAGGAATTTTGAGCCTTCGCTCTTACAGCACATCAATCTAATTATCATATATTGATCAAGTTAGTATCGATACTTTGAAGTTAAAATCTATTCTATGTGCAAAAATTTAATAACATAAAAACATTATGACTACTGCTTCAAAGGAGCAACTCCTAAAGGGTCATATTAGGACCCTGTTAAATATTTGATTGAAATATTATTTCAAAATATGACAGAAGGTAATAAAATATTCCAAGATTTTTTTAAAACTCTGAAAAAGGAAGTCTTTGAAAATATATATATTTTTTAAAGATTGTATGTAAGGATGAAGTTTAAGATTACTCCTAGAAGATAACATAGACAAAAATTGAGATGATCTTGGATACAGTGATGACTTTTTAAATATAACTCCAAAGGTATAATCCATGAAAGAAATATTTAATAATCTGGACTTCATTAAAATTAAACATTTCTCCTCTTGGGAAGACAATGCTAAGAGGATTAGAAGACAAGCCAGACTTAGAGAAAATATTACCAAAAACATATGTGATCAAGAAAAACAAAACAAAAACAAACTGTTACTGAAAACATACAAAGAACTGTAAAAACTTAGCAATGCCCACACAAACAACTTGATTAAAGTTTGGACAAAAACCTTATAAACACCTCACAAAAGAAAATATACACAAGGTAAATGAATACATGAAATGATGTTCAACATCATATGCCATAAGGTAAATGCAAATTAAAAGAACAATGAGATACTGCCAAACACCTGTTAAACTGGCCAAATTCTGGAACACTGACAGTACCAAATGCTGGCAAGGATGTGGAGTAACGGCAACATTCATGGCTGGTGAGACTGCAAAGTTGTACAGCCACTCTGGAAGACAGTTTGACTGTTTCTTACAAAGCTAAACATATTTGTACCACATGGTCCAGCAACTGCATTTCTTGGTATTTACTCAGAGGAGTTGAAAATTACATCCACGCAAAAGCCTGTACATTGATATTCATAGCAGTTTTAATCATAATTGACCAAGTTTGTAAGCAACCGACAACCAACATCTTCAGTGGGTGAACAGGTAAATAAACTGTGGTACATACAGATGATGGGCTGTTATTCAGCCCTAAAAATAAATGAACTATGAAGCCATGAAAAAAATATAGAGAAACCTTAAATGTATCATACTAACTGGAAGAAGTGAATCTGAAAATGCTAATTCTGTAAGAATCCAACGATTTGACATTCTGGAAAGTCAAAACTGTGGCGAAAGTCAGAAAAAAAAAAAAAAAGATCAGTGGTTGCCAGGGGTTAGGGAAGATGGGCATTAAAACTGATTGTCTGGCTAGGTCTTATTTTTGGGAAAACAGGGTATTAACCGTTGTCACTCCAATATATTTAATAAAAGAAAGAAAAAGAGAGAGAGGAGAGTAAGTAGTGAATCAAGTCATCTCAACAGGATGCAGCATAATTGTGTAAGTATGTATAATCTGATGAAATGGAACCAAATTATTATTAGGGCCAAACAGAAAATCTTATATTTTAATACTGTGAAATATGAAATTTGTCCTGACTGTAATGATTAATAGCTTATTTAGTGCATGTGTGGAGAGATGTTTAGACATGCTTATTACCAGAGCTCAAACACAAGACTATGGTATTGATACAACATGAACACAGTGTGGTGAACCCTACGACCACAATTGTGGTCCCAGTTAACTGACAGCTATGAAAAATCTGTCTCTCTGTGTGTATGTGTGTTTGTGGGTGTGTGTGTATGTGTATGTGTGTGTTTGTATGTATGTATATGAAAAATCATTGCTCTGAATATATTCTCATCCCACCCCACATTATCTGTCAAATAAGCAACCTTAGTTACCTGAGCTACTACCCTCAGTTCACTTACATTCACTCCAATTTACTTGGAATGTTGTAATTATATCATTAGGGTTAAAAGCCTTTTAACCCTTGAGAGTTTAGATGAAAATATAGAGACAATGATGTAAATTATATACATATTAATGATAATTTTTGGTTAAGGATAAAAATCTGTATTCAAAATTAAAGGTAATGATTAAGATAATTAGCCATATTAGAGACTCAAAATTTAATTTGGTAATGCTATTGATAATGTGATAGATTTCACATTTTAGCTTTTAATTTAAAAGTTCTGTGAAGATTTTATTGTCTGCAAACAACACTGTAACGTTTAGGACAACTTGAGATGCAATTTATGTTTATTAGATTTACTTTTATGGATTAAATGATTAGGATTAAAGTACCAATGATAGATATTTTAAGAGAAGATAGTATTTATATTTAAAAAAAATCAAATACCTGGTTCTATAAATTGTAGTAATTTCTTTACTCCCTTAGAGAGTATCATATGATCCCTTCTTTCTCTCCCTCTGAAACCAATCCTCCCTTCTTTTCTCTTTCCCAGAATAAAAATCAGCATATAGGAAATTATTCTTTACTTGTATTTTAGGCTAAGGTGTTTGGCTTTGTCCAGAGGGACGTCACTGAACCTTTTTTTTTTTTTTTCCCAATTTTTATTAAATTGGTTGCTGAGCTCCAGTTATGTCATCTGTCAAATAATACGTGTAAGGTTTTAAGTGCCCCTGAACGAAACATCAAAACCCAAGTGTGAACATTATAATCCAAAGAGTCAGATCTATTAAAGGGCAATTAAACACACACACACACACACACACACACACACAAAACAGTAAAATTTTATGCTTACACCCAGCTGAGGAAAGATTGCTTCCTACAGAGAGGAGAGCTGAATGACAAGAAGTTGTGCAATTCCTTGAGTCCTTGGGGTACCCATGTAACCTGAGAGTAGAGACCTCAACAGGCACCTTGGGCATTCAATTGAGACCTCATCATTTTGTAGTTTGAAATCATTTCTTACAAGTGTCTGCCGAACATTTTGAAGATTAATTCAGACTGCTCCTTTTTCAGTTGGACTATGATTGATTTCACATTTCATTCAGTAAGATAGCTAAAATGGTCAATTTCCCCAGACTTTAGGACATTTAGGTGCCCATATCAGAAGCTGAGATTCTTTAACTTTCCAAAATTTCTCTCTCCAAATGTGAATATTGGTTTTAGATAGTTACCTTATATGTTCTGTTCCTGAGAAGCTATAAGTTTAAATTTTTATTGAAGACTTATTGCAATGATTCTAAACATTTAACCTCACGTTTAAAATCATAACTTAAAATCCCATAAGCTAAAATCACTTAAAAAATTGTGTTATAGAAAGTTCCAGCTAGACATTGGAATGACTTTAGTTATTCATTTTTGAGAAGCTGAGAAAAAGCAATTTGTTTTCAGATTTTAAAACATACACACACAGACAAAATCATTAGCATTCATAGTTCATGGATTTATATGACCTGATAGAAGTCCAAGTATTTCAGGTTCCAAATGCATAGCCAGGGCAGTCCTTGAGAGAGTTCTCTTTAATTGCAAGATTTCTTTTCTTTGAAGAATAATTTATGCATATTCACTAAAGAGAGCAGAGATAAAGGCTAGAGATTCAGGGTTTATCTTCATCCTTCCAATTCTTTCATCTCAAAATTCATATTACATTAATGTTTTGCAATTGCTTTTTATATTTCTATGGATTATTTTTAATTTGCTAATTCTTAATATTGAATATTATTATTTCATGACTCATATTCTTTAGCCATTTCATGTCAATGTTTTAATTATTTACTTTAAAATTATTTAATTATGCATTCAATATATTTGAAATCAAGGTTAATTCAATCATCTGAAGTCTGTGAGGAATCAGAAGTTGTTATCTCCAATTAGCCTATTACATAGGGTAATAGCTGCTTCTTAGATGTCTCTTGGGTATAGCTCAGATATAGCTCAGACTCCTTACACTAGATTTAAGAGGAAACTATTCTCAAGCTAAAGTGACCCTATGGGTTCCCATCTCAAGGGTTACTCTTGACTTGCCATACCTTTCAATCTATTGCAAATACATTAGCTTCCACCAACCTGAACTATTGGAAATAAGATCTGTTGTAGTAGTTGTTGATTCATTTGGATTTGCAAACTTGTCTTTAGTCTATACTCCTTGGCAAAACATACCTACGGTTTTGTATAATAGTGTGACTGGTCTTTTTTTTTGCTTCCTTGTATTGGTACCTATATTAGTTTTGTATTGCTGCTATAACAGATTACTACAAATGCAATAGCTTTAAACAACATGAGCTTCTTGGCTTATATCTCTGGAGACCAGAAGCCCAAAATTAGTTTCACTGAACTAAAATTAAGGTGTCAACAGGGCTGGTTCATTCTGGAGCCTCTGAGAGAATAATCTGTTACCTTGCCTTTTTCAGCTTCTAGATCACAGTATTCTCTGGCTTATAAGACCACCCTCCGTCTACAAAGTTCATTACTCCAGTCTCTGCCTCCAACATCCCATCATCTTTTTTGTCTTCTGTACTTGAATTCCCTTTTTATAAGGACAGATAATCCAAGATAGTTCTCTATCTCAGTATGCTTAAGAATGAGACAGAGATTACCACTGTCATGATTAAGTAGCGTGGTCCTGGCCAATATTTAAAGGTCCTAGTCGATGCTGTAAAGAAAGAAAAACAAAATTGACAAGGGTGTTAGGATGAGAAAGTAAGAGTAATCAATCATTATTTGAATAATATCTGTAAAAGCAGGTACAGAATCAGAAAATTCTGTTGTTGTCTTTAAAATTAATAAGAGAGTCCAAAAGGATAAAGCAAACAAGATCAATTTAAAAATCGTTATTTTACTTATTCATTAAAAAAACAATAAAATATATGTGTGTGTATATATATGTATGCATATATACACATACATACATACATATATATGTGTGTGTGTGTGTGTATGTGTATATATATATATATATATATATATATATTACATTAGATACTGTGGTAGCTTTGTATTCTAGCAATCTAACAAACTTGGAAGAATATTTTGAAAAATTCCTTTTTAGGTCTGGAATATGGTCAGCCACAGTAGAAATTAGCATGAGACTTGGAAGGTTGAAGTAATGCAGAAGCCACGTTTTATGTTCTGAAATTAGGCTTCAGTACCCAAGCACAGTGATAGCTCCAGCACATTGCCAATGTGTTATATTACCTTGTTAGTGTGGAGTAGCAGCCAAGCTCACAGATATTCCAGCTACCACTGAATCTCCTCCTGTAGATTGTACAAGTCCTAGACCACATGCCTGGGCATCTCCAGCTCCATAAGCAAAGGATGCTAGTGTTGCCTAAATTCCGCCCGCATCAGTGAGGTTGGAGGTGGTGAAAAGACACATGCAGGTTCATTCTTTCAAGTGAGTATGTCCGTCCTCATCCTTGAAAGTTCTACCTGATCCTTACTGCTTTTGGTTTGTCCTCATTGGTTTCAGTTTGCCTTGGTCTTCTTCCCTGTTTCACATCCATCTTTCTTTCAAAGCTTCTGCCTTTCCTGACCTATACATTTTTCAAACCCAGCCACCCAGAGACTTTTCTCTCAGCCCCCACAATTTTGAAAAAGTTCACATCTACGTAAATGTCTTATTCTACACCACTCATATTGGTTCTGATTCTCAGATAAAGTTTTGATAGACAAATTTACTATTATAGCAATAAAACAATGAACCTAAAATTCATAAGACTTTCATTTGGGGAACTCTAAAACATTTTAAATAAAGTACGAGGAAAACTGAATAAGCAAAAGTAGACCTTATGATTACATGATATTATAAATATTCTATTTTTTCCAATTAATTTCAAATTCAATTCTATTTAATAAAATTCCATTTGGATATGTATTTTGAAGCTTGATAAACTTTTTCTAAGATATATGTGTAAGACTAAAAATTCACAAATGGCTAGATTAATTGTAAACATAAAATAGATAAGCAGGTAATTTTTTTTCTCCAAGCTATTAAGGCTTTTCACAAAACCATAACAATGAAAGTGTGTTATTATTTCAAGATCACAGTAAAGGTTTGATTACCTAAATTGTGAGTTGAAATGAAAATGATGTAGACACTCTATCTCATCAATATCACATGAAGGTTGCCTAATCTGAATCTTTATAAAAATTCTAGAGTTAGCTATGTGATAGTGATTGAGCCAATGTACTATTTCTAATCATACCTAAAATTAATATTTTTTAAACTTGTTTAATGTTTAGTAGCTTTTCATTGCTGCTGTATAAAACTACCATAGATTGGTCAGCTTTAAAAAAAACAAACAAACAAAAAAAAACATTTATTATCTGACAGTTCTATAGAAGTTCGACATGGGTCTCAGTGGGCTAAAATCAAGATTCTGGCAGTTCTAAGGACCTTTATATAAGGTGCAGGGTCCTTGCGTTTCCAGATTCTGGAGGCCATCCACGGACCTGCCTACATCTTCAAAGGCAGTTACATTGCAGCTCTCTGACCATTTTTCTTTTTTTGAAACAGATTTTGTATTCTTATTTATTTTATTCTTGAGGAAAGAATGTTGCAACATTCCACACTTGTGCTTTCCACCTTTAGGAATTGATATAGAACTGGTGGGGCCAAAGCCTGAAATTAAGACAATTTATTGTTAAAGGCTAACTGACATTGCTAGGGAGGAAAAGTCTCCATCACTACCAGTGGGTTGAAAGCATGATACAAATAACTGTGGAATTGCTGCTACCCACATAAGTGTTTAGGATTCATTTGGTGGTTAACAGAAAAGGATGCTTGCACTTAACAGAGAAGCTAATGGCAAACAAGATAAATTGATTTCAAGCAGAAATTGTTGAACAACTGTAATGTGGTGTAGTGCAGCTAATGTTAAACCTTTATCATATAACTTAGGTTCAAATTCTTGCTTCAAGTCATCAGTATAACAGGGATTGAAGAGACTTTCGAATAATGGCCAGCTAGTGCTGCTGAGCATCTCTGACCATTCTTCCATACTCACATTTCCCTCTGATTCTGGACTCAGTGAGGAAATATTCTCCAATGTTAAAGACCCATGTAATTGGATTTAACCCCTTCAGATAATCCAAAACAATTTCTCCACCTCAGAATTCATAGCTTAATCCCATCTGCAGGGTCCATTTAATACTGTGAGCTAATACAGTCGCAGGTTTCAGAGATTAGGATGTGGGCATCTTTGGGGGACCTTATTCGACCTACGGCACATGTGGTCAATTAAAGTGATAACATGAGTGGCTATATGAAAAGAAAACTAATTATAGAAAGTTCCCCACTGCAATGCACGTACCCTCAGTGTTTTTAGATTTATGGGTTTTTCTCTCACTGCAGGGATGCAGCCAGTCTCTTGACTCCCTCAATATATGAATGTTAACACTTTTGCTACAGCAATGATGTTGTATTGAACAAAACTCCAATGACAGGTGCCATCCAAAATTTTTCTCTAGGCTTCCTACATCTATCATCATAATAATAGTTCTTGAAAATTTTGGACTTAGTTGAGGCTGATAATGAACAATTTAAGTCACTGTTTTATTCCAATTTATGTGATTTTTGTTTGCTTTAGAAGCACCTTCTTGCATATGGATGAGAGAGATGCTTGGCTTTTAATAGGTCTGATATAATGTTAGATGGTAAAAGTGTAATAATCTGTCAGATAACCAAGTATATTCAAAGTATATCAATAAAAGCACCTCTTGAGAAAATAAATAAATGCAGTTGATGATGGATAGGTTCTAAGTAGGTTGGTTAGAGGATAAAAAACCTAATGAAGCAAAATAACAATTGAAGAGGATGTACTCGAATGAGCATACTGCAAGTTAAGAGGTCGCAATTAGAAAATAGCTTGTATGAGTTTGTGATTTAAGAGATGACTCAGTTTTAGATGATAAAAAATTCTGGATGAGACTAGATATGGGTTATTGAAGTGGAATGGAAGAGAAGCGCCATGATGGATGGACATTCACATTGATTTTCAAATAACATGCATTAAAGACGGGAGTTTTATCACAGTAGAAGAAAGTAATGCAAGGGATGATTAAGCTGTTAAAGGATGATAGAGGCTTAACAGAATGCAAATATATAATTCTTATATGAAGGTCATGGAAAAGCAATAAACGTATAACATGATATTCAGAGGAACGAGCATTTTTAACACATGATAAAGCAATATTTTAAAAGTGGTGTTTGGAAGCAAAGGTGATACCCGTGCCACCTCCATAACCTAAGCTACATATAGCATGAAAGAAAAATAATATTGTAAAATGTAAAATTAATAAAATGCAAATATTGTAACATGGTAAAAATAAATTAATTAATAAATTAAAAATGAAATAGAACCATAGGTGATAGCAATATCTTAATAAAAACAAGGAGTAACATTTAAAGGAACATTTATTGATCATAAATAGAAGTTTCAAAGTACATTCTAGAACAGTTGGTCATTTGGAGGAAAAGGAGCTGTTAAATAAGTCTAAATGTACAGATCATGCTCTAGGCAATTTAAACTAAATACATACCCACCAGTATGGTATGAACAATCAGAACAGATGCTTACTGGAAATAACCCATACAGCCAGACTTGTTTTTAGCAGTCGAACACTAGTGTTAGAGTTCTGTTCTGGAGATGATAAATACAAAACCTGTGTTTAAGGCAGTGTCATAAACAAAAAGTGATGCGAGTCACAGATGCTGTAGTGGAGAAGAGATCACATAGGTGTGGGGTGATAGAATTCATACTAATTGTCACCATATGGCGCCGATGGCTACAGTGATCGTTGACATTTCTGTCAGCAGTGTGCAAACACATTAAAGTCAGATGGTTATTCACTCTTGCGAAGCATCTGACAGTAATTCCAAGTAAAACCACCCAAACATCTTCTGGGAAAGCTATTGCATTGGTCATAGAACGGGAAATTTAAAGGACTGTTCAATGATGGGGAGGCATAGTTCCTGCTATGATCAAAATAGGTGGCAGATTATCCCATCTTGAGATATTGGGCATTCTCTCCAAGTGTACCTCTTCTGTGTGTGTGTGCGTGTGTGTGTGTGTGTGTGTGTGTGTGAGAGAGAGAGAGAGAGAGAGAGAGAGAGAGAGAGAGAGAGAGAGAGAGAGAGAGAGAGAGAGAGATGAGAGATTTGGGGCATGGGTTGGATGGTCCTGTCTTTAGATTTTTTTATCAGCATCTATTCTGTTCTCATACCTTCCTTTTGTACTTTTGGAATCAGCTATGAGGGCTTGCTGGTCATTTGTACTCTTCTGTACAGAAAAAGTCACTCACTATAAAGGTCAAGTTCTCAGAATACTGTGCTATTTTGGAAAAGTGTTTCTGGACTCTTCTATATTTCTCTTGTTCTCTGGAAAAACAAAACAAAAACAAAACAGCTACAAAAAACAGGTATTTTCACCCTCAGGATGATTCATGTACTCTATAATTCCACTCTTTTTGGATAGCAAATTTGATGCAGCTGTTCTCACAGACAGGTACCCACTGAGAGCATAGTAAATGCCGTTTGACCTATTATCTTAGATTTACTTCTATTTCCAGGTTCTCAAGGCTGGTGTCAGTGTCTGCTCCTGCTCTGAAAGCAGAGTGAGTCTAGGAAAAATGAAGCCAAGAACTGAGTTACCATTTAGGGAAGCCCTTTATGGAGATAATCTTTACAGGATTCATTTAATTAAAATTGGTATATGCCAAGATGGCTGTTTATCAGACGTTTGGCTAACTAAAAGGGGGAAAATTATCCCTGAAAAATTCTAAAGCTTAATCAGTTTTACAGTTTGCTTTTTCAGCTCTCAGTCTTATAAGTTAATAACGGTTAGTGATAGCAGTAGCTAGGTGACTTCAGATAAATTATTTCTAACACATGTAGGGCAATTTGCACCATTTTTAAATCCTTTTGCCATTTCATGCATTTCAATGATGTATTGTACATCTCTATTCTTCTGCTAAAATGAGCACTTCCCTGTATAACCATCTCCTACTTCCTTCAAGACAATTTAATTCATTGGGCAGAAAATGTGTCAGTTTCAATATTTTTGCACTAAAAAATGAATTCTATACACACACACTCACACATACATGCATGTGCATTCTTCTTAGAGGACTCTCTCTTTTTTCTATTCTTCCATTTGTTTTGCTAGTCCAATTTGTATCTATCCCGTTTAAAACCTTTTTCAGTACATTGGATCTATTGCTGTTTCACTGTTTAAGTCAATCTAGAAAGAAGTTCAAACCTTTTCCAAGAAAAGCAATGAATCCTCCCATATCTCTGCACCCTGTTATATATAGCTTTCCATGAAACAGAAGACATCATTTTATTATCTACTCTCATCTCTACATACTTCAGTCTGAGCTCTTTTCTCATGTCTCACATGACATCTTCACAAGGAAGTCATGATTGATCTCCTTATTTGTCATTCCATTAGATATCTTCTCATTTTTTTCTTACAGAGAAATCTAGCTTGTGTTTTATGTTGTTAATCACAGCATGTTTACTAAACTCTTCTTTGGATTCTTTTTTATTTAACAAAGAAACAGCTTTATTGAGGTGTGATTGACATACAATAAACTGCACATGTTTAAAGTATGTGCAGATAGTATTGATACATTTTGACATATGTACACACTGGTGAAACTATTACCATAATCAAGATAATGAACGTGTCCATCACCCTCCAAAATTTCCTCGTGCCCCTTTGTAATCCTTGCCAACCCTCCCACCTCCATGCATCCTGAGGCAACCGAATTGATCTGTTTTCTGTCACTATAGATTAATTTGCATTTTGGAGTTTCATATAAATAGAATCATATATATTCTCCTCCCATCACCATATATTTGACCTCCATTATCCTCTCCCACCATCCCCATCCCCCCTTACCCTCTGGTAACATCTAAATTGTTGTCTGTGTCTATGAGTTTTTGTTTTTTTGTCTGTCTTGTTCCTTTGTTGCTTTCAGTTTTATATCCCACATATGAGTGAAGTCATATGGTTTGCAACTTTCTTTCTCTGACTTATTTCACTTAGCAACTTCTTTGGATTCTTTTCCAACATACTTTTACAGGTCCTATTCATGATTTTTTTCACCTTTTTTCTAGATCTTTTATCAGAACTTTATTTAGCACCATTCTTTAGTTGTCACTCCTTCCTTTTCCTCTCTAAAATCCTACCCTCCCTCTTTTCTATACAATTCCCTAAGAAATGTTTTATTGTCATTACTTCAACTACTACTTGTATTAAAATGTTAACTAATCTCAAGATCCAGCTTAGTTTGACATACTTTGCAGGCAAAATTTTGGGATCATCACCATGTTTTGAGATTATCTCCATCTAGATTTCCTATGTCAAAACAGAATGTCATTATCTTCCTCGAAAATATTATTTTTACTTTATTTTTATTTTTTTGTATATGTAAGCACTATAACCAATTTTTTAAAAATCACTTGTAGTATTTTTTTCCTTTACTTCATTTCTATAATGCCTATCAGACCAGGACCAGCAAACATACAAATTCCCAACACAATCTTCAAAAATGTGATTCATATGGTCATGTTCTTGCTGTATACTCTCATCTATAGTTGACACAGGTATTTTAGATTTTACATATATCTGCCCAAAATCTGTTCTTTTTGTTCTAGTCTTCATTTTTCACCCTCTGTATTTATCGTTTTTTAATCTCCCAAGTCAGAAATTTATTTGCCTTTGAATCGTTCTTTCTTAAGACTTTTGACATATAGTCAATGAGTAAGTCTTGCTTCTTTGTTCAAATTTTGCTTCTTTGTTACAAAGTAGATTAATCCTTTTGTTTTTTTGTCCTGACCTCCTGTGATGGTTAATTCCTTGTGTCATGGCAACCTGAGTAATACACCACCT